>NC_091822.1:170356649-171076649 GCF_038994185.2 Dermacentor albipictus
AGGGACAGTGGGGAAACGACGAGTGCATGACGTCAGTGGCGTGTCGACGAGGTTATCGCCAGAGTATAGGACGGCGACGATGGCATGGCCATGACTGCGCGACAACGACGGTATTGCAACGGATGTGCGACTCCCTCACGACGACACAAGGACGACGATGGCAGGGCGACGGCGGGATAATTACGACTGGACGGCGGCGGCGTGATTAATAGAGAGTTTTAGCAGAGCGTTTACGGTCCGCTCCGCTCAGACCGGCCTATCACAACAATTGGCACGCAGGCGCTCAACAAACGCTACCGGGAACACTGACGCGCGTGCGCACAGCACACACAGCGGCAGCGGAACGTGGGACGCTGACCACGTTCCGCTAGGAACCTGATTTAGCGGTGCGTCAGTGGGCGTGTAGATGCTTTCGTAGTCGTTTTACCGCCAAGCTGAGAGCACGTCAGTGGCGTCTCTGGGAGACGCGCTTGTTAGATAAGCGAAATCGATGCATTCTATGCAGCCACCGGTGCGCGTGAAACATGTGCGGAGCGGAGCGCAAGCAAACGCTCTGCTAAAACTGTCTAATGCTGAACGACTAAAGACTGACGTCGATGGGACGACGAAGGCGGTATGACGACATTGGGAGTAGGTTACTGAAGTGATGACGACGTTAAAACTTCGACTGGAGGACGAGCCTGCCACCTCCAAAGATTACAACGAAGGCGCCAAATAAAACAACCGACGAAGGAAGAAGACACACTAGACAACCACGTACTCAGTGACCTCCGAAGAGGTGACTAATGAGGAAGGCAGGACCAACCTCGTGGTAAGCAGGGGAATACTGCAGGCATTATACGTATATCCTAAAGTGCAATATTAACGCCAAACGCGTGACACAAACAGGCTCTTAAACGTTGCTAGTCCCTCACTAGCGCGCAAAGCTTCACGACAACAGTGTGTCGTGCACACCGTATAACCCTTGGTTGCTCTCTTAGCAACAAGGGGAAAAGCGAGCTTAATATTTCGTTATTTGATAAGCGACCTCAGTTTAAGGTGTCGCAGGGATCGCGTTTTACGGCGGTGCAGTTTTATGGAGCCGCGATTCAGCTGCCAAGTACAGCGTTTACAAATGCACTCTCTTTGAGGAGCAGTGGGCGAGTCACTGGCTTTATTGGCCGGGTAAACAGCGCGTGCGCTCATAAACGCAGCTGGCGCCACGAGCTTCGTCATTCTTAACGCGAGCGACCGCGTGCAGTGGTTTAGTCGGCGGCTTCCGTTTCCCCGTTAACTGCCGGGACGTTCGGCAGTCCCGATCCGGTACGGCACTAACATTTATAAAAAACAGTTTCCGCCATTGCTTAACTATTACCGTGCTGCCACTGCTATTAGCTTGACCACAAAACAGGTGTAATTTGGGTATCTCTAGGAGGGGCATATAATGTATCCCAGGCATCGTTCTGTAGTGGACTGGGCAAACAGACTGATACCGAAGACGGGAAATAATGTGATTGCGCATCAGAAAAGAAGCCGCAATGTATACGTGGAAAGGGGTAGCTTTAGATAGATAGATAGATAGATAGATAGATAGATAGATAGATAGATAGATAGATAGATAGATAGATAGATAGATAGATAGATAGATAGATAGATAGATAGATAGATAGATAGATAGATAGATAGATAGATAGATAGATAGATAGATAGATAGATAGATAGATAGATAGATAGATAGATAGATAGATAGATAGATAGATAGATAGATAGATAGATAGATAGATAGATAGATAGATAGATAGATAGATAGATAGATAGATAGATAGATAGATAGATAGATAGATAGATAGATAGATAGATAGATAGATAGATAGATAGATAGATAGATAGATAGATAGATAGATAGATAGATAGATAGATAGATAGATAGATAGATAGATAGATAGATAGATAGATAGATAGATAGATAGATAGATAGATAGATAGATAGATAGATAGATAGATAGATAGATAGATAGATAGATAGATAGATAGATAGATAGACAGACAGATAGATAGATGCATAGATAGATGCATAGATAGATAGATAGATAGATAGATAGATAGATAGATAGATAGATAGATAGATAGATAGATAGATAGATAGATAGATAGATAGATAGATAGATAGATAGATAGATAGATAGATAGATAGATAGATAGATAGATAGATAGATAGATAGATAGATAGATGTGTACATCGCCTTCACCAGAGAAACTGAGGCACGTTCAGCAGCGCCCGTCGAGGTAAAAGCTGCGGCGGCTACATGCATAATAAATCACGGCATCGAAACGACCGGTTGTCAGTGCGGACGCTCGCGCGGTCACCACGGAAACGGCGATAAAACGAGAATGACCGCCGAGAAGAAAGAGTGCGACGACGCGCTGTTGTGGAGATTGTCAGTTCGAACGACGTCGTCATACCGAGGTAGTACTTCCTCCTATATGTGGGCTGCGCTGAAGAGACGGGAGAAGAAAATGGCGCTTCCGGTATTATAGATGATAACGGCCATTCTGCCGCCCGCATTGCTGGAACTGGATCGCCGTTTCTGGGCCGTCTTTCTCCGCCCAGGCAATGGCTACGGCGCACATTTTCTTTTTCTTTATCCTCGTTGTGTCTGGCGTCTGCCGTCCAAGTAAAGGTAGTATATGGGCTCGTGCGTCGAGGTGCCGTTTCCGCTAGGAAGCAGAACTCGGTGAAAGGGAACGGAAGCTACAGACATACACGTATTGTCTGCAACGCAGGCTCTGCTTCGGTGTTGTCCGTACTAAAAAAAATATAAGGATGAACAAAAATTAAAAGGGGAAGGGAAAAATAGAACACGAAAAAAAAGGAACGACGCAGCCGAGGAAAGGTTGGCGATTGTTGCGAGTAAGAACAAGAAACGGAAACATGAAGAAACCGTTTACGAAGCGTTTGACATTGTAACAGGAAACATCATTTCAAAAACAGAATGCTAACATCTCCGCATTATTATAAAAGAGCGTATCTCTCTCTCTCTCTCTCTTGCTGGCGTGTTATTGTTTACGTGCTGCGACAACTGTCAATCGTATCGCCAATACCACGCCCCGATGCAAGAATCAAAGTTGGTCTTAACATGTCATTCAATACAAAACCGTTTGGGCACAAAAGCGCTGCCCTTGCAGCTGCGATTGTTATTAGGCGCAGCTCGCCCGGTTTTTTTTGTGTTTGTTTCGTTCTTCTTTCTAATTCCTGCCTTTGTCTTCCTTCCCCCCCCCCCCCCATTTTTTTTTTTTTGACACGAAGGCTCGCATATATAACGTAAGGACTTGACCAAAATGGCACGACTTACAGGCAAAAAAGAGCAGCAGTACGACTGAGTGAAATAATGTTTCTAAGCCAGCATAATATCGCTTTCGGCTGTCCTTCGACGTATCGTGCGAGGTGAACAACAAAAACTACGGTCAGCTCATAAATTACCAAGACTTCCTCGCTTTCGCAGAAGCACTTCACCCGGAACATAACTGCTAGACTTAGTTTTCTTCAAGGCCCCTTCTTTCTCTTTCTATTGCATCTCATCTATTATACGACAGAGCCAGAATAATGTCTCGGCCAGAAGAATGGAACGGATATCGTGCATTAATATACCGCATGTATTACTATAAAGAGCCCGAGCGGATGACGGGATCCGCTATCATGAACTGGCTTTCTTTCTTTTTTTTCCGCAGACACTCCATCAAAACTGCACGACGACGCTTTTAAAGCGACTCGGATACGACTCTTTCCTCGCAGATAGCTAATAGAAAAGTAACCGCGAACGGAAAAGGGATTGCGCGGCGCATACGAGAAATGAAAATATGTAGGAAATTATGGCGAGCGAACACCATCCCTGGGGGTGAGGTGGGAGAGAAGGGTGGGGGGGGGGGCGTGCTCTCTGACATGGCATGACCCCCACCCTCCCCTGCGGCCTCCAAGAGTGCGCCTGGTCCTGCCCACTTCTTCAGTTTTGCGCGTTGCCAAGCAGCGTACAACCGAGACCTAAAAGCAGTGCCGATAACTAAAAGTGCGAGATCTAATAACGCCCATAAAGAGCGGGACATAGAATATAAGTAGAGATATATAGAGAAAGAGAAATTGGAGGGGAGGAGGCACTGAACGGGAACGGCTCTCCCAAGCCATGCCGCTGTGCGTGAGATCCGCGCAGCCCAACTCATTGCAAGCTATAGCTGCGTTTACGACCCACCGTTAAAGGGGGAGACGGCTTCGTTTCGCCGCTCTTTTTATTCCTTTCTATTTTATTCATATCATAGCTCGTTCTTCCGGCTACCTCGAAATGGCGCAGACTTGTGCGGATATAAGAGCGATGAAAGAAAGAGATAAAAGCGATATAGAAAAGTAAACAGCGATAAGGGAGAGAGAGAGAGATCGAAGGATGGGCGCAACAATAACATGAGGAAACCAATAACAAAGGCCAGCTTTGTCGAGACGAAAAGGGCGAAAACGAGCAATAAAGCGTAGACGCGCGACCTCTTTTCCTTCCTTCCTTAATTATTTTTTTTCCTTCTTCTTGGCTTGGCCTCGCCTCTCTTCTTTCGTCACTTCCTTCTTTCTTCTATCTATCTTCGTTGGCCACCGCGGCCACGAACTCGGCTAACAAGCTGAGCAAACGTCGGGCAGACGATGTACACAGTGGGAAAGCGAGCGCTGCTTGGAAGCAACACACACACACCGCGTGACCCAGTACGTCGTGGACAGCGCGCCCAGGACGGAGGCGAAGGGAATTTGGGTGGAACCATCCCTCGCCCATCCCTTCCCATCGATCCCATCCGCCTTTTCTCCCTTTAATTCATTCTCTACGTAGACAGCAGAGGAAGGACACTGCAGGGAAGCAAACGACTGCAATTAAAACCAATGAACCGCGTGATGAGGTCCTGTATGTAAACAAGCACGGCAGCTTTAATGACTAGCCACGGCGAAGACGATGATGAAGGGGGAGAAAACAACAATGCAGAAGCCAAGGCGTAAAAGAAAAGGCGAGAAAGAGTGATAATATCAAGAGGGAAAGGTAGGAAGGTTAACAGGAAAAGCGTAAGTATGAGTGATGCATTCCATGCGATTTTTTTTTTCGTTTTCCGCGGTCTTGTATTTTACGTAATTCTATCTGAAAAAGAGCAGCCAGTGACGCATAAAAGAATCCCCATCTCACGGACACTTTACATGTCAAATTAATACCCCATTTGCTACCGTGCATAAGATTCAGAATGGTAAGGAAGAAGAAAGAGTAGACGTAGAGAGAGAGAGAGAGAGAGAGTTTGCTGAAGACATATGCACCCAATGGAAGAGTCATGCGGTCAAAGGCGACGACACGGGCCGGTTAGTATTTAAAAGAAACTAAAACAAAGCATCCCTTGCGTACCCCCACTGCGGACTGGTGAACGGCGACTTCCAGAAGCATAACCGCGACCTTATTTATTAATTCAACCACAGACAATTAACGCCGCAACATTAGGATACCAGCGTCTTGACTTGACTGGAAAGGAGATACAGAAATGCGGCCCAAAAGGGCATGTCAATCAACAAGAAGGGAAACATCCGGTTCTTTTTCCAGAGACAACCACAAGAACAACGAAAGAAAAATGTTGCAGAAGTCACCGAAGATGATTGCCAAGAGAGAGACGGAGAGAGGAAAGGCGTGGAAGCAAAACAGATAGGGGTTTCCGGTTTCGTGCGACGTACTGGGGTAGGGGAAACAGGAGTTGGAAAAAGCTAGGGCAGACAGAAAGATTGTCAAGAAAGATATTATGAATAGGAAAAGCAGAGAGGTTGACCTGAGCCGACACGCTCTAGTCTGCTAATTCCCACTTGGTAAGAAGGAAAGGGAGTGAAAGTATCGGGGAGATTTTCAAGAAAGAGAGCGCGATTTTATTCTCTACAGGAAAGGCAGAGAGGTGCGTCCACCTCGGGTGCGGGAGGTACGCGAATCGAATCCCAGCGCATCCGGGAACTCACCAGTTTTTCTCATGGGTATAGAGGTGTGCCTCAGCCAGGCCACTTGGCATATTCATAAGGGAGTTTCATCTCGAAAGCGGGCCTTTTGAGAATTTGCAAGAATTGCTACCGGCTCATTAAGGCACATTACCACCAAGTGGGCGTCCTTCCCAAGCGCTAGTTCTCCTGTACTGGCCGGCCGAGCAACAGAGCGGGAGCGCGTTTTTATCTGTTTTACCGCTGGGTACCCGACGACAACACTAGTCTGCCTCCCACAACAGCGGCGAATGCTCAACTATTTCTTTATTGATGCAGTGTGGAACAAGGAGCGACCAGGAACATTCCAAATCTCCAAGGGACTCCCTTTCGCGATGAGAACTCCTTATGGGAAGTCCGAGCGCCGGGCTGGGGGAGCATCTCTACCAATTAGAAAAGGTTTCCGGCTGCATCGGGATTCGATCCCAGTACATTTCGCATTTGTCCAAGTAAGGAAGTTGCTTATGAGGGACGCAGAAATCAAGTGCACACAAAGCTACACTTCGGCAGTAAAATCCCAGAATTAAATATCATTAATTTCTAATTAAAATCTAAATCCCAAAAATGAAACATAAAAAAAACATCTTATTGCATGCAACATTTGCAGCAACTCATTTTTGCTGCAGTGTTCCCTCCACGTTTAAAACGTGTCAACGGTCTTCCTCTTCGTCTCAGGAAAGACGCAAGGGTGCGATCCTATCGCTGACCTCGCTTGACAACGCAAATATCTAGGGGATGCGCACAGTGCAATGCCGCCGACTGGTTATCTCTGCAGGATACGCCTTGCGCGTGACTCGATCCGGCAACCGGCCGCGCAGAACAGGCGTCACACACAATGCCTCCCTTCGCCACAGCTTCCGGACCTTTCCACCATCATGCAAGACCGCACGACCTCAGAACGGCCTCTGCGGAGATAACGGCGCGAGCGTCCACAATAACAGCCTCCGCGGTTTTATCGCTGAAGCTGGCACACTCCCGTCTCTTTCTTGCCGGCATTTGTGCGCGCCTTGAAGAAAAGACAACGGCCGCGACCGGTGTGTGTGTGTTTTTTTTTCTTGATTTCTTTGCCTCTATAGTTCTTTCTCAAATTAAGCATTGTAGCGCAGCGCTGCGTACCAAAGCAGGTCGAAGGCTCTTCGAGGATATCTAAGCTGTGGGAGGGACATCATACACAAGGATACAAGGACACGTACTCAGTGCTTACTCTCTCCCTTCGTTCCTCTTTCCATTCCCCTTCCCCCACCCCCAGTGTAGGGTAGCAAACTGGATGCTGTTCTGGTTGACCTCCCTGCCTTTCCTACCCTTGTTTTCTCTCTCTCTCTCTCTCTCTCTCTCTCTCAGCTGTCTTGGGCGTGCGTACTACCAAGTTCCAGAAAAGAAAGGAGAAAGCAACAATACAGAGCCTTATATGTAGAA
The DNA here is from genome assembly GCF_038994185.2 of Dermacentor albipictus. Taxonomy (NCBI): domain Eukaryota; kingdom Metazoa; phylum Arthropoda; class Arachnida; order Ixodida; family Ixodidae; genus Dermacentor; species Dermacentor albipictus. Next base: position 170,364,070 of record NC_091822.1, read on the forward strand.
GAAGTGACACTCATCGTGAAGTTAGCAAAACTGCACATTTATAGAAACACGGAACCGACAAAGATATACACAATACGCAGTAAGAAAAACACAGCTAAGTTAATATATGTGCTAAGGTGACGTAATATAGTATGCCAATGAAAGAGAATGGACAAATTCCTTACGAATATTACAACGCATAAGATTTCTGTTGGCAAAGAAATTTACGTGCTCACAAGGAGTATGCTCGCAGCGAAGCAACAAAAAGAAGACAAAAAATCTAGTCGGCAAATAATTTCGTACATCCCACGCCGACTAAACTGAAAAGGAGAGAAAATACCTTTAATGAAAACCTGTCAGATTCGCCGGGCGGCCCATCTACTATGCTCGTCCAACGGAAACGATGATATGTGAAGTGATATTTATAGAGCCCTCCACGGACAAAAAAAAAAAAGCACACCCAAAAGTAAAAAAAAAAATTGAAGTGTTTGAGACAGACGCGACGCACGATCTGGCCTACTTGCAGAGCGCCTTTACAACGTCTTCGCATTCAACACGAAGGAAACCGGGTATGTGCGCAGGAGGGCATTCCTCGTGAGTTGAGCTTACACGCGCGCATTCCGCGACAGCGAGCACGCGCAGACCGCCGCTGTGTAATCCTGGCACGGTCGACGCGGGAGGCAATACCGAGGCGCCAGTGGCAGCGAAGACGGGCGAGTGCGACCCGGCCGCAGTGGAAGATCGCCAGGGAGATGAATTCGGCGAGGGGAGCGACGGCGACGGGCGTTCGCAGAAACGACGCCAGAGCGGAGAGACCCGACGGAGACGAGAGACAGAGAAAAAGAAAGAGAAGGGCAAGAACAAACGATCCGTATAACACTGTACGAAATGCAAAGCGGGAGGACACAAAGTGGAAAGCTGCAGCTTCGCTCGCCGCTATATACGTTTAGCGGAGACCGGAGAGAGATGGAGCCTGCGTCTGCAGCCGCTGCGGAGGGTGAGAGAACAGAGAAACAAGGGAAGGGAGCAATGGTGGAAGTAAGGAAGGAAGAAAGGAAGGAAAAGGAAATCAAAAAGAAAAAAGAAATATGGGAAAGATTGCATAAAGAAGCGAGTAAGGAATAAAGATAAATAAGTGTGCGACAAAAACGAAAACCAAGAAAGCTGAAAAAATGAAGAAGAACGAATGACTGAATATAAGAAGGAATGAAAGAGGAAAGAGGCCAAGAGAGAACGCAAGGCGCAAATAAGGAAAAAAAAAGAAAGTCAGGTGCACGGTCCGGGCGAACTTCCGTTGTTTCCCCATATTGGTCTGATCTCGACGAAGAGCTTCATTCGTTTTCGTTTGGGCGGGTGCGCAAAGGCAAAAAGTCATCCCCCATCCTCAGCGTACGCACAACTTGGACAGAAAGTGTGGAAGGCATAAAGGAGAGAAGCCTCGACTTGGACAGTCGTCGTTGTCGCACGTAGAACAGAAAACGCCTATAAGGAACCAAACGATAAAGAGCAGCGCGCCTTGCTTCGGTAAGTTCGTCTGGCCGTGTGGCCGCGCTCCCTATACACGTGTGCAGCCGCATTGCGTCCCTCCCGTGCCTCCCGCAATCCTCCCTCGCCGCCCTGTGTGCCGCAGCAGAAGCGCTTGCGTGCGAGCTGCAAGGTTGCGTCTGCTACGGAAGCGGCCTTCGCCGCGCATTTACAGTGACGGGACGAACACGACAACAGCGGGTTACGACAACATCTGTCGCCGCCAGCGCGACGCTGAATTCAATTTCCCGTAGCAGACGTACGCGAGCGCGCGCTCCTTGCTGCATCTTGTCTCGCGTTGCGCCTGTTTTGCGTTTTAGAAATGTACGGCACGCGTATACGCGCTCTCATCTGAGAAGAGTGTGCAGCTTGTTTCGTTCGTAAAAGAGGCGCGTAGCTGGACGAATTGTAGCGGCGCGCTCGAGTGGCAGGAAGCTTGCGAATATGCAGGTGGCAACAGCTCGCGTTGATAGAACGTCCTGTGTTGAGACTTGTTGTTGCGGCTTCTCTCGTTTCATTCGCGTCCACGGCGACTCCCGAAGAGTTTTCCTTCCCTTGGCCGTAACTCGACGGCTTTCGACGATAAGTTGAACGGTTCGGGAGCAAACGAGGCAATGAATTCAGTGCAGACAAAGAGTGGGTTGAAAAATTTTTTTACAAAAGAGGAGAAACTATACCAAACACCACGAAACAAAGTGCTGCATTTGCTTGTGTTCCCGTGACCTGTGCGTACACTGGAACTATCTCCGAATTGAAATGACGCATATACTCGAATAGAGAGAGAGAGAGAGAGAGAGAAGGGAAGACGGAAAGGCAGGGAGGTAACGTAAACGTAACGCTAAACGTAAACCCAGCATCTGACGCAATAGTTCTGCGTAAACTCACAAGGTGGAGAGAAGTAACTGATTAAGGGAAAATGATATATCCACCCAATCGTAGCAATTGCTACAAAGGAAACTCATACGGGTTGCTCGATAGAAAAGGCCTCGCAGTTGAAGAAAAATTCGTCCTGGTCCGGGACTCGAACCCGGAAATACCGCCTTTCTGGTGCAGCCGCTCTACCATCTGAGCTAAACAGGCGGCTGGCAGATGGCAGGGCGAAGTCGAATTTATCAACAACTCGAGGCAAAGGCAAGAGAGTCTTTTTCGATCGAGGAACCCGTATGAATTTCCTTATTATCAATTGCTACGATTGGGTGGATGTCTCATTTTTCCTTGATCTATATCCAGCATATGTAATGACCAGATTTTTTTTCTCACCACCCATTCAACCGTAATACGTTTTGTGAATAGAGGCTCTGCTGTTTTACAAGCTGGATTGACCAGCCCAATCGAACGTGCAGTTAGGTGTAACGTACCGAAGGCACCAGGGGACTACGACAGACGCGGCAATAGAGGGCTGTGGTTTAATTGTTACTACCCGCTGTTCCTCATTGCGTGAACCCTAATGTCGATGCACCAGCACTTTGCGTTCTGCTTTCATAGCGAATACAGCGAGGTAGTGACAGGCAATCGAACCGATGACCTCGTGCTCGGCAGCAGAACGTGCACCACTGGCACAGAACAGGTGACTCAGTCGGCGCGCTTATTGTTTTGACAGAACACTAGCAGCAAATAGGTGAGCTACACAACGCAGATCGGTCGTAAAGCGGCATCGCTGAGCTACAGCAAATCACGCAACAAGTGATCCTCTTGCAATACTTCATGGAACCCGGATGAGTTGGCCCAGGCGAGGCAGTAAAATCATTAATAAAGTCTACGCCTATCAGTAAAAAAAAAAAGTTGTCCGTTGTTTGCTGCATTTGTGTCGCGTGACTAAGTACATCGCACGAGCGGATGGAGGGAACCGGGAAACGTGTCAAGGCCGCACGAGTGATTGAATCGTGATGTGCGCGTGTGCCGAGGAAACAATGTATATCGGGCACCGCTCGCAGCACTTCGGGCATACTTTCGAAAACACGCGCCGCGCATCGCTCTGCCGGCTGGGGAACAACTTTCCGGCGTCGGGCTATATAGGGCGGTAATTAGTGTCACCGGGTAATCGAGCGCGAAAATTCCGGGGCTCTCGCATCGATCGATGCGCGAGATTAGAGTCGGGCTTCGACAGTCCCATGGCTACACTGTTCCTTTCGTATTACATTTTTCTCTCTCTCTATTGTTTTTTTTTTCTGTGGAGGCAGCGTTATTCAAGCGAGACGCGCGACAACTGAGCTGTCGCCGCTCGTGCTCGAAAAATAACAAATGCACTGTCTGAGAACGCCCTAAGGTATTCCACTGTGACAGGGTTTTCATGATAGCCGCATACTTTTCGCGCTGCTGTTCGCAGACAACTTTCGGTTAGCGCGAGAACGCATTCGAAATTGGGGTGTAGTTAGCGAACAAGCTACCTCAGATACGTAAAATCAGTAATAATTGAGAAGGAAATATTGTTGCTATGCGAGGTAGTTACTTCGGCATCTCTGCGTGACGCTGAGAAACCAATATTACTTAGGGCGCATAGTTTCGGAAACTACGAAGCCCATGTAGTGGAAATAAGTTGATGTACGTGGAGACTGCCACTTCGGCATCTGCGCATTTTCTTTTCGTCCTCTTAATATTTTATTTTGGCCGTCAGCGTTAGTATGTTTCCTTTCTATGAGCTATCATAGTTTCTTACCAAGCGTTGGAGAAGAAACACCATTGGCATCTGCGACTGTGTTCTTTGAAAGTTTGAACGCTACCGGCGCTCGTAAGCGCAACCGCGCGCCATTTTTAATGCTGGACACACTTTTAGCGCAGGCGGCTGCTCAATCGAAAACAGGCTTTGCCAACCAGTAGCTTTGCGAATTCAGTCCCTTACTTCCCAAGCCGAAACCACATATATAAAAATTGACCCGCAATATGAAATTGCACGCAAAACACTTAGACAACTATCGAATTAAGCTATCCGTGAGTCCCTAATGTACTACAGCAGCCCGCTAATAGGAGAGGATGATGAACGCTTGTTTTAACAAAAAATTATGGTGCTTTACATTCCAAAACCACGATCTGATTCTGAATGAATGAATGAATGAATGAATGAATGAATGAATGAATGAATGAATGAATGAATGAATGAATGAATGAATGAATGAATTTTATTTCCCTTTTAAGAGAGGGGAGGGGCTGGAGGGGAGAGAGGGAGGTCTAAGTACTCCAGTCCCAGAAGGCGTCGGTCACCACATTATGTGGCTAGAAGTCCGTCTACCAGTCGTGGTAGGCCTCCGCTACCTCCTCAACCCACCTCAGGACTCGGTCCTGCAGGGTGGGATTGGAGCTGCGCAGGGCAGTCTCCCACAGCTCCTCGCTACTTATTAATGGTTTGAGCGTGGGGGGGGGGGGGGGGGGGTAGTTTTGATGGGGCATTGCCACATGATATGGGAGAGATCTGCTATGGGGACAGGGCAAAAGCGACACTTGGGTGTCGGGTATGTGGCGGGAAAGAATAAGTGCAAAGTGCGCGGGGTAAGAAAAGTGCGAGTTTGTAGTTGTCACCAAAGTATTTCTCGCTGGCGCGTTCTAGACACAGAGAGAGGTGGATACAATAGGCGTTTGTTTCTGTAATGTGTGCAAATTTCGTGAAATGTGACGAGTGTGTCTTTATTGGTGTGTTGTTGAGAGTCATTGGGTTCTAGAGTTAGGCCCATATTTGCGGCCACTCGGTCAGTGAGTCCTCGAGCAGCGGCATGAGCCATTTCGTTGTCATGGAGTCTGAGGCACGCCGTAGTGTGGGACTACGGATTAATTTCGACCACCTGGGGTCTTTTAACCTGCACCAAATCTAAGTACACGGGTGCTTTTGCATTTCGTCCCCCATCGAAATGCGGCCGCCGTGACCGGGATTTGATCCCGCGACCTCGTACTTAGCAACGCAACACACTTCCTATGAAGGGCGAGCTTTGTGAATTCTGTTCTTGCAGCACACAATCCCTAGACTTGTTTTGCTTAAGATATTTACGCGAGATGGCATTTGCGCGCCGATAGCTAATCTAGGTCGCATATATTTCGGCGTCACATTCGGCTTCAGCAAGATCGCAGGGAGGCTTTCGCGAAGCAGAGTACAGCTCCTGAAGTTCTTTATATTTATTGACCATCTGTTGCGTGACTTTCTTCAGTTTCTTGCACACAGACAGCCGCCCTGCAGCACATTATCACGATTGTACCACCTGGTTCTGTCTATAGAGACAAGATACTTCAATAGAGACCTCACCGTCTATTGGCACGCAAAGCTATGCAGACGCTAATATGTTCTCTAAAGATCAAAAAGGCTTGTGTGGCTACATTTGTCCTCTTCACACTTTCCTATTACGCGTCTGTGTTGAGAGAACATTGTCTTTCTATCTTTCTATTCCCTCATCTCCCTTTCCTTCTGGAGGGTATCTAACCGGACATACTTTCCGGTTAACCTCGCTACCTTCGTCTCTTAATAATTTTTTTCGGTATTCTTCGCTTTGCTGCTGTTTTCATGACGGTGATTAGCGTTCCAAGCTCCCCGCTGACACCACGTCCAAGGACACCGTCACACGCATACAACGAAAAGGCGGGAAGCGGACATCACACGGCGTGCAGGCGACAGCAATTAGAGAGCCTCGGGCGAGAGGTAAAGGCAAGCGTCGTATCCCTCCCCCTCCTTCTGCCCACAAAGACGAGAGCAAACATTTCATTCGCACACCGCATCCGCAAGCATGGGAGAGAAAAGGAACGCACTCTTCCTCCTGCGGCCATCCTGTGCTAAGCTCTCGCTGATGAAGGCGGGTAAACCTCCTCCTCTTCCTTCGTCTTCTTTTGTGTCTTTTTCTCAGCATAGTATGCAGACGCGTCAAGTTGGCAGTAAAATCGGCAGAGCTAAAGCAAGCAAGACACGCTCCTCAGCACAAATACACGGTGAAGACAAAGAGCGCGAGCTGGCAGTGCTCAACAGAAAAGCGACACGGTCTCTAAAAGAAAATTTACTCGCTCATCTCACTATCGAAAGTTCGGGACGCGCGACTGCTAGTGACTGCTGCCGACGTGTAGAACTTCGCGGCAAGAATTCAAAGAGCAAGAGTGCATTAAGCCAACTCAAACAGCTACGTGAAACTTCGCATCTTCCGCTTTTCTTTGGAAAGAAAAAGGGGGGGAGGGGAGGGGGAGCGGGCTACGATCAAAGCTCGAGAGGTCTGACTTTCAAAGCAATTGCATGTCGTCCTTCATGCGAGCGATGCTCAAAAGTAAGGTTGCAAGCGCAGCAAAATAAAACCATGTTCAAGCAGCAAGCCTTCTGAAGACTCGCGTTTTACGTGTACGTGAATACGCAACTGAACGCAAAGGAAAAGTCCATTAGTATCTATGAACATCGGCCGCGCCGGGCTGTGTAGTTAACAGTTAACGGGTCAACCGGTATTCCAAAGGGTACCCAATCGCATGCATTACTTATGACAAACACAAGTCTTACGTTATAGCGATATGCTGGACTTCCTGCGCTTAAAAGCGTATTTATTTATTTACTTATTTATTTATTTATTTATTTATTTACTTATTTTATGTATTAATTTATTCTTTTATATACATTCCGCAAATCTTATCACAAATTATAGGAATAAAACCCCAAAAGGTTGGTATTATACGTGTTGATTATTCAGTAATTAAACATACTAATATGCAATGATATTAGAAATATTTGAAATAAAAATAATCACTTCAGGTAAAATACTGACAGCGATTAGAATCTCCCGGTGAACATAAGAATCCAAACAATATTTATAATCAGGTAATTCAGGGAGGAAAAAGAATATTTGGACGCACGCCGGCTTCGCGAAAATTTCGCACATTGCGTGGTTATAAAATGAACGGAGGAAAAATCAAATAATTATGTGAAACAACGGTGCGCTAAATGCGAAAGCAAAATGCATGCACGTTACAATTTACGACGTAGTTTCCGTGGTTCCACAGTCATGGCCAAACTAATCGTAAAGTCCGGGGATCATTTTCAATGGAATTCTGTTGCACGTAGACATTTGTTACCTGCGTTTCAAGAACGAACGCTTACAATGAGCGCTTCAGTGTCCGTCGCCAATTAATGGAAAGTTACAAGCACCTAATTAGGAAGTCTAGCGTATGCTCGTCTCTAGTCAACGTTGATAGATGCACGGGTTTGTAGCTGTCTTGGTAAATTTTATACATTAAAACAGCCTGTGGGGATCCAGTAATAGTTGGATTAGCGTTCTGCCTGATTTGCTGACTAAACCCTAAAGAATCCGCTTATAAATTGCCGTGTATAGTAACTGACTACGAGCTACTAAACTGCGGAAAGCTCTACTAGCGCCAGGATGTAATTTATCGGTACGCCATGGCTCTACCATTGCGGCTGCCCCTCCTGACGCCTGTTTGTTTTCTACGCGCTGATTAAACATGAGCTGACTTTGCTTAGTTTAGAACCCTCAATGACTTTAGGTTAACGAAGCAGCAGCGATAGCAGCTAAACTGTATAGCGGTACGACAGAGCCCACTAATGATAGCCTAATAGTATCTGTCGACGGGCATTGCGCGGCTGTCGTGTGCTACGCAAGACAGCCACGCAAGAACAACCGCAAGAACAACAACAAGACACTGCTATAGTTTATCTTATTCCTCTTTTATTCTTCCCTTTGCTGATGAAAGGCATCTTTCGCCCCTACGACGGAGCGTGCTCCGCATCAAGAAGCACTTTTTGTGGTCCTGCCAGCTATTCCAAGATGAAAGAGACACTCTCCTGAAGAATCTGCAAAACAAGGACCTTCCGCATGCGCGCCTGCAACACCTTATATTTCCCGAGAGATCAGTTATAGCCTGCAAAGAAACTTCACGTCTCCTCATCGAATTCCTAAGAGAGACTGGTTTGATGGACATATAGTGAAACCCTTCAGCGGTATTGTGCCAGACACCTCGGGCGGAGCAATTGCCGGTTTTGTTCGCCAGGCTAAACCCGCCTGTTGCTACAATCCACCACCACCACCACCACATCCGCATCAATCGGCGACTCTTGCCTCTTCAAGAAGTACAAAGCCTCTCCTTTCAACTACAGTCCCGCGTACTAAATTATTCATTCTCGGGAGTCAGATCAAACTGAGCACAAACGGTCTGAAACCCCCTTTTTTTAAGCTATTAAATCATGTCGGCGATATTAATGCATAATTTTGCGTAACCGATTTAGAATTCCGTCTTCACCTAGGCTTCGCAGTAGAACGGTGTACGCTTAAGCACAGCCGAAATTCAGGTGGAAACAAGCGTGTGAAACGTCAGTCTAAGCTGACGCCTCCCATGAGGTAATTTCTCCACCACGTGACGGAGCACCGACAAGCAGGAAAGTAGTCGCATTCGCGAGTCCGATTAGCGCTCGATTACAGAGCATTAGCAAGTCGTTCAGACATAAATCCCCGCGAATCGCACAGAAAGAATCGCACAGAAGCACAGAATCGCGGCAGAAAGCTATGTACGCGAACGATGTATTCCAGGTAACCCGAAACAATATTACCGATGTCTTGCACTTAGCTACGTCCCCATTAGATCGAACAAGTTTTCATCGAAGATTTCCTCATCTGCTCAACTGACTTCCTCTGACGATGCCATTTTGCTTTATAAATGTTTCGTACAGTGCGTGCATATATATAGTTCAAGGAATAGAAGCACGTAGGAAAAATACTATGACTTTACTGACGTTTCGGCCGAAGTGTAGCCTCCCCCCCCCCCCCATTTTGTTAATTAGTCAATCATGCATTTCAGTTTTTTTTATATAAGTAGTGTCCGCCGCTTTGAGTAGAAGAGCTCGTGCACTAGGCTTGCGCTCCACAGGCACATTTTTTTTTAAATTTTGAAAGTGTTCGTTGAAACACACGGTATATATATTATTTTGGTTCAAGCGTGTGTCACGTTTGTGTACTTTTCGATTACCGATACTAAACATCTCCCTTCCTTTGACTTTTCATCACTAACAGAAACATTAAAGTTTATGCACGTTGCATCGAACACTAAAATTGAAACACCAAGGTTTTCCTACGACACCTTCTGTAATGTAGCGGCAAGCTGTGAGACCAAAGAAGGAGCTTGCGAATCAAGTAACAGCTGCCAGCCTTTTGAAGCTGATTTTGTACTGGGAACGCTGTGTTCCTATACATTGAAAGCACGACATAAAAAAAAGACACCGTGGAGAACATAGGAGTGCTGGAAATAACTACACAAGATTCCTTTCTTCTGTGTGCTCGGTTCTTTCTTGGTTTGTTTGTTTGTTTGTTTGTTTGTTTGTTTGTTTGTTATTGCAAAATAAAGTGCCTCGCTCCCCACGTGCATGAATCATGGTGACACAGGGAATTCCGTGGACTAAGTATGTAAAGAAATAAAGAGGTGGCTCCGAAGCGAGACAACTCAATGAAGAATGCTCGTCCAACGCGCACTATCGAAAAACGCTACAAAAGCACAGAACATGGACCAGAAAGACCGAGTTGTGTATGTTTCGCTGCCATTGCTTCCATGCTTCCGCTTTTCGCCTGCCGTCCCTGTTTCCACTGATTCCAGGATACCTTCTCATGCACCATATTGCATTTGTGCGTTTCTCTTACTTCCTTTCTTCCTTCGTTCAATTGAATTCGTTTCCCCAATCCATTGCTCTCCAATGCGACGCGCTTCGAATATTTTATTCGCATTCCCAACGTTCCCGATGACGTAATAAACGAAGACGAAGCCCTCTCTGGGCATAAGGAAGAAAAAGAAGCAAACGAACAAAATGAAAATACGAAATAAAACGGCGAAATAATATATGTAGTAGAGAACCCCGAGCAGAATACCGGGAGGATCATCGCATGCTCTAGGCAAACAAGCACGCGATTGGTATATCGAATAAAAGCAATCTTAGGCCGCGCCGCCGACGCTCCCAGCGGTATAAGGAGGGCGGTGCTATTCGACATAAAAGAACTCGGTTGTTTGATAATACGGTTGGTCTGAAGACAGGATTCCAGTGACTGCGTCGCATCCACCCCCCTCCTTCCCTCCCGCCGCCCCTGCTTGGAATATTGAGCGTCCCTTTGATGAACCATAGAAATCGAAAGTGGAACGGGAGAGATAAGCTGCCTTTATGTGAACCCGGCAATGCCTGGACGAGCGGGCTTGTCGGCCCGATATCAGATCGTCGGACTCGCGTAAACACCAGCGAGTCGGGCCCAGGGAGGATCGGGGAGTGTTTGAGTCATCGCGAGGGCGAGTTGACGAACTCGAACCCACTTGGCACGGTCGCGTGAAACTGAGTCTGCCTAATCTCTGACTTGACCCCTCTCGGGTTATGAAAACGAAGCTACGCATTGCACAGCATTTCAGTGGTGTCATTGCTAAGCAAGCAGTCGCTAATCATTCTTCCAGGCTGACATTTAGAGAGTGTCCGAAATTACGTAACACATGTTCGCTGAGAATATGAAGGCTGCGGACGCACGGTCAGAGGCTCGAAATTACTTTGACTTAGTTACACGTATATTGAATCGCATATTTGTGCATGCACGCGTAAAAGCCTTACATGTATTAGCGTATATAACGTAATTTAACGACACCGAATGCAAGTCCCTGCGATCAGCTGGTTTTCTGCCTTCAGCTCCATGTGCGAGAAGGCATTGCTACCTACCACCTACCTCCTTAACACACGCCCACACCGATACATACATACATACATACATACATACATACATACATACATACATACATACACACATACATACATACATACATACACATACACACACACACATACATACATACATACATACATACATACATACATACATACATACATACATACATACATACATACATACATACATACATACATACATACATACACATACACACACACATACACACATACATACATACATACATACATACATACATACATACATACATACATACATACATACATACATACATACATACATACATACATACATACATACATACATACATACATGTGCACGCGCGCACGTGCGCACGCAGGCGTGCAAAGCGGACATAGCGATCTAGCAGTCTGCGTGTGTCGCCAGCACGAGGCTGACGCTGGGATGCCGACGACGGTGTGAGGCACTGAACCATAAAAAAAGAGAGACAAATAGACGAGGGATCAAGAATAGGAAGAAGTGGGACAGAAAGGGGCGAAGCTAGGGATGCACATCGCCGAACACTGTCACAGGCGAACAGGCCGCCCGACTTCCTATTCCTTTCGGGGCGACGCTCCACCAGAGGGAGGCAGTGTGCGAAAGAACCGGGAGGGGGGAGCAAGAGAAGCGACACGATGGCTGCTGGGACGCTAAGAATTGCGATTCGAGACCCATTCTTCGGATGCGTTCATGCAAGCTGGCTCGGGAATTCACGAGCCTCCCCATTTTTATTATTTTCTTTTTATTCCCGTCCCGTCGACCCGGACTCCAGCGGCAATGCCTTCGCGTATACTTTATTAAAGTGCCGCCAACTCGGGTCCTCCTGGTTCTCGCGCATTCTGCATGTGTGCTTTTCATTTTGATTATTTTTTTATTTTTGAAACCACTAGTCCATGCTCGATCCTACGCCTTTAGTTCAGCGCGAAAGTTTATTTGATTCGGTCGCCGGCATTCGTGCGAGTCCGCACAATTTTTTCGTTTCTTTCTTTCTTTCTTTCTTCCTTTCTTTCTTTCTTTCTTTCTTTCTTTCTTTCTTTCTTTCTTTCTTTCTTTCTTTCTTTCGTTCTTTCTTTCTTGTCTTTGAAGGTTCTCTCGTATGACGCTCATGAAAAGAAAATAATAAATAGAGGAGAACGCGCAGAAGCTGCGACATGATGCGAGGACCATGCAGACGTGAGCGAAGTTGCATGAAAACGGGAGACACCTGAGGTGAGGGTGTGGAAAACGGGGGGAGGGGGTACAGCACAGTACAAGGACAGGTATATTTCACAGACGCGAAAGCTACGACCGCGCACCACTGAGTACAGGGGCAGATGATTCCGTGGTGTCCGCGTGGCTCTAGGGAAACAGCTCGGTTACATCGATAACCAGGACTAGGCTCATCACGATGAAGAATGGGGATAACTCCTCGATGCAACGATCATCAAGACGAGAGAAAAAAAAAGAAGAAAAACGATTCGTCTGAGAAGAGGTCGGAGGACATTTAGACACGTCGACGAAGGTGTAACTATTCCGATCGCTCGCGGTGGCTTCGTCGCTATGACTTCCTGCTGAGCACGAGGTTGAGGGCTCGAATGCAGGCTGCGGACGCAATGCAAGAAACGCCCCCCCCCCCTCCTTCCCGCATGCTCACACTTGTGCGCACATTAAATAATCCCAGCCGCGAAAAACATTAATTCGCAGAGGTCCACTGCAGCATTGCTCATAGCGCCAGCGTTGCATAGGGGCATTGTATTTTCGAATGAATCATAAATTGCTATAAAAAACAAAAAAGAATGAAATCTGGGGTTTAATTTACATGCCAAAACCACGATATGATCACGATGCACGCCGTATAGTGGGGGACTCCGGATTCATTTCGACCACCCGGTGTTCTTTAACGTGCACCCCCAATCCATGGAACACGGGCTGTTCTTGCAATCCGCCCCCATCCAAGTGAGGTCGCAGCGGCCGGGATTCGATGCAGCGCCCTAGGGCTCAGCAGCGCAACACCAACACCACCGCGCCGGGTGCAAGGCTTAAACAATAACGCCGCGCCAACTTTGAAGCAGGCAAGCAGAATGACGCGCAAAGCTGATAGCTCGATTGTCGTTCCAGCAACGCGAAAAACACGAAATTGATAGCAGCACAGTAGCGGGCATCGCCACGAAATTGCTATAGGAAGTTATGGAAGCAGTCCGAGACGTTCGAGAAAGATCGCGGGCGTGTGTCTTCTCCGTAAGGCAAGCTGTGGCAGTGTGTTGGGGTTTGCACGGTCGAGCAGCCAATCAGTCGCGCTGAAACGCCCTTCCCGACACGCCGAAACGTATTCATTCGGTAGACATGTCGCGTGCAGAAAGAGAGAACGGAACAAAGGACAAAAATGCAAAAAAAAAGACGAAAAGAGAGAAACAGAGAGAGAACGTTTAAGAGAAACCGCAAACAGGAAGGAACAGCCTTAATAATCGTATTGCACGGCATCGAAGGCGCGACTGCTATCAGTTTTACTGCTCGTATTAGCCTTTCTTTTTTTTGTTGTTGATTGACTGCAGTGCTTATAAAAAAAAGCAGGAACGTTGCGCCTGCGCAGCCGATGGCCGCATTTCGAGCTCTTCGACCGCATTACTGCTGCTCTCAGCGGGTTTTTTTCTCCTTCGAATCACCTTAACTGGCTACTATTTCTTCTCGTTATTTCTTTTTTCGTTTCTTTCTTTGCCCAATCGTTGCTTCTTTACTCCGATGCTCGTTACACATTGGCCGGGAGAGTCGTTCGCTAGTCTCTTCCGGGTGCTTCCGCCGGAAGGGAGGATTCGTTTGGCGCGCCATACCGCTACCGGCAGTCTGCCCACGTCAGCGGGAGCCAGGTTTTATTGCCAGTGATGCTGCCTGCCTGCCCTCTCAGCAGAAGCGTGGGGAAGAATTAGCCGACGTCGGTGCATGCTACTGCGGTGTCCGGTAGGCCGAAAGGTAGGAGCAAAAAATAAATAAATAAATGAATGCCTTGAATTTGAGCGGTTCGCAGAGGAAGCTACAGCGCAGATATAGCCGAAGAATGTGGTGGTAGCTTATAACGAAAGACTCCCCCTCTCCCCCCTTCCACCTCCCCCACCATCTTCAGTAACACCTCTCTAAGCATAGGTGGCATCGTCGCGGAGAGTCCGCTTAGTCTGCGGTAAGTAGCAGGTTCGATTCCCGCTGCCTTCGGTTTGCCCACCGGTGAAATTCGGCGCAAGAGTTGACCGGCGCGACACTATAAGCTTTCTTCAGCGGTGAAAGTCGTGCGGGAAAGAGCCCGCACCATCTTTAATCCCGTCGAAACCATACAGGAGTGCAGGAACGAGGAGATAAAAAGAAACAAAGGGTGGGGAGGGGGAATTATGGGGTCACCTGTGATAACGTGCTACGCGACAACCTAGCAATACCGTGTAGGCGTAAACACCCGAGTGTAGGAGCGATGACCGCCATATTAGGCGGCTCTTAGAGCGTATAAGTCACGGGAACTTTCGTTTCTGTGCTCGGGGATTTACACTTGCAAGGTTATATTTCATTTCATTTCATTTCATTTCATTTTATTACCTTAAAGACCCACGAGGGGTATTACATAAGGGGTGGGTACATATATTTTGGTGAGCGAGTGTTAACAGAACGAAACATGACTGGTAACATTATTGGCAAAGTTGGATGAGCACGTGATGGCTGCGATGTCGTTGGGTAGGTCGTTCCAGTCTGCTGCAGTACGGGAGAAAAATGATGCGGCAAAAGTGGTAGTTCGGGCACGAGGTCGGGAAACTTGAAGCGGATGACGAGTGCGATGAGATATGCGGGCTGGAGGGACGATGTAGGGTGCGCGACCTAGTGAACTATGGAAAAATTTATGAAACAAGCAAAGGCTGGCAATGCGGCGACGAAGTGATAAGGGCAATAAGTCGGATTCAGCTTTCAAAGCTGACACACTGATGTCGTAAGAATATGATGAATGAATGAATCTGGCTGCTCTGTTTTGGACTGATTCGAGTGCATTTATAAGGTAAGCTTGGTGCGGGTTCCAAATGGGTGAGGCATATTCTAATTTTGGTCTGACAAGGGATTTGTACGCTAATAATTTCACATGTTTAGGGGCTTGGCGGAGATGACGTCTTAAAAATCCAAGTGTTTTATTAGCGGATGAAATGATGTTCGTAACGTGTGTACTCCAGGACAAGTCGCCACACAAGGTAATGCCTAAGTACTTGTAGGATAGGACCGGTTGTACAGGGACGTTAGCTATGACGTATGGGAAATGAAGTGGGTTACGGCGACGCGTGAAGGACAAGATATTGCATTTTTGAGGGTTAAGTTCCATTAACCAATTGGCACACCATTCCTGAATGCGGTTAAGGTCGTCTTGAAGAGATGTTTGGTCAGAAGTGTTATTAACCTTGCGATAAATTACACAATCATCGGCGAACATGCGAATATTACTAGAGACATGCGTTGGTAAATCGTTAATATAAATTAGAAACACTTCCATGCCGCATTTCATTTACAAACACCACAGGGAGGTAATTCGTTTCCCCTGCGTTTCCACCTCACACAGTGCGGAGAGGCAAGCATTTTTCTTTTCCTCTTTGCTCGGCGCTTGATTAGCCGAGCTGCCGGCCACTACCTGAAGAATAAAGATCAATAGGCTTTGAGGGAGAGCCTAATAAACGTTATGTTTGGGTACCCTCCTCCATACCTCTCTCCCCCTTTTTTCCCTCTACACGTTCGTCCTTTCCACTTTCTCCGGTGCAGGGTAATGAAAGAAGTATTCATTCTTGACTATCTTTCTGCTCTTCTTTCTTCTCTCGCTCTCTCTATTTAGATTTATTTACTTAAGAACTCGTCATTTTTAGGCATTTGACAGTGCATGTGTTTGCTTCCACCGTGTGCTCTAGTTCGTTGGGACATCATCAGTGACTCGCTGACTAGCTTCCACATGTTTAGCAGCGTCCTTTACGACCACTCCTGAAAATTCCCATCTCGCCTTCTATCTGAGCTATATAGCAAGCCAAAGCCAGCACTGGACGCGTTTACAATTCAACGAGGAAAGTGCAGCTGTCCTATCACGTCCTGACATGATGACTTCAATTTGGCACGACTGAAATCGACGACAGCGGCGTGCTCTAGATGATGGCCACAAAGCGACCACGAATCGCTTAACAAAATAAGAAAATGAAAACGAAAGGAATAGCCTGAAAGAGACATCGCGTTCTCACTTTCACTCCAGAAGCCCGGCACGCAGGACGCGCCTGCACAATGACTGCTCACGCAAACATCGAACGCGAATGTGTTTGATCGATCGCCTAATCTACACGCGTCGTTTATCATCGTGTACCTGCCCCTGCCCCCCCCCCCCCCCCCCTCTTCTTTTATTTCCTGCCTCACCCCTCGGCGTCGGAGACTATCTCAAGTCACGCGCACGAAACGCCCGTACAATTACTCGAAATAGATCTTGGAGCGTCGCCATAACGGAGCGTAAGTACCTTCGGCACCGCTCTCGAACTCGTACTTGTCGACAGTGCGGCTTGCGTGAGCGACATGAAAGCGGCCGTGACGGGGATTGAGCCACGCCTTCTACATCTTGGGACATTCCTTGGCCTTGGAAGAAAATGCTCCATGTCGTACTTTTGAGAGATATATAGTGATGTCGCGACAGTGATTTTCATATTCATATACGCTCGCAACGCGAAAATTTTTTTACGTCCTTGGGCAACCGCTCGAACCGTCCTCACAATGGGCGACGAGCACTACAACACCACGCAGCCCGGCGATCGCAAGAAGCAGGTTTCGCTAGAAACTACGCAACGAGATGAATTAATCGTGAATGTAAATCACCTAACTGGTCTGGCGACACGCTGCGAGGTGTTACCACGTAAGGGAACTGAACATCAGAAAGAGCCATTATGCCCTTTCTCAACAAATCCAAGCCAAATCGCAGAAAAATTCACCACTACCCGTTATACTGACGGCGGCTCAACAATTGTCGCGCAAGTTATCCCTCTAGTATACTCAGGCTGTGTTCTAGTAATCGCCGTAGAAGGGTAAAATCGTGGAGGAAGGAACAAAAAAACATTTCACCAAAGGGACTATAACGCTTTCGCATTCCCACAGGTGAGCAGTCTTCAGTGGCTGTGCCATAGTTTTATATGCATAACTGTTGTACAGAAAGCTGAAAAACAATTTTACGAAACGACTTGCAAGCTACTTGTATTGGACTCTCATCATCATCATCATCATCATCATCATCATCATAGTCATCATCATCATCATAGTCATAAGCCTATCTATGTGCATTGCAGGACGAAGGCACCTCCCTGCGATCTCGAATTGCCCTTGTCCTGCGCCAACCCATTCAAATTTGTGCTTGCAAATTTCCTGGCTTCATTCCCCCCGCCTGGTTTTCTGCAATCCTCGATTGCGCTTCCCTTCTCTTGGTACACATTCCGTAATGGGTGCCAAGAGAAGGGAATGGTCCACCGGTTCTAATGGTCCAACGGTTATCTATCCTACAGATTACATGGGCTGCCCAGATCAACATTTTTCGCTTAATGTCAATTACAACATCGGTTATCCCCGTTTGCTCTCTTATCCACACCGCTCTTTCCCTGACTCTTAACGTCGAGCCTAATATTTTTCGTTCCATCACTCCTTGCAAGGTCCTCAACTTGTTCTCGAGCTTCCTTGTCAAGCTGTCTTTTCGACAATAGTGGTAAGCTCCCAGTCACGAGTTGGCAATGCCTGCCCGTATGCACTCCAAGCCCTTTTATATTCTTCTGTAAATGTCCTTCTCATGATCAGGGTCCACTACGAGTAATTGATCTAGATAAACGTACTCCTTCAAATACTCTAGAGGTTGATTGGTAATACTGAACTGTTGTTCCCTTGCCAGGCTATTGAACATTATCTTTGTCTTCTGCATATCGAGATAGAGCCCCACTCATACAATTTCTCTGTGAAGGTCCTCAATCATTTTTTTGTAATTCGTCCCCAATCTTACTGAACCGGACAATGTCATCTGCAAACCGAGAGGTTGCCGAGATATTCGCTGTTGATCCTCACTCCTAAGCGTTCCCAGTTTAATTGCTTGAATACTTCTTCCAAGCTTACAGTGAATAGCATTGGAGAAATTGTGTCTCCTTGCCTGACCCGTTTCTTGATAGGCAACTTTCTACGTTTCTTGTGGAGAACCAAGCTTCGCTGTGGAATCTTTGTAGATACTTCGCATGATATTCACGTAAGCGTCGTGTACTCCTTGATTACGTAATGCCTCCATGACCGTTGGTTCTCCACTGCATTAAATGCCTTTTCGTAGTCCATGAAAGCCGTATAGGGGAATTCACAGTACTGTGCAAATTTGTCGATCACCTGATTGATGACATGGATGTGATCCACTGTAGAATATCCCTTTCTCAAGCCAGCCTGTTCTCTTGGTTGACTGAAGTGTTCACCTTATTCCATTGAAAATCATCTTGGTGAATATTTGATACTATACTGAAAGCAAGCTAATAGGCGCATAATTTTTCAATTCTTTAGCGTCTCCCTTTTTTTGTAGATTAGTGTAATTTTGGCATTCTTCCAGTTCTCTGGTGCACTTGAAGCCCTGAGGCATTGGGTGTAAAGGGCCACAAGCTTTTCAAGCACGATGCCTCCTCCATCTCTGATTAAATCTATTGTTATTCCACCTCCTCCTGCCGCTTTTCCCCGTTTCATGTCTTGCAAGGCCCTTCTAACTCCATCGCTACTAATAAAAGCAACCTCTGTATCCTGTTCATTGCTACTTCGAATGAAGGTAGCGTGGCTGCTCTGGGTACAGGTCAGTATAGAATTCTGTCGCTGTTTTTACTACATCTTCTAAAGTGCTCATTATATTATCCTGCTTATCTTGCAGTGCATACAGCTCAGCTTGTCCTATGCCAAGTTTTCTTTTGACTGATTCCAAGCTGTGTCCCTTTTTTACTGCTTCTTCAATCGTTCTGATGCTGTTAATAATTTCTAATATCTGTTACTTTCTCCTTCTTGATCAGTTTTGATCATTCCGCGAATTCTATCTGATCTCGTGAGTTGGACACTTTCACACTCTGTCGTTTCTTTATTAGTTACTTGGTTGCTTGCGAGAGCTTACCTACTGCTTGCCTTGGTGCCTTGCCTCCCACTTCAATTGCCGCTTCTGAAATCAGCCTAGTTACGTTTTCATTCATTCCCTATATGTCATCTTCATCTCTCCGTTCTAAGGCTGCATATTTGGTTGCAAGCACCAGCCTGAATTGGTCCGCTTTTACCCTTACTGCGTCTAAGTTGGCCAGTTTCTTCTTGACTAATCTTACTCTTTGTCTCTTCATATTCAGGGAAATCCTAGACCTCGCTAACCTATGATCACTGCTCTTTACCCTACCTAACACTTCTACTTCCCGCACTTTGCTGTAATCGCCAGAGAGTATGAAGCCTATTTCATTGTTTCTCTATTAGGGCGCTTCCAGGCCCACTTCCTCTTGCTACGCTTCCTGGAGGAGGTATTCACTATTCGGAGATTATTTCTTTCCGCGAAATTTATCAGTAACTCTCCTCTAAAGCTCTTTGAATCAATGCCGTAGTTGCCAAGTTCTTGTTCACTCGCTTGCTTTTTCCCCACTTCTGCACTGAAGTCACCCTTGACTACTATATACAGGGTTTGCACTTCTCTCATCGCTAATTCAACAACTTAATAAAGTTTTTTTGTTTCTTCATCATCGTGACTGGAGGTTAAAGAGCAGCCCTGTATCTTTAGTCTTATATACCTCATATTCAGCTTTATTACGACTACTGCTACGCTCTCATTATTGTGTCTAGAATTCATCAATCCTGTCCACTATATCCATATGGATTAAAAATCCTAGCCTGTATTGTCTCTTATCTGGGAGTCCTCTTCAGCAGAGGATGTGGCCGTTAGTGAGCAGTGTTTAAGCCTCACCAGTTCTAACCTCACGAAGGCCAACGATATCCCAAACAATGCATGATAGTTCCTCCAAAGCTTCTGCTAGGCCAGCTTCGCTTGAGAGAGTTCGGGCGTTGAAAGTTGCCAGGTTCAGTTTCCAGTGGCCGCCTGTGCGGGTCCAGAGATTCTTAGCACACTCTGCTGCAATACAGGTCTGACTGCCGCCTTGGTCAGATGCTCAGCAGCCGCTGGGTACTGAGGGCTACGAGTCATTTGTAGGAATCATGAGGGAGGGAGTGGTTGAATACTGCAACAGGGAGGCCAATTCCTGTTTCTAGAAAAAGCCTAATCCAACAAGAGGCGACACGAATACTGAGTCACAATCACGCCAGAATTCCGCCAGGACGATAAGATATACCAAGTACGAAGCATTGGATACACGGCACGTTTTTAAAGAAGTCTCCAGGCCCTCGCTCATTAACACATAACCGCATAGACTCGCGCAAATACACAGTTAGATATAAACTAATTGTCTCATTACATAAAATGAGGTTCAATATATACAGGGTACAAAATCGCTGCGTACAATGATGATGTGACCAAGACACTTCACATAATTTTTTGCAATGTTACGAAATCTGTATATACGAAAATTATCATGGATACGAAAGCACGCACACAGAGAAATCATGGGCACCTACATACATGTATATTCAATGAGTACTTTGGATGGCCTGGCTACAAGAACCAAGCTGGTCGAAAATTAAGCCTTATGTGTAAATGAGCCACCGACAGGAAACGGCATGATCGCGGTCGAACAAACTCTTCTACCCCAAGGAAGAACAACTCCTCTCACAGAAACGACAGCATCTCAATGGAGAGCCTCCCCATAAGTGGAACCAGAGTGCGATGACGATGTCCCGCGGAAGCTGCCTGACACCGGTTACGTCATAGACAAAAGTTCCCCCGCGGCAATTAAAGTTCGCGAGAAGTGGTCACGTGAGCAGTGACCAGAGGTAAAAAAGCGGTTAACTCCAAGGCCACGGAAACCACTATGCACAGCCCTCCAAAATATCTTGGCAACGACGCATTGCAGCATCACATGTTTATTGGATTCCTGAAGTGGGCAATTTGGACACTGCTAAGATGGGACTATGCCCCAACGCTCTAACCTGCCACGAGTTAGAAGCACTTGCCACCCTTGACGCCACATGAAGTCGCGTAGGCGGACATACAGAAACGATGCCATTATCGCATCCCACAACACATTACTGAAACGTGCGAGGCAGGCTGGGGGAACTAGATGAAGCCGTAAGGCTGACATAGCATCTACAACACGGTTTTCGAGAACGTCTACATCAGGACATACCTGTTCTATGTGTGTGTGTATATAAATATGTATATATATATATATATATTGTGTGAGTGTGTACACAATGGTTATGTACAATGATGATGTGACGGGGACCCTTTACATAATTTTGAAGTGATGCTATGAGTTGTGTATATACAAAATTGATCATGTATACGAGAGCACGCACACACAAAGCATTTGCAGATGTTCATGAACTTCCACAGTTGGTCCGATCCTGGCATAGAAATCAAGGGCACCAATATTCTGTGCACACTCAATAAATACTTCCATTGCTACGATTTGAGAGAGGTTTAGAAGTGTTATGAGTTTAGAAAAAGTTTATTTCGACAAGAGACGATACTAACACTGAGTCATAATCATAGCACAATTCCACGCGGACGATAACATGTAAGACACGAAACAGAGCGCGTTGTCAACGCGAGTAGTGTCCGAGTCCTCACGCACCAACATATAAACACGTATACCCACGGAAAGGCACAGTTACACATAAACTAAATGCTACATGTACAAAATGATTTTCAATAAGAACCTACCAGCGCCCGCCCATTCTCATTGGAGCCAATCGTAACAGCATGGCCAGGACGTACCACTTTGTAAAACCTGCGTAGTATCACAAGGTACCTACGAAGGTTATTTTACAATACTTTCTCTATCTTACTATTTTTCAAAGGAAAGCTTATGCTACCAATTGATTTATTCCCTCAACGTAAAACTTTTATCTAAATTGTGTTCCGTCTGTCGCTAATAAAAAAAGAATAAACAAAATGTCACCCAACCGCTACCGGCAACCACCATCGAAACATTACTTAGCGCGAACGAATTCGTTGGCGCCTCTTGGCGCAACCGCGTGAACGCGCTCGTGCCACTGCTCACGCGTTCGTCGTCGTCGTCTCCTTCCACAACTGACTCCGTTGCCACTCATTACTTAAAGTGGCATGAGTTATACATTGGCAAGAGAAAACTATCGTGGTCGCCGTCATCATCAACATCAACAACTATAATCACCAGCAATGGCTCGATCATGTCGTCTTCGTCCACAGGTGGCTCGTTTGCGTCTCTCGGCGGAATGGCTCGAATCCACTCGTGCCTATGGTCGCGCGTTCGTCGTTGTCGGCGTCTTCCATAGTAGGCTCCATTGCCGCTCATTAATCCAGCGTAGAATTCCATTTTAAAGCGAAAGCTCTACTGGCCGCGAACTTGCGATTTCGCCGTGGCGGTGTTCCGAGGAAGCACATGACATCACAACGCGCGCCTCACCGCGGTTATTTCCCTCTCTCTCTTTCTCCTTCTCGCTCCCCAGTGACTACTGCGCATGCGCCACTAGTAGCATCGAGCCACAGATGTTCCGCCGCTGCGCAGCGCCGCGCCTTTCCGCTTCCAACGTTTGGTATGACGTCGCATCGCGTTCCTCGTCGTTGCGCTCGCCTTCGTTCGCTTCGCCAGCTGCGTCGCATGCCTGATAACTTGTCGGAGGATTGAAAAGGAGAGCTCGCGTGCGCCGCAACCAGTTGAGGTGGCAGTATGGACGGCGACAATTGTGATAAGCAGGAGGAGGCCCGGAATCGACATCGGAACGAGACGAAGACGAAATGAATCGCCCGGGAAACAGATGAACAACGCGCCGAATGACTGGCTAAACGCCGCAAGATAGCTAGACAACCAGACTAACCTGGACTTGCAATCAAGATTAACCAAGACTAACCATGCTATGCCTTAGCCTTCGCCACGTATATCCTGGCTTAGCCGAGCTAAGCCACTGCAAATTTTTTTCTTCTGTCGTCGTAATGGCGAGGGGCCGTTAATTGTTTTTATTATCATTTACCGTAGTGAAAACCATTGCTTAAGCGGGTATGAGACATTCCCTGCATTGCATGACGGACACATTCAATAAAGGAGGTCGTACGAGAACGTGTGCGCATGCCTATCGTCACGATGACCACCGATCAGGACCATAAATATGTTCGTACCTTTGTTCGAAACTCTGTCCCCTCCATGTCATGCGCTAAACAGCTTCGCTGGTCCTCCACCTTCACAGAGTGGAATGATTCATGATCTTTTTCATTTTCATGCGTAAGCATTATATGGCGGAAATCCGACTGTATGGGCGGAGATTATACAAAAAAATCATGAGGAATTCCACTCTGCGAAAGCGGATGTTCCGCGAAGCTGTTTAGCACACGGCACAGAGGTGACATAGAATTTCGAACAAAGGTACGAACATACTTATTGTGCCGATCTTTGGTCATCGTGACGATAGGGTTGTACACACATTCTCGTATGACCTCTGTTGTTATTTGATTGATTGAAAGCTTTATTATTCCACCGAGCTGGGGTGCCCGCTGTTATTGAATGCGTCCGTCACGGAATACAATGAATGACTGCTGATACCCCCTTAAGCAATGGTTGATACCACCGCGAAAATTAAGATTAACGAGGCATCCCCATTAGGAGAACAGAAGAGAAATGAAATTTTGCGCTGGAATGATGAGCGGCAACGGCGCCAGCTGTGGAACAAGACGACGACGGAATGTGTTAAGCAATATGCCTTACTCCTTAGTGTTTTGTTCCTCCATGGCGAAATGGACAACAAAACGGCTGGACAGCGATCATCTAAAGACTTCATCGAATTCCGACTAAGTCGACAAAGAGCTTCGTGAAGACAGCATCGAAGTCAAGCCTGACGCAGGCTTCACAGCTGTCCAAACACAGTGGCGGCTGTGCAGCCTGCCTGGAAGCTCGGCCGAAAGCGCGTCTGCAGACAAACAAGTGAAGCTTCCTTTTGCCAAAGTACGCCACGTCATGGTTTTCTTTTGGTTCGCAAGCGCGAATTGTTGATATATGGGGTAATATTTGTATATGTGCATTATCTCGTCGACAGGAGATGGACGTGAAGAAGCAGAGACGTTTTCCAGATGCGGTTCCGTGACTTGTGATCATACTGGTGAAATTACTACAGGGAACTCTGGTGCAGCGACCGTTCAGCTATCATGGGAACGTTGGTTATGCGTGGAATTGTTTGACATTCGAGCGCATGGCTTGATACATTCTTTGGCTTTATTTAATACACAGTATCTGCCTTTATTGTTCGGAATTTCGAAGCAATTCTATTTCTCTAATATGTACCAGACAAAATGACTGCGTACGTATGGGTAATCACTGCGAATGGTTGCGTTTGTAACGTAATAATTTCTCTAAAACGATCGATTTGCGAAGTCACATGGGCCATCCGATGCCATAAAGAGGAAGTTTATGCAATTTAATGAAGTCACCATCATTCTCATGCTGGCCCAACGGCCATGCTTGCAGCTTCTATAGACACTTGAGCCACAGTTTCCCCTAGTAATTTTTTTGCAGGAAACTCTTTGTTTGTGCTCGAAGCTCTCTCAGTACCGCTCTAACGTGAGTCTCGGTTTCTCGTGTTACTGGGCCGGTATTGAAGGAAAGAAATATGGGAAAGTACCTGCGAATGCCGACGAAATAGTGCAAAGAGACATCAGCATCGCTGCATCGAGAGGGTCGGTGTAAGGACGTCCTACCGAGAAACCAAAGCAGAAACAGACGGCAAGATAAAGCTGGTCGACGTGCGTTATGCAAGATGTTGACACTACGGCGCAAGCAGACGATAAGCGACAAGCAACAAGGTGAAACGCGAGAGATATGAAAAGCGATAGGTTGCAGCCAGATAATCGGAGGTGACGGTAAACAGAGGAATCAAACGAGCGTGGCCGCCATAACGTGCTAGACAATGCGCAAAACGTGTTTTTATCTCGTTTTGAAAAATAACAAGACGTTTATAAAGAAGGAAACACGCGAGAAAAAAATAATAAAATGCAGAGCGCTTCTTGAAAGGACGCCTGAGGTGACCACGCTCACAAGAAACCTGAAAGACCAGTAACTTGTGTCATGCTCGAGCGTCTCTAGAGTGTGGATCTTACGCTCGAGCAAAACTTAATGAAAGATGCGCCTCAACGATGCTACTCCTCGCATAATAAATCTACCATTATGAAGCCAGTCTTATTTGTGGAGTTTGTTCCTTCCCGAAAAGTCGTTCACGTTTATGTGGCTTTCTCACCCGAGATTAAATTACAACGGCACAGGCACAAGATTGTAGAGTTGATTTTTCTTTTTGTTTTTTCTATCTTGTGGGAGGGCGGGAGGTGTAAGGGGGGGGGGGGGGGGTCTCCGAACCTGCATCCGAGTGCACGCGTGAGAGGCGCAGGATTGCGCGCGCGCATGCAAAGCTTGCTAATAACTTTAGTTAAAGCTTGCTTCTCCACACTAACAGCTTTAGTGAGGGGAAGTCCTCTTCACATTCAATTTAAAGCATACTGTATAAAAGAAGCCGAATTTCCAAAGGGGCAGCTCGAAATAGAGAAGGCTCAAGAGCGCGTCATTGCAGCTTGGCTGCTCTTAGAACGTAAGTTCGTGGCGTAGGTGTATTTGGACACAGTAGACAAAACCATTTGAGAGTGGCGCTCACCTAACCTCACCCAACCTAATCTTGCTCATAGACGGCATGGCGGACGAGGGTGTCTACATGCACCTTTGAAAAGGCCGCACCTGGGAAGGTCGCGAGGTAAGAAAGTGCGGCCCTTGTGTTCGGAACTTTCAAGGTCAGCGCAAGGTTGCCACTCACCTGTCGAATCGCAACTCATGAGCTCGGAACGCTCAAAAGTTTCGCGTTTAATAAATTTTTCTTTTGAACTTTTTTTCCTTACTTTTAATCTAGTCAGTTGTTCTCCGCCGAAGTAGGTCTCTGCCGAAATTTTACATTTGAGGTGATCACGTGTACTTTAAATGTGTTTACGCATGCATGTATGCGTGCGCTTCCGCGTCTTCGTCACGCATAGTTTCAGCTTTGGAACGCGCAACTTATTTCTTTTAGCTTAACTTCGCACTTTCTTGGCAATTTTAAGCTGTAAGGGCTTGGAGAAACCTTGAGGCAAGCCGAATGCGTCCTATTCAAAAAGAAAAATGAAAGAAAGATGCGACTGAGTTAGCATCCACAGGGGCGTAGTTCGCACGCTGAATTGTCACAGCGGCGGCAATATCAGGTGCACAAAAATAATAATAATAATAAGAAGAAGAACAAGAAGACGAACAAGTAGAAAAAGAAGAAGAAGAAGAACAAGAAGACGAACAAGTAGAAAAAGAAGAAGAAGAAGAAGAATTTTGCTGGATTTACAAAATATAACATCGTCAAGTGACAACACACGTATAACTGATAGACTTGGTAGTGAACAATTCGAAATCGGCACACTAGAACCGTTCTATGATTTCACTTGGAAAGTCTCGGTCATGGATTATGCAGGTGCGGGCACTCGGCCACACACAAGAGCAAGTCCATGTTTAGCGTTATAGGAAAGGTAGAAAACCCAGTCGAATGCCGATATGGAAGCGCGTATTAGCGATCAGTCCTTGTCCGCTGTCTACTTACTATCAACTACGCCCCATTTCGCCCATTCGCATTCACAGACGATATTAGGAATCTGTGTTAAAAGCAAATACAAGTACAATGTGGTAACGCACTATCACACACTGACACAAACAATGTATTTGTCAGCGTCCGTGTATCTACCGTACTTATTCGGTTTTACCTCGCTTTCTATTATAGCGGGCAGTAACATGCGTCATATTTTTCACGGTCAGAAATCGAAAACTTACTATCCTCAACTGTAACGCGTACCTCGATTTTTGTACTTGGAAAAGCAACTTCAATAGAGATGGACCGAAACTTCAGTTGGATTTTATTGGATCAGAGCGATTTTTAGCGTCCATTACGAAGCTCTACAGCGCCCGCATTGCGGAAGAGCCCGGACTTCGAGATCACTTTCCATTACTCTGAGCTAATTGCTCTGAGGTTAGGAGGTGCGATATAGTAGCGGCCGATGACGACAAACTTCCACATCTCGCAGGAGCTTTGGGCACCCGCGGTACAGCATACCACGGCCTTCGAGATTGGCAGGTGGGATTCAGGATTGGGAGGTGAGATTTCGACCCATTCCAGTTTTCATATCGCACTTTATTCTAATGCGCATGTCCAGCTTTTTTATCGAGCTTTTTCGAAAAAAAAAAAGATTAAGTGC
This sequence comes from Dermacentor albipictus, assembly GCF_038994185.2. Lineage (NCBI taxonomy): Eukaryota > Metazoa > Arthropoda > Arachnida > Ixodida > Ixodidae > Dermacentor > Dermacentor albipictus. The sequence goes on from NC_091822.1 coordinate 170,391,613, forward strand.
ACGTTAGAAAGGAGGCAATAGGGTATTTTGGGCACTCCACATTTTAAGTTCCAGTGCAGATTCTGTACCATTCTTTCTATCTTTCTTCCTTACTTAACCTCCTCCCCCTTTTTCTCCCGACACAAGCAGAGAGATCCGTGTGCCCTCCCCACATTTTCGCTTTCACCCTGTCTTCTGCACAATTCATCGTCCCTCTACAAGAAATGCGATGCCACTATTAAAGTGAAGTTAGGCCTTAACCGCACTAATCCCGGCTACACTGTTAGAAAGCAAAGGACTAGGTAGGTAAGCGAAACGCACCTCTCCACGTGCCGTTAAACCTCGTCTCTGCTGGTCGTTGACCTTGGTGCGCCAGCCCGAGGCAACGTACGTAGAGAGAGAGAGAGAGAGAGAGAGACCTCGGTGTGGACGAGAACAACTTCTGCTTGCTGAAGCTCTTTGCAGACGCAGGAGCCGCCAACTTTCGGCACCCGAAATAAGAGCCGCAGCTCTCTGTTTCCTTAAATGCGTGCAGTATCGTCGGAGCTAGTGCAGGCGTCAACTAGTGAGACGAGAAGACCTACATGCATTCCCGCAATAATATCGAGAAATTTTGGACATCTGTCGTACTTCACTGGTGTGCACCAGCGTAACTCAGTGGGCAGCACTCTTTAAATATGATATCTAAAAAGGACGCCCGAACTTCTACACCATTGCGCTAGCAACTTCGGGACCTTACGCTGTTCTAATAAGATGCGTATTTACAGCAATTATCCGTATCTTGTCTACTGCGTCATAGCAGTATTTTAATCCTGACGAAAACTGTTATAACGCGGCAAAGACGTCACAATTAAGTGCCGTAAATACGCATGTTAATACTCTCGACATTGCTAAGTGAAATTTGTTCAAATACAACCAATCGTTTGAAATATATTTCCTTTCGTTTAAATGCTGCTCAATGAGCTACACTGGCGCACGGTGGCGAAGTTCTACACATAGCCAAAGGGGCAAATGTCCAAAATTCCTGAACATGCTCGTTCCTCAGATGGACCTTAAAGGTCCGTAAGAAAATCCACTGCACGAAACTTTTAACACTAACTCGACTAACAAAGGAATGATAGTTAGTACAGTGATCTGTCTAGTCTTCGCGAGCTGCTGGCTTCAAACTTATTTCCGAAATTGCTTTCTTTCTCCTGGCATTTCTGAATTTTCAAGCACTCACGTAGTCTTCTAAACGCAGCAAGTTAATTAGTACCTACCCACATGCGCAATCACAGCGAATTGTTGCATTTATAACGCACTATGTATTCGTAGATATGATCGATTTTGAAGGTCTCAGAGCTATTTGAAGCCTAAAGGATGAATATTTGCGCCAATCAACGTGCTCGCCACCATTCTGAACCACCTTATAAGAAACTACTAGTGTCTAGGACTAGTGCCTAGTAATGTAACTGCAGAGTGTAGACACTAGCGCATGAGTTTCTTCGAGTAATTTTTCGTACAACAGTCAACGTGGCGAATAGGACGAAACTGGGGCAGAAGAAGGGACGGAGAGTATACAATGCACACGAACCTTGTTCATTAACACAGACTGATTGCTATAGTATAACTCTTACCATTCAAAGAACAGGCAATTATGTGTGCGAACCCACTCTCCATAATCCGTGTCCAACTTTTAAATTAAGTCCCTGCTTGTGAATAATTTTTGCTCCATCACTCCTGTCTCAGAAATGATCCTCCCTATTGTCCCAACGCCTATTCTGGGGGACGGCTTCGTTCACTCCCAACTCACGGAATCAATCGTCGTCGCCTCCATAAGTGACCATCTGCCTATTTTGTATGCTAACTCCGCCACGTTATTGAATGCTGTGATGTTGACGTTACAAGAAAATCAAAGAAAGCGTATCTAAGCAAACTGCAAGCCAATTAGAGATGACAGTGAAAATATAGCGAGTTCCACAATGTTTCGCAGTTTATAGAACAGAATCTACCCCCCCCCCGCCCCCTTTACGGTGAATTTTATTTTCTTGAAAGTGCAAGTCGAGAGGACGACTAAAGGCGAGTATGCCTGACAAAGGTCCCCATCCCCACATACGCTGCCGACAACCGTTATCCCATATTTTTATTGTAGTACTGTTCTACTCAAACAGGCATTGAAAACTGAAAAGAAAAGAAATAACTATACTATTCAACCATACTCTACGCGTATACGAAATTTCAACGCATATGCCCAAATGTATTCTATACGTAGAATTCATATACGCCAGTAACGTAAAGCAAGTAGATCTTGAATCCTGGAATCGACAGCGTTGCACGCTTTTAGCAAGCCCGGAGTGAAGTCCCACTCTCTCTCTCTGCCCATCTTATCGCGAACGTGAAAACAACCTCGCTGCCAACTGTCTTATTTCCCTCGACCCCGCGTCTTTCGCGGCTGCCTTGTTTTTCCTTCTCTCTTGTTTCTGTCCCCTTTCTCCACTTTGTCTCCGACGCCCGCACTGCGCAGGCACACAAGGCAGGCACGCAAGAGCTCCAACCCCCGGGGTCGTAAACGTGCAGCGCGACCCCGAGCAGCGGTGTTGACAAGCGAGGAACAAAAAAAGAAAAAGGAAAGGAGGCGAGGCCAGCACCTCCACAGCGACAACGAACCGTGTTTCGGTCCGAGACGCTCAGCATTGAGGATCACGCGGAAGTGAGAAGCTGTAGGTCGCAATTACACCGATGTACGCATGCAGCTATATGCGAACCTCGTCGGTATAACTTATTTAGCGCTGTCGAATGTGTTCCCAACTCCGCAGAGAGGTTCGCTCACCGCGATTTCTGTTTTCATTCGAGCGATGCTGCCCGTTGAATGCCTAGCTAAGCTTGTCAAGGGAGAATCTAGGTGATAAGTCGGCTGCTTATGTCTCTCTCGTAGGTTCTACTGCTCGCAGCTCACCAACTCTACCGTCCGTCCAGCTAGCTAGCTCGTCGTACTCCACACAGCGCACAAGCCATGCGAAGGCAGTTGACCCCCGTCTCCTGCCCTCGCTTCAGTTCACCTTCGTTCTCTTTTCGTGCGTCTCGTGGGAATGGCCTCCCACGTGACGCAAGTGAGAGGGGGTATAATAGAGATAGATAGATGCATAGATAGATGCATAAATAGATGCATAGATAGATAGATAGATAGATAGATAGATAGATAGATAGATAGATAGATAGATAGATAGATAGATAGATAGATAGATAGATAGATAGATAGATAGATAGATAGATGCATAAATAGATGCATAGATAGATAGATAGATAGATAGATAGATAGATAGATAGATAGATAGATAGATAGATAGATAGATAGATAGATAGATAGATAGATAGATAGATAGATAGATAGATAGATAGATGCATAGATAGATAGATAGATAGATAGATGCATAGATAGATAGATAGATAGATAGATAGATAGATAGATAGATAGATAGATAGATAGATAGATAGATAGATAGATAGATAGATAGATAGATAGATAGATAGATAGATAGATAGATAGATAGATAGATAGATAGACAGATAGATAGATAGATGCATAGACAGATACATAGATAGATGCATAGACAGATAGATAGATAGATGCATAGATAGATAGATAGATAGATAGATAGATAGATAGATAGATAGATAGATAGATAGATAGATAGATAGATAGATAGATAGATAGATAGATAGATAGATAGATAGATAGATAGATAGATAGATATACGCGACTTGATTTCGTCTTCCACTCATCGCAGGGCTCTGAAATGAAGCTAACGCACCCCTTAGCCATCATTTTTAAAACTCACGCATTGACACTGCCGATTGGAGTCTAAGCACTACGATAACTTCCGTGATCTGGACAACTTTCGAAGTACCTCTCGGACATTGAGTGCCGCACTGACGTGTTCGACACAGACGCTTGTCAGGTTTTTTTTTATTATTATTGTTCTCCAACATCTGTTCATTGAGCTTTTGCTTCTATCCATATTTTTTATCTGCTGGTCTTCATCACTCATTATGCACCCTTCCCCCCACACCCAGGTCATCAAATTTCTAGCGTTACTGAGCTGTACTCTAACATATAGTTGGTAATGTGACATTAGCTAGTACGTCATTGTTTCTGCTATTATCGCTCGTGCTAGGTGCAAAAATATCTTAAAGACGAATTCAGATGTTGTGCGCCCCTACCAGCACGCACGCTATGGCGGCGGTTGCTCTCCATGCTTCGAACCAGAAAAGCTGCCGAAGTCTCAAAGATGTGTGTCACTGACTACAATATCTTGCACTGAATAGTTTATATATTAAATTTAAACGCTTTCTTAAAAGAAAATAAGAAGAGGAAAAAGCTCTATGCAGAAACAAATAAAAAGAAGACAGGAAAAAATATTGCACCACCCAAGCTCTCATAGTTTAGTCCGATTCTAAAATAAATTGAGATAGCCGGATGGCCCGAAATATATCATGCTTGCATGATTCGTATGTTTTGGGGGGAGACTCTACATTCCGCGAAACGTTTGCACCCTCTGGGGCTTATCTCGTCCTACAAGAACAATCGTCACCTGTCTTACGCGCATTTCCTTTCTTGAATGCTGTGCGCCCAGTACTTCCAGGTCACGGAAAGTATGCGCGTTATCAGAGTGAGATAGGATTCCGACAGGGAAGTAGACAGGGTGAAGTTTTCAAGAAAGGAAACGTAAGCAAAAAAGATTACGATTATAGTTGAGGGACAAGACAAGCCCCAAAGGGTTCAATCATTTTAAGATTGTACCCGTAGCAAATGGTTAACCATAGCAGATGCCTGACCTCTGAGCGAGGTTTAGATTGCGGTCGACGTCCGTTATCTGTGAAGAGAGGGAAGGGTAAACGAAAGGCAGGGAGGTTAACCAGGACTGAGCCCGGTTGGATGCCCTGCACTAGGGGATGGAAAAAAGGGAAGGGAATGATTTAGAAAAACTCCGCCCTGGATATCGCCGATATAGTAACATTGGAGTAGATTGCAGTGCATACGCTCTGGCAGTCTTACAATAATAACTCCACTAAAATAACAGGAAACAGCAGCTTTAACATTGAAGGTATGGTGAGCACTGGGACGTGTGTATACCGTGCGTCCAAGCTAACGTTAGCCAAGCTGTTCAAATAAACAAAAGGTTAAAAAACACGAGTTGCAAAATACGATTATAAGACATGCGATATTCGGTCGTCAGATGTCTGGCGACCGAAGTACGTAGACCTTAACATCGCATTTTGCTTCACGCTTTCCAAAACCTTTTTCTTTCTTTAAACAACTTGGTTAACGTTAGCTGGGACACCCCATATAGACAGCTACCAAAATGTGGCGACGCATGCACGTTTCCAGTTTTTTGGTTACCGGGCACAGAATGACGTCGGCGTGCTCACCGTGAACCGAAGCAGCGTAACACCGTGTTCCATTTCCGTACCAACCACGCCAGCATATCAGGACATGACGCATCACACAGTGGCTCAAAGTTTGTTATGTGATACTTCCGCGGCTTGTTGTCGGCAAACACAACATGACAGTTCACATACTCTTCCGCAGCCTGTGCCGAATGCGAATACGGAGTATACTTTTAGTTCAAGCTTCGTTCAAGTATACATTTGCTGATTCCTCCGCGCGATACTGTAAGAAGAAACAACAGTGAGCAACGCGGGAACAATCCCGGAAGAAGAGCCCGGGAACCGTAGACGGCAACAGACGATGACGTCAGCCACAAAGAACGAAGAAAGAAGGCGAGAAAGGCACGCTTATGAAACAGCCATGCAGTGAGTACCGAAGGCTTTGTGACCCGCTGCCTGCTGAAGTTGTCTTGCTTGTCTCGCTTCCTCACTCGTCGCGTGACAGGTCGGCGTCGCACACATCGCGCCTGCCTGTCGCCCGCTTCAATGTGATGGGGCAGAAAGGAGGGAAAGGGAGCTAACGAAGAGGAGAGTGAAAGATTGGAAGGGAAAGCGGTAGTCCCTTATGAGCAGCAACAAGGGAAGGCAGAAGACATCTGCGCCGCAAGCAAAACACAGACGAAACCAAGCAGACGGTGACAAGGGCACTGCAATAACGAAACTCGTCTGCGTGGCCGCGCAGACGAATGGCAGACGTGTCGTCTGCGGGCGCGAGATGTTCTCTCTCCCCCTCATTCCTACACCCTTCACAGTGGTTTCGCTGGATTGCCAGTCAACAAGTGCTTCCTCTTCACTGTATGACACGCGTGTTAAAATGTGGCTGAAGGCATCGTGGCGTTTTGTGTCGAGCTAATGAATTCGCCAAGTGTCGGCTAATTATGAGTGTCAGGTATACATGACCCTACCCGTCCTGTTGAATCACTGGCGCGTTCGAACTCACATTTAGCAAGTATTAGCAATTTTGAATGAATTTAGTTTAATACCACGTTTGTGGGAATTGCTTACCAGCTTCGTCCACGATAAATCCGATGTTTATGTCACCTGCGGTGACGCCACTAAAAATTTCGTGTCCACTGCAGTGGAGCGGTGGCTTCATCTGTCACCGCTACGGCGGAAGCACAGTATTCACCGTAACCTTGACAGATGGCACCACCGTCACGTTGCAGCGGAATCGACATGTTTTGAGTGGAGCCGGTGCAGGCGATGCCCACTACGTATTTAGTGCGAACGAAGCTGGTAAGTAATATCCGAAATCGTGGCGTTAAACAACGTTCAGTGCAAAATGCTAAGTGCGAAATTTCACCGCAGACAGGCCAGAAATTTAGCAGGAAGGCTCGTATAATAGAGGCCGTACAATAAATGTAACACTCAGTATGTGCATGCTTTCGCACGCCACCACGCCGCTCTGCTAACAAGGTTTACGTGGCTTGTGCGGCCGTGTATCGCGGGACTCGTGAAGATACGTGCAGTACAGTTGCGCAGCAGACACAAATGGCACAACGCTGATGCAACGACAAGGCCACTCAATCGGGCGTAATACGCCATCCTTCAAGTCTTCTCTCGTTTGGGGGCGTCGGTTCTATTTCAAAAACCGAAAGTGTAGCATCTGCAACCGTCCATAGGCATTCGATAGCAAAAAGCAGCGTATACAGCTCGTAACACTTAAGAGACTTAACTGCTCCGTCGGTCTTTGCAGTTTCGAGATTCCTCCATGCTTCATGCAACTTGCACGCTACTATTACGCTTATCCAACACCTTGAGGCCGGCCGCGGTGGCTGATTGGCTATGGTCTTATGGAGCACGAGGTCAGGGGTTCGATTGCCGGTCACGGCGGCGTCATTTCGGCGTGGACGAAATGCAAGAGCGCTTCTGTGCTTATATTTAGGTGCCCGTTAACGAAACGCAGGTAGTCACAATTACACCGAGTCCCTCCGCTAACGCGGTCGCTCAGAGCCTACTGCGCAGCTCCGGAACGTTAAACTGCGAAGTTTTTTGTTTTTGTTTTTTTGTAACCCTGCAATGCCTATCAACGTATCATAGGCCTGTATACCGAGCTGTTTTGACGCCAGAAGTTTCTTATTTAAGTACAGGAAGTAATGCATAGACGATAGCAGCGCTATTCATCGCTGGAGCAAGCTGTACAGCTTTCATTGCCATTTTCACCCGTTTTCGTGGTTGGTCGGTGAGCAGTGATCGATCAGCAGAGTCAGTAAGGGAGACGTTCGTTCGTTCGTTCGTTCGTTCGTTCGGTCGGTCGTTCGTTCGTTCGGTCGGTCGGTCGGTCGGTCGGTCGGTCGGTCGGTCGGTCGGTCGGTCGGTCGGTCGGTCGGTCGGTCGGTCGGTCGGTCGGTCGGTCGGTCGGTCGGTCGGTCGGTCGGTCGGTCGGTCGGTCGGTCGGTCGGTCGGTCGGTCGGTCGGTCGGTCGGTCGGTCGGTCGGTCGGTCGGTCGGTCGGTCGGTCGGTCGGTCGGTCGGTCGGTCGGTCGGTCGGTCGGTCGGTCGGTCGGTCGGTCGGTCGGTCGGTCGGTCGGTCGGTCGGTCGGTCGGTCGGTCGGTCGGTCGGTCGGTCGGTCGGTCGGTCGGTCGGTCGGTCGGTCGGTCGGTCGGTCGGTCGGTCGGTCGGTCGGTCGGTCGGTCGGTCGGTCGGTCGGTCGGTCGGTCGGTCGGTCGGTCGGTCGGTCGGTCGGTCGGTCGGTCGGTCGGTCGGTCGGTCGTTCGTTCGTTCGTTCGTTCGTTCGTTCGTTCGTTCGTTCGTTCGTTCGTTCGTTCGTTCGTTCGTTCGTTCGTTCGTTCGTTCGTTCGTTCGTTCGTTCGTTCGTTCGTTCGTTCGTTCGTTCGTTCGTTCACCCAAACTATTCGCTTGCATTTTGACAATCACCGTCGATGCTTCTGGCACAATATTTTAGTTGTGAACATCTCAGCAAACGAATCACTAATTAACTGGCTACTCCACTAACTAGGCGACTTATTACCATTTGATTGCCTTCTTTACGAAATGTACACTCCACGGCCCCAAATAAGGCCGTACAAGTTGTTCTACTTTTCCTCGATCCGAAACTGTGAACCCTGCGCAGTTAATGTAGGCGCCTTGAGCGAACGCAGCTACATCCAGCAGGCCCCGGCGCTTTGCCGACGTCATTCAGCCATGCATGCAGCCACAAATCCGCGGGCGCGCGTTGCGAATCCAGTTCCAACTAACATCGACACGTGCACTCACCGACAAGCGCGTGCCAGAAGGGTTCATTACACATGCGTGTTTTAAGTGGGTATGTGCTGATTTCGCGCCCAGCTTTTAGCGAGGGCGAACGAGCGCCCAGCTCTTTGCCGCGCAGACATAACCAGATGCAGAAAAAAAAAAACATGGCATAATCTCCGAATACCTCACAGTTGAGATGTTGACGACCTGTGTGCGCTTACTTACGCGCGCATATATATATATATATATATATATATATATATATATATATATATATATATATATATATATATATATATATATATATATATGCGGCAGCGAAAAAAAATACGGGGTCAGTGCTCAGTAGGGAGGCTTGCTACAGTAGGTGAGGGAGAGATAGAAAGCTATGGAGAGAAAGAAGGAGAGAGAAGCAGGAAGGAGGCAGTGATCCGTGATGGCGCCATCTGTTGTCGACACCTGTGCCAAATGGCATGCTTATCGGGATTCGTTTGCTCCCCTAATGCGCCGACGAGCGTCCTTCGGCCAACGGTGGGCTGCTTCCAAAAGCCCGTGTATAAAAAAGCATGGCTTCATGTGTGCGCGCCCCGTATACCTATAGGTAACGCTGTTTGCTCTCCTTAGCCGGAAGGACAAAAAAAAAAACAAGAACGTTATAGCGGCGTCGTGGTTAAGTGACGGGAAGGCGACACTTGGAAGGTCGGCCACCCCTCTACGTCGAAGTATTCCGTGGGTGACCAACGTTGCCTCTGGCTTCGCAATTTGCGAGAGCAAAGTAGAGGCGTCAGAGCACCAGATTTTCGCTGTTATAATCATTAACCGCGACGCTCTCATACGGAACAGTGCCGCCCTGAATGGCTGACCACGTTTTCAATAAAGCGCTGATATACGTACAACATATATGTGACAACCGTCAACCTCTACGCGATTAGGTGTCGTTTTCATGCGTCGCGAAACCTTCTGCTATATGTACGTGAACAGCTGCTAGCAGAACGTTATAGGTTCCTTCAAAGCTGGCATCACGCTGCAAGGGCGAAAAGTCTCGTTAGTTGTTTTACATGCATTATTTTTTGTAACGGCAACAGCACTTTTAACGCAACGATATTTAAAAAGTGATATACTTTCAAAGTGAGAAACCGTGCGTTTGTCAGGCATGTATGCACCACCCTCGTCACTCCGGCGCTGGCTGAATCGCCAATACTTGCAGCTACCTTAAGCACTACCGTCACAGTCCCTTCTAGTAATTATTGTAGAACACTGTGCGCTGTCGCACGAAGTTTTCTTCGAGTGTTGCAATTATAATGGGCAAGCGACTTCCGCACTGAGAAGTGTTGGCGGTTTTCCTGTGCTTTGAACAGCAGCGATCGTGCGCGTGTGCTGTGTTTCTCTCTACACCTTTCCTTTACGTACTTACTCCTCTTCTCCCACCGCCCAGTGTTGGGTAGCAAACCGCATTTCTCGTTCCTGATAACCTCTCTGCCTTTCTCACTTATTTCCTCTCTCTCTCTCTCTCTCTCTCTCTCTCTTTCTCTCTCTCTGCCTCTCCGTTCTCGACACCGTCTACGACCACCGACGAGGCAGTTGTGGGCGTCCCGCCACAAATATGACTCCATAAGAGTTAAGTACGGGTGAAACGGAACGAAAAGTGCGGACGTGTTGGGACGACGCAAGAACCCCTTCTTTAAGAGCCAGCGTTTTTGAAGTGCACGCGAGTGAGCAGAAGTGGACGAAGCTCATTTCCCACTCAGCGTCCCTTTTCATTTGTCACGCAGTAAGGCTGTTTTTCTTCCGCGACAACATGCGCCTTTGGCTGCGGCGGCGGCTGCAAGCGTGCACCCGCTCCCGTCTTCTTCGGTGTCGGTGGAGTTTCCCGGTTAGCCAACCACACCGCTGCCGCCATTCGCGGTTACGACACCGCGGCGCACATGACATATGCTGTCACCGCCTGCCTGCCCTCCCGACCTCATGAATGAACTCAAGGATGCGCGCTACATAAACACAAGAGTGTGCGCTCCCGTGCGCATCGACGCTCTCGGAAACTCTCACGCCGGTCATGCCTATGGACAGATAAACAGAGGGTACACACAAACACCACGGCGAAAGGGAGAACCAGCTCCGCCTCCTCAAGTTCCAAACCCGCTCCATATACTGGGTCGTTCCTCGCAGCTCGGTTGGTCTTCCCACATTAGCGGTCGTATACAGCGCTGGCGAAATCGCCCAGAAAAAAAAAATAAGAAGGACACGTTAGGACGAGAGTTATGGTCTGGTGCAAATTCGGGCCACCGTCGCTGCTCGAGCGAGGGAGCGAGCAAGCATGCGCGTGTGGGTTAGACCTCCTGCCCTCCCGCACCCCCGCTCCAACCCTGCGCGCTAGCCCTAACAGCTGCCGCGAACGCGTGGCGGCGTACGGAGGAAGTCTGGAAATTTATGCTGCCGGAAAGCAGACGACGACGTGCGAGCTGCATGCGGTCGGTATGCGTATGCGCCGAGGGAGCTAAACGGCTGGCGCTATCCATTTGAAACGGCTGCGCATAAACCCCGTTGCAAGTGGCAAGAACGGCGCCCTGGTGCCGCGTTTCTTTCTGTTATTGACTTCTCGTTCCGTCTCCTCCCACGCTCGAGCACGAGGCGGGTAACTCTCGCGCGCGCGTGCCTTGACTATGCTATTTATGGTCACCGCGGCACAAGTGCTCGAGTCAGATAACGTCGGGCTAAAAAACGCGAGACGCTTTTGGTTAAAGAGTTCCGGATTACGTTCACTTAAGCGTCCAAAGTGGGGAAGATTCCCATTCTTCGTCGATTATGAAGACGGATTACCTACTATAGCGCGCGCTTGATGCGAAAGTCTCGCAACTGCACTTTCTAACAACGCCCAGTGCTAATCGGTACCACCACCACGTGGAAGGTATCTCATGCGGAAGCTCGTAAAACGTGGCACTTACAACCAGCTCTCCCACAAACTTTAATGGAAGCTTGCGCAACGTGGTCCTTGCTTCACGGGTCGCATAAAATGCGTTCTAACCGCGATTCCGCGAGGAGGATATACGCTTGAATCTATTTGGTCGCTCGCCGCTTTACGGCCAATGTTCAGCCGAGTAACGGAGACGGATCGGCGGGTCTCGTTCTGCGGTAACGTGATCACGTACCATCACATCGCGGAGCGGTGCGATAATACCGCGCTGCTCTGAACAGCGAGCACAAGTGGCTTGAAGTAGTAAGTGATTCTAGAATGGGAAAAGAAGAGATAAGTGCAGCACTGTAACTGTCTCTCGCTTAGGAGGTCACCTCAACAGTACTGCACGGGGAAAGGGTAATGGGAATAAAAGAGTGTGCGGCTTGAAGTGGCGGGCGTCAACCGACCGTTTTAAAGAGATCCGCTGGCCACTACTATGTCAGTTCCTAACTTGTGGTAGATTCGACCGGTATCTTTCGAGAGCCGTAGAGCGTTCTGGCGGCATGTTTTTTTTTTTACATTCGGCTGGCCACTCGGAACACTTTCATCCGGTATATTCGGAGGAAGAAGCAAGAACCACAGCGGAAGAATAGCAGGACAAAACACCAGGGGCACCAGGAGCCAGACGCTTCGAAATAGGGAACTTCGCTCTCAGAAACTTGTTTATGAACGAACTCGCCGAAGCAAACGTTTTGCGTAAATAATTCAGAGCTTCGCGTTTCAGCTCAGAGTTGGCAGCGACAACCAACATCCGAGAGGATTTCCGTTCACGCGGCTTCTCCGACTGCTCATGGCAGCGGCTGTAAGGTTCAGCTCGGGCGGGCTGTTTCTATCTTGAGAGCGCTTTGCACGGCTACAAAGCGGGTCTAAGTGCTGCATGTAAACAAGTCTAATGTGTCACTAATCAGGAAACTATGCTTGGATATTCATGATTATCATTATTATTATTATTATTTAAACTTATATAAACACAGCACAGAGCGGAATAGAAGTGGGCTAGCATTTATTTCTTAATAGGCACACCACGCCCACGCGTTAGAAGAGGAGAGAGAGAGAAAGAAAGATATAGGAAAGACAACAGGACTGAGATAACCTAAAGGGAAAAAAAAGAGGCAGGCACACCGCCACACGTCGCATCACATGCAGAGTACGAGAGTTACCGACGACAGCCTAGTCCCGCGATTGACAGTAATTCTACATAATGCAGATTCGCGCGCCTCGCATCAAGTTGAAACAGGACCTTTGTTTACGAACTTGCTCGATCTGGAACTTGCTCAGTGACACACAGCGACAACTCTGGTCAAATTGTACATTTGAACAGCAAGTGCTTGAGCTTTTCGCCGCGTCCGAGCCCTAATATCCAACCTATTGATGACATCGAATACACACATTCAAAGCCGAAATCTGTGGCACTTGTACAGTGCCCGACAAGTAAGCTTGAGACGAGAGTTGTGTTACTCCTATAAACTTGAGGTTTACAAAACAACCAATTGATGTTGCGTTGCGAAGGGCCAACGAGGAAGGTGTAGGGTTCACGTAACGTCAGTGCCGGGATACTTCTAAGCATTCAGTTGTAGCGAGTGCTCGTTTTATGCCGTTCATACTGCAGACGTCCTGGCGTCAGAGGCTGTCAAAAACGGGTGTCGGAATGTCCCATTGCTATGGAAACCGGCGCAAATGTACGAGTCACGTTTGTCGAACGTTTGATTCATCAAGTTTAACGTCGCTTGACCTGCGAGATAAACGCCGGAGTGCAGAATCCCGGATATTTTTTTCTTTTTTTTGCAATACGGTGCTTGTCACGGTGCCGACAGTCCTGCACGCGGTTTGCTTTACTAAGTCGCCCCGTTAACCTGTCCCAAGACACACACACACACACACACACACACACACACACACACACACACACACACACACACACACACACACACACACACACACACACACGCACGCACGCACGCACGCACGCACACGCACACGCACGCACACACACACACACGCACGCACGCACGCACGCACACACACACACACACGAGCGCGCTACTGACATGTTCTACGCTTACCAATTGTCGCTCGTATTAAGCGTTATAGGTATGACGTAAGCGAAGACCGAACATTAACATTGTACTTATCGAATGGCGTGCAATAATGCATTTCGCACGGCCTGCTTCGAGATCTTCAGGTAGGCCCAACGTAGTAAGAAATATATCTTGACGCACAAGTTGGGAATATACGTGTATAATGCCGCGACCATAGCAGCGAGCCGTAAATTGAGAGCCGCGCCGCTAAGCGCCATGCCTGGAACTTAATACCCGAACATAATACGACTTGCTCAATCGCTGCCGAGTGCGTAGCTGCGCCGCCGGCGCAAAGCGTCGCTTGTTTCAGCCGTCCGCTCAATTGCGATGGTCCCCCCGCCCGAGAGGATTTCGTCGGAAACGATTTCGTAACCTTCAAATATGCGCGCTTATTCGAATTTAAGCCGCCTTCGGATATTTCCCGGTATACGCTATAGAAACGGACGCATGTACCTAGAACCGAAGCCAGCTTGACACGGCAAGCACGAAAAGCCTTCGAGATGTAGAATTCGCAAAGCAAGACGTATTCAAACAAAAGTACTACGTAACAGTACAAGATGATTCATTCTTCCCGTTAATTCGTAGTCGTTTGCCGTTTGTATTTCTCTCAATCCGTGAAATCTTTACGAAGAAAGACGATAAGTGCCCGCGTGCATATTAAAGAGGAGCTTTCTGTCTTTGGAGACCGCAGCGGGCCACATTTGTGACAGTACGATCTCATGTTAGGGCAGCCATAAAGCGATTAAGCGTTATCCACCAGTCCGCGCTCTATCCTCCATTGCAAACCTACTTGTGAGTTTCACATGGTCCAACTGTTATCCCTTACGAAAATAATGCATGGCATTGAAATACACATAAACTAAAAATCTACTGATGGCAACAAAAACTCGATCTAATTCCAACATAACTCCTATAGTGTTTTTTATAACGGCTAGAAGAAAAAAGGCTCCGCGAATGAACACGGCAAGTGCCTGCATGTATACTATACGACTACAGGGATATGGAGAAGATATATTGGAAAGGCTTGCGGCCCTTTATACGAAATATCTCACGAGCTCAAGGGTTTCAGAGAACTGGAAGAATGCCACAATTATACTAAACCACAAAAAGGGAGACGTTAAAGAATTGACAAATTACACGCCCAGTAGCTTGCCTTCAGTATTGTACAAAATGTTCACCAAGATAATTTACAATGAAATGAGGTCAATACTTAACTTCGTCAACCAAGAGAACAGGCTGGCTTCAAGAAGAAACAATCTACAATGAATCAAATCCATGTCATCAATCAGGTAATGGAGAAATCTGCAGAGTACAATCAACCTCTTTATACGCCTTTCATAGAATACGAACATACATTTCATTCAATAGAGATATCAGCAGTCACAGGCAGAGGCATTACGTGATCAAGGATTACAGGAGGCATACGGGAATATCTTGAAAATATCTGCAAAGATTCCACAGTTGGCTTGGTCCTCAACAAGTAGAAAGATACCCATAAAAAAGCGGTCAGGCAAGGAAGTACATTCGCTCCAATGCTATTCACTACATGCTTGGAACAAGTATTCAAGTTATTAAACTGGGCTAGCTTAAGAGTGAGATTCAGCGGCGAATATCTCAGCAACGTTCGGTTTGCAGACTACATTGTCCTGTTCAGCAACACTGGGGACAAATTGCAACAAATGATTGAAGACCTTAACAGAAAACGTGTAAGAGCGGAGTTGAAGATAAAAATGCAGACGACAAAGACATTGTTCAATAGCCTGGCAAGGGAACAAGACTTCAGGATTGCCACTCAGCCTCTACAGTCTGTGAAGGACTACGTTTATCGAGGTCAGTTAATCGCAGGAGACCCTGGCCATGACAACGAAATTTACAGAAGAATAAAGTTGTGTTGGAGTACATACGGCAGACATTGCCAGATCTTGACTGGAAGCTTACTACTATCATTGAAAAGAAAGGTGTACATCAATGCATACTACCGGAGCTAACATATGGGGCAGAAACTCGGAGGTTGACAAAGAAGCTCGAGAACAAATTAAGGACCGTGCAAAGAGCGATGGAACGAAGAATGTTAGGCGTAACGTTAAGAGACAGGGAGAGAGGGGTGTGTATCAGAGAGCAAACTGGGATACGCGATATTCTAATTGCCATTAAAAAAAAATGGAGCAGAGAAGCCATCTAATGCGTAGGTTAGATGACCGGTGAACCATTGGAGTTAGAGGATGGGTGTCAAAAGAAGGGAAGCGCAGTCGAGGACTGTACAAACTAGGCAGGGTGATGAAATTAGAAAATTCGCAGGAGCAAATTGCAATCGGTTGGCGCAGGACAGTGGTAATTGAAGATCGCTGGGTAGTCATCCTGCAATGCACATAATATAGGCTGATGATGATGATAATTATAATGATAATGTACATTGGATGAAGTGAAGTTTTATGGCTTTGCGCAAAGCAGCCGGCCATCCACATTAGTTACAGTGCGATTTCGTGTTTGACCAGGTACTAAGCGATGAAGCATTATCGAACAGTCCTATCCGTGAACTCAAACCTACTTGTAAGTTTCATATTGCCTGACTTTTACGGAAAAATAAGTGCCTGCTCGTGACCTACGCCATCAAAGTTAAATGTAATTGGTCACTGCAGCGTCTTCCTGACGCGTTCAGCCTTTTCAGCTTGTCGCTCTGGGAGCACACGGCTGCAGGGCACCGCTACGTCATCACATCACGCCATCCGCAACGCGCGCCGTTGTTCACGGTCAAGTGTATACGCGGAGGCAGCGCCACCTTCTTAGCTGCGACCACAGACAGACGGCACGTGGGACCGTTGTCGCCGCCGTCTTCTGCTCCCTTGGCGACAGACGGCGACCGAGGGTGTCCCCCAAGCGCGCCCCGAGCGTGCGCTCGCTAACCCTCGGCCAATTAAAAGCGAGAGCGTGCGCTTGTTAATTCTGGCCAATTAGTTTCGTCAACAGTGCGCGCCATTACGGACAATTACGAGGCCTAATTCGCGTGTCTTGCTCGGCTTCTCCCGAACAAAGGGGTTGCCGTCTGCTTCCTGCATAATGGCGGCGGGCCGACGGCTGCGGCAGCCGGCTCTTTTCGTCGTCTGCTGCTGGCTGAGCCTTTGAAACGTGCTTCCAGTGGCGACGGAAGGCACCGCAGCGGGAAGGACGCTTTATAATTCGGGGAGAGGAGGAGAGAATGCGATGCCGGCGCCATTCGGACCGTTTCTATAGCGTGCGTCATTATAGTAGAGAGCAGCGCTTGTGAGGACACTCGCCGCAGCCGACGCCATCTACGGACGCTGCATATTTCACAAAACCGCAGCCTATTGTATATCCCTGTAGTCACCGTGAACGACTGAAAGTTGGGCTGATTGCTATAGGCAGGAAACCAACGCCGGAACGCTAGCGCTGTCGTAACCAACCAACGAAACAGACAGAACCGCCCAAGAGAGAGAGACGTAGAGAAACGGTAGAGCAATATAGTCAAACTAAATATAATAATTAAACTATAAAACACACGAATGTCTTTATACTTAGCAGGTGCGACTGTTCAGAGTACGAGTGCCTTGTCGACCAGGCACTGATTGCTACGGACGAACAAGAATCTCGTGAATTCGCCTCCTAACCGATGATGAGCTTCAGCAGCGCTGCACTCTTTTAATGAGGGTATTGTGCGGCGTATAAGTGGCGAGGCCGGAACCGTGAAAGAACCTTCGCAGGTGTGACGACGGCCCGTTGACACGCGCGTCTGAATGCGCGCGCGGTCGCCCGACTGCCTCTTCCCCCTCCGTTAACCTTTTCTCCTGGGGCGTCGCGGAGCCTCCCGGCCTTTAAGCAGCGGCTGCAGGTTCGCGTCATTATTGAGGGCGGCGTGCGACCAGATTCACGTTATTGCCCGCCTTTTATTTTTCTTGGCCCTTTTTTTTTATTATTCTTATTGTCGCTGCCTGCGTTCGGCGCCCTCTCGCGCGGTGTTTCATGGTGCGTGCTCGCAGCTATACCCCACCGAGATCTCTCGCCATGCCTAGGTACAAACAAGTGCAGCCGAGAAAGCATGCGGAAGCCCATGCCAGCGTTGTTTAGAGGTGGGCGTGTATGTCTGTACGCACACATACACGCGTGCGTAAACACGCAAACAAGCCCTGTCTTTTCTGCGCTATCTGAGATGCCAGGTTCTTCTTTCATTTGCGATTTGTACTTTTGTTTTTTTTTTCCTGGTTTCGTGCTCGAAGCCTGATTAAGCATCATGAGCAATTTATTGCGTTCACGCGTGGGAAGGGCAAGCAATCACGGACCGCTTATACTGGATCACGTGACGCCGAGTGTACATTGCGGAAGGAAAAGACTCGAGCCGGTGACCAACGTCTCCACTCTTAACGAACCAGGAACTGAAAAGCGGGGGAAATTCTACAGCTTTCCGGTGCAGTAAACTCGTTCTCGAGCGAAGTCTGCTGCGCACAGCAAATAAGAGCAATATTTACGTTGAATCCAACCCCGCTGCGAACGTAGACGCCGACAGCAAAGGCTCCTTCGAATACAGCATCCACATGTCGAGGACGCGGTTAAGCTGCCTCCCAGTCAAAACGAAAAAAAAAATCGCAGTAGCCTCGAATAAATCCGGAAAACGAGGAATATATAATCCTGGGAGGTATATTGTCTCGTTCAAGGCGGCGTGTATCGATGACTTTCAAAACAGCGGCAGCCTGCAAGCGAGCGACTTGCACAGTATAGATGGCGCAGACGCCGGCTGCAGACGCCGGAGTGGAGCACTTCGGACACTGGACACTGTCCTTATATAGTTGACCCTAGGTATAAGTGACGGCTGCTGTAAGGACCGCCTAGTCCCGAAGTCTCGGGATAGAGACGTCTTCAACCCCAAAATTATTGTGAAAAGGAGAGGAGACCTACGAGCAGGCATATATAGGTACCAGTGTTCCGCTGGTGGATAGACAATCGGGCAATGAAGGGGAAGCGATGGTAAGAGGGAAGGGAAAGAGCGCGAGAGGCACAGTCAACGAGAAGGAGTGAGCATGCCGGTCATCAAGGTCACTGCTGTAGTTATGACCGTGCCCCTGCGCCCAGGGCACAGCGATGCTTGTAACACCGTTTACTTGTCACTGCCTTCTTAATTAAATCGTCACTGACTCCGGTCTCTCCGACAGCACCGGCCGGCACTGCAGAAAGCGTGCAGGTACATAGCCTTCTCGACTGACGAAGCGCTTCAGGGAAGCGATATCGCCGAGTGCCACCCACGCCTTCCACAAAGAAAGTACGATAACTTATTTAAAGACGGAGAAAACTAATAAACTTAGCTGTATTAGTAAATTACGCTTTTACGATACCGAGAAAAAGTACCCTTTACCATTGTAGGAGGCGTGGTGAGCCAGAGGAGACGCAGTATAACAAAAGACGGATGGCGAAGCCGCCTTGAAGTTTCCGCGCCAGCTGACCGTGACGTCACAAATAGTTACCTGTACTGCTCAAGTCTAGTTACTTTTTCTATCGGTAAAGATGGACTACTTTACACTACAAAGAAGCCAAATACCGAATTTGGAAAGTTTGAATAAATTCTATAGCCGTCCAATAGTCCACATAAACGAAAGTATTTTGTCACAATGGTCCACATCAGGCACGTACCCAGGCTATATTTTTTCCGGGGGGGGGAAGGGGGGGGGCGAACAAAGGTAACCTTTCTATGCAAATGAGGGACGGTACCTTTACTAGTGCAAATGTGAATAACACCCACCATTCATCACAAAGACGCGTAAACCCGCAAAAGAGAAATGAAATAAGGTGGATCTCACAGATACGCCTGTGAGGTGCACCTCTCCTTCAACCGGCAAACAAGGAACCACATCAAATGGGCTCGCGCAGGAAAGAAGCGCAGGAGGAACACTGCCAAGAACAAGTAAACAAGCGAAAGTGTAAAATAATGATTTCGATAGCAGATTACAATTTGAAAGAAACAGCAGTTGGCAACGAAGGCACATGGTCGGCGCAGGGTTGTGTTACTCCGCCAGCGAATCACAGAAGCAAACAAAATCGTCGTCATGCGGTCTTTTCACAATGGCGTCGTACTTGATGCCTCCAAAGCGTCTGCTGTTGTTGAAGAATCTTTTCATCGACGGAAGCAATGAGGCGGGCGAAATCATAGCATTTCACTATTCAAAAGTCTGCGGTACAGTTCATTTCAGTGCTGAGCCCGTTTTACTCATGAAACTTCACAGCCTAATGAAGTGAAACTTGACAATAAATAGTTGCAGCGAAGCAAGCATTTTATGTCAGTTCAATAAAGAATTAGGCTGTCGCCATTCCACAACAATGGGCTAGGGAAAACGTATAAAATTACGCGCTAATATTTTTATTTTTGTGGTTACCGCCTTATTTGGGCAACAGGAAAATTTTGAAGTACGAATTATTTACAGCCTCGCGGCGGAACAGTGGCTGGCGGTTATGAGGGCGTGGGCGGGGCTTCACTGCACACTTAAGTTGTATCCGACTATAGTAGCGTTCTTTTTATTTAGCTCTTGAAGAATTATAGAGGAAAATACATTTGCGCAAGAGTCACAGTTCTTTTGGATCCCTCGTTTACTGCTCTACCAAGGTAAGTGCCAAAACCGACTCGTATATTTAGTTGGGAAGTTGCGTAACGATGCGTGGCCACCGGTCCCGTACAACCGCGTAGTGGGCAGGACGCTGCGGTTCTTGACGTACTGCGCCCACCGCGGAAGGTTAGAAAAACACCCACATAAGCGCAACAGATAAGTGGCTACGTCACCCGGCTCGACTGATAACTGTAGAAGCGTCATTCAAAACACACGGAATTGTCCTCTACTTCCTGCGGCGTTTTCTCTACTTCCTTTTTAAATAACAAGACGTTGATCCATGTACACTTTCATAAACAACGGTTAACTTTGTTAATTTTCGCTTTTCCTTCCTGTTTGGCTGTTGCCTTGGCTGTCTCCGTTAGTAGATAGCTTAATTTCTCAACCCCTTGCGACTCTTGTTTCCAGTTGCCAATGTTGCACAAAACATCCTTTAAAATTAGGGAAAAACCAGACGAGGTAACCGGTGACAGTCATATTTCTTATGGGTTTAATGGTTATCGCAGGGTTTGATGATGGAAGCTGTTTCGCATTATTTTATTTTATACCTTATCTATCCCATATCGCGGGTCTATGTTTCCGAGTATAATTCAGCGTCGCGGCGAGCCGTCACTCGAGGAAATAGTGAAACAAAAGGAAACGTTAGACGCAACTGGCGTTTTCTCCGGCCGTAACTCGTTCCACGAGCATACAGACCAGCTGAATACGAACCGAATCCTTTTCATGGTCCCTGAATCAGTTTAAACAAAGAAGGTTGAGCTAACGAAGCAACAGCGATGCGCGGGGCCATTGAATAGGTGGTGACAACTGAACGCATCTCGAGTTAATCGCGGGGCCACCGAATCTATGAGAAAACTGGCCTTCAAAACCCAGGAGAAGCCGATGACTACCGCCATCCAAAAGCAGTGAAAATGGAAGCAAAATGTTGAGCGCGAAATAGCTGTCAAGTTTCACCATTGATTTGGCGGCGCTCTAGGAATGTGTATGAGGAGTGATGGCGTGGGCGGGGAAGGGAGTGGGGGGTGTATGCCGTTTAATCGTGGTGAGGGGGGGGGGGGGAAATCCGGGCCCTTCCGGGCCACCCTCTCAGTACGTGCCCGGTCCACATACGAGAAAATATTTTGAAATCCAAGACGTCACACTGACTCAACAAAGGTGGAAATTCGGTGCGAAATTCGAAAAATTGAAGTTTGGTCTTTAGTTTTTTTTTTCCTTCTGCTAATCAACCTACTATCGCAAAATTACGAAATTATCCTTTCGTGTCCCTTTAAGGACGTAAGTGAACGGCTAAGTAAACATCAATCAAGTAACGTCGACAGGCAGTAACAAGTGTACAAACAAAATTTGCATGCGCTTGCTCATACAAAAGACAAACTGCAAATAGCCACCAAACTTATGCAAAATATGGTGACAGTCGAAACCAAGACAAAAGAATAGCGGGCAAGGAAGCAGGAAAACACGCATTGGGAAGAGAAGAATAAATTTCGGCCCATATTAAGACGCTGTGTTAGACTGCTTTGCCTACGAAGTTGGTCCTCGTTTTTCGTCCGATGAATAACCTTTTATTTTTTAAAATAAATGTTTCTCCTCCTCCTCCTCCTCCTACCTACCAAAGTGGGCAAACGAATAAAAGAAGTAAATAAACGCTTTATACGACCTAAAGCAAAAATGAAAACACAATGGATCGACGTTGGCTGCGGCTAGAGGTTGGCATAGCTTTATTTTATTTTATATGTATCAGGGCGAATGACAGCACATATTATTTTCAAGTGTACTTGAGATAAAATGTTCATGCCAGCTTTATAAGTGCAACGCGCCACATAAGCATTTTTGTAAAATAATATCATTTGAAAGAGTATTGCAAGAAAATCTGCGTAGGTACCTTGATAATCTATGAAGGTTATACAAAGTGGTATCTCGTGGTCCTGCCATATCCGACTGGCTCCAACTGCAGCGGTGACGGTGTTGCAATTTGCGCCCAGCCTGGTTCTTGAAACTAGGCCATCAGAAGTATTCATTTAATGCACATAGAATGTAGGTGCCCGTGATTATTGTTGTGTGTGCTCTCGTATACATGATCATTTTTGTATATACGGATAAGAAAATCTGCGTAGGTACCTTGATAAGCTATGAAGGTTATACAAAGTGGTATCTCGTGGTCCTGCCATAACGATTGGCTCCAAATACAGTCCCGAGCGAGTGTCCGCGAACTTTATCTTAATTTTCGACCAGCCTGGCTCTTGAACCCAGACCATCAGAAGTATTCAGTTAATGCGCATAGAATGTAGGCGCCCGTGATTATTGTGTGTGTGCTCTCGTATACATGATCATTTTTGTATATACGGATCTTCTGCAGATCACTTCGAAATTGTGTAAAGTGTTCTTTCACATCATCATTGTACACAACCACTATGTACACCGTATATATGGAAAATCATTTTATACATGTGACATTTAGTTTATGAGTAACTGCCTTTCCGTGAGTATATGCGATTATATGTTAGTGAGTGAGGACTCCGACACTACTTTGAAAACATGCCATGTTTCCTTTTTTTATATGTTATCGTCCTGGTGGAATTATGCCGTGATTGTGACTTAGTGTTCCTATAGTCTTTTGTCGAAATAAATTTTTCTAAACACATAAAAGTTTCCTTCATTTTATGTACAACAGTTCTGGACACAAAACATCGGCAGAGACATGGGGCGCTATAACGTAAAGCAATTCCAAACTTTTCTATTCCAATTCTGCAATCAGCCCTCCGCGATTATTATACTGCCTAATGTCCTACCTAGGTTAAACAAGAAAAAAAGAAAAAAAAACTATGAACTCCCACAACCAAATTTTCTGAGCCCCTATTGCGAACTGCGATTTTGTACGTCACCGCTTTTTGTCGTTTCCCTACTTCTCTTCCACCAATCCTCCAATCGCCTCTTATTAATCCTTAATGCGGACATTTTTTTACTTTTCCACTGCTCCCGCTGAACCCAAGGGCTTCAAGGAGGCCAGTGGTGCTCAAATCGACCGCTGGGCAGACGTCTTCACATTCTAATAAAACATGCTCCATAGTTTCCCTAGCTTTACCGCAGCCAAGCACATACGTCTTCTTCCTTATATCTCGTTTATAGGTGCGTTTTCTAAGACATTCCGATCTCGCTTCGAGAAGTAATGAGCTTCCCTTTGAATTGCTTCTTTCCTGATTTCGTTTTTTCCTCTTAAGTAGTTACTTAAGTAAGTAGTTCAGTCTTAAGTACTTACAGGCGCAAGCGTCAGAGCTCCCTCTGGTGATCTTGGCAGGAAACTCTATGGCGACGCCAATCTAGCGCGCAGATCGAGCGCGCGGAACTTATCCGGCTGGCGACGCGCAAGTACGCGTGTGTGGGCGCAGGCTAATAATTCGACACGCTTTCGCTTGGCACCGTCCCGCGAATGCTATATCGCCCACGCTGCGCTCCTCGGGCGCCTGCAAGCTGTACGGTATGGGGTAAACACGGCCGCACACATACGCGACGCGAGATACAATCGCGGCAGAGGCCAAGCCTGCGCGTGTTCTTTCTTGTCCCCGCGATAAGCAGGCACGCCGCGAGGAAACATGCAAATTGAGTTTGCTTCACGGGACGTGTTGTAAGGTAAGCGTCGCACGCGGTCGTTATTGACGTTTCCGCGATCGTGCGCAGACTGGTAATTCACGCAAGCATGACGCGGACTCCAAGCTGCGGGCCTTTGTTTTCAACGGCCGAGTTTCACGTTTGGTCCAGTGCTGCTGCGCTGAAGGTGTCGACCGTGGCCACGGCAGCGGGCTCTCAATTAAAGCAAACACCGCGTTCTGGCAGGCACGCACGCACGCGTGCACATCGAAATATCCGGCGGAGGCTGGTGCATCATACTGAGACGGAAAAACAACACATTGTTGGCAAAATGTGGCGACACTAAAAATGCGATTGAATCGGTCGGCACCCAAGTCTTCGGCGCGACATTCTGGAAAACAGAGGTACAGGAGTTTTGATTTCGTTTTGTCGCTAGTGAGCTGTTGTCTTCAACCGAAGAAATTTAACGGCGGCGTTGGAATAGTGCTGTGCCAATCTATACAGGTACAGGGCTTCTGGTGTTCATTTAGTCGACGCCACCATCCACCGTTTCGTGATTTTGACGCTATCGAAGTCTTCTTGGCATTCTTAGGTCACCAACTCTTTAGGCCGATGTGACCGGTGCCATTTCCACTAACTGCTTAACAGGAAGCTTTTGCTCGGCGCCAACTGCGATTTCCCTGAACAAATACACGTAAAACAGATTATTTTATGAGACAACCGATGGACCAATTTGCATTAAGTTTGATAAATTCGAGAGAAACATTTGAAGTCTGAAGAACCTATAAAGCAGAATTCTTTTTATAAAGCTAAAAATGTTTTGCATGAATTCTTGACGATGGGTAAGTTTGAAACGAAATGGATGCACGAAGTTAAGAAATCTGTAACTCTGCCCCCCAAAGAAAACATATTCCAGTTCTGTAAATTGCCCAATATTAGAACATCTACAGCGGACAAATTGCATATATGAATTTACAGTTTACGCGTAATTCTTTGTCTTTAAGAAGGTGTTTTTCGAATGTTCTACACAAATTGACGATATATTGCAGTGCGTTGTATCATCTATCAATTTTATTCACTTTTGATGTCCTAAAAGACGCAATTCACAAAATTATGATATCGTCATTTCTTGCTGGCTAGAATTGAAAATTTAGTACTTGAGTTTCTTTCGATTTTGCAATTTTCAACAATATTTGTAAAAAAAAAAGATCATTTGTTTTCAATAGAAAATCCCGCTTCCCAATGTTGCTAAATTTTCGATTTAAATGCGACAAACCTCTTAAAAATCGAAGCAGCATGGTTGCCGAGAAGAACGACATCTCCGCTTTCAAGCAGTAGCTCCTCAGCTAAAGCTTCCTCTGAAGTCAATCTTTGACACCACATAAAAGGAGATAAAAAAAGTAATTACTTCCAATGCCGTCGAGACAACCAAGCGGCAGTAATCGGAACTTAAGCCTAACGAACTGCCGCAAGTATTCTAATTTCTGTATATCACCTCCGCGAAGACAAACACAAAGAACCGCGCGGGCTTTCCAAGGCGACCATGTTAAGACACTCGCACTCGTAATCGCTAACGGGGTCGCTATAGACTGCTGTGTGCATACGACGGAGGTGCGCACAAGACACAAGCACGAGATTTGCATCTAGTAATGCTCGTATCAAACACTACGCCTTGATCAAAACAAGAACACGCATATCAACCGAATGGAAAGAGAGAGAGAGAGAGAGAGAGAGGGAGAGGGAGGGAGGTGCGTTTCACTAGAAGGGCGAGCGACAACTGCAAGCGGCCTCTCCTAATCTATCTGTGCCTCTGGGGTGAAGGACTCCGCCACACAGAGCGGCGCCATCGCACTGGCCTGCGGTCGGTTCACGAGGGACAGTCGATGAGCGCGATTAGATAAGGCAGAACGCACGCGCGCTCGAAGTGCAATGCGCCACGGCCGATTGCGCAAATATGCAAACCAGTGTAGAAGGGCGCACACACACACACACACAGACACACACACTGCTGGACAACGCTAGTACAGCACGAAAACATGAACACAGTTGGACCTACAACCACTTGCATTCAGACACAGAAATATGTAAGGGTGTGCTATACGTATATCCAACGAAAAGCAACCCATCGCGGTGGCTTGTGGAAGCGACATTCTGGTGCCGAGCACACGCGATGGACGCGGGTTCCAAGCCCGCGGCCGCGTTGACTCTATTTGGGTATGGGCAAAATACAAAAAAAACGAATGCTCGTGTATAAATGACTAGGTTTAGATGCACGTTCTAGAACCCCGGATAGTAGAAATTGATCCGTAGACACCTCCCCCCCCCCCTCCTAACCACAACGGTGTTCCTCATTAGCCCTTGGTGTTGCTCTGAGATGTTACACACCATTATTTGAATGAGAAACGTACAGCACTAAATGCGCGTACTGTCGTGCGAAACGCCGGAAGAGCAAGTGCAAGGAATCGCGTCATGGCGTTTCAGTGGATACAAGGTCACTGCTGTATTCACGAAAACACTGCAGCAGATGCAGCTGCGAATCGGGCGTAGAATAACGAAGAAAGATCAGATGTTTCTCTTTTACGTAGTGAAGTCCGCTTCACCCCGAGACAGTTACCCTGTCGTCTCAACGAAAACACCCGGTTTGAACAACAGTTATTCCGAGTTCAGAGCCCCATTTATAATATAGATGGTCAGAGATCCTAAATGCTCGTATTCAAAATAAAGCTCTCATGCTAGATCTGTTCGTAAGAGTAGATGCCAGTCAATCGGGTTGTCGGACGCGTTCTCATTTCATTTCATTTGTTTATTTCCTATAAAGATGCCCAAATGTGAACATCATTAGAGAAGGCGGCCGGCTGATGTCGAATGTTACTTTCGAACGAAACCCTTTTTGAATTCCAGCCTAGATGGTCAAAATGACGCCCGCAATAAAGACAATTAGTACTGCGGTAATTGCATTATGCGGCCTGCAGACCTGCGAGACACCAACGAAATATGTTCCGCATTGTGCCAGTGGCCACAGCTGTTTCAGCGAAGGTTCAGCTAATTCCGCGAAACAGCATCAGCCATTGTTACGTAATCAGTGATTCAGTATTTAGTTACAAAAATGGCTAATAACTGCTTTAATCAGTTGGTTTATCGAACCCGTCACAATCGCGAAATTGGAACCGGCAAGTGCTAAGGCATCTCCACTTGGTAAGTATAATGAAGTAGTCACTAATTTACAGATAATCGCCCAGATCACCCACTACGAAATAAATTGGCGTATCGCATTGTCTGTCGCATCGTTTCGGAATGTGTAAGATATGCTTTTCTTTTTTTTTAGGCCATTAGCGTTTCATGCGTGTTCACAGACGCCTCTTTGCCAAAATCATTTAGTTGTTTTGCTCTATGAAAAAGACAAGGTGCAATAGGAGTCTCTTATTTAAAAAAATGAGCATCATATTCTTTTATCTCAGTCGCTTTGCTGGACACAATTCTCATCCCGATGAGCGCTGAGTAGACCATCTCGCCAATTTTCTGTGCTGCTCCTGCGCACGAGAGAAAGTGACCCTGGACACTAATAAAGACATTCCACAATATCACTGCTCGTCACGCGTAATCTCCATCGCAACGTGAAACCCGCGCTTTTGTTAATTTAGAAGCAGCAGAGCCTCTCGCCGCCTATCTTGCTAAGTCGTCGCCATATGTCATCACGTCGTAAATACTATACTGCCGCGAAACACAGCTTCCGCAAAACACAGCTATACGAGTATATCCTATCACCAACACGTGATCAGGGCAATTAATCCACTCTTCTTAGAAAGAGTGCCCCCGTTCATAGCGAAACCTGACACAACCAACATGCACTGGTTTGTCCTTTTGGCACGAGGCTGCACGAGGGTGAGTCTGCTTGCTCCGAGGGCTCCGAGCAGACGACAGGCGCATCACGCGCGCAGACGGCCAAAGGAGAAAGCAGACGATCACCGGAGCAAGGCAGACGACGGCCCCGCAGTATGGCGCACATTTTATTTTTCTGACGAGAGAGCGCCGTCCTTGTCGGCCTCAACAGCGGCACACGCTTTTCTGACTCGGCCCACGGCGTATCGCGTCGCTCTCGCTTGCCGCCTTCAAACGCAAGCGACGTTGCGCATCAGAAGCGCTGCGAGGCGGCCTCCAAAGCAGGCGCGTTATACTTACGGGGCGCGCCCTTCGGCCACGCAAAGGGAGTTCCTTTCATGTCTTCCTGATGAGGCATTTCCCTCGGCTGCTACACACGCGCGGTCGTCTGCTACACGACCGTCTGCTACACGGTCGTCTGGAACACGGGTCGCCCGCGCATATAACGACGGCTCTACATAGGCCGCCCCCGGCCGGCTCTTACCCAACAAAGCACGCGCCGCCGTAACCTGAAACGCCTTCAGCTGACTCAATTTTTTTTCCCTACCCTGTCCCAGGGTCGCACCGCCGCTAATGTCCTCCTGTACACCTCTGCCTTCTCGTATGCCGCCGCTACGCGGCGGTGCGCGAATTTTTTGTTTGTTCGTATCGCCTTCTACGTCCGACGATCGCGAAGCTTCGCATAACTTCCTCCTGAGAGCAGCGGCGCGGCGCGTTCCAGCGCAGGCGACGCATAATTGTAACGGGCCCCACGCATTCCTTCAACAAAAATATATATGCAGTGTTGGGATTGTAGGCTAACGGCGAATTTCCAAGAAAGGTAAATCAATAAGACGGATTCTTCATACGGACATACACGAATTACTGAAATACGTCGATAATCCTGAGCTTTGTCTTTTCGTTGGTGTCAAAAAGGGTTCTTTTGTCTGTGGTATTTCCTAGGCACATTTTGCGCCCATATGTCAACGCACTCGCAGGCACATGGGCCATTCCGGTATACTGTTCGAGTTAGTACTTACTTAGCTTCAGGATTCTATGGCACACGGCAAATTTCTCAGGTGAACGCCTTCAGCACTGGTTCAAGTCATTTCTAATGAAAGTACGGCCTCAAGGGAGTGACTGAGACTATGTAAAATTTTTATCGGTGCATTAGGTTTAAATAAAGCAAAAGCTCCCAACCATGCAAGGAACCACTTGAAAAGACGAAATTCACAATGCGAGGTGTTGAAGCGCCGAAGAAGAACTGCTACTATTATACTTCCACGCCCGCTGCGCGCGTGAAAGCACAGCACATCGCAGACAGCTAAAGCACCCCGAATACGACGACGCCAAACCGCAACTTAAATACATAGCTGTGAAGGTGCTATGGAAGAAGGTTGGAGTCAATGCAATACTGTGGCAAACCGACGGTAATCTTCTCGCTTAATTTAGGCGCTTATTAACTTTTTTATGACGCATTTAACGCGCATAAACCGTTTAGTGATGCTTGCCCAACACAAGATGGCCGACCTCTCGCTCACGGCACCCCTGAGCCGAGAGTAAATGCAAAAGTCGAGTACGCGGTAAGCGAGATTTGGTAGCTAAGACAGCGGCGCCAGCCCGTACTATCCTGCTTTGTTTCCACTTGTAAGGCGACGTCCACTATCACGGGTGGGCGCAACTGTAGCGTGGGGAAGCACACTTGCGAAATTTCGCGCGTCCCTTATACAGAATGCATTCGGACAGCACAGGTTTTTCTTACCGTGCGTATACCGTGGCCAGCATATAAACGGTCCTTCTTTCGTAAGGTGAAGGGCCCAACTCCGGAGTGGGCGCAGTTTGTCGGTATAAGCGTAACAGAGTCGCACGACGTTTCTGTCACGAAGATTGCCTATATACCCTGGCTGTGCCGATAAGAGGAATCCTGCATCACGCGAGATCAGGTTAGCCGAGTCTGCAACCACCAGTGTAACTACCGCATTGTTACTCCGGATAGTCTGCGGGGATCGTCGGAATAAAGCTCTGCGAGCGCAACTCCCCTGTCTATACACTACAGGGAGTCGTGCTAGTGCTACCACGTACACCCGTGGGTGTTCGAGTTTGAGTTTATTGAACGTTGCATGGGGGGAGGGGGGTGTTACATATGGAGGAAGGCATACAGAAAGAGGTCCCTTAGTGCGAACACTGCAATAGGACATGCCTCTTGTCAAAATGTGCATATAGATAATACAAAATAACAGAAGCGATTGCGGAATGCAGGCATACAATACAAGCAAACAGAATCAATTGCGAAATGCAAGCAAACAATACATACAGATACAGGTAGTTGGCAAGCATAGGAAGTAATGAACAGAAGAACTAATCAAAACCGAATAACATGCGCAAATAAGTGAGCAAATGAGCGAAGGCATAACGAAGTGCCAAAATATGCGATCGATAGAAATTGAACACCAATAGATCACACGACGTGAACAAGCAAAGACACGACATCGTGTTCGAGAGTCCCACGCTGTCTAGCTGGGGGCTTCCCGCCGACACGATATCTCTTGCGCCGCTTCCCCCACCCACCCCTCCCTCTCCTTGCATTTCTGACGCGCACCCAGTGCGACAGGCAGTAAAATGCTTCGGCTGGCTGCGTGATGTGTGGTGTGTCTGTGTGCGGCGCTTATTTTAGAGACGTGGTCGCGCCACCCGCCGTTTGGCAGTGCCGCAGCCGCGGTCAAGGTCGCGCCGGCAAGGTCTCGCCGCTTGCTATTCCCGGGTCCCACCGCCGGCGACGGCGCAAAATATTCGCGGCCTCCCCTAATTCTTCCCGGCAAGTATACTCACGATGACCTGCGTGTTCCGAAAGGCAGGGTATGTACTAAACAGCGAGCTTCAGTTCAGTCGCAGTCCGCTCCTGTGAGAGCGACAGGGTGTCTCAAAAAACACCACGCTCTAAAACGTGATTGCGATCTTTCTTTTTGTTCCGATACGTAATGACTTAGTTTGCCTTCAACATTTAAGCACTTTTTATGCAGACCTATAGTTTTAGTGTGCGACATGCTCTTTTTCCTACTTACATCCGAGTTATTTCCAATAGCGTAGGCTAGGGATTCATCTGCGCTATTATAATGCCTTCTTGTAAATATTTTGTTGCGAATAACATCGAGGAATCAATCAACGAATACGTTGAGACCTTCAAGTTCCCTCATTTTTCCCGGTTTTCCCGACTGCCTTTACTAAAATTCCGAAGCAGCCCAAGACTCGGGCGGTCCAAGAGCAAGAAAGAAAATGGTGGTCTATAGCCTGCGAAGTTACTGCCAGCCCATAATATTCAACAACTGCTACCAGTAAGCTATAAGTTAGTTGGAAAAGACTATGAGATTTGACGGAATCACGTGTTTCGCGATATTGCAATCACCCGACCAGTCTCATGTACTCATAAGAGCAGGAGAAAGTGCCATTATTGGAGGTTTGCCTAGGTTCAGTTAAGAATTTAACTTCATTCTGCACATACCACTAGGCTTCTCACGACCACTCTTAGGTACCAATTTTTTTTTTACGCAATGCAAGTGAAACCAATATGAAAAATAAGAAAATTTTTATTTCAGACACTTACGGAACTAACAAACTCCATGATATAATTATAGATTTTCCGAGTTCTTCCTGATACTAAGGACCATTTTGTTAACATATGCGATCCTTCCTGCGAACAGAATGTTTCGAGAGCCAGAAGCAACCGGAAAACGAAAGACACCAAGGTAACGCGGCGAAAGTAGAAATGTCGTGAGCCGCAGGTCATTGGAAGGGCAGAAGAAACGCATCGGGGAATGTCACAAACACAGGAAATATTCAACGCACAAAATGCCGAGCAAAGAAGAAAGGCGTCTGTCAAACGTCACAAAAGCTACAAATACTCAAACGCAACACGTAATAAGACACAAAGAAAAATTGGCATGCGAGCAACGAATCCACCTTCATGAGTGACGGGTAAGCAGAATTTTCTGCACCTGAGATATGGAGACAACATACGAGCTCGTTCACTCCCGCCGGTCGCTTCAAGCACATTAAAAGCAGACGTCGGCACAACGAGAAGGGCGCGCAAAGGCGGAACTCTCGGAGCCTATGGCACGGAAAGATTTTTAAAAAAAACGCGAAAGGTCCATCGCGGTCCGATAATTGCGGCGGATGACGCCGCAAATTGCGGTTCATGGACTTGCTTCGGTAACGAGCGCGTGGAACGGAACGATCCGCCTTTCATCGCGAGCTATCGGAGGCTTGCGACGCCAGGCCAGGGGACAGACAGCGAAGGCGGGACGCCAGCAAGAGAACTCTCGTTAGCTGAGCCCGAAACTCTGGTTCTGAGTCGTATGCGAAAGCTAGCGGTCCTGTATGAAGCGCAGTGCAGAGCAAATTGCACTTCGTTTGCAGACCGAATTGCAAGCTATACGCATGCGACTTTCTGCGGCAACTGGTAGTTTCGGGATCTCTCGAGAAAAAAAGTGCAAAGAGTTTGAGTGGCGCCTTGCGAGTCGTTTCCCTCGTGTATATGCCGACCTCTACGGAAAAGGGTTATCAGTGTGCCGCCACCGCCGTCGTGTGCCGGCGCCAAAGCCTGCTCGTTTGCGTATCGGCATATAGGTCGCACACGAACGGCGTACACTCTCGGAAAAAATTACACCCTTTGGGGCGTATCTTGTCCCACAACAATAATCGTCATCCGTGCTGCCCGCGTTTCCTTTCTTTAACGCTGCGAACCCAGTACTTCCCAGTCACGAACGGCATGCGCCTTATCAGCGTGACGCAGCATTCTCGACAGGAAAGTAGCGAGCGCCGAGTTTTCAGGAAAGGAAACGCAAGCAAGGCAGATGACGATTATTGTTGTGGGACAAATATACACCAAAAAGGGTGCAACCGTTTTAAGAGTGTAATGGTTGCTCATGGTGCTCTCGTGGCCAGCCCACCTCGATCACGGCACCACGCTGCCAAAACATATGCTCTTCAGGTGCGGGCACGTCGCAACGAATGCCTCCGCGAACGCGTTCATAAAATGTCCTGTCACGCTACCCTTAAAGCTGACCGATGATCGCAGCCTTCATCCTGTGGAAAAAAAAAAATCAACGCAACATACCAGCGAAAAGTAGAACGAAAGGAAATGCTGCCGTCACCATGGCAACTGGCAGACAGTCCGCTCGCTTATCGCGCACAGGACTGCCGCGAATGTCTCTGCCTTTTCAGCGGTCGAGGCGCCGTTGTCTTCTGCGCGTTGCTCTGGCATCGTGCGACGGCTTCGCGACTGGCGAAATTTGGCGGTGCTCAGGTTATTTGCGAAGTACGCTTGAACAGCGCGCCGGCAAATTCCTCACAGAAAAGCATTGTCGCCTCTCGCATGACAGACGTATGGTCGGACAGCCATGGCGTGACGACATTTCAAAATAAGGGACTTTATCGGGGCTTCCTGCAAGGTGCGCTGTCCACACCCTAAAGAGTGTATCTTGCACCGTGCTAAGAAGCTACCCAAAGATGTAGTCTGCGGAGCCGGCCCCGACACCTACAGACAGGTAAGTGTGTGTTTCGGTCCACACGTACTACGAGATGCATGCGACATTCGATTTTGCTCCGCTCAGCGAAGTCCAGTCAGTGGTTGTCCGCCTTTGGCGAGTGTATGCCTTGATGACGAAGTTTGCGAGTAGTGGGAGCTATTCAAGTGATGAAACGTTTAATACAGAAGTAGCCAGTAGCATTTATTTGTAAGGCATTAAAACTGCATCTGCTGAATAAAGTTCAGCGGTAAGCGCCATAACAACATAGTCATTCCTTGGTGGTCACTCTTTAATGGACGTCGGTGTTGGTGGTGGGGTTGTGGCCGCAGACGTTGCGGGGAGAAATTTTTGTACGTATCCTATGGTCTTCAAGTCTTGTTCAGTTAATATTTGTTGGCCAGACCTCTGTGGTCCGTCATTGCAGTGAAACTCTGGGTGACTATTCCTTGGCAGGCAAGTATTGGCCCCCAATATTCGATTAGTGATATGAGCTATGGTCGGTGTGATGCATAGACTGAATGTTGCCGAATCAATGCCGGAGGCTTGAGACTGCATCTGCTTTAATTGCACAGCCACCGAAGACATGTGAACTACCAAAACTTCAAGAAAACGCCCGAGATAAACCGGAATAAGAAGTCGCAGTTCACCAGCAGTATGCTATAGACACTTTCACGGAGGCTGCTTTTGCGGGCACCACCCCGTGGATTACAGCAAAGCCAGAAATAACTCTGGCACGCAAACTCTCCCGTTGCGCTTCGACGAAACCATTTACCTTTAGCATTCGCGATCCGTCCGCGAACCGAAAAAGCCACGTGTCAGACGCGAGTGATATGAGACCGGCCAGACCCATACATTTTGAAAGGGTGTACCGTTCGCGTGCCAAAAAACACTCTTTTAGCCGATCGTCTGGCCGGAAAGTATATATTGCGGCTCTGCCTTGCCGGGCTCTCAGTTTGTCAAAACCGTCTGCACTGCTGCAAGCGTCGTCTGCTGCAACATTCGACGTCGTCTGCTGGGCGCTAGCGCCAGTTTTTAGCATGCACGCGTGCTCAGCGTACCCCAGAAATACGCAGCGTGGCGTTGCAACAACATCCGGGGTACAACTCGCGAAGCTGTTCATAACAAATCTGAACGCGTACGCTGCATGGTCAGTCACGAGAACCAGAGGTAAGGCCATCGGAATACGTGCCAATGGTGCAATTTTATCGCGCGAGGGGCTTCGTGGTTAACGTTCGTCCCTGCGTAGTTTGACGGCGGCACTTTAGTTTCCGGACCGCCACAGTGAGAAAAATCTCCAGCTCGGTGTGCGTCATTCGCTGGAGCCCTGTTACAGATTCACACAAGGTATAGAAGAAAAAGAAGTAACAATATTACACTTTTTATGAGTACTTGGCATACTTCCACCCCGGCTTCTCTTTCCGTCTCGACGTTTTCTTGCATTTTTTTATACTACATATGTCGTCGATATGACAACGATAACGCAGTTGGAAGTTAACGCGGGCACCTTCGTTTTCTTTTTTTTTTTCGTGTCCTCGTTTTTTACTCGCGCTGTTCATTTCTTTACACATGGGGCTTTGAAAGAAAACGACGCCTCTAGGAGCTCAGGCGCCCACAGAGCTGTGCTGTAGTAGCCACAGCTAAGATCGCTGTCGATAGCATGACCTAGGAAAGCAACTGTGCATTTTCCTACCCACTCCATGCAATGCAAGGAAGGCTATAATTTCTCGTGCATAGTGAATCGGCATAACGAGAACCACCTGCCTATTCCAAGGAAGGGAGGAGGGCTGGCCCATGGTTGGGCGCCACGAATCCATCCGTGAAGATGTTTCCACTCACACGGCATAGCTCGGAGGGCGATGAGAAGGGGACTGTAGATGAACCAGGGTCGTTGCTTGGGCGAGTTGGCAATTCATGATAAAAAATGACGTACACCACGAAGGACAAGGATTGCGAGAGACGACATACACAGCGCTGTGTATGTCGTCTCTCGCAGTCCTTGTCCTTTGCGCTGTACGTCATCTTTTATCAGGGAGTATATATGTTCCGTTATGGATGAGTACGTCTTTCCTGGAGTTGTTCTTACAGATGCATCTACAGGATCTGAGAACAAAAAGAAATTATTCTCGCCACGACGCACTGGATAAACTAGCTCGTTACGGGGCCAGAAAGCCTCAACAGTTCCAGGGCTCAGATCCAGGAGATGCACGCGTCAAGCGCGCAATTCCACGAAATATGTACTAATCGACAACGGAACATCTATAGCCCGCTACTGATCGCGTGGCGCCGAGTGAATGGAAACTTCCATCACGGAATCATTAGAGGCGCATTACAGGGAGCGAGTCATCCTCCTGTCCCTGGAATACGCAGGCGACTTTCATTGTGCCGATTCAGTGGACTCTCCCGGGCAACTATAGGCTTTCCTGCAGCGCATGGAATCGGTGATGCATAGTATTAGAAGAGCTATGACTTGGGCTAGTTGTTGTGCACTTATTTCTCTTGCGCTAAGTACTGTAAGACGCAACGGGGACGAACGGACACTGGATATGAAGCGGCCGCGCTGCCCTGTGTCAGTGTCCGTTTCATTCCCATTGCGTCTTACGTAAGTACTTTGCTCCCAAAAAAATATGAATGGAGACGGAGTATAGATGTTTCACAAGGTAACGTTGCCGATAACGATGTTACTTGTCGCTCAGTTGCTCAGCAGCGCACAGTGTTGTTTAAGCGAAACCGAATGTTGAGCATTGCTGATGTAAACATTCCGGTTATGTAACCGGACTGATCAGGTCATGTGAAAGGGTACATTGCAGTGGCGCTGGCTTAGCGCAGTCGTTAGCTCGCGAGGCTGCTTACTCTGTGTAGACTTTTTTTTTCTGGTTGGCAGACGCGACCACCGCAGTCTTCGCTTCACTACACGCAGTTGCTGTTACGGGGTGCGCATCCCTCTTAACCGCAAGCAACTCGCTTCATTTGAGCTCTGCCAGTCTGTCGCCTGTCACGAGGCGAGAGTGGTGCTGTTGTTTCGCGCTTGCGCGAGAGTGGTCTGCAAGAAGCGAGTGACGCAGTCTTGGACTTGACTGAAACCAAGTGCGCATGCCGTCTGCCCTGTTTAACGGGCGTCCCTGCATGGAGCGGCAAACGTCAATAACGAAGGAAAACACGCTGGAGAACTTGCGCTGGCGCCTCGCGAACCACAGTGCTGGCACGCTACATCTAGAGGGACTAGACGGGTGAGTGACATTTAAGCGGTCTTTGCCGGCTTTAAAAAACACGCCCGCGTCACTTGACTAAGTCTACGCGGTTTTAAGCGCCCGGTTAATGCGTGCATGACCCCTTGTGCGGCTGAAAAAATAAGCGATAGGGGCGTCGTGGTTGTGATAAGAGCAAAAAGAAAAAAGAAAAGCGCACATTCCCTTGTGCAAGTAACGCTTCGCGCAAACCCAGATGGCCCTTCAGGACGTATATTTACTGATGTGATTTTTATTGATGTGATTTGTTTGATTGAGTTTATTTGTTTTATTGATGTGATTTGTGCGAGTTACCTAGCACGTAACTCGCTCACAGATACAGGACCGGCTATAGTCCTTGCCTTGTGAACAAGTGTTAAGGTTACAAATAACTTTATTTAAACGAAATTAAATTATGGGGTTTTCCGTGCCAAAACCACGACCTGGTCATTAGGCACGCCGTAGTGGGGGACTCCGCAAATTTGGACTATCTGGGGTTCTTTAACGTGGGCCTAAATCTAAGTACACGGGTGTTTTCACATTTCGCCCTCGTCGAAATGCGGCTGCCGTGGCAGGGATTCGATCCCGCGAACTCGTGCTTAGCAGCCCAAAACCATAGCCACTAAGCAACAGCGGCGGGGGTTACAAATAGTTTTGCGAGCTTAATTCACGTAATTTGTGAGCGCCAATAGAACAGCAGCTAAAGCACACAACGCCATTGCAACATACCGTTAAATCAACGCGACGAAGTAACAAAGACACTCCCAAAGCGACAATGCAAACAAGACCGACAACGTCACAAAAACGACTCGCAAAGCGACAGTACAAATAAACAACATCCTTACGAACGAAAAGCTTGTTGCATCCTTTAGTGGTGCTCTACAGTGATGCCAGTGACGTGACCTTTCCTTTTTCTTTTTTTTTTTTCAGCGCTACAAAACGCAATTTTGCAAGGCTCTAATGTAGCACCTTTATTGCTCGTCTTGCTCTTTGCGCTACATATAAATACCGTCAGAGACTTTCTGTCCATTTTCGTTAGCCCACAAATACTTCGGCTTCGACAACAAACTTTCACGAATATTTCATGTCTTTTTTTTTCTAACTATCCAAAAGTAAGAAAACACGAAAACTAAGACAAAGAAGGTTATATCCACATTCGGGCTATCTTAACTTTTCTCTTATTTTTTTTTCTTTTTTTAACGAGAAACTTTCATTGGACGCGTGGATATATCGACTGCGTCAGTATACAACTGAGCCTCCGGCGATCCACCAGACAACTCGGCGCTGGCAATACGAAGAACGGCAAACATTTTGAAACACGCAGCCCGATATATGAGTGTCATAAATTGTTGTCTGCAGACCAACCAAACAACCTCCGCTATGACTTCTCCGCCATATAAGAAAGCAACAGCGAAGGAACTGCATCTATAGAGAACCGCAAGGTGAAACAAGTAAAAAAGGGTAGACGCAAATTGAATGCGTTAGAAAGGGATGTTGCCAAAAAAGAGGGATAAAAGCCACAGCACCACGGGTTTTTCATTCGGCTAACGTCGCCCGCATCTGCGCCCAACAAGCGGGACCCCCCAATGCCCCTCACGTACCTTTCCGGCACTGATGAAAACGCCAACGGGTCCCGCTTTTCCCTTCGCTCCTATTTCTCTGCCTCAACATCATCGTCCTTTTTTTATATCCGGTCGTTGGCTCTCTTCAAGAAAGGCAAATCCTCGGCGGTGAAGTTCGACTTCTTCAGCTCGTCTTGTTTACTCCGGTTCGAGAGAGCGAAAAGCAACAAAAAAAGAAAAACAATTGTTGCAGCAGTTTCGTATAGCGTGTTCTGGCTGCGACTTCATCTGGTTTCGAAGGACGCCTGATGAAATGCTGAAGCAACCTTCTTCTCAAAACGTAACTTTGCAGAGGAAAACGCAACGACAGTATGTGAAAATGAAAGAGTGGATGAAGGACATCCTTTACGTTGC
This sequence comes from Dermacentor albipictus, assembly GCF_038994185.2. Lineage (NCBI taxonomy): Eukaryota > Metazoa > Arthropoda > Arachnida > Ixodida > Ixodidae > Dermacentor > Dermacentor albipictus. The sequence continues at coordinate 170,430,018 of NC_091822.1, forward strand.
AGACGTGCGGTAAGAGAAAGTTTATTTATTTCTTCAATATATTTCGCGCGATGGGTTTCATTACATACAGTGTTTCTCTCATGATTCTGAAGAGAGGAAAGAGAATGTGACAGTGGGAATGGGTTTCCATTGGATAATATTTCCGATCGAAGAAGCAACTGACGGAGAAGCGCTGAGGTGGAATTTATTTAGTATTACTTCTCCGGTAGTTCCACATGGGGCATTCTAGGTTTTAATATGTCTAGGTGGGTTGTAAAAAGCTATAGCTCAAGCTGAAACGGCGAAGTAACCTATGCGTTAATATCTGGAGCATACAATTTGAACTGACATTGCCGCACTGATTAATGCTTTATTTGTATGTCTATGAAACTGTTGCCGGTCATTTCATCATCGTTTTCTAGCTATGTCATACCGTCAGACCCGGCTATAACGAACTCGTCTTCGCGCTTAAGATGTTTCGATGTCAGATAATTCGATAAATGAGAACCCGGATATAACAACCTTGAATTTTACATTTTATGACGAGTTCGTTATAAACGAGAGAACAAACCTGTTCGACAGTGTCGAAGCACTCTAAGGCAGCATGGCTCACGCGGCAGCACGCGTAAGTAACGCAGAAACTCCAAATTGTCGATTGCTGTCTATCGGGCCATTCGTCGTATCGAGCCTTGCCTGATTACGTCTGCAGAAAATGTCAAAGATTTCAGCCCCATGATAAAAAAAAATCAAGCAAAAAGATCATTCACAGAGTGGTTCGCAGGCACTCGGAATTCGAAATATCCACTGTGCAGATAGTGAAGTTAGTTTTAAGAAATTCATTTTTTTACCGAATGCTGCTAAAATATGTTTTGCGCGTCTAGTATAGAACAATATTCACTGTACCCGGGTTAGTTATGATTGGGTTTGACCGTAAGTAAAATGTTCAATTGTTAAAGAATGACCGCACGAGGTGATGCGAACGTACTGCCAACAATTTAGGCAGACCTGTAGCTCAGCTTCTGAAAATAACTAACGGTGACGTGTAGCAGCGTAAACTGCATTCATGCTTACTGCATCCGCTGACATGCTCCTCTTTGTGGGACCCATAGCATCACGGCAGCTATAACCCGATAAAAGAAAAATGGCGATGACACCGACGCGATAGTGACGATTACGACGACGGAAGTTAACAACGAAAAAAAAAGCAACGACGACGCCAGTACGAAGACTTTGACAATGATGATAATTGTAGTGGTATCACAAGATGCTAGTGATATCACAAGATGACATAGTGATAGATGACAATACACGAGGTTGACGGGACGACCGCAACAAAGCCACGACGAGTACAACACACGACGAGTACAACACCAGCAACGACCGCAACAAAGCCGGACAGACGGCGACAAATACAGCACTCGCAAGAGAATCGAAGCATGAGGAGAAATCGTCGGCTATATAGAGTACGGCGACAGACGGCGACGAAATTCGTTTGCATTAGGCTTAACTGCTATCGCTGTCGGACTGTAGCGGTGTTAACGCGAGCTCTGTGGAAGATGCGTGCTCCTCCTTACCGATGCCGAACTAGACGATGCGCATCGAGGGCTATAAAGTTGTAAAGAAATACTGACTCATCCGAGAAATGTTATATATATATATATATATATATATATATATATATATATATATACACACACACTGCGCGGACACGTGACTTTCTGTTCGCCAGCAGTTTACAGGCCGTCGAGGCAGCATTGCGAGATGCCCTCACGACATGGCATTACATACAAAACCCCATCTAAGTCCTCCCGCGTAGTCGGCGGTGTAATTCATGACGGTATAGAAAACAGAATAAGAATGAAACGAAATTTCCACTTTCTTCTTTCCCTTCCTTTCTTTATTTTTTCTCCTTTTTTCCTGTTTCTCTTTTAGTAATTTTATTGCGCGCTGCGCAGCTGGCATGAACCAAGATGGGACAAAAGTTCCGTCCAGCAATTTACAATGTGTGCCTGCTGGCACTGTATACCTATATACATCAGCTCAGGCTCGGCTCGGCTCAGGCTCCGCTTGTTCGGCTTGAGTGCGTCCGCCCCCTCCCCCCGCCCCAACTCTCTCTGTAGTATAACGACGGTATTTCCTAACGCTCACAAAATCACGGGCGCATCTCAGTTCGTACGTTCTTCGGTTTTTTTTTTCTTTCTTTTTTTTTGTGCAAGTCACATCATCATCTGCTGAAGCGACGCTCAATACCTCTTCTTTGCTTTCGTTACACCCTGGGCTGAAAATTGCTCGAGCAGCTTTTGCTTCAAGTCTCCGCAGCTATAGAGGCACAATAAAGGAAAATTAATTAAAAGGAAAAAGAAAAAGCTTCCGGGCGAAATAAATAGTAATATTAAAGAAAATAAAAAGGAGGACTGCTATTCTTCAACTTTGCGCGTTATTCTGAACTCCTCGCGCTCTGTGCTTTCTTACCGCATGCTTATATATATATATATATATATATATATATATATATATATATATATATATATATATATATATATATATATATATATATATATATATATATATATATGTATATATATATATATATATATATATATATATATATATATATATATATATATATGCCCGCGTCTTCTAATCCGTTTCTCTCTTTTTCAGTTTTCTAATGTACGAAAAAAAAAACTATTTCACTTTCTTCTTTTTTTCCCCAATCCTCCCAGATATCCTTCCCCGTCCCGTATAGCGCACAGGATGCTACGAGCGCTCAGTAGCAAATCACCCGAAAGGAGGTTTTCGCCATTACGGGGAGTTTCGAAGATCCTCTTCCTTCTCTTTTTCAACCTTTCTTTTTCTCTCCGTTACTCTGGAAAACTCCTCACCGGTTTTGCCAAGTGTTGCACAAAGCGAGAAGTGGGCGTTGGTTTCGGATCGCAATTACTCGGAGAAACAGCCGCCGCATGATGACATTGAGAGGAGTGTCCCGTTCCCTTCGGCAGCGGAAGAAAAACAGACGAAGTTTCACACCCTCCAAGAGAGCGCGCGATTGTTCACGTGGTTGCTTTGCTCTTTCTCGTAACGTACTAGGGAGTTCGAAAAAAACTAGAACGTTAAGAAGAAATAAAATAATAAAAAAAGATACAATTGTACGTAGCGCAACGTAGTTCCGCTTAACAATTCTTTTAACCTTGCGGGGAGCATGCGGGGTTCATCCGCAGATGCGTACATTGTAAAATAATTACACACCCTTGAAATTGAATAAGGGTTTCAATCTGTCTGTATAACTCGCACCTTTATGCCCTTTCTGTGAGTAAGGGTATGAGTTCACATACATATTTGCACCCTTAGTTACCTTTGTGGATGTAAATTAAATTGTGGTATACAAGATTACGCTCTTGCCTGCCGCGGTGGCTTAGTGCCTATACAGTTCCTTGTGCCCGAGTACGTTGTCGCGGGTTCGAATGTTGGCGCTCTCAACTTACCACAACGGATACCATGACTAGTTAATACCTGCGATACTAAAGAAAAGCTTCACCTTTTATCCCACCAGACAAGGAACGACGCGAGAAACAAGAAGTTAGGAAGACTGCGATGCGCCGTCTTATAATATTAACGAAGTAGGCGCGTTTTTTTTTCCTTCAGCGAAGACGTATCATTTCGGACAACTCATTTCCACATTATGTCGCGACCAACATGTCAGCTGAGCGTTAATAATTTGCCTTCTTTCGCTCGGCAAACCGAGCATGTCTGCATTTCTCGTTCGCTGTCGACGAGGCCGGGTCTCCGGCAGGCCGGACGGCCTGAACGCGAACCAGCCGCCGTATGTGCGAGCGGCTCGCGCTTCCTTTGTTCCAAATCTCCTTTCCTGTTTTCGCCTGGATAGCGGCTTCGGAGTCATTGTGTTACAGTTGACGTCGTCGGAGCGCAGCCCCGTTCCAACCCGGCAGCCCGATAAACACACGCAAACACATGCGTCCGCGCGCTCACGCATACACATCTGAAAGGAGAGACGCCGATAAAGGCCCTCGCTCGAGCAAGAAAGAAAGAGAGGGGTCACGGCTGTGGAAAAGAGCATAGCGCACGGACACACGAAGCAACAAAAGAAGGAAAGAAACGCGGAAAGGCTGGGCTGGCCGGCCGCACCGCTGACGTCCGCGGTCGAGTGTTGGGGTCAAGATAGGGAAGGACAGTCGTCGCTGGAGCGCCAGAAAAGAAACGCGCTGCACGGGCGAGCCACGGACCGTGGAGATAAGTCGATCTCGTCAGCTTACGTCCGCGCAGAGACGCGGCGGTATATACGCCCGGGGCTTGCGTTTCTTTCTTTTCTTTCTTTTCTTTTTTTTTCTCTCCGCGCGGTCGGGATCTGTCGTCTGCTGTCCGCGCTGCTGCTGCAGCTTCTGCTGCCACAGGCGCGTCGTTGGTCGACGCCGCCGCAGAAGACGTCCCATCCGTCGCGCTGGTTGTTATCGCCCGGTGGTCGAGCGGCGGCGTGTGCCCGTATACAGCCGTGGCAGGCGCGCGCGTATAACACGCGAGCCCCGCAGTATACGGACGACGTCGTGCGCTAACAATGCCTCCGCAGCAGCGCGACGGGGGCAGAGGACCAGCGGCTGGCGGCTTTGACGTGAGGCCAAGCGCGCGCACGCACGCGCGCACGCACGCACGCACGCACGCACACACGCACACACACACACGCACACACACACACACGCGCGCGCACACACACACACACACACACACACACACACACACACACACACACACACATGCCAAAAAAAGCGGTATATGTGCCCTATAGAAGGCTGCTGCATAGGAAGATACTCTGAACGGCGGAAACACTGAAAGCAGCCGGCCCCACTTACGCTACAAAGAATAAAAGGCTGCCGGGTATTCGTTTTTCTTTAGTACCCGACCCGCAGCTGAGGAGGGCGGAGAGGAAGGAGAGCGGCAGGTGGATCGTAGATTTTCTTGCAAAGACCTGTCGACCACTGCCTACCACGCCGTGACGTGCATCGTCATCACGTCCCGCCGCGTGTGAGAGTCGTTCTACTTGTCCCCGTGCGCGAAAGTGAGAGGGCGAGTGTTGCGTAAACGTGTCCGTGCAGTGATCGCGGAGTACGAGCGAATGAGTGAGTGTGAGTGAATAAACTTTTATTAGGGTCCAGCAAAACGCGATGAAACGCGCATCCGGCTAATGCCACGACGTGACCGACGCGTCTAGCCTGCCGGCCCGATCGCGGACGCGCCGGACGGCCTAAATTTGGTCTTCAAAGACAACACTTCGCAGGAGCGCGTCCCGCTCTTCCTAGGTGAAGTTCGAGCCCAGCGACCCGCACTCCCGGAGCACGTGAAACAATGTTGCAGCCTCACCGCAGACCACGCAGGCACAATTCGGCTAAATGAATGTGCATTCCGTCAGTGAGTGTTCATGTGCGAAAGACAAGAGCAACGCTGTGATTAGAGGAGGCGTGCGTGATCGAGACATAGCTTGCAGCGAACGTAGGCTGTCGTTTATGACTGGAAAGCTCGATGAACGGCCAAATCGAGGAGCGTGGTTGATACGAGAAAGTCCGGAGGATTTTATCTTGGTAAGTCCTGGGAATGGGAGGCCAGCTACCACAGTAAGCAAAATCAGAAGCACTAACTTGTGCTTAAAGTACGTGAGTTATTCTTACCGTCTTCAGTTCTTGTTAGAACAACTAACACTTGCATGTCATTTTAATAATATAGAAGGCATCAAAATTTCGAAATAATGCAATAAATCTGTCCGGCTAGTCTTTCCGGGCGATGAAATAGGCTGGCCAGCTATCCACACATACGCGCTGGAAGTTACTAAATGAGTATGCGCCCCACGCCTTCTCCGCACAACGACGCGGAGAATACTGCTGAAGGGCAAGTTCAGTTCAAGTTTGTTTGAGAAAGCCGTTTGGCACTGACAGTGTAGTGACACAGTCTCATCCATCCAAGGTCGCCGAGAGGTTGCGGCGAAACAATAACTAGGAAGTTGCCTCGACGCGCCCCTCCCACCGTCAGGTGCCAAGAGGAAACCTCACCGGCACGTTCGCACCTCTCGAAACGTTCCAAGCAATGCACTTCCGGGCTTCTAGCAGTGCCAGTGCGGTCGGTGATGCGTGAATACGCACGCAGCTTTCGGCGAAACGCGTCTAATTGGAGGTGTGCGTGTGCGCGCGCGACGCCGCTCTGGGAGACAACGCAAACTAAACGAGCCACTCGGCAACCCAGGGTGAAGGGCGGGCTCGACGTCCAAATGCGCGCTCATGTGCGTCGCGCGCTTGTCGCTATCTCGGCCTTGCAAACGTAGCACGTACAAACGCCCCTCTCCTCCCTCCGGCCCGTTGCGACTGCAGGAAAACGTGCAGCGAGCTATTTAACAACAACAACGACAAAAAAAAAAGAACAGGAAGGCAGATGAATAGAGAGAGAGCTAGGAGCACAACGGAAGCCAAGAGCGGTGCGTTAACAGACCACAACGAGATCACGCGCGGCGGCCTGGCCCCATCCTCTTTTGCGTCCTCCCTAACCGCCGAAGCAGACGGAAAACTAGCAGCAGACGACAGCAGCAGACGACAGCCGCACCAGCCGCAGCTGTTCGCGCGCAACGCGCTGACTTACACATACCCCCCCCCCCCCCCTCCACCACCTCATCATCGCTTGCGAGCGGCGGGCTGCACGGCGGGGCGTTTGTCATTGTTAACTCTGAGTGACACGCGTCGCGCGAGCCGTCGGGGCAAGCTGCCGCCGCCGCTGCTGCTGCGTACGACGACGTAACTCGGGCAACAAGCCGCCGCCCCGCTCGCCTGCCGGCAGCCAGAGAGACAGCATGCGCATCACGTATGCCTGCCCCCTTCGCTAAGCGAGCTGCAGACGACAGCCGCAAACAGAACATTGTTGGCCCTCACCACCGTCTCTCCTCCCAGCGTCGCTCTAAACTGCAGAAGCCGCAGGGGATGGAGGTAATGCAGCAAGGTCGAACTCTGCTTCGCTCTCTCTGCTCACTCAACATCGCGCGATTCGCCTTCTCCGCACTCGGGCAGTCCCCAGTGAGGAAAGAGAGAGAGAGAGCTCGTCTCGTGAGCCAAAACAATGCAGTGCGGCTACAGCTAGGATTTGCGCGGACTTCGCCAAGGGCTGGAGCTTACAGTCTTATCACTTGCAGCAGGGCCGAGAGAGATGGGTAGGAACGACGGGGCAAGAGTTAACTCGCAGCTCGTCCCACATCAACAATGCGGGCGAATGCTTTGGCGAAGAGTGCGCAGCGTGACATAATGCATGTGGCCCGGCCACTCCGTTGGCCCGGCGACGCTCGATCAAGCGACAAGCAGCGCCCCGCGCATTCGTGCCTTCTACGCTCCTTGCTTGTCGCCGGAAGCGCCGGCCAACAAGCGCGACGCATAGCGCTCTCGAGCGAGAAGCCTTATAGTATGTGTTCCTGTTTGCCCGTTATCTTCCGTTTATTTAGAGCGAGTACATTTTGCACATGCTGGGCAGCAATGTGCAAATCATCACTGTCTACTGACCGGCAATGGTGTTCACGCATGCGATAGACTCGCAATACGATGGCATCGCAAGTCGCCGCGGTCATTTTGGCCGACGTATAACACAACACTGTGAGCAGTCGACTAGAGAAATTCTGTAATTGAAGTGTTTTTCTGCCCTCGTTTCTCTCTATATTTTCCCCTTCTTTCTTTTTACAGCTTTAGAGTTAACATTTATCTATTCTCTCTGTTATCTAAATCCTTTCCCCATCCATTTAAGGTTGCGAACCGGCAGTGCGTCTGATTGACTTCCTTGCCACTCCTTTCTTCCCTCACTGTCGAAAGTAGCGGGAGAAGTATACGGGACAGTGCCGCCCTGCGTTCTTATGAACTCGCCTATCAGTTTGGAGCTGTCCGTCAAAACTTACGGTGACCAAATCCGCCCACTCTCCATCCTTATCGTATAGCATTGACCTACCGTGATTACCGAGCGTCGTTCATTGCATAACACAACGGCACCCCATTAAATGAAGGAGAATAATCACCTCGCTAGCGGCGTTCAGAGCTCGGCGCTCGCGTGTTCGACTGACAAGAGGTGGATCTGCCACTGCGCTGCACACAACTAAAGCTGCACGTATAGTGCGTATGCAGGGACGGTTACGGGGAGTTAAACCAGGCACTGCGCGTGTCGTGAACAGTGCGCCTGCAGCGCCTCGCGTGCCACCGTCGGCCTCAACCGCAGGCCTCCCAGGGAAGTCGTCATCGCAGGCCGCAAATAGAAGCCCCCGGGCAGGACGTCCCACAAAGGAAGCCGCCCCAATGCGCGGCGGGAACGGGTGGGAAAGGAGCACGGCGAAGGAGGGCTCGGGAGAGACATGCAGACAGCTCGAGAAAGCGAGAGATGGTGAGAGATGAGAAAACAATGGGAGGAAAGACGTGAGGTGGAGACGGGACGGGACTGGAAAAAAAAGTAAGAGATGACAGGGAATAAAGAAAACAGTAGCAGCGGGTGGTGGCAGGAATGCCCCCGTTTCGCAACCTAAAGAACTGTGCAGAGAACAGAGTCTGCCTCTCCCCCCCCCCCCCCTTCCCTTGGTACGCGAGCAACGCAACGTCGTCGACGTGTTCCTCGAAAGACGGCTCGGGCGAAGGCGCCCGACGACGCTACTCGGGTTAACAAAAACGTCAGTCATAAACCTGTCCCCAAAATGTTTTGTTATTTCTATTTATCTGTTCTCGCTGAGGCTTACGCAATTCGACTGGAAACGTGAAAGCACTGAAATTTCGTCGCTATTTCGTAGACGGCAACGAATAATTAGGCGGCCTTATGAAGTTGGCGAATTCGCAGGCTTAGCGTACGTGGAGTCGGCTGAAGCCATCGTCCTGTAGCTTACAAAAATCTTGATGCCACGGTTCTGGTGGTTTGTGATGATGGCGGTGATGACGATGATGATTACGCTCATGATGATAATTGCGAAAAGGCTTTCAGGTTGGCCTTGTGTAGCGCCCGATACGCTACCATGACCTGAAATCCGAATCGTCGACTGCCATCGCAACTTCATCTTCGCCACTGAGCACCATAGCCCAGCAGAGAAGCAAGCCTTAGGCAGCGTATGAATTTGACGATGTGATTACGTACCGGAAACATTGCAGACATGTCGCAAATGCTACCTGGTGGGTAATAATAACAATATTATTATTATTATTATTATTATTATTATTATTATTATTATTATTATTATTATTATTATTATTATTATTAAGTTAGAGTAGAAAAAAGTTTCAGCTACAATAAAATGAAATGCGAGCGAGAAGTGCGCACATTGTTAAACTTGTCGAGTGCTCATGTGGTCGGCACCACAGAAAGAATACGCGACTACCATGAAACGTAATTTACACATCTGTGTGGCGTTCATATTTGTTTCACAGCTTCCTTTAATTAACCCATATTATCTGATGCAGGTAAGTTTGGAATAATGATTAGTTAGCCTTAGAGATCCATACAAAAGAAATCTGTAAGAAGAATATAAAGAGCTTGGGTTATTTCCTTTTTGTTATTATTTAAGAAACAACGAAACGTGCACGAAAGGAAACAACGAAACAAAAATTTAACAAAGGTATAAAAAGGAGGAGAATATATATGACGCCGCTGTGATCATAAAGTATACCAGAAACGAGTTCTCTTGTTCAGTACTGCGCTCATTATCAACAACACTCCCGATAGTCGTTAACAGTTCTTGAAAGTCGTGTACGGTGCTTTGTTAGCCCGGCGACGCGACGAATACTACTCGTTTTCAAATCTAGCATCAAGTTAATGATCACTGGCCCCGAATAGCAGACAGTACCGAAACAGAGGCGATTATTTGTTATACCTACTATACTTATTGTTATACTTGTTATCGCACTTATTACCGCGTATACTTCAGTTTTGTTCTCAACGCACATAAAGAGAGAGAGAAAAAAAAAGGGAGTTTCTCCTGATAGCACTTGATCATTGCCTTTCATCTCCAGGGCCACCGGTACGCGGCAATACAATCAAGAATACAATACAGCCGCCGCAAACGATTGTGATTACGACAGATGCAGTTCTTTCCCACGTGCTATAGCAATCTTCGGAACCGCGTGTTTGTTTGTTTGCGTGCGTGCGTGTGGTAGTCTTTTCCATTCGCGAGGTCCCTGTGAAGGGTTATTTTTTACACGCTCGCCCGGCCCGTACATCCCGACCTTCCAATATTTTTTTTTCTCGTCCTGCAAAAGATGAACACAGGGAGCCACGAATGCAAGCGATAACGTGGATGCCAGAGGAAAACGCGAGTGCAACGCGCTGCATTTTCAATTTCAATAAAAGCGTGCATTGCATCCGAGGGAAGAATGCACGGCGCATATTCGGAGCTCCGTTCGCTACGCTGTTCCCATGGTTACGAACTCTTGGGTAATTACTGGTGCTTCGAGGATCGAATTACTGCTTCTCGTCAGACTCACGTCAGCCGCCGAGAGCCCCGTGGTGTTTGTTTCCACTGAAGCGCGTTACCTGGTGCAGAAGTTCGAACGTAACTCAGTTTCGGAATTGTGCAAGCCGTCTTTCAGCGCAGTCGAAATTCGTAATTATGTCGCCTTGGAAGTACGCGCGTACCGAAGCGCCCGCTCGCATTGTTTTCGCCACACTCTCATTTCGTCGGCATCGACTTGCGACGCTCTCGGGACAAGGTAATGAGTAAGGTTTCTTTTTATTGTACTTGAACGCTAACCACGACATGCAGTGCTCTCGCGATAGGCTGCCAGCTAAAGCCCTAGAACCATTCTAAGAACCATTCTAAGAACTATTCTAAGAACCCGTAAAATCGGCAAAATGGTTTGCTGATGCTACATAACCGAATGGTTTCTTATTATGTGACTAATAAAAATTGGGCCCCTCGGTTATCTCCCTGTCTTCTCGTTCAAGCCACTGAATACCAACACGTACTTTCTCTCTTGTGTGTGCGTGCGTGCGTGCGTGCGTGTGTGCGTGCGTGCGTGCGTGTGTGTGTGTGTGTGTGTGCGTGTGTGTGTGTGTGTGTGTGTGTGTGTGCGTGCGTGCGTGCGTGCGTGTGTGTGTGTGTGTGTGTGTGTGTGTGCGTGCGTGCGTGCGTGTGTGTGTGTGTGTGTGTGTGTTGCGTGAGTGTGTGTGTGTGTGTGTGTGTGTGTGTGTGTGTGTGTGTTGCGTGAGTGTGTGTTGCGTGAGTGTGTGCAAGGTTCAATATACTCGGGGTGACAGATTTTTGCGACGCGTATGGAGACGCTCGGGCGGAGCAATTTCCAACACAGTCTGAGAAGCTAACCCAGTCTTCGACAACAATAACACTACACCATCACTGCACCGAAGTAAAATGTTCGTCTGCGACATAAAATGTCACCCAGTGTCGCTTCTGAATGAATTTCGCCAACGTAGGCATGTACTGAAACGGAGTGCATTTCTTGCGTCCCGCCGACACCATCACGCCATCACCGCAACGTTAGAATCAAATCACAACCTCGCGCTCAGAAGTGTAGAAGCGGCGCCAGAGTAATGGGGCCGTTCCAGGGAACACACCTCCGCAATAGACATTTTCGGAGCATTGCACATCACGAGAAAGTGTCATGTCCTCGTCATCTCACGTACATTGATTTTATGGTTGCAGCGTGGTGTTTTCGCAGCGCAGCGTGCACTGATACCTTGAGTGGTTTGTGCTTAGCCGCAAAAAAAAAGTTTTTTTTTTTCATACGATGTTACCCTGTTACCCTGAAAACTGTTACCCTTGTAACTGCGACTGGCACTGCACCGAATTGGCCAAAGACCGCAACGCGCGGTAGCAACCTCCTCCGCTTCGTTCCTTAGCACCTGCCGTGCTGGTGAGCTATCAGCCGGGCGCTCTGTTTCCGTGCAGTCTTTTCTTTTTGACAAGTAATTTGTGAAACGAAGCGCGAGTTTTCAGCTTTGTTTGCTGCGCGGCTTTAGAAAGCACGAATGAGAAAGAAGATGAAGATAGACAAGATATACGTAAAACACTGGGGGACGTTTTATTAACGGAGCGGGCCTAAATTATTCGTGATGAATGACATCGCCAGACATCTTGCAGCCTCCCCCTATAACCCCTGCGGTCCCCGCCCTTCTCTCAAAGAAGGGCGGCGGTTGCTTCCACATTCGGAAAGCCGGAAGCGAGAACGAAAGTGCGACAGTCATTTTGGCGGTTTTACAATGAAGAAGTTCGACTTATATGTTTATTTCTTGTTTTATCCTGACTTTTCTGCTGCAGTTTTTCTACTCCAGAACCAGTGCTTTACCGCGATGGGTCATTCGCGGGTATCATTTGCAGCGGGTGCCAAGGTTAAGGGCAAGCTTTATATGTCTAGTGGCTCGACGAGCGGTGTCTTCCCGCAGCTCTAGTGCTTGGCGGTAGCGTAGTTTGAGCATTCGAAGACGCGGTGAAGCGAGCGGCGGAAGCATGAAGTGTTGGCTCCCCGCTACCGGTGCTCATCATGACGTCAGCGTTTTCACAGCGAGCGTTCGCGTCCGTCGAGTAAGATTCGGTCATGTTTGTCAGTGCGCGTGTGATTGTGATTTACCACGCATTCTAATTTAATTAGCAAGCGATAGTTTAGTACAACTTATGCGCCAGATAAATCTACCAACGTGGTTTCATATAAGTATCTGGTACTTCGCTATGGCTATCGATGTTTCGCCTTTCGGATGAAACTGCGACATTTCTTTTTCTTTTCTTTTTTTGTTCACTCTCTCTCGCTTTGCAAGAGTTGCTTTCTGGCACGTTTGTTCTCCTTCAGCAGTTTTGTCGTAATGCCATTGTGTGTGGCACTAATTACTCGGTTCTTCTGCGCAAACTGTGGGCATAAATGTATAAAAGCTAATGCCTAATTCACTGCCTCTTCGTAAGACTACATTTATGTACATGTTTGTTGTGTACCCCTGACGACAGTCGACCGAAATTTGTCTGCTCGTTGTATGGCCAGTTGAAAAAATACCCTGTCCACAATATTTCTTTCCCGTTGCGGCGCGTAATTTCACCAAGAAAAAAAACATTCCCCGACGATTACGATATTCCATGGCACGAACCATCCATATTGCGGGCAGGTTGCAACGAAGCGAAGTGTGGCGCGACTGCCTCGCCAATCGGGATATCGCGAGAGGACGCGCGTGGGTGACGCGTGGGCGCCATTCACAGCAGCCGCGCCGCAGACAGACCTCCGCTCATGCAGCGCTTTGCTTCCACGCAGACGCAGCGCGCTACTTTGGCGCCGTCTCGTAGCCATCGTCGCCGCAAAGCCCCTAGTACGTGACACTATATGGCCTTTTCTCCTCACGCTTTTACCGTGCCTTCCTCCTCCGCCTTTCTCTTCGCGCTCTCTTCGCTCTCGCCGCTTTCTTTTTTCATTCGCCGCTGCACTCCGCGTTCGCTCTCATCGTTCTCTGCGCTCGCTCGCTCGATTAGGCCGTAGGACAACGCCGACACTTGCCGCCGGAACGGGCGCCTAAAAGCGGCGCTCTAAAGGGTCACCGTCGGCTTTTCTGCTTTCGTGGCATGTTTCGTAATAGTCGTTGCTTTTCATGCGTCTAGTACAGCATAACAAACACACGAAGAGAACAAACAACAAGTAAAGAAATCTGCCATTCGGGGTCCCGCCATTGGAAAAGCAAATCTGAACCAAATCGCTGACGTACTTTTTTTGATGTTCGCACGGCTGGATGTCGGCGATTTTGTTTCTCGGGAGCGCTCGACTTCGCATCTTTCTCATTTTCCTACACGAGCATATAGGGCCGATAAGAAAGTACAAAGAATGAAAATGAAATTCTCGGCTCGTTCTTTTTTTTCGTTTACTTTCATCCCACTCTTCGCTCGTCGTTATGTGCACAAAAAGAAGGAAAGAAATATAGTTTATAAAGGGGAATCCAATTAGGTGAGCACGCATGGGGCCGGCGTCACGAAATTCGCAAGCGTCAAGCGGGATTAAATTAGGTGCGGAAAGAAAAACTAAAACGATGGGCGAAAGTTTCGAAGGCGTGTGGTAAATGGAACAGACTAAAGACGATGTTTTCTTTTTTTTTTGCAAAACAAGAAAGAAAGAAGGAATAAACAAACAAAGATAGAAAATAAAATTAGAAAGTGTGGGAGGCAAATGCGAATAACCTCTGCTATACGCAAACCGTGTATCGCGGGACTTGCACGCGCTTTCGAAAACAGGTATGCGCGCGATTTCAAAGCTAATATAAGCAGTCAAGCAAGACGTGCGCGCGCCTCGAATATGTCCTCTACGCTTCCACGGCGTTGCAGACTATATAAACATACGTGTAGTCTTTTATTTATTCTCTATATTATGTTTCTGCAGCCTCCTAAAGCAGCGGCCGCGTGCCTGGTCACGAGGTTATGCGCGCGAACTTTGGTGCAAGAGCAGATCCCGAGTTCTTTTTGAAGAGAACCAGACCGGGGGCAAACTGACGTTTTCTTTATTTGGGTTTTTATTTCGACGGACCCCGCAACCGCCGCCCACCCGAGCTTAGTCCGTTCTTGCGCAGGGGGGTTTAGCGGATTTGAATTTGAATGAAACGCAAACAGGACGTTGCGAAAAAGCTGAAAGCTCGAGCGGCAGGTCTCGTACTATATATTCTCGCTGGTGCAACGCATAAGCGCCGAGCTTGCAACGAAAGGGAAGATTTTTTTTTTCGTTCGACGCTTTTTGTTTCCGGCCAGTGTTTGTTTTAGTTGTGATTGCGTGCCTTGAAGCTGATTGGTGTGTCCTAAAGAAAGAAGAAAGATTGTTTAGCCGATGACCAGAATATCTCATATAGGTGATTACGGCGGGCACATGAACAACTGACGGGATTTATAACCTACGTGATCGCGTAATCACGCCAGACCGACTATACCCTGTCCGAACATCATTACGAAGTGCGTCTCATAGGCGTTCTTTCTGCGAAGTCTGTAAAATGCAGTACTTAAAGCGTACGGCTCGGTTAGGTTAGAACATTGGCATTTCATGCATTCTTCAGCGTTTATTTTTGAAAAAATAAGAAAAATTGAGAGAAGAAATCTTTCTCCCGATTTTTGCTATTTCTTAAAGGCACTGGAAATCCACGAAAGAAAAAATGCCTATGAAATGCTTTTAAAGCCGCACCACACAGAAACACTAGCATGAAGTACAACCTATAGCTGAATTTCCAGGAAAGTTTATAGTGTGTGTCTTGAATGGACACTAAAGTGAAACACTAAATCGATTTGGAACAGCCAACTATTTCTTGTTGGAGATACGTTCCTCTTCCGGCAGAAAAGAAACCTGTGAAATTCTAGAGGGAAAGAAAATTTAACGCATGACTCGCTATGCGTCAGTGTGACGCCAGTGCGACGAAGTGTTTTCCCGTACTTGGGGCGTTTTTAGCGCCGTAAAGTGCTGTTTTAAAACTTCATGTAGGTTGTATTTCCGGCTAGTTTCAGCGCGTTCACAGTGCGTTAGAAAATGTGCTGACGCGGCAAATACATTTGCACACAGCGCAACACACTCGACGGCTTTCACACAGGTCAGTAGTTCTCAACAAACAAACAAACAAACAAACAAACAAGCAAACAAACAAACACGATGGCTTTGTTGATTTAGTAGCCGAATTTTCGATTACGTTGGCGACGCAGTATCGCAGCACGAAGGACAGTCGACGATCGTCGCCGTCGTCTTCTTCATCATCATCATCATCATCATCATCATCATCATTATCCGCCTGGTTACGCCCACTGCAGGGCAAAGGCCTCTCCTATACATCTCCGACTACCCCAGTCATGTACTAATATCCGACGATGGTCGGATAGTCCCACTTGGTGTGGACGGGGCCTTAATGATCCCAAGAACGTCGTTTTTGGCTTAAGAAATATACATTTCATCCATCACGTGGTCGCGTAAATTAAATCATCGAAGAATAGCATATTTCAATGGCCTGCCGCAACGAGGGAGAACTTATTTTGCGCACTGGCAGCGGAAACGAGGACAAATTCAATTTCCCGGTCACTGCACATAACTGAAGAACTTTGCCAAAGCCAGCCACTACAGAGCATGTGTACGTTAAATGTGTGGCACGTTCTCGCTTCACTCATTTAACGTAATTTGTTCCGACTCTCACGAATTTTCACGCCTACGCACATGCTCTTCTAGAAAGTCGCTTTCGTTTTTTGTCTGATTTTGATCGCCCGTCGGCGCGAATAGCTGAGAAAGCAAGTGTTGTAAGTCAAGCCATAAACTAGACCCGCATCGCCGAAATTCAGAGCCACAACTATAACTCACCGACGTTTGAGTTAAACGGTAAAAGAAAACAGAGATAAAAGAAGAACATACAAGGCAGCAAGGATTGCGCAAGATGGCGAGAATTCGTTGTCGCAAGAAGGAAAAGGAAAAGAAACGAGAAAAAAAATAAGGTGGGAGGAGGGATACGTCATACGGCGCCTGCTCGCATTATCTCGCCGCCTGCGGATTCCATGATTCGCGCCGTGCCACTGTTTACAGAGGACGTCGCCCGCTGCTTGAATAATCCCGAAGCCGAACGGAGATGAAAACAAAAGAAGGCGATCGAGAACCCTTCAGCGCATATACAGAAATCCAAAATAAATAAACAAATAAAGAAGCAAAGAGGATTGCGGGCTTCGTGAGAGATGGCAGCCGCGGTAAGAGCAGACGGCAAAGCGTTCAATAACACGCTTGCTGTTAATATTCGTCGGCGTTGCCTTAAGCCTACTTACCCTGAATTCGTCTGCAGGCGATGGCTTTGTGTGTGCGTGTGTGCGTGTGCTTGCGTGCGTGTGCGTGTGTGTGCGTGCGTGTGCACGAGTGAGAGAAACTTATGTGCACGGCACGAAAAACGCGCCCACGCAGTTTAGTTTATTTATTTCTGAAGACCCAAGTGCTGTGCATTCCCTGTACGAAGCAAGAAAGAAAGAAGGAAAGAAAGAACAAACAATCGAACGAACCAGACCTGCGACGTTATTCGCTGTATGTTTGTTACTCGACAAAGCATTTTTCGGTGCATTCCTCGAAACACTAATCGAGTCCCTTTAATCTCAGTCCGTTCGTAGTCCCTGCAAGCGTGACGCAGTGTTATCTGCTAGCAATTGTCACTGCAGACGACGTGGCAGCGGTATGTGCTGGCCCACGTAGGAAGACAGCTGTTTACCGCCTACATGCACGTTCATACGCGTTCTTCCTATGTAGGCTTGTATTACGGCGGGTTCTCGCAACGGCTGCATTCATTTAAAGAGACAGCGTTACGGACACGCACACGTGTCTGTGTGCGACCGAAGCAAGATTTATTTATTCATGACTCGTAGCTCGGCTTTGGCGGGGGCGAAAAATCCGCGCATAACGAACGAGCGGTCTTTTTGACGAATTGCGGTCTCTTAATTCTGCATGTGCCGGTCGCGAGAGACGTATGCGTTCCTTTCCTTCAATTCCATTTTTTTTTCGTCTCGTTTCCTTCACGGCTTAGAGCGTATCGCGCCGTGTCAGGCGTCGGTGTTGTGTATGAAATCGACGTACCTAGCAGAACCACCGAGAGCTCGAAATTTTTCGAGCACTCTCGTATGCGCCTTGTGCGCATAACAATACTGCCGTTATACTACTTCATTAGTAGTTGTCACATGTTATTTTCAAGCAAAGAACAAATCCTGAAGTTGTAAAAAACTTCCAGTGTCAATAAGTGCTAAAAAGCACAAATGCGCAGTCAAGTTCACATGTCTTGTGCTCATGTCGCGTAGCACGTATGTGGTGTGTGTGCGTGCGTGCGTGCGTGCGTGCGCGCACATGCACGTATAAATGCACATCGCTACACTGCTGTGTCTTGCTTTTCTGAACCTTATGAACGGTGTAACGCACGACTCGAAGGATATGTTCGTTTCAGGCATGGCTCACTGCACTCCCTGTTGCATGCAGTTCGTGGTTCAATGTAAACGGTCAATGCAAACGCGGACCCATGCACCACAGTCGTCGAGTGTGATAATGCGATCCTTGACTTGGCAGAGAATATGTCTAGAGGCAGTGTGAAGTCGCCATAACATTTCGGGAAATGTTTCAGTATGTCCGGAAGCGCCCACACTGCCTCTAAATTTGTTGCCCGCACTACACAATGGGGAGTTTAGCTTGTCAGTAAACAGTTTGTGCATTTGTGGTGTGCCAACGGGGAAGTGTACGGCAGCAATGACTTCTCGTGAAACCGACGGACACTTCAACAAGAGAGCACAGAACGTTGATACTATAGTGACCTATCGCATTATACTCCCGATAATGCTTAAGCGGCAAGGAATGTACCGACAAGCTCTCTAACACGTTTTCCAGCTCCAGACAGATTTTTTTTTCTTGATTAGAGACGCTGTTAGACCAAGGAAGTGAAATTCCTGTCGCAGCGCCGTCGTAAACTCAAGCTGCACCATGCATAAAGGGGCCGCGCGTACATTTCAGGTCACTACGTGATCAGCGCAAGAAAACGATGCGGCCCACGCCTCACTCAGCGATCGATTGAGTAGCCCGTGCGGTGCACTCGTATACCGGCCCTCTCGACACAGCGCGTGCTCCTCTGCGCCAGCACTGACCGCGTTTTTGTGGAGACCGGTGTCGTGAATCACGTGAGTCGAACACATTCGAAACGAGAAGGGGTCCAGAAACCTGGAATCGAGCTGGCTGAAAGACGAATAGAAGGCGAAAACCACGATTGCGCGGGAGGCTTCAAACAGGGCGAGGAGACATCAGCATCCGCGTATAGTTTTCGTCGTCTCCTTCTTCCTTTTCTTTTTCTACGGCTGCGACGGACACACCACGAAAGGACGGATATAAGCAGGTGCCCGGAAATGGTGTCGCCCAATTTTCGCAGAAGCTGTAGGAATTCCTCTCCTATATTGTGTAGCAGAAACTTTCCACGAGATGCGAGCTATAAAGTGTCATTCTCGTATAACCGCGAACAAACAGATGAGTAGGAATGACAAAAGACACTATGCCATATATTGTGTCTTATGTGTCCTGTCTCTGGTCTCTGTAGCTACCAACTTTGCTACCATACCGTCCACGGTTAGAGTACCCCGGCAATCAACAATATGGTTTGCAGGCAAGCTAAAGTTCTAATATGACACCAGCAAGGTCGATACAGCAACCTGATGAAATGCTATGCATTTTATATCTCAATGGTATATGGATACGAAAGGGGTGAAGGACAACGATACAGGCGTTTTTTTTTTTTTTCGTTGGAAGTATTTCCGGTAGTTGACGTCCGTATTTCGCTTCTGAACACCCTACCCTTCACAAGCAATGGACGGGCGTCCACTCCGTTGTTGTGCTACAACAGGCAACCGCTATCGCTCAGGCTACGTTCCTAATGGGGCAAACGGAGGGGATGTCGGTGGGAGGGGTAAGGTGGAAGAAGACTACAGCTGGAGGTGGTACAGGCCGCATCATTCGGCACGTTCCGCTGGCACTGATGAGCTGCGTGAGAAACAGCACGGACAACGCCTCTGCCGAAGGCAATACTTCTTTTCTCCTTTTTTTTTTCTTTACTGCGTCCAAAAAGGAACACGAGAGCTAGATAGCCGCTGGCGATGGTCTCGCGCGGTTCTTTCGGTCCCGCGGAGTCGGATTGGTTTTCTGGATCGTTTGGATATCGGGCTCTCGTTCTCGTTGTACATTTACGATGGCCGTGAGGGCGGCAAGACGCACGATCACAAAAGGCGTTGATGGAAGGCAAGTTTAACCTACCCCGAGTGTCGAGTACGTTGGCATTTTCAAGTTTCACAGGTATTTTTTGAGGACCTTCGTAGCTGTTTTGACACGTTTCCCCCGTTTCCTGAGTGTGCGCGCCGTTTTCCTTTAGTCAAAGATGCGCCAACAAGCACAAGTTCTTACTATGTTTCTCTTTCTTCTTTCAGACTTCTCAGGAAGTCTATGACACTTGAAATTCAGGCGCAATCAAAATTATTAGCTTACAGCATGCCAAGCTGTTATACCAACCCTCAGTTTTCCACAACCAGTTGGCAATGGATTAGGCGGGATGCACAATCATATTTGACTGAATCATGAGTTTCGTGATATTACCAGCCACCCGGCCAGGTTGACACGCACAAGACGAGCAAAAGAAAACAGTAGTAGAAGATTGAGTAGGTTGATATGAAAGCTTCGTCGGTTATGATATGCCGTCACCTTCGCCATAACCGTTCTTAGTACCAATTTCCCTTATTCCAAGCAACCGGAGTGAAAATGTCCTCTTCTTTACCTGAGTTTTCCAGAACTGACCCATTCCCCTGAAAGTTCCAGGTACTTTCAGATGATAGACACCCTACCATAGCCGAGAAACCACTATGGACTAGTCGCGCAAGGCGGTAAATTCAAGAGAACGCGCCGTTGCACATAAAATACGCAGCAAATGGCTCAACGAAAGGAAACTCTGCAAACGACGATGGCTTCGATCGCCAAACACGAATGCATCCGTCCAACGAGGTGCGATGGACCGCTCATCCGCGTCCCGTCCTTCGAGAAAGAAATAACTAAATGTTTTCGTAATAAGTGATGACGTCATCCGTGCCTCGGGGCTGCCACGGCCTTACGCGGCTGCAGCGTGCGGTCACGCGAAGACGTGGGCTCGCCGGCGTCAAAAAACCACGAAGCGTTGCTGATTCGATTCGATTCGATAGGTGTGACCACGGGAGTGGAAAGTGCTACGGCGCGTTACGGAGACAGCTCCGAAATCAGCTTACTGGTGGACAGGAGAACAGGAGACAGTAAGTAACGAAGAGAAGTGCTCAGCACCGCTAATCACACTGCTACGGAAGTGCCAGTCGAATAAAGTCACTAGACACGATTGCATTGCTGGCTCTGTGGAGCGAAGTGCGAAAGCTCAGCTATAGGGGAAAAGAAGTGCTTTTGATTTGAGAGAGAGCGCAACGAATATACGAACTTCTGTCTGGGGGCTGAAGTAGCTGCAGAATATAGCAAAAAAAAAACGGCCTATCTTCAATGTAAAGCCCACAGTAAAAGGTCTGGAGCATGAAACGAGGGGGAACGTCAACATATTCTCTTTACCACCTAGCCTAAAAATATAGGTGTTACAGTGGTCCAATTTATATGTATCCACCCAGCGTAGATTCGAAGGATGCACTGCGTGCGTGTGTGCGTGTGCTTGAGCGCGCCCTGGCCACTATCATCAAATAAATAAATCAACGATGACCGGATAACAAGCAGGAACGCTTGCAAGCTCACAACTGCGGTTCAGCGTAGTCGTGTACAACCGCAGAAGCGTACGCATTAGAGCCATTTGGTTCATGATTTTATGAGAAAAAGCCCGAAAAAACAGGACGTATGGAAGCGACAGACAACGCCGCTGCTGTTTGCACCGCAAGTAAGCGCCGCAAGCAGCCCCGTTATCTGCACGTCCCTCCCTTACTCTGAAACGCCCTGTTCCTTTGCGCTGTCTCTGCTTGAGCACGCAACAGCATGGCTTTTAATCAAGGTAACTTGAACTTCCGGGTCTAACGACCCCAGACTGAGCAGCCATTCACGAGTGAACGCCGTAGTGTAGGGCTTCGGATTAGTTTTGACCAACTGGGGTCTTTTTGGCAGGCACACAAGGCACGGCACACGAGAGTGGTTGTAGCCCACCCTCAATTGAAATTTAATCGAATTAACATATGTCACTGCGGCGCTACTACGCCGTTCTTTCTTTCGTTTAACACCGCAGGGTACTATTCTGATCATCATGCTTTCGTAACACCGGAGACCTCAAACAGAGCACTCGAGAAGCGAACCGATAAACACACACACATGGAGACGACGTATTGCGACATATGTTAGCGATAACCTTCCACGCCTTATCTGCGGCCGCAGATAAGACTCCTGTCGGCGGCGGCAAGAGTGCCGCGATGAATATGCGCACAACGCCAACGCCACCCGGATAGCACAAGGTCTGCACTCCGATCCATGACGTCATGCTGTCTGGTATGACTGCTATTACGAACTTCCAACCGGTGCCACCAGTATTACGAACTTCCAACCGGTGCCACCAGTATTACGACATCCAACCGGTGCCGCCAGTATTACGAACTTGTACCGCTGCACCACGATTACGGCTTTGTGGTCCCGTAGCGCTCTTCACCCGTTTCGTGACAGAGCGTTGGTAGCGAAGACTCCGAGCCTGGCGTCGATGAGAATAACAAAAGGGACTTTATACATTATATACAGGTTATCATACAGGACATAAACGGATCGGCACTGGGGCCGAGAGCTCACACAAACGCGACTGTTCTCGCACGACGGCGTCCGGCGAAAACGCGTGACACATCTCACCCCAGTCGGGAGCGACCCTCTCTCCAGGTGGGGTCGGCGGATCCTGTTTTCGAGCGGCGTGTCGCTGCTTTTATAATCCCCGAGGCCCATTGTCACTCAAACGGCCCAATACAAAGTCAGCACACGACGGTCGTCCGAGGGGTCCAACCAGCGACCGCGCTGGCCACCCGGTTCAAAGTTCGCGCGCGCGGTGACCTCCAGGCAAGGGAGGTGCGGCGCCGGGCCGTCTGGCACACGCGGACACGTCTAAACACGCTGCTCGCCGAGGCTTCTCCCGCACGACGGCGCAGCATCTTGTCTTGTGAAGGGAGAATTATGGCGCTCGCAGGATAGATTCCGCATCTTGCAGATTCGGAATCCGGGCTTGTGGTAATGGCACAACAGCATCCCCGCCCTCAGATAAGGCGCCGGGAAGACGAGCTGCCTCCACGTGGCTCGGATGCCAGGCGCGCACGTTCGTCAGGCTCGTCCAAGTTCACGTCCAGTGTCGGGACGCCAGGTAACATCACGTGCCCAGGTCCGACTCGCCAGGACAGGAGCTCTGCTCACCACGTCGTCGCCAAGGCACCTTGACCAGCTCCGCTCGGGTCGTTCCTAAGACCTTGCTTCTCGCCACTGGTCCCGCTTGGTCGTTCTGCAGCTTGCAAAACCGACCGGCAAAAGGCAACACCCAACACGAACAAGTGCCCTCTGTCTCCCGTCAAACACCAGACAAGGCCATAATTCAAATCAACCTAACTAAATTGTTTTCCCCTTTTTTTTTTCCCGCTGCAACAAGAGGCAGGTGTACGATCTAGCACACAAGGCTTAAACAATCAGTTTTCAAATCATCAACACAACAAAATAGAAACAATTATTAATCAGCAATAATAATTACAAATAGAATGGTCCCCTTGAAATCGCTTGGACCGAAAACATACTTCTGAGGAAGCAAATGAGGTCATTCATTTTTCCCGGCGATATTTTCGCGGAATCCGAAGCTGCTTATATTTGCGACCCTGCTTATCCGTGTAGCGGCGGTACAATAAGCCAGATTCCTTGCCAAATGAAACCCCCTTTTCTTTCACTCCCCGTTTGACGCTCTTCCTCAGATCGGCTAGTGAACAATCTTCCTGTTGTTCGCGAATCCGAGTTTCCCTTTCAACTGCAGCCTGCTCCTGCCAGCTGGCGGAAACCGGAGCGAGTGTGGAGCCCGCGTCGCCTGATTGCGGCGTCGAGTCTATATCGCGGCTAGCACTGCACGCGTCACTCCCACTCACTTCCAGGACCCGCTCGTCTAGGCCAGCCTCCGAGCTCTGCCTCTCCCGTGACTGCTCGCCACTCAAGTTACCGTGATCGGTCCGTGTGCCGCACCGCCTTTCGCTCACCGACGCTAAGTCAAGTTCCCTCGACAGCGGGCGCGCTTTGGATCGCGTGGGGGCCATGTACGCCACGTCGGCAAAGAATGATTTGCCCTGATCCCTCAGCAGCTGCTCCGAGCTATTTGAGAAGAGGTAGGAAAATTGCTCCGGGAGGGCGGCTGACACAGCGGCTTCGGTGTTAAGTTTCCCAAATTCTCCTTCAATGCTAACCGTTGCGATCGGTAAACAGACACTCTCCTTCTCGGCCACTTGCCGTATCCTAACGCACTCTCCCGTAAAATCACTCGAGGAGACGAAAGACGGGTGAACAACGTCCATAGTTGCTGCAGAGTCCCGCAGTGCTCGGCACTTCTTGCCGTTTACCTTAATTTCCTGCACATAGGGCTCCAATAGACGTATGTTTTTGTGAGTTTCCTGTATCGTTGCAAAAGCAATTCTCTCTGGGCAGCTTGCAGCGATGTGCCCTTGCTTTTTGCAATTGTAGCAGGTTAACGGTCTCCGTTTTTCAAAAGAACGCGTCATTTCGTTTCGCTGTTTCGGACCATCGTCATCATTCTGAGATGCATTCTGTCCATCCCTTACAGTTTCTTTGGGAAGGGACTCGTCGTCCCGAAACTCGCGACGCGTGATTTCCTTCCGTTCGTCGGGCTTCCCGTAAAACCCATCTCTTCTATCTGCTTTTTCTATGCGCACTGCCTTGCTGTGCAAGCTGCGGCGGGTGTAATACTCTTCCGCTAACTCTGCTGCCTTGTTTAGCTTAACCTCCTTTAGCCTATCTTGCAGCCAGAGCCCGACATCCTCATCAATGCAACGGTAGAACTGCTCCAACGCGATGCATTCGACAATTTTGTCGCGGTCGTCGTAAACCTCTTCGCCCTTGAGCCATTCCACCAAGTCGGCTTTTAGACGAAACGCGAAGTCAACATTCGACTCCTTACCCTTTTTTGCATACCGGAATCTCTGCCGGAAAGCTTCGGGCGACAATTTGTACTTCCACAGTAGCGCTTCCTTCACATCACTGTAGCTCTCAAACGCCTCTTTCGATAAGCAAGTTATTACGTCTGATGCCTCCCCAGGAAGCAAGGCTAACAGATTCTGTGCCCAAAGGGATCGCTCAATGCTATTCCGTTCGCACACGTGCTCAAATTTCACGAGGTATTTGGCCATATCCTCTCCGACGACAAAGGGTGGAAGTTGATCGCGTATTCTGGGAACGTTAGAAGTGAGACTAGGCGCTGGCGAGCTATTTCGGGTCTCCAACTCTTTCATTTTAAGCTCGTGCTCACGAATCTCTCTCCTTTCCTCCTTTTCCTCCTCGCGACGTTGCTGTTCTCTCCTTTCCTCTTCGCGACGTTCCTGTTCTCTCCTTTCCTCCCTTTCCCGACGTTCATTTTCTCTCCTTTCCTGCTCGCAACGTTCCTTCTCCTCCCTTTCCCGACGTTCATTGATACCCGCCCAGGCCTCAGCGGCTTCCTCAGCCGTTACGTCCCCAGTCCTCATGACCTCAAGGATCGCATTCTTTCTTTTGGTTGAGCCCAACTCAATGCCCAACTCCTCACAAATTTCGAGAAGTTCCTTCACCTTGTACTTCTCCATCGTTCACACTGTCCTCCTGCTGTTTACCCTTTTTGAATATACCTGCCGTACGCTACTATAACACTACTAGTAAGACATATGCAAGTATATCACACACTGCCCTGTTTACCCCCTCAGCATCCCCTGGTTTTCAAAACACTCTTACTAGGCTTGAAACACACAAGGTTATCACAATGCAACACCAAATCCTTCCCTAAGCTATTATAACCTGTGTCAGAGAAAGTCTGGTGTTTGAGGTAAACTTCAGGCACTCACCGCGCCGAGGTAGCTGATGCCGGTCAATCCCGTAGCTGCCATCCAGTATTACGGACATCCAACCGGTGCCACCAGTATTACGAACTTCCAACCGGTGCCACCAGTATTACGACATCCAACCGGTGCCGCCAGTATTACGAACTTGTACCGCTGCACCACGATTACGGCTTTGTGGTCCCGTAGCGCTCTTCACCCGTTTCGTGACAGAGCGTTGGTAGCGAAGACTCCGAGCCTGGCGTCGATGAGAATAACAAAAGGGACTTTATACATTATATACAGGTTATCATACAGGACATAAACGGATCGGCACTGGGGCCGAGAGCTCACACAAACGCGACTGTTCTCGCACGACGGCGTCCGGCGAAAACGCGTGACACATCTCACCCCAGTCGGGAGCGACCCTCTCTCCAGGTGGGGTCGGCGGATCCTGTTTTCGAGCGGCGTGTCGCTGCTTTTATAATCCCCGAGGCCCATTGTCACTCAAACGGCCCAATACAAAGTCAGCACACGACGGTCGTCCGAGGGGTCCAACCAGCGACCGCGCTGGCCACCCGGTTCAAAGTTCGCGCGCGCGGTGACCTCCAGGCAAGGGAGGTGCGGCGCCGGGCCGTCTGGCACACGCGGACACGTCTAAACACGCTGCTCGCCGAGGCTTCTCCCGCACGACGGCGCAGCATCTTGTCTTGTGAAGGGAGAATTATGGCGCTCGCAGGATAGATTCCGCATCTTGCAGATTCGGAATCCGGGCTTGTGGTAATGGCACAACACTGCCATGGAATCTAATGAGGATGGTCCCGAGAAAACAGCGGTGATTTTGACGTCACCGCTTTCGTCACGCCAGGCTTGCCAATGGAAATTCGGGCATAGTAGCCTGACGTCATAAGGCAGAGTGCGCAGGCATTGTACTGTCTATAGGTGGAGTGGGCAAAGCTCGATCCAGCACTTGGCCCGTCCCTACCTCAGTCGACTCCGCTAAAGTTCGCAAATAGACCGCTCGGTCTGTGGTCACGGAACAAAGCCTCTCAAGATTTGCCAGTTTACGGCACTTTACATCGCCAACGCTTGCTGCACTTAGAGCCTATATATTGGTGCCGGTAGGATGCAGTGACAGTGTAAACAACCGATGCATCCTACCGGTGCTAACAGATCGGTTAGAAGTTAACAAAGGAGCTTGAGAATCATCGAAGGAATGCGCAAATGAGCAATGGAACGAAAGTTAATAAGCGTGACAGCAAGAAACAGAAAGACGGCGGTATGGATTACCGTGCAAACGTGGGTCGAAGGTATTCTAGTTGAGATAAAGAAGAAGAAATGGGATCGGGCCGTGAAACACGTATAGGGCAAATACGTGATGGTCTATTGTGGTTATCAACGAAGTACCGATGTACGGGAAGCGCAGCCGAGCACTCCAGATAACTGGACGGTGTGCTGAAATTAAGAAGGGGCTGCAGCTAGTGCACGACAGGGGCAACAGGGGATCGCTGGCAACGCCGTTGGTCCTGCAGTGGACATAAGCATGGCGAGTATAATGATAACGATAATGTTGCTTGTGTATGCAGTCATCTTGGTGGCGTTAACGCAAACGAAGGCAGTGCAGTACGGAGGCAGCGGCGTCAAGCTCGCATTATACGCAACGTAGTGCATACACATACAGCACGTTCAGGCGACGCCATGCCCGAAATCGCGCGCTTGGACTCTGGAAAGAGAAAAAAAATAGGCGCAAAGGCACCGAAACGGCGCCGCCACCCGAGCGGCACGTTCAGCGGGCTCCGTGGCTTTCCATGTTGCGGCGGCGTAATGCGCACATTACAAAAGGAGCGCGAGGAAGCGGAGAGGGTGGGTTGGGAACGGCCGCGAGCAGTCATGGAAACAATGAGCGCAAACGCGCCATATTTTACGCGTGGCTGGCTCGTCGCGGTAGCTTCGCGCCACGCCCCGCGGCTCTGATTGATTGCGCCGACGCGGGCTCGTCGATGATTATGCCTGGGCTCCGCTGGCACGTATAGTGTACGGCGCGCGTGCATTTCAGCGCGAGCGCGCCTGCGCGCGTGATTTCTGGCAGCACAAGAAAGAAACCAAGCTTGCTGCCGATTGTTTTACATTTCGCGACGCTGGTGCGAGAATGCTCTCACCGAGGCGACTGTGACGTGCCGCCTGCAGGAGGAACAGTGAAACTAGGACACGAATAATAATAATAATAATGAAGAAAAAAAGAAATACAAGAAACATACCCATGATGGTCGAACGCGTACACGTTACCGACTCGTCTCACCAAGTGAGTGAGTGAGTGAGTGGGCAGGCAAATGTATAGATAGATTGATTGATTGATCGATTGTATGCAAAGGCGGACAGCTAACTACATCTAGGCATACAAGATAGATAGATAGACAGACAGACAGACAGACAGACAGACAGACAGACAGACAGACAGACAGACAGACAGACAGACAGACAGACAGACAGACAGACAGACAGACAGACAGACAGACAGACAGACAGACAGACAGACAGACAGACAGACAGACAGACAGACAGACAGACAGACAGACAGACAGACAGACAGACAGACAGACAGACAGACAGACAGACAGACAGACAGACAGACAGACAGACAGACAGACAGACAGACAGACAGACAGACAGACAGACAGACAGACAGACAGACAGACAGACAGACAGACAGACAGACAGACAGACAGACAGACAGACAGACAGACAGACAGACAGACAGACAGACAGACAGACAGACAGACAGACAGACAGACAGACAGACAGACAGACAGACAGACAGACAGACAGACAGACAGACAGACAGACAGACAGACAGACAGACAGACAGACAGACAGACAGACAGACAGACAGACAGACAGACAGACAGACAGACAGACAGACAGACAGACAGACAGACAGACAGACAGACAGACAGACAGACAGACAGACAGACAGACAGACAGACAGACAGACAGACAGACAGACAGACAGACAGACAGACAGACAGACAGACAGACAGACAGACAGACAGACAGACAGACAGACAGACAGACAGACAGACAGACAGACAGACAGACAGACAGACAGACAGACAGACAGACAGACAGACAGACAGACAGACAGACAGACAGACAGACAGACAGACAGACAGACAGACAGACAGACAGACAGACAGACAGACAGACAGACAGACAGACAGACAGACAGACAGACAGACAGACAGACAGACAGACAGACAGACAGACAGACAGACAGACAGACAGACAGACAGACAGACAGACAGACAGACAGACAGACAGACAGACAGACAGACAGACAGACAGACAGACAGATAGATAGACAGATAGACAGATAGACAGATAGATAGATAGATAGATAGATAGATAGATAGATAGAAAGTCGATTGATCGATCGATCCCGGAGCCGTGCGCTTTTCGCTAACTTCATCCCTCTCATGTTTGCCCTCTCTGAAGCCATTCTACAACGCCTGAAGCAGCAGCAGCAGAAAGAAAAAATATCACCTTCAGTTTGTTCGCTGATTAACAAACTTTCCTGTTCTAAAAAAAAAAAAGAACACTTTTTTATGTGTACTCTAACATCGCAAATTCGTTTAGCGTTTCTCGTTAGCGTCTCCGTAGGACCAGCGCCGCTTCCCTTAGAAGCCGGCCCGACGACAGCGACCAACTGAGAGAAGAGAAAAACCAAAGCGTGAGGGAATATAATAAAAGTGCCGCCGACAGGAACAAGGAGAAAATAATCGGCCACTCGACGTCTCAAGTTTTCTCCGCTCCCGCCGCCTTCTCTTTCGAGGGCTCTACAGTCCCCTAGCTGCGCACTTTATCTGCGTAGATATACAAGCGCGCACACTTTGCTCCGTCTGCCTCTCCCAAGCTATATTCTTGTCCGTCCTCCTCAGCGCTCAATTTCCGAACCGTTTGATTAATGACAATGCACGCGGTACGCGACGGCGCTATACCGCACCCTACACACGCAAACTGATCAGGGAGACGTCGACGTCACGTATATTGGGGCCGACGGCTCAAACTCTGATCATAACGACATCTTACACACACACACACACACACACACACACACACACACACACACACACACACACACACACACACACACACACACACACACACACACACGCACACACGCACGCGCACACAGACAAACACACACACACAAACACACACACAAATACGTAAAAAAAGAGCGTGTTTACGTTGTGTTGACCTTCTATTGCGTTTCTACGGCTTCCTTGCAGTATCGTCAGATAATTTATTGAGTGGCAGCGTTGGCGTACGCGGGAGTTTGCGGCTGCTTTCCTGCCACATCGTCGGATGTTTACTTTTCCTGCGTTTTCACTTCCTTGACGTCGCGGCAAACTAAGTTATCTAGTCGGTGCTTAATTAATTGTTGTTGTTATTACTGTTTCTTCCGTTTTTGCTGCAGTTATGAGACGTAGAGAAATCGAGTTGCCAACGTACTATCCCGTTCAATCCATCAACAGCAACCAAAGTGAAGCAGTACAAGGCAACGAAAAAAAAATAGCCTCGTTTTTTACGTTATAAGTGTATATATACTATTGAGTTTATGCCGCTTTCAATGTATTCTCATAAGAGAATTCATGTATGTCAGTGTCAGCGTTTGCAGGGGTACACTGTGCCGTTCATTTCACTTCTTTTGGTGGTTGTTCCCCCCACCCACCCCTCCTCCTTTTTTCCCTCAATTTCTCCAGCTCATACAAAAAAAACAAAAAAAAACAAATGAGTAAATGGAACGGAGAGAATATATTGTAGGATAAGGGAAAGAAAAAAAAAAGAAGCCGAACGACGCCTGACAGGATCTCCTGACACGTTGCTCGCACGGAGAGATGATTTGTGATCAGGAAAAACAACGGAGACAACGCTTCCCTCGGGCGGGCCGGCAGGTCGCTGAAGCGGCGGCTGTATTCTGTAGTATAGTATATATAGCAAGCAGCACGACCTGTATGAGAAGGAAGCCCCGAGTCGGCAGTTTTGCGGCCGAGTGTCTGCGCCGTCTCGCGGGCGAAGGGGAATAGAAAAGAACCAAAAACAAAAGAAACAAATAATGCCTCTGCGGTTCGTCGAAGTAGTGACAGAACGAGGAAATGGAAAAGACCGCATCGCGGAAAAGTCGGAGTAAAAGCCTGACGTGACGCGAAAGTCAGGGAGGGTGTGTGTGTGCGTATGCGTGTGCGTACGTGCGGAAGGGAAGGGGAGGGGGGTAGAGGGAGGGCGGGAGTTACGCTTGTCGAGAAGGTGCCGTCGTCCTACGCGGCGAGGCATAGCGACTTGCGTGACATAACGCACGAGCACAGCTGCTTGCTGCCTCGAAGGCCGGGTTGCGCAATGCGTACATACTGTTAGACCTCGGAGCGCGCGCATGCCGCGAACAAGTGCAAACCGTGCGGAACGCGTCGTCCGAGCGGCGACAAGGCAGGTAGGCAGTTCGTGTCGCTACCTGACAACACGCGCTTTCGTTCATTCACGGATTCGCGCGCGGTCGCGCGGTACAGTCGCGAGACAGCTCGGCTGGCTGTCGCGTTGTGTCGCTTTCAGCGGCAGCTTTTGCTAGCTTTTTGTTTATTGGTGTAACTTTGAGAAACACTGAAGAGGGTAACGGGTATACGTATGAACGTTGTTAAGCACGCATAAGCAGACGATAGAGAAAAGAGGAAGACGACAGACGGATATTACAGACGAAAGACTGAGATTGCAGACGGATTCGAGCAGACGGGACATTCCCAAGAGTCCTGGCTGCGCTCGCGTTGGTGTGCCCTATAGGTGTCGTTTTTGACAGCTTTTGTCTGCATTGCGCAACTTTCAGAAAGTTTGGGCGGTATGGCATGCATGAAAGTTGTTGAGGAAGCATAGGAAAACGACAGACGGAGGTTGCAGACGGTTTCACGCCGACGAAACAGGCACTGAAGTTCGACAACCACTCGCGTTGTCGAGCATTTAGGGTAGCTTTTGACAGCTTTTGTTTGTATTGCATGACTTTGAGATACTGCAAAGGGACGCACGGCATGACCATTGTTCACGACGGACAGGCGGACGTAGTATAGGCTCAAAAGCGCGAGTCCGTGTGGCTGTCGTTGAGAAGCTGTTTAGTTAGACGCAAGAACGAACCTAGTTGAACATCTAGAGGCAGATGTACGAAAAAAAGAAAGAGACAGGTAGTCGGAAAAATTACCTATTTGCAGCAACGACGTTAGAAATCTATCAGGAATGTCTATGTTTTTTTATAATTCTACAGTGTTTGACAGAATGTGGGAATCTTGCTTCTTTTTCTGTTTCCATTCTTTTGTTTTGTTTCTTTTAGAAGTGAAGAACGAAATAGATATACGTCACCTGTGTGGCTCGTTGCAGAACACTAGTTTCTCAGGGAGACAGGGATGGTTATATATTTTCCTTTTACGAGCGCGCCAGACGTTGAACATTTGCACAGAAGTCATTTAACCAACGTTTGTATTGATTAATATGTGTACCTCGTCCTACGTTGATTGCCACCTGCATGGGGAATAGACACGTTTCACAAGAGTTGTGTCGGCTACTCACGCCAAAGGCCTCCAATACGACGAAGCGGCGAGTTTTCGCAATGCCATAACGTTAACTCTGCTGCTATGGCCTGTGGTTCTGCTACTGAAATCGTGAACACAATACTTACCGTTGCATTGTGACGACTTCACAAACTGCAGCTACCACGCAGTGCTCACTTTGCTAGTATTTTGCTTTGCTTTGCTTTGCTTTGCTAGTATACTTTACTTTGCTAGGCACTTTGCTAGTACGAAGGCCAGGACAGAATGCTGTTATGACAGAAACGTTTCGCTACAATTTCTTCGCTGACATTATGGCGACATGGAATAATTTCTTAGCTGCCAT
Source organism: Dermacentor albipictus (assembly GCF_038994185.2). Taxonomy (NCBI): domain Eukaryota; kingdom Metazoa; phylum Arthropoda; class Arachnida; order Ixodida; family Ixodidae; genus Dermacentor; species Dermacentor albipictus. Next base: position 170,462,434 of record NC_091822.1, read on the forward strand.
CGCAAATGGCAATGGATTAACTAGTTTTCGTTGGTGCTTCATGTCCCTGTGACAGCTTGATTACTCAACGTCCCTTATCATCAGACTAACTTTGTGCGAACGTAGAGTTGTGTATTATCCTGAACACAGCGTTCGTATATGCTCCTCTACGTTCTCTACTTATATTTACAATGAAGAGAAGGTCTGCAGCATAAATTATTTAGTCACTCAGTTGCGAAGTACACCTCGTTGGTGGTAATAGCTGTTCTCTGTTCTCATCGCTGTTCTCAAAAGCTGGCACGTCCTCGATTTTTTCTTTCGGTTTATTTCACGTGCTTTTTCTACGTTTAGTTGCGCATACAATAGCACCCAAGTGACCATAACCTATTTAGACCAGTTAATTTGTTTTTTTCGCGTTTTTCTTTATGTCGAAATTCGTAGAACGACAAACCTAACAGTACACGCTGAACCATGAGTCGAAAAAAAAAAAGAAACTTGCATCAACCATGGTGACATGATGGTGATGAGAATTCAGTGTACATGACTATACTGTACCTTCGATACACAGTTCGCGAAAGTCGCGATTGCTGACACGGTGTGTACGATGCAAGCATATCAAAGCGCTTAAAAGCTTGAACCATTAAATAAACGATGAAAAAAGAAGGTATACCCTCGACGGCCACTCTATAATTCTCTTTCGCAGCTGCACTCCGTCGTGGAAAAACACAAATCGAATCACCGAAACGACGTGCACCGCCATACCGCCACCGGCGCTGTCGACGGTGAAAGCGCTAGGATCGGCCGGCAGAGTGCGCAGCGTTTGTGACGTGTGGCGATAACTTCGTGTTGTCTTTCTCTCCTCGCCCTTGTTCAATTGTGCGCTGGAACTATGTTTCACAATGCTAATCATAACCAACTAGCCCAGCTGTCCATACTTGGCGATAACAAGCCGGGCTTAACGCAACGGCGCGGAGGAACGCCGCGCCGAGAATACGCAATAACAGCGAGAACTCTCGACACACGAGCGTCTGAAGCCCGAGCCCCAGAGTGCGTCGTCCCGTGCGGAGAATTTCGAGAACGTGCAGGGCGTAACGAACAAAACGAAAGCGCCCGACAGCGAGCGTCTAATATCGCGGAAAAGCAGTATGCACGGCAAGCACTGCACAATGCTCACGAGCAGGCTGGAAGAAAGAATCCGCTCGCTGAAACAAAAATTCTTCTTTTGTTCTTGTTGGTATTAGAGAGTTTTAGCCCAGCGGGTTTACGGCCAGCGGAGCGGAGCGGGCGAGCGGAGACGCGACTGCGCATGCGCACCACGCTGAGGCGGCCAGCGGTTTTACGGAGCAGCGTTTACGCCCGCTGGAAAGCACTCCCCAGCGGAGCGTATACGCAGCGCGCGAGCGTGCGTAAGGGCGCGCGGGCGTGTATGGGAAATGCAAGACGGCCGCCGCGAACATGAACGCCGGCAGTTCTGCATCGAAGACGGCGAGTGCCGCGCTGACCCGTACATTAATACTCAGTACATTATTGACAAATAATGCACTGAGAACATGTAATATATCTTTATTCAACATTTCTTGCATAATAAAAGCAAGCGTAATTCAATTTCATTTCTCAGTAATTCCTATTCGAACCACTAGGTGGGGCAGCAGAGCTCCCCGCTCTTTACCCCGCTCGAGCGGGTGATCCGCTGGGCTAAAACTCTTTTTTCGCGCGCCGCTCCGCTGGCGCAACGGTGGAGACCGCTCCGCTCCGCTGGCCGTAAACCCGCTGGGCTAAAACTCTCTATTGTTCGTTTGTTTCTTTACTTCGTGGTTTAGAGCGTGAGCAGGTGTTGTGCAGAGAAACGACCTCAAGGTGCACACGACTACGATGCTCGCCTCTTTGTTCGTCTTGCGTCAGACAAAGCGCGGGGGCTTCTTTTTTTTTTTGGGGGGGGGGGGGGGGTGGCGCAATCGTTTTTTCTCTTCGCGAATGGGAGGCTCGGCAACAAAACTCGCTCGAAAGGCTTTCTTAAAGTGCCGAAACTTTCTCGATCGCCAGGAACAGGGGTGAAGAAGAGCCTATAGCCAAACGCCTCTCAAACGGTTAAGGCTGTCTTTCTTGGTAACACGCTCGAACATCGATCCCGGGCTTGGGGCATTAGCGAAGTCGTTCCCCCGCAGATGCGTTTTGTAACAACGGGGGTGCCGTTGCTATGAGCAGCGAACGAGTCGAGAGCTGAGACGCCGAGTAATCGCAAAGAGCATTTCAGCGCAGAACCTCGCGCGCGCTTGTTGCAAATCGATTTTAGTGTATTGTGGGATTCGCGTGAATCCACGCGACGACCGTGCACCCTCGAGACTGCTTACGACATTGAGCAGACGACACCAGCGGAAGCTAACGCAGAAGAACTGAAATTCGGACTAGTTCGTATAGATTCGTGATGGCGTCTTTGGCGCTGAGCAGAACACAAGATTAACATAAAAGGAATGATGCCTGCATAACAATTAGCGGTATCTTGTTCCGGCGCAAAAGCAAGGTTACGCGAGAAATTCTGGAAGCATACCGTATACTTAAGAGCTCGGGTAACTGTGTCGGCTGCTGGTCAGTGCCACTGTTCGCTAGGGAAACAGACCTTTGTGAACACATGTGATTTGGGTTATTTTTTACCACTCCTTTCTTCGCCTGTGTTCATATTCCTTTTATAACGAGACAGCGCTAAAGGCCCAGTCTCGCAGAAAATCCCGTGTCGGCATTCGGCGTCCCCGTGAGCGAACGTGCCCGCACATATTTGGGCATACGTGTACGCCACGCCTTGCTATATGACACGCGATATATGCAGGTTTTATTGCCACATCATTTTATCACTAAAGTTGCTCATACCTTGTCTTACATTATTGGCAGAGTTATTTCTCGGAATTTTGAGAATGCCAACCCACAAACAAAAGTCATGAAACAAAGCACCGACAGCGCATTCCTTTTATGTTAAACCTTCTCGGACTGAAATATGAAAAGTGCGAAACAATAATAGAAACCTAAAAAACGATGTCATTTATTTAGCACGGTTGTGGGCCCTTCCACCAGAATCGGCCCACACAAGAGGCCGCGTTTCTAAGAGAAAGCTCACCTTCGTACATAGCGTTCGGCGCCAGCGTTTCCCGGTAAACATTGCGGTAACATAAGCTGCAGTTGCCGACAAGCGCCAGAAGTGGTCAAGGATCTGTGAATGCTATGGCACTCGACTCTTAAAGAAGAAGCTTGAGCGTCCTCCAAATATTTGCTAAATATATTCAGAACTTTAGGAATTGCGCTGTTGTCCGTCTTGTCCAGATCGTCTTCTGCCTTACGCCTCAGACACCACGATGAACCTACCCATAGATTTTCCTGCAAAACAAGTTAGAAGAGGCATCTCTGGCGTTGAGATTACCCCGCTACCATGGGAACGATGATTAGCACATTGAGTCCTCGAATCTTCAGGCTTGTTGCCTTATATGTTCTCGCTATATTACTTGTTACGCTTTACCTTTCTAATATTCAAGGACTTTTAATTTTCTTAACTACAGCAAGTGAATTAGCATCCGCTTGCGTGCGTGTAATCATGGACAATTATTGCATTCATTTTGCGACACTCCATCGAAAATTTCATTTCATTTTCTTATTTTCTGAAAGTGCCCAAGAACAGCTCTATGACCTAATATTGGTGCACTTGTGTTACACAAAGAACCGAAAAACAAAACATAAAATATAAAAAAACAGTGGTACAAAGCGCAACAAACGATCAATCACGCATGATCATGTATTGCTGAAGAAACTCAAGCAAGAACTTGCGAAATGAAAAATGAAATAACAATAATGTATATTTACCGCGATTGCAATGATCGTACTAACGTGAATGGGCAAAGTACTGAAAAAAGAAAGTAAATTGATAAGAAAAACAAGATATCCCTGTCTGTTTGAGGCGTCATTCCATCTGTGCTAAGGGTTAATTAACGACCGCACCATGGATGTGGTATCTTTCCTATGCATGGTATAAGAAAAACCTCATTGCGACTCTATAGGTTTGAAGCAGGCGTCGAGACGCGCACGGAATCATTATAGTATAGATCCTGGAATATAATTCAATATTCCGTTTAAAATTGGTCGGTCCGTTGAAACAAAAGTTCATAGGCTTCGACTGGGCACTGCCTATACTAAAAGCTTCCTGTATAGGATAAGAAAAACTAACAGTGCTACATGCTCATGTGAAGAGGCCGAAGAAGACATAGAACACCTTCTACACTGCAAAAATCACGATGCTCCCCACAAGAACCCTTCGGAAAAACAACATTGGATAGACGGCAACTATCCTTATGAATAATGTTAGGTCCATGGCCAATAGAAAAACCTCGAAAGATCGCTGCGCGTGCCTTAGTACAATTTTTGGAGGAATAAAGAATATCACAAAGATGCTGTCATACAACCGTTATTGGTCGCATTGTTATTATTAACAGGCGCCCATAATTGCATTTTCATTGTGTCTTCGTGTTCACGCAGCATTTGCATTTGCTGTAATTAAAGTGCGGCATTCAAGCGGGACCTAATTCACAAGTGCCTAACGTCTTCTGTGTGAACAACTTGGCTTTGTGAACACTTATTATGCTTTGTGAACTTGTGGGCTGCGTGTGAACACTTCGGTTTTGTGAGTACTTATGCTGCGTGAACTCGTTCTGTTACGCGAACATTTATTTATATTGCAGTAATAAGACATAGATCATGAATGCTCGACCGTTCATGTGTTTATTAGTCCATTTTGTGATTGCTCATAACTTTCCGACGATAACTATCATGTAAGAGGAGTAGCCGGCGTCACACATAGGCACCGACCTCTCTTTAAGTACATTTAATAATTTAAAAAAAAGCGGCTTTCGAACTGTCCAAGCACAGCCTCGCGGCAAGGGACGTGATGCCACTGTAGACCTCGCCGTAATATTAATGCGCGTTCACGTGCCACCGAGGTGTGTCTAGTCATCGTAGGTCAGCGTCCCGTTTTAATTATGGCTGAATGGGTTTCACCGATACACTGTAGAAAACTGAAGTATACCGACAACGTCATTAAAAGGACCTTAAAGAGCAAACGTACGCTATAGTCGGGTACAATTTTGCAAGAAATGGGGAGGCCTCGCCCATATGACCGAAGCGCGACAGCCGATTGCCTCCGCGACTAAAATAGTCCCGGCCAAGAAAACCGTGCTTCGAAAACGCGTAATTCTGGGTATAAATAAGGGCTTTTGTAATTTGATTACTGGTCTGGTAGAGCTCTCGTGATTGGAATGCTACAGCACATGCCGGATCACAAGCAAAAAAAAAAACGCTTCATGCCTTCTACAACGCTGCACGTTGTCTGCTCTTTAGCTTCATTGCAGGGGACATTAGTAGAACGAGCAGCTCTGCGTGGCTTCTGCGCTGGTTTACGTGTACACGGCACATTTACTACTCGTTTTTCGGTTTCAAATGCATCAGTCTGCCATATAACAAGTCCTTTAAAAGAACAATACATTCATCGAAACTATTAGAAGCCTGGGGCGAGAAGACGATCGAGGCAGGAAAGATGCACAAGTGCTTCATTCATCGTTTTAAATAAGTACTCTTGGTTTTAAATAGCATAAGCTTTATATATTTTCTTGGTTTTGTGTTTCCGCAAGCTTATCTTCAAGAATGTGAAAGGTTTGTTTTCTTTTCTCGTTCCTTCTCACTTTTTTTTGTTTGTTTGCAAGCCTGCAGTATCGCCCGTTCGCGCAGCGTAGCGTCAGCCATGCTCGCTGCAACCTTTCTTCACCCAATGCCGGTTTGGAATAAACGCACGCGGCACAAATGGTGCATCGTAAGCTCGCAATAACATTCCCGGTGTGGTATAGACCACCACAAACAGTTTGGGAAATTCACTCTGACGAGGGGCAGACGCACACGACTGACCGGACTCGGCCCAGTTCGAAGCGCGGGCGGCCATCTTCTCCATCGGCGGGGTCACCAGCCGCCGTGACGTCAGTCTAGAGTGCACGCCCATTGGCGGAGACTCGCGTGCATCCGCCGTGGAGGGGTAAACGCCCTCCCCCTCTTTTTTTTTTTCTTTAAAGGTGTACTCAACTATAGGTGAGCTTAAGCTGATGTGGTGTTTTTTCAAAACTCCGTTTTCGCTAATTTCACGAGAAGTCTGCTTCGCACAGATTACACTGTGTGCGTTTGATCTGCACTTTGTCTTTGAATTTCGCGCTGAAACATTAGGGGCAGTACGTCGGTGTGACGTCACGGGCCCCCGTATGTTATTGAGGATCCACCCATATATATATATATTTAACGAGTGCTCGCGAGACAGACTTCGTATGACTTGCAGATGAAGTTACTGATGGTACTGTTATTTTCGGGTGACCCGTCCTATAGGGTAGTCATTGCTGTGGGACTACGGGAAAAAAAGGAACAAAAAATAAGCGATAAAGCAAAACGCACCCAGAATACGAAGATAGGATACGCGAGAGAAAGACAAACGAGCCCCCTTTCACAAAGCGCGTCGCTCACGCCGCAGACCGTGAGATAAAAAAAAGAAGAATAAACAAAAAGAATAAAAAAGAAAAAGAGAAAGGCCTATAGCGGGGTGTCATTAGCGCAGTGGACAGTTAAAGCGATAAAACCTGGACGGAGAAGCCGTCCGCGAGGTCATTTGCGCCGCTGGCGCTCACACCAGGGTATAGTCGGTAGGACAACCCACCGACTGTCATGCCCGTTGCACCTTTAACACATGCTTCGCGTACGCGACTCCACGAATCTGCCATTGGCGGCCCACGTATATTGCGTTCGGCGCCATGTTTGTGATTTCGCGCAGCACAGCCCCTATCTCTCGGGGCAAACTGCCTTCGCGACTCGATTACGGCTCTCGGCGTGGTCGCCTGCGGCACGCAGCACGCAAACGCGAGAGACAACTCGACATACACCGTCAGAATTCGTTATACCGAAACGGAGTAAACGAAATAATGGATATGACGAAGTAATTCTGGCTACCTCCTTGAACTGCGTCACGACACGATTTTACCGTATAAGCATAACGAATACGATTTCCACCGTACGCTGAAAGTTGACGAGACTCTGCGGGTGCACAGATAAATGAATACAAAACAAAAAAAAATTTACAACAGCACGAAAATACACGTACACGTGGCCACAACGCCTAGGCACAAAATGAATTCGTAAAGCTGGCTGTCGCTTATAAGGAGGCTCGTGTAGAATGACTTCGTTGCTCATGTATCGCACTACTTCTTTAGGCTTATGTCGTCTGCGCCGCCGAGAGAAGCAAGATGTTGTGCAAATCGAACGCACGCGCCAAGGCGTCTCGAAAGCGCCGTGGTGCCCGAGTCAAGGACTGGTAAGGCTGTCGTTCTTCGATGCCGCGACAAGTGTATGTGGCCTATATTGACGCGTACAACAGCACCCGAATTACCGAGCGACGAACATGGTAACGCCGCCAAGCAATCGCTAGATGTGCATAATATGCGACGTTCAGAATGTCGGGCACAATTAGTCTCGAGCACAAACGGGGCACCCTTGCATGCGCTGTCCGGACTTTCAGTGGAAATGATACTGTAATAAACACCACGAACGGGGGCAAAATGCATCTGTGGCCCAGACAAGAGAAATGTTAACGCTATTAATTGTCCTCTGAAGTGTTTGTTTGTGAAATGCTTGCAGCTAGGCGTGGCTATGGCTGTTGTGGCCGCTACGTGCACACTTTTGGCCGCTTTGATGCACTATAACCCAATCGCTGGGTGACCCGAATTCTAAGCCCACCATCGGAAATGTATTTATTTTTTATTTTTACTAGGCGACAACTCGCGCTCAGACATTCAAAGGAGAAATATTTATACTGAGCAGCTCAGCCCCCAGCCACACTGTATACCAGTGAGGAGTACTCCGTGGTATGTAAAACTGCACGGCCTCTTAGTGCCACGTTAAAGCCGATTTTCTTCTACACTGCTATGAATCACACTCGAAGCTGAGGACTACTCTCTTAAAATTGTGGGGTTTTACGTGCCAAAACCGCGATCTGATTATGAGGTCCGCCGTATTGGGGGACTCCAGAAATTTGGACCACCTGCGGTCCTTTAACGTGCACTTAAATGTAAGTACACGGGCGTTCTCGCATTCTTCGGAACGCGGCTGCCGTGGCCGGGATTCGATCCCGCCACCTCGCCCTGAGCAGCCTAACACCATAGCCACTAAGCAACCATGGCGGGTGAGGATACTGCAGTCTAAACTTGGCATTGCGAACTTTCGAGACTGCTCGTCAATTTCAGTTTGTACAGGCGCGGACAGAATAATAGGGGATCTGCGAGCGCGCCGTGCTAAACTGCGTTCTTGCGCCCTTTGACGAACCAAGCGCCTTCTGCCGAGACCTGGACCTGGCTCGTGTGCCTGCCCACACGCCCACATTTTTGCCAGCCCGCTGTCGGAAACGCAATGATTACAAAAGATTTCGCCACGACAGTGGCATCTTTTTCGGCCGTTGCGACGTTGACAATGCACTGCACATACCGCCGAGCGAAAACAACAACACTTTCATACCGTAAGCTTACGCAATAATCGCGATTCTTACAGTAGGCTGCTGGCAAAAAGAACAGGCACACGGGCATGAAATGACGCGCATGCGCAATGCCAGGTCTCGGCAGAAGGCGCAGGCTTCGTTAAAGGGCGCAAGACTGCAGTGGGACAGCACTCGCAGGTCCCGTATTACTTTGTCCCTGACCATACGTCCGCACCACAAATAAAATCAGCTCTTTCTTTTTTCTTTCCTTCGGCGAGACTGCGGCCCCTATACATTTCTTGCCCGCGGATTTACATAGGCAAACAAAAGTTCGCTTCAAACGAGGAGGCTATTATCTCTCGCGCGGGCCACAAAGAGATGACCCGGCGCAAACAAAGCCAGCGCTAACACCGCGCGCGCTAAACAGCAGTGGTAAAGGAACGGGCGCCAGGAGAGAACGCTATCAGTGCCGCCACCGTGCGTAGACTTCAAAGCTGTGCCCGTTTGGCGCCCGAGCATTACACATACGCTGCGCGGCAGCTGCGAAGAGAGCAAATAGTGGTAAAAGTCAAGGGGGGGGGGGCTTCGGAGGATGATGTCACCCGTCCTTGAGTCGCGGTGTACACAGCCACGAACCTCTGGCGCGGTGTACACACACACAAACGCGCACGTTTGGCGTGAAGATGGAGACCGAAGAGTCACAAAAGGGTGGCGCGGCGCTAGGCGCGGGAAAGATAAGCGCAGAGCACGCGCGCTTTTGTTTACGCGCGAAAAAGCCCCCGCCGCAGCCGACCGCGTCGGGCATTGAGAGAAAAGGCTCTCGCTCCTTTCTCGCGGCGTAGCTGTGAATTCGTTACGGCCAAGGACGGGTGGCGTGATCGGGTCGCGACGTCTACGTCATACGCATGAGGCACCGCCGCCGCCGCCACCAGCCGTCCGTCTATTGTAGCGCCTCTCGTGAAGTGTGATTTCGACGCGACCCGAACGCGCTCGGCGTGCATACTGTGCTTCGTCTTCGTAGGAAGAGCACAGGTATATAGTAGCCGTTGAGGAACGGCTTCTCTGCTTGGTCTCCGCAGCAGAATATCGTTGTATTACGATGAACTAAACATGAAATGGAATTAAATGAACGAAGTAATTAGTTCTGCGGATAACTTTTTGTGGTCCTTGATGGTGCCTCTTGAAAAATTTCTTAAGGCGCAAAAAAGACATGGCACAAAATGAAGGTCAGCGCCTGTAAGAGTTGGGGTCGGGAACGGCATAAGGGGGTAAGCTGGCCCATGCCGTCGTCCGACTCGTCCACGCTAAAGACGTTGTTGAAGGGAGAAACTTGTTCTCATCGAGAACGAGGAACACGGGATTTACAATATATACGTGAAGGGTGGAGAACGTTACGTTTCATCAGTCTAGCATGACTGTAAACGAAGCACGATGTGTGTGCGTGCATTGAACGGAGTGGCGTCCTCGTAGAAAGGGTTTGTCACGCTTCACTCAAGCTAGCGTGTCGTCGATTCCAGAGCTGACTCCGGAGTTAGCTGCAGCGAATGTCAAACCACCGTGACGATTGCCGCAGTCCGTGGAAGGGGGGGGGGGGGGCGTAGAACGCCCTTTTCCAGGAGTTCTCTTGTTCCAATTATTCCGTGAAGGTGACAGCGAACCAACTACCAATACTCGGTCCGGCAAAAGTGGCTAGCTGTAAAAGCGCCGTTGCGCTGTCCGAAGGAGGCGTATAGCTGGCTTCACCAAGCGATTCGTCGCAGCGGGCTGAGAGAGGCTAGAAGGTCATGACCTCTGCTGGCCGATCGTAACACGCGTAAAAATCGTAAAACTTCAGAAGTAAATTCAGAAGGAAGGCGATCGTAAAAACTTCAGAAGAGTACGCATTTGGCCCGGTTGGTTCATGATTACGAGCAGTGAAACAGCGCTAAACAACAGGGCCAGGAGAAGGATACAGACAACAGCGCTGTTGCTGTTGTCTGTGTCCCTCTCTTTGTCCTGTTGTTTACCGCTGTTTTACTGCACGCCTTCAAAAATTTGTCCAGTTCTGCGGTAGCTGGAAGGTGGAGGACAGTTCCCATACACCCGACTGTAGCACGAAGAGAATGAATGAATGAAATTGGATTAGGCACACATTCGCCAACGCGCGCAAGCGATGACAGATTCTTTCTTTTTTTTTTTAAATGCGATAACCCTGTGTAACGCCCCTCGGTCCCGACACCATGGGCTGATGTACCCTGCCTTTGTCCGGCAAACATTATCACACAAAACAACATAACGGTTATCTATTTCATCGGGTAAACCTCTTATCGTAAGCGTGGCCTGCTTTGAGCATATGCCGATAGGTGTGGTTGTTCTGGATTCTTGTTTTTCACGTTGAAATGGATGTTGCCACAGCCTGATTAACTTGGCCGTCTTTAGCGTCTGTATTGATGGGGCTGGAAAAGCCTGAGTATATGTGGATAGAGAGAGAAAAAAACGAGATAATTTATTGTTTCCCTTTATTCTCGTAATAAAGGTACTTGGCATTTGATCCTAAGGAAAGCTGAACAATATTTAGAAAAGGCAACACAAGCGGTCAGTCTACATTTGGGTATTTAGGGCTCCCCTTCTAACTTAATCGGGAGGAGTGTAAAAAAAAAAAAGACTCGTATGCCGCGTTAAGCATTGCGAGCACAGTATAAGGACACCCAAGCGGTCAAATTATTCCGGAGTAGACGGGCTTGCGCCGATTTCTGCGGGATGCCGCGGCTTTTACAACCGGCGTATTTTGTTGGAGCACTGTCCCACCGTGGTAGTGGTTAATTGCGTTCCATCGCTGAGCTCGAGGTTACTGGTTTGTTCTCGCCGCATTTCGGTCGGCGCAATAAAGCGAACGAAAGAAAAAGGCCGATGAACCCCAGGTCGTTGAGCTCAGTATGTTGTTCTCTTTCTCATTTCTCTCCTTCTCTCTTTCTATCTCTTGCTTTATCGCCACCACGATATTAGACAAAAGTTCGCTTTCTAGTTTACAACGGCCCGACTAGTCCGAGCAAGGCAAAATTCACAATGAAGCGCCAGTCCCTCCTTTAAGTCATACCATAATAACAGCAATAAAAGAAACATATGTTGCTGGAGTCTGTAGCCCGAAGCGAAAGTATGAATGAAACAGCGTTAATATGTTGAACGATACAAAAGATCAGGTAGGCTTAACAGAATGTTCTTACAGAACCGCAGGCGAGAGCTGGTCATCATCTCCAAATAGCCATTTCCAAAATGAAGACTTGGGGGAGCGGGGAGGCATAAAGCTCGGGTTTGCGTTGGCGGTGACGCCTGCTAAGCTGCGAGGCTGCTTCGGTGCAACCGGGCACTCGTAAACGTTTCGCCATCGCCAACGAACGCGCGCTCCAGGCAAGCCATTACAGTTCGGTCCCCGCGCCGCTAACGAGCCCGGTCGTTGCCCCACGAATCCACTGTGACCCGCCGTGGTTGCTCAGTGGCTATGGTGTTGGGCTGCTGAGCACGAGGTCGCGGGATCGAATCCCGGCCACGGCGGCCGCATTTCGATGGGGGCGAAATGCGAAAACACCCGTGTGCTTAGATTTAGGTGCACGTTAAAGAACCCCAGGTGGCCAAAATTTCCGGAGTCCTCCACTACGGCGTGCCTCATAATCAGAAAGTGGTTTTGGCACGTAAAACCCCAAATATTATTATTAATCCACAGTGTGAGAATGGGAGCAAGCTGCTCCGACGCGGTAAACATGTGCGAATCCCCCGGGATCGAAACGACGCGACGCGATAGTGATGCGCAAGGAGGAGGAGGAGACAAAGGAGAGGAAAGACAGGGAGGTTAGCCAGTGTAAGTACCGGCTGGCTACTCTGCGCTGGGGAAAGGAGTAAAGGGAATAAAAGGAGAAAGAAGAAGATGAGGGAAAAAAATGGAAACCAGAAAATTCACACATTAACGCGAAACTACGCGCTACAACATTCGAAGGCGGTCGCACAATACGCATGTCGTTAAAAACTTCAGCAATGCCCTTAAGGCCTTGAGTGCCGAAGCCCGTCTGGACCAATGTCCTAGAGCTTTTTCCTCTGTAAAGGGGCGACTGTCCAGTTTTGCGAGAGCGGTCGCGAGCACTTTTCTTGGCACTTCGTAACGGGGACAGTCACAAAGGAGGTGCTCAATCGTTTCCTCGCAGCCGCAGGTGTCACAAGTAGGGCTGTCGGCCATTCCAATGCGGAATGAACAGGAGTCCGTATGCGCAAGCACGGTTATACCGCGCACATCTATGCAGGCGATCGTTCGGCCATCTACAGAAATTCGGCGGCAATCGGAAATTACATTTCGTGATAATGCGTCCGCAGTGGTGTGCTACTGGGTGTGCAGATCGTGCTGGTGGGCGAGTTGGTTATGCATGATTAGAGCGAAGGCGCCAAATAAAACAGCAGACGAAGGAAGGAGACACGAGACAACCCCGTAGGCGCGTGGTTTGCTACGTGGTTGTCTCCTGTCTCCTTCCTTCGTCCGTTGTTTTATTTGGCGCCGTCGTCGTAAACAAAAAGCTATCCAGGATTCATAAAAGAGCTACCTCTCTCTCTCTACGAAGAGAATTTCCGAAATATTTTGGAGGAGGAAGAGAGACGGGAGAGGTAAGGAGGTGAACAAGACGCGCGTCCGGTTTGCTACCCCATATAGGGGAAACGGGGGTCAACGGTTGAAAAGGAAGGAACGAAAGAGATGGAGGGAGGCACCATAGCATTGAGAACACTTGGCTCTTCCCGTCAGACCTACGATCGGTCACAGAGACCAGTGCGCTTAACAAACTGTAGTAAAAAGCACGAATCGCTTTCTTGTGCACGCGTAATGCACAACAATTCACACAATGCTCACTTGACCATAGAAAGTCAGTGTTTTTTTACTATTGATTGTCCGAATCCAAATTTGGGAGTGGGCAAGGTCAGTTTTTCGGGTGTTCATGGTCCGCGGCGTCCAACCGACGCATGGAGTTTCACACAAAAATTACTAGAGGGAACTCTGGTGCTGGTGTCTACGGGAACTGCGATGAGAGCGGTTAGGCAAGCATGGAAATTATGGGAAGCACGTGGGATTTGTCTACACTTCGTCCTTCTGGCTTCAAACGTCTCTTCCGACTTTGTAAATTCGTCATTTTCAACAAAGTGCTGCGCAATAAGTAACTAAATGAATATCGTTGAAGTTACCCGACGGCAGGATTCGAAAACCGGGCCTCTAACACATAAGCCCGATATTGAAACCATTACGCCACAGACGCATGCATTGACAAGAGGTACAGAACGCCCTTACGAATTTCTTTCGGGCAAGCCAGCGGAGGGTTGAGACGCCTTGCGCGTTTCAATTTGGCCACCCCGAGAGGTTGGGCGGCTGGAATTGCTAGTGATTGGGCGTTTTCGCAGAATATTCTGCACTTAGAAAAGCATAGATCGCTTTAATAACCGCCGCATGCAGATCTTAACCCGAAGCCCATGCTTGACTTGATCTAAATGACGCCTATCGTGAACGGGGCCGAAGGGAACGCAATGAGCGTGTTTGGGCACGTTAACGCGAAGCGTCATTTAAATCATGTCAAGCATGGGCTTCAACTTACGTTACATTTCTGAATACGGGGGCTGGTACAATGAAGACGGAGAAAGTGTAATGAAGACGGAGAAAGTGAACGACGCCACAAATAAACGCCTGATTCCACAAGTGCGGTGATAAGACAAATGTGTGCGCTTCGAATCATTCCCATGGCGACTCAATGATCGCAGCGCCAGGGTTACCTCTATAGTAATCATTGCTTCAAGCTCTGAAGGCTGTTCACCGTGCCCGACTTCGCAGTGCGAGCCGCAGCAGGTCAAGCGCCGGGAACGCGATCACCCGCCGGCACTTGTCAATCCCAGTGAAAGCATCAGATGGAGATGGCTTTACGTTTCCTACGCGTCCCGTTCAGACCCCGCGGTGTACGCGAAAACATTGCGGTGTGCGCAAGCCCGTGTCGGCAGGAATGCAAGCGCGTGCGCGTAGCTATACGCTCGTGCCAGCAGCGGAAGCCAGACATGACGCTGCCCTGGACTCGGCAAAGCCCATTATGCGGATAGGCCCATGGCGGTGAGCCTACTTAGCTTTCTCCTTTCTCCAACCAAACACACTACATGCGCGTCTCTGGAGGCCTTCTAACACTTCACGCACATGTCTTCGTTACGACGACGAATGAAAAACGAGTAAATACCGGGTTTTACGTGCCGAAACCACGATACGATTACGACGCACGCCGTAGTGGGGGGACTCCGGAAATTTGGGCCGCCTGGGGTGTTTTTTTTTCTTTTTTAAACGTGCACGTAAATATAAGTATACGAGTGTTTATTTTCGCATTTCGCCCCCATCGAAATGCGGCCGCCGTGACACAGCCACCACGTACGCCACCGCGGCGGGTATGTGAGACTCTCCAGTGTGGCTTAAATAGACTTGATGACAGGCCATTTACGGAAGCGAAGATCTTGGGAGCCTGGCCTCACAGTTCATTAGCCCAGAAAGCAGTTCGAGCGCTTTTTCACTACCTGAGGGCAACAGACTAGAGTACCCGACTATAGACATCCTACACCTAAGTTCTCTCTCTCACTCCCCATTCCCCTCCCCACGTGTAGGGTAGCAAACTGGACTCAGTCTGGTCAACCTCCCTGCCTTTCCTTGTTCCCTTCTGTATATCTCTCCCTCTATGTGCCCGCACGGAGGGGAAGGAAATAACGCGTAAACACCGGGACGACGCGGCGTCACCTCGGCCGCGCGCCTCGGTCTCGTCCGCAGAATCGCGCTCGTGAGTGAGTGAGTGAGTGAAACAACTTTATTTTGTCCACTAGAGACGTAAGCAAACGCCACGCCACCTGGCTAGGCCCACTCGGGGACCATCAGGTGGAACCTGACGGCCCTGTCGCGAGCCCTCTGGACTGCCAGGGTTTGAGAGGTCTGATCCTGGGCCCTAATCGCGCTCGTCGCAATATAATTGGCAGCGGTCAGAAGCGG
Organism: Dermacentor albipictus; assembly: GCF_038994185.2. Classification (NCBI taxonomy): domain Eukaryota; kingdom Metazoa; phylum Arthropoda; class Arachnida; order Ixodida; family Ixodidae; genus Dermacentor; species Dermacentor albipictus. The sequence continues at coordinate 170,477,958 of NC_091822.1, forward strand.
CGCCGGCGAAAAGCCGCGGTCCGCGACTATACAGCCGTCGACGTTTCCTGTAAAGCGATCGTCGTCCGTCGTCGTTATATACGCGCGCGCGGCAAGCAGGCTCACGTTCGGCGCTCCCGAGGCACGCGAGGACGTCGCCGGTCTCTCTCGCGCCGGCGACGCAACGCGATACGGCGGCGAAGGGCTCGCGTCTTTCTCAGCGCCAGAGTGACGCCAGCCGCGAAAGCGCGCGCTCGTGCAACCGCGAGGAAAGCGGAGAACAACAAAAAAAGAAAGGAGGGGAAAAAAACACGTGCGGCGTCGTCGGCGGCGGCGCCAAAACTTCCCGCCAATGCCGGAGGACGTCGTTGGTTGAGAGCGCGCGGGATGCATGCGTGCTGCGTTCGCCAAAACGGCGAGAGTCAGCGACCGCGTCACGAAAACAGCGAGCGACGCGCGCGTTCACAATCGAGGTCGCCCATAGGCCACCGACGGCGGGTTGCGAAAAGAAAGAAAGAAAAAAAATGTGTGTCGGAACGGGGGCAAGATAAACGACCACCGGCGAGTTCTATCTGGTGCTTATCAGCCGGTGCCTGCTTTAAAGGGGCATTAAAGGGTAATATTATCCCCTCCAGCTCTATATAGGCGCTGCGTGCACAACTGTACGCGCCAGTGTAGAGCATCAAAGGGAAATGCGCTTGTGAGAGCAATGAGACTTTAAGAAAAAGGATCATGAGCCGTTCCATTGACCAGCGAAGCTGCTTCACCGCACGACGGAGAAGTGACACGGAATTTTCAAGGAATTGTCACAGAATTTACAGACGCACACACACAATTTTCGAAACAGGTACGAACGAATTTGCTGTCTTGATCGGTGGTCATCGTGGCGATAGGTACGCACACACATTTTCGCATCACCTCTGTTACTTATTATGTTAATTATATCATATTAGCGTTTGTTTAGTCCGGACGCCCGAGGAGCAAGGGGCCTACTAAGAGCGACGGCGGGAAACAGAGACGAGAACGCAATCGTCGCCGGCAGGCGGCAAAGACCCTCGGTGAAGATCGTGCACAAAACGCCAATGCGCATGCGCGCGGGACGGCGGCTCTTCGTGAGCATGTTGCTCCTCGGGAGTCCTGACTACACGCAGCCTCTTACGACGGAAAGAGAACTTCAAAATGGATAACGACAACTTCTCTTTCAGTGTGTGTGTGTGTGTGTGTGTGTCTGTGTATATATATATATATATATATATATATATATATATATATATATATATATATATATATATATATATATATATATATTCTTCCGTTATCCTTCCTTTCTCGTAGCTCTCAAACTTTTCTCCCTTTTCTTTGTACTCTTACCATTCAAATATAATGTGTTTACCACTGTGCCTGGGACCTCTTTTGGTCTCAGGTGCGACAAGGGTAGTTCAAGGGGTCGTTATAGGTCCTGGAGCCTATACTTCCCGAGTCCACACTGGTATGTGCCATTGCGCTTGGACACTTTCGGCACTAACCCCAGAATCGGCGCACATTCTGTTGACGCATGACAAAAATGAACGGTACGTTAGCCATATAAACAGCCTCGCTGTAAAAAAGTGTAGCACACCTCTTCGAAACGCTGGCGGACTGCAATTGTGCTGCAAGTTTTGAATACGTGTAAAGTGTTTTATTAAAACAAATTGGAAGCTAGACGGCTGGCAGCTACCTCTCGATGTCGGTAAGCGTTCACGTAGCGGGTTCACTGCTTTCATTGCGTCTCACAATGTTTTACAACGGGCGTAACTTTTCGAGTGGCTGGAATGGTGCTACACACAAGATAGTTTACGTTCGCACATCTGACGCTCCTATCGACCATTCTTGCGCGGACTGCACATTTTGGAAGCTCGACAAAGCGCGCCGAAGAACTTAAAATTCATAACTATACTCTCTTCTCGATTTTTCAAGGCGCTATACGAACGTGCTAAAACGAAAGTCTCAAACGGGCGGAGGTATTCGGCGCCCGCATTGCTTAAAATGTTACAGTCACTTCTTTCCGAAAATATAGAAACTCTTGTACAGCTTCCTCGCACGTTAAAGGATGACACTTTATTATTTAGTATGAAAGCTGGGAACCGTTGATATGTGCTATTTTGGTTCGATGCTAACGATGATTTTTCAATGACCGATGATTTTTCAATGACGCACCTGCTGACGTCGACTGTAGCCCAAGGCTGTACGTATGATGACGTTGCTCGTTGTAAACCAATGAGCACGCGGCGCGCGTTTGCTCTACTGGCTGGCGTGCGTCGTGACGTCACTAGGCAGTCAGCTACTGGGTACCGAAACTAATGGTCTCTTCTATCTGGGCGCACTTTCTGCCCTAGTTGAAAATAGCGCGGCGCTTTTATCCTCGATCTCACAGAGCGACGCGCGGAGCCTGAACCACGCTCTTCGATCTGACTTGGCGCTAGGCAAGTTCTGCTCCCAGGACACGGCTCACGCTGCATTGGAAGTGCAGGCACAATGCGATCTCTCGGTAGCGTACGACATGGCGCAGCGCTACAGTTGAATAATGGTGCCCGGACGAAAATATCTCCCGCTTTGGGTCAATTCCGATAGCCGGCATTACAATGTGACGCACAGGCAAGAGAGAGAAAGTAATGTAGAGAAAGGCAGGGAGGTTAACCAGAGGTAGTTCCGGTTGGCTACCCTGCGCAGGGGGAAGGGTTAAGAGGGATAAAAAGAGAAACAGAGTAGAAGGGGGAGATAGAAAGAAAGGGAGACAAGCACGAACAAAGCGCGTACACTACAGAGCGGTAGGCGGCGGCATTCTTAGAGTCTGTCGTGAAGCCCCGTGGACCGCAAGAACCTTACTAGCGCGAGTAAGGCCTTCAACGCGGATGTTCTTTCGGAACATTGGCCTAAAGCTTGTAGTTCTGAAAGTGGACGATTGTCCAACTGGTTCAGCACTCTGCACATCACTTGTCTCTCAGCACTGTATCGCGGGCAGACACAGATAATGTGTGCGAGCGTCTCGTCGATGTTACATGTGTCGCACGTGGGACTGTTGGCCATTCCTATGAGGCACAGGCAATGCATGCGTGAAGGATTGCGAGTGCAGGTTTAGTATAAATTCGCGCGGTGCTTTTCAACTGCTTTCCATTGCATGAGTTTGTCCTGAAACGCGTTCGTTGAGGAAAAAGTGACGTGCGCTCTCAGCATTCTGTTCGGACGACGTAGTACTACGTCGATAGCTATACTATTGCGATAAAGAAACAAACTACCCTCTCTTCTGCTGCGTACAAATTTGCTGAAAAGGTTCCCGACGGCCTGCACTAAGTAGACGATAGGTGATGCCAGTTTACAGATGCAATGTCCTCGTAGGAGCCAAAGTGTGAGCACATGCATGCTTGAAAGCAAGAACATTTGTCGAACCGTCAGGAGCAGTAGACACAACTCAAAAAAGTACTCGTAGAGTGATGCGACGACAGCAGCGGACACACCACGAAACACGCAGTGGCGCCTCAAAAGAGCAGACGACACGACACAATGCTTCAAACGCGCGAAATTCGCGCAGCAGAGAACGATGCTTGCACTCTTCTATCCATCTTCGATATCAACGCGTAGCACTAGCACCAGCACTTCCCTTAACTTTCGCAACTGGCACTTAACTCTGCTGCACTCGCAGGGCAACGCAAACGGAACTAGTGCTGGGAGTGCAGCCAGATCGAAGAGAGGCTTAGAACTGTTTCACAGAGGCAGCCATCACAGTAAATTGTTTATATCGCACTCCGGCGCTTTGCAGTGTACTTCCGAGGCCAACGGAAATGACAAGCCGGCAATGACACGTCCGTGCTCCATTAAATAAAACTGCATTAGGAAACCCCGTTCCTGCACTAGCGAAATGACCACGCACATCACGCGAGAAGGCTTCTGCTGAGATGGAGAAGGCTTCTGCTAAAATGGAAAAGAGACAGAAGACGAAAGACGAGGCTCCACGGTCTCGGACCAGCCCACCACGACAGTCCTGTATCTTGACAGCGCCTAGTGGTGCCTTCGTCTACTGTTTATCGGTAAAGAAAGGATGCGTTTACTTCTAGAGGAATTAAAGGCTGAATGTGTATATTAAGTCTGAAAAAAATGTTTTTTTTCCGCCGACACGGTACAGACAGACGACACCTTGAAGTCCGTCGCGTCCCACTGACATAACGCGGGCGAGGTCGCGGCACAAAATTCCAAAGAGAGAAATGTAGTTTAGGCAGCCGTTTTCTCCCGTAGAAGATAACTCTCTTCCGCCAAACGAATGCATTCAGCGCTGTCAAAAGAATGCCTTACGATTATAAACGGACTTGAGGTTGACTGTTCGTTTAATAACCAGGGGAGCTCGGTTCTCTTCGAAAACAAAGAAATGCGGTTGTAGTACGAGTTACTGCGTGCCGTGCACCTGGCCCCATAAACGGTGTCAGAGAGTGAATGAAGCAGTTCGTTCCTGCTTGCCAGAAAGCGAAAAGGCAACAGAAGTTGACAAACGCGACGAATATCGTTGTTCGCGAAAGTCTGTCGCGACAGATCGACGTGCAAACGCGAAAATTTCCGCGCGTAAGTTTTATTGTTCTTTTCTCTTTTTTTTTACGCGGATCCAGTGTTGCTCTCCTCCGATTCGTCACTTAGTTATGGGAACTTTCAGGAATCGAAACATGCTCCGTCTACGGGAGGACGAAAGAAGAGAACGACGCTTGGTGATGTCAGCAAAATTTTTACGCGTGCAACAGAAGTGCTCACGGCGTTGCGCATAGAATCGACGACTTGCTCAAACTCCTTCCGTAATATTGGCAAGTTTTCGTGTGACTGGCGCATCGTAGGCTCGGTCACATTAGCGCCCTAGAACGAGGGAGCAAAACGTAAACAAACGCGCCAGTTTTTTCTTCGCAGGTATATCGCGCAGCTAATCGCGTCGTCTGCTTCGAGTAATGGAAACCCAGTGTAACAGGTGACAACGCTACCCATCGCAGCTAATCACGTCGTCTGCTTCGAGTAACGGAAACCCGGTGTCACAAGTGACAACCTGCAAAAGCACCGTTTCAACCTTGCAGGGACATAGAAAAGAAGTCACAAACGAGAGATTTTTTTGCCTTCAGGCCACACGAAATTACGGCCGCACGCGCAGAGAAACGAGCAGGTGCGCGTGCCTTTCAAATAAGCACGAAGTTCGCGCGCACGTGGGAACTCCGACAGACCAGAGCGGCCGCGGCGCAGTCAAATGAGAAAGCGAGTGCCGCCTCCTCGTTCTGGGGGCCGGCCATTCAACACTCACGTGTCTGTCTGTTGAGCTTCCTCCGCGTGGTCTCTTCTACGATGGGCGGCTTGCCGCCGCCGCCGCGACGCCTCGCAGCGACCGCCACTCCGACCGCACCGGACAAGAACACCAGCAAGAGCAGAACGAACGCACGAATCGCCGGCGGCGTCGTCATCATCATCATCACCATCCCGAGCGTCTTCTGCGTAGTCCCGTGCGGCGCAGCAGCAGCAGCCGAGGCGTGGTCGCACGAGGTGCTCGCGGTAATCCTTGTCGCAGGACGAGATGAGCGGGCGAGCGAGCAGGCGAGCTCTTCACCACTCCAAGGGAAAAACTCCACGGGCGAGGAGAGATACGCGCGCGCGCGCCGAGCGACGCTCTCGACATCAACTAAAGCCCGCCGGGCTCGCGCGTCGACGACGTCGGGGCCGGTGTGTGTGTGCGCGCGCGCGCTTTCGTGACGTCACGGGCACCGTACGCGACGTCACGCAGCGCAGCGCCGCTCGCGGAGGTGACGTTGCCGTCGCCACCGCCGCCACCAACACCGACGCTGGAGAAGGGATCTTCCCGCTCCTTTATTTTTATTTTTTTTTGGGGGGGGGGAGGGGGGCGAAGGGGGTGGCTCTGCGCGGGCACATCGGCGCTGTCCTATCTCAAAAGCGCGCGCGCGCGACGGCTGGCTCGCGAGAGCCGAAAAAAAAAAAAAGAACGCGAGCGCGCCAGCAGATGGGAGAAAACAGGTGATGCGATGGGGACGCGGAGGAGGATATGGGCAGTGCGGAGCGCCGAAGAGTAGGTCCGTTTCAGGGAGGCAGCGTCGCAGCACGTTAGCGCTCGCTGTCCCTCTACGCTGCGCCTCTGTGAACCGGGACTCGTGCGCGTTGGGTCCAAAATTCTGATAACTTTGTGGTGTGCTCGTTGGTAGGTTGGGGGAAGTCCTGCACAGTGGCGCGTTCCGTGACACGAGGCTTTGGGGCACTTGAGGTACGGATGCGTGTGTTTTGGATTGATCTCAACAATAACACGTTTATTCAAACACGAAAAGTATGTATGACATATTCAGGAAGCTTCAACGAATATAATCGTTTATTTTTCCTTGGACTGCTTGTGAGAGCGCCTACAGAGGCGGGGTGAAGAGCTGCGTGCGGTACACATAAAATGCGCACAATGTGTTTGGTACCGAAGAACGCGGAAAAGAAGTTGAGCTTTCTCATACGCCAAGCGGATACACTTGCGCTGGGGCTCCCCGCAAGATCCTCAATAGTGTCACGTGGTAGTGACGGTGAAGAAAGAAGCAATAACACAGTAGCAATACTGTGAACGAGAAAACTAACTTTTATTGGGCGAACCTGTGCCCACAAAAACAGGCTACACTTATAGAACAACGATAGCGGCGAACACGGTCGGCGATCGTCGGAAAAAACTGATCAGCGGATCAAGCGCGTCGGCTTTTATAGATCAGTCGTCGAATGTTCCAGATTACCTGATGGGACCCGCGTGTCTTCCACAAAGTTCTATACCATTCATGTCAAGCGATGAAATCTGATAACACAAGGTTCGGCGACAACAGACACGCGTATAGAAGCATCGATAACTTTCCAGAAACTTCGGATACATGCAAGCGCGTCCCGCGCTGCGCGATAAGATTTGTTAGGCGGTGAAACCTGGTCGCCCGATAAATATAAATACACGTGTCAATACCCCCCTCTTAAAAAGCATCGTCCCGATGCTACAAAGAGAGCGAAACACAAAGGGACACTTATTAAACATAAGTAACAAAACACCGAAAAGAAATAAAGTCCAAAGGTCAGTTACGCGAAGTCCCAAAGTTCGTCAACGCTGGTGGTACGGCTTGAGCCGCACAACGTGGACAATTTCAGGTCGTGAGCGGCGCCGCTGTGACAGCGAAATGCCGTCTGGCACGACCTCGTAGTCCAGTGCACCAATACGTCGGATGATCTTGTACGGTCCAAAATAGCGACGCAAAAGCTTCTCGCTCAGTCCTCGTCGGCGTATAGGGGTCCATACCCAAACACGGTCGCCGGGCTGGTACTCGACGAAGCGTCGTCGGAGATTGTAGTGTCGGCTGTCGGTCCTCTGCTGGTTCTTGATTCGCAGGCGGGCGAGCTGTCGGGCTTCTTCGGCGCGCTGGAGATAGGTAGCGACGTCAAGATTCTCTTCGTCCGTTACATGCGGCAGCATGGCGTCGAGAGTCGTCGTCGGGTTCCTGCCGTAAACCAACTTGAACGGCGTGATCTGTGTTGTTTCTTGCACCGCCGTGTTATAAGCGAATGTTACGTACGGCAGGACGGCATCCCAGGTCTTGTGTTCGACGTCGACATACATCGCTAGCATGTCGGCGAGGGTCTTATTCAGCCGCTCCGTAAGACCATTCGTCTGCGGGTGGTAAGCCGTTGTCCTCCTGTGCCTTGTCTGACTGTATTTCAGAATGGCTTGGGTGAGCTCCGCTGTAAAGGCCGTTCCTCGGTCGGTGATGAGGACTTCTGGGGCGCCATGTCGCAGCAGGATGTTTTCGATAAAGAATTTCGCCACTTCGGCTGCGCTACCTTTCGGCAGTGCTTTTGTTTCAGCGAAGCGGGTGAGGTAGTCCGTCGCCACGACGATCCACTTATTTCCGGTTATTGACGTCGGAAAGGGTCCCAGCAAGTCCATCCCGATCTGCTGGAATGGTCGGCAAGGAGGCTCGATTGGCTGTAGTAATCCGGCTGGCCTTGTCGGCGGTGTCTTGCGTCGCTGACAGTCTCGGCATGTTCTGACATAACGGGCGACGTCGGCGGTCAGGCGCGGCCAATAATACTTTTCTTGTATCCTTGATAGTGTCCGGGAAAATCCGAGGTGTCCAGCGGTCGGATCGTCATGTAGGGCATGCAATACTTCTGGACGAAGTCCTGACGGGACAACAAGAAGGTAATTGGCGCGGACTGGCGAGAAGTTCTTCTTCACGAGTAGACTGTCTTGAAGCGTGAAGGAAGATAATCCGCGCTTAAATGCCCTGGGGACAACGTCGGTGTGCCCTTCCAAATAATCGACGAGGCCTTTAAGTTCCGGGTCCGCTCGTTGTTGTTCGGCGAAGTCTTCCGCGCTTATTATTCCAAGGAAGGCGTCGTCATCCTCGTCATCTTGCGGCGGCGGGTCAATGGGGGCGCGGGATAGGCAATCGGCGTCTGAGTGTTTTCGTCCGGACTTGTATGTTACGGTGATGTCGTATTCTTGTAGTCTGAGGCTCCACCGTGCCAGCCGTCCTGAGGGATCCTTTAAATTCGCTAGCCAACACAAGGCGTGATGGTCGCTGACGACTTTGAATGGCCTGCCATATAGGTAAGGGCGAAATTTCGCTGTAGCCCAAACGATGGCGAGGCATTCCTTTTCGGTTGTAGAATAATTGCCTTCCGCTTTTGACAACGACCGGCTAGCGTAAGCTATCACGTGTTCATGTCCATCTTTTCTCTGGACCAGGACGGCGCCGAGGCCTAGGCTACTGGCGTCAGTGTGGATTTCGGTATCGGCGTGTTCGTCGAAGTGCGCAAGTACGGGCGGCGACTGCATGCGTCGTTTGAGTTCTTGAAATGCCTCGGCCTGCGGCGTTTCCCCCTTGAACTCGACGTCGCATTTAGTTAGCTGCGTCAGCGGCTCAGCGATGCGTGAAAAGTCCTTGACAAAGCGCCTATAGTAGGCACACATGCCAAGGAATCTGCGCACTGCCTTCTTGTCGATTGGCTGCGGGAACTTTGCGATGGCAGCTGTCTTCTGCGGGTCGGGGCGTACTCCAGATTTGCTGATGACATGGCCAAGGAATAGAAGCTCATCGTAAGCGAAGTGACACTTTTCCGGCTTCAGGGTGAGCCCTGATGACTTGATGGCCTCTAATACTGTCGCAAGCCGCTTAAGGTGATCGTCGAAATTTCCGGCGAAGACGACGACGTCATCCAAGTAAACAAGACAGGTCTGCCACTTCAATCCTGCTAAAACCGTGTCCATCACGCGCTGGAACGTTGCAGGCGCCGAGCACAGTCCAAACGGCATAACCTTGAATTCATAGAGGCCGTCTGGCGTGATGAAGGCGGTCTTTTCGCGATCCCTTTCGTCGACTTCTATTTGCCAGTAGCCAGACTTGAGGTCGATCGATGAGAAGTATTTAGCATTGCAGAGCCGATCTAATGCGTCGTCTATCCGTGGGAGGGGGTATACGTCTTTCTTCGTGATTTTGTTCAGTCGACGATAATCGACGCAGAAACGTAGGGTTCCGTCCTTTTTCTTCACTAAAACAACTGGAGACGCCCACGGGCTTTTCGACGGCTGGATGATGTCGTCGCGCAGCATTTCGTCGACTTGTTGTCTTATAGCTTCGCGTTCTCGCGTCGAAACTCGGTAAGGGCTCTGGCGTAGTGGTCGAGCGCTCTCTTCGGTGATTATGCGATGCTTTGCGACTGGTGTTTGTCGAATCCTTGATGACGTCGAAAAGCAGTCTTTGTATCGTCGAAGCAGACTTCTGAGCTGTTGCTGCTTAATCACGGGGAGACTTGGATATATGTTGAAGTCTGGCTCGGGAACTACGGTCGTCGGGGTAGATGCAACAGAATCCGAGAGGACGAAGGCATCGCTGGTTTCCTGTATTTCCTCGATGAATGCGATCGTCGTGCCCTTGTTGATGTGCTTGAACTCCTGGCTGAAGTTTGTCAGCAACACTCTCGTGTTTCCTCCGTGCAGTCGAGCGATCCCTCTTGCGACGCAAATTTCACGGTCGAGTAGTAGACGTTGGTCGCCTTCGATGACGCCTTCTACGTCAGCGGGTGTTTCGGTGCCGACCGAAATAACGATGCTGGAGCGAGGCGGGATGCTCACTTGATCTTCGAGCACACTCAAGGCGTGGTGGCTGCAAGGGCGCTCCGATGGTATCGCTTGATCTTCCGACAGCGTTATTGACTGCGACTTGAGGTCGATGATGGCGCCGTGTTGGTTCAGGAAGTCCATGCCGAGAATGACGTCTCGTGAACACTGTTGCAGGATAACGAAGGTGGCAGGGTAAGTCCGGTCATGAATGGTAATTCTTGCCGTGCAGATTCCAGTCGGCGTAATGAGGTGCCCTCCAGCGGTCCGAATTTGGGGGCCCTCCCATGCAGTTTTAACCTTCTTCAACTGGGCGGCGATGCGTCCACTCATTACGGAGTAATCGGCCCCTGTGTCGACTAAGGCAGTGACTGCGTGGCCGTCGAGAAGCACGTCAAGGTCGGTGGTTCTTTGTCTGGCGTTGCAGTTAGGTCGTGGCGTCGGATCACGGCTGCGTCGTGTTGAACTGAAGCTGGAACGTCGCTTCGTCAAGTCGTCTTTCGTGGGTGTAGTCTTGGCTTCCTGACTTCGTCGGGACGGCGGCATGTCGTCACTAGGTCGTCGAGACGGTTTCTTCGTCGTCTTCGTCGGCGGCGGAGGATCTTCCTCAATTCGACGAACAGCAACCGCACCTCCATCGGTTGCTGCTTTTAGTTTTCCGGATATGGGCTCGCAGAGCGGCCCCGGGCTGGGCCGGTGTATGGTCGGTGCTGCGGCGACAGGTAGCGGCCTGGTGACGGCGAACGGGACGGTCGTCGTGGGCTCCACTGGGTAGCGGCGAGGTAATCGGCGATGTCACGAGGGCGTTCACCTTCCCTCGGGCGCTGTGCGTTTACGGCAAAGCCTCGCAATCCCAGGTCGCGGTATGGGCATCGGCGGTACACGTGCCCGGCTTCGCCGCAGTGGTAGCAGAGCGGGCGGTGGTCGGGGGCGCGCCAAATGTCCGTCTTCCTCGCGTAGGTGCGCTGGGCGACGGGTGGGCGTGCTGGCGGCGGCGGCGGTGGACGACGGAATTGCGGCGTTACGTGGACCTGGCGTTGTCGCGGAGGGGGAGCTTGACGGCGTGCGATGGCGGCGTAAGTCATCGCTTCTGGCTGGGGCTGCGGTAATTGTGGTTGCACCTCAGGAACTCCTAGCGATCGGTGCACCTCTTCTTTCACGACGTCGGCGATCGAGGCCACTTGAGGCTGCGACGATGGCAAGACCTTGCGCAGTTCTTCGCGCACGATGGCCCTGATGGTCTCGCATAAATCGTCCGTGGCCAGTGATTGAATTCCGGAGTAGCTTGTTGGCTTGGTGCGTCGGTCAAATTGCCGGTTCCGCAATTCCAGTGTCTTCTCGATGCTCGTCGCCTCACGAAGAAACTCGTCGACGGTCTTCGGTGGACTTCTTACCATACCGGCGAAAAGTTCCTCCTTTACGCCACGCATCAGTAGACGTACTTTCTTCTCCTCGGACATTTCTGGGTCGGCGTGGCGGAACAGACGGCTCATTTCCTCAGTGAAAATCGCGATCGTCTCATTCGGCAGCTGCGCTCTTGTCTCCAGTAGAGCTTGGGCTCGTTCTTTTCGCACGACGCTTTGAAATGTTTTCAGGAAGCCGCTTCGGAAGAGGTCCCACGTCGTCAAGGTGGCTTCTCGATTCTCGAACCACGTCTTGGCGGCGTCCTCCAATGCGAAATAGACATGTCGTAGCTTGTCGTCGCTTGCCCAGTTGTTAAACGTAGCGACCCTCTCATACGTTTCCAGCCAGGTTTCCGGATCCTCAAATGTGGAACCGCGGAACGTCGGTGGTTCCCTGGGCTGCTGCAGGACGATGGGGGACGCTGGGGCTGCCATTGCGGTTGCCTTGGCCACAATCTTCTTGGTCTTCTCAGGTAGAAGTCCGTGCTCCGGGGGCAGCTGTTGAAGACGGCGGCTTGCTCGGTGGTCCGGGATTACGTTGGTGTTCTGTTCGCGGTCTGGGCTGGGATCACGGCTTGTCGGGGGCGTCCTGTACATGGACGAAAAGCACCTCCACCAGATGTCACGTGGTAGTGACGGTGAAGAAAGAAGCAATAACACAGTAGCAATACTGTGAACGAGAAAACTAACTTTTATTGGGCGAACCTGTGCCCACAAAAACAGGCTACACTTATAGAACAACGATAGCGGCGAACACGGTCGGCGATCGTCGGAAAAAACTGATCAGCGGATCAAGCGCGTCGGCTTTTATAGATCAGTCGTCGAATGTTCCAGATTACCTGATGGGACCCGCGTGTCTTCCACAAAGTTCTATACCATTCATGTCACGCGATGAAATCTGATAACACAAGGTTCGGCGACAACAGACACGCGTATAGAAGCATCGATAACTTTCCAGAAACTTCGGATACATGCAAGCGCGTCCCGCGCTGCGCGATAAGATTTGTTAGGCGGTGAAACCTGGTCGCCCGATAAATATAAATACACGTGTCAATAGAGAAGCTGCTCGAACAGGGTGTTCACAACACCTGGGAAGAGTTACTGGAAGCTCACAGAGTCAATCAGATCGAGCGACTCAAACTAAGCGAACCTGGCACATCCACCCCGCGTCGACTTGGATACAGAGAAGGGCTGGAGAGGTGCAATGAACACAGACGCATACCTGTCCAACTTGGAGAGTCTATTACAGTTGCTAATATATTTCGCAACGTGCACCTTGTGTACCACATGGGCAGACGACAGCCAAGAATCGGAGCTTCCAAGAAATCGCACGAGAAAGATGCCGCAACAAGACACGTCGACGCCACTCAATACGAGAGCAAGACGGAGCATGCGGTGAGCGTCACGGACAGAATAGGAAAAGTGCTTAGAGAGATTATTGATTTAAAGAGGCTGAAAGGTTGGGTAGAGCGTCGCGCAGTAACTGTCTCTCAACAGAGGACAAGAGCTCAGTGCAGCAACTATAATTCTAAGGGAGGCAGCGTTTGCGCTAACCATAACAACCTGTCAGGGGTGAATTGCAATTTTTGCAGACTTACAAGCAGCATGGTGGAATTTCCTGAAAGGCCGCATCTCCACAGTGTCACTCAGTATATTAATTAAGCTGCATAACCCACCAGGCATTAGTACCAAATACCTGAATACCTTAATACCAAATTAATGTATTATTAAGGTCAGAGTCGGACCTGAGCAACACGGCCTCCCACTGCTCAGTATTACTTATTTCGTGATTTGTGTGATTTTCCGCTGGGCACGGCCACATAATATGGAAGAGATCCGTTTTTTCCTTACAATGGTTACACGTGTTAGGGTATTGGTCTGGGTAGTAGTAGTGATAGGCTACGGGGTTGGGGTAGGTGCTCGTCTGAAGTCGTCTCCAAGCTGCTACTTGTCGCTTGTTAAGCGATTTGTGTGCTGGCAGGTACGCTGCCCTGGCTGACCTGAAATGCTGAGTTATTTCCTGGTAACTGACCATGCGATCCCTCTCTGATTCTAGCGTAAGCCATCTGGGTGCTCGGTTGGCGAGTTCTCGAGGGGCGGTGTGGGTGGGAGGGCAGGCGTTAGGCTGCTCTTCACTGCCAGAGATAACTTAAGTAGCCTGTGCCATCAAGTCGATTGGGTGACCGAGAACAACAAAAAAAAGTTGTAAAAAGCAGCACAGACAGAGGTTTGTTGGTTACTGTTGTGACTGTGGGGTTTATAAGATTCCTCTTTCATTCAAGCGTTCTTATATCGGTCAAACGGGGCAGTGCATCAATGAACGCATGCGCGAACACTCAAAGTTCAAAAGCGAGCTAGAGATAGTCAGTTATCACTGCATTGCAATGAATGCGGCGGCAAGCCGTCTTTTAAAGATGTGACCTACCTGTCAAAAATGGCTGTGGCTTAGGTAAGGTTAAGCCCAGGATGCGAAGCATACTAGCCTTTATTTTAGTTGTTGAACCACTGTTTAGCCTGGTGAACTGCTGTTGCTTGGCTATATTTGGTTCGGCTAGACGAAGAAACAACTCATGCATTACTTCTTCGCCTTCAAGAGTGGAACGCGACAACGTTCCCGTCGACCCGCCAAGGGGTGTAAGACAATGGGCTACAGGGCAGCGACTACGCGCCCCGCATTGGACGCGGTGAGCGTCGAGCAAAGCAGCGTTCGGCGCGGCAACGAAATGTGCGCCTGAGCAAGAGACGCACGCCTTAGAAACAGCGCGTTTCTAAGGCAACACCGCATTCACTAGAGGCGCTTTTGTACCGCTTTGAAGCGTTGTACTCGTGGCTCAGTGGTAGCGTCTCCGTCCCACACTCCGGAGACCCTGGTTCGATTCCCACCCAGCCCGTCTTGCAAGAGTTGAGCCAAAGCCACTTCTCCTCTGTCGTGACGTCACGGTGTCACGAGATTTCATGGTCACCGCCGCGCCTGAGGAGCTGGGTTGAGCCCTCGTAATATGCTTCGCATAAAATACCGCGATGACCACACACGTCTTATTTCCGAAGCTTTCCGCATTCATGTTAGCGGCGAAGCATGCATGTGTAAGCCTTCCCTATATCAGAAGGAGATTGCCTTCCTATCGCATTAATTGCATTTTTCTCCCCCGCGCATGCTGAATTCTGTTGATTCTGTGCGTTGAGATAGCGGCGCAGTATATATATGCTGAGTGAAAGAATAAAGACACTTGGTTGTTAGTCAGCGCTGTTGTCTGTGTACCTCTCCTCATCCTGTTGTTTAGCGCTGTTTTACTGTTCGTAATTGATTAGTAGGCGCCATAAATGTTTCTGCTAAACTTGGGCCAATGGCAAAAAAATAGGCGTTAAATATTTCAACCGTGCTGCTATGAATGACATCAGGAGGTAACCTTGGCACGCGAGAATTGCCAGCGACTTCATTCACAAGTTGCCAAGTTTTTTTTTTTCATATTACCGTTCGCCTGTTCTATTTCACGCGCATAATAATCCTTTTCACTCGCTCTCATCATTGCAACAGATATGTCACGCATTGATTTGAAATGGTGTAAATAAAATTTACTATCTTCACGACGTGTCCATTTATCATACCAGTAATGCTTGCTCTTTGTGACTTCCAGAATTTGTTTATTCATCCAGGGACATAGTGGCGTGTCACGAGAATGAAGTGAAACTTTTCTACTGCTTCTTTCAATTGCATGTTTAAAAACCGAAATCAAACTTAAAAATTCCTCTTTAAAGTTAGCTGTGAGAATAATGTTTTTGAAACCACGTAGTCTATTTTTGTTACAAACCTCGGCCCCTCACGTTTTTTCTTCAGTACATTGTCGAGAGAGACAAGTATTGGCAAGTGATCTGTAATGGGCTTATCATAAACACCGGAAACAATATTCTCCTCAGAATTTGTTGACGCATGATCGATCGAAGTAGAAGAGGTGGTAATTATTCGTGCGGGTACTGTGATGGGATTGCGAAAGTGATACGACTTTGCTAAGTACGTATAGCGGTCATGGGCTGAAACTACTGGTATCAGTGTTCATATCGCCAACAATAACAACCAACTGTTTCATATTTCCTGTTAGCACGTTAAACATCTCCTCAAGTTTATCAAGAATAGAGAGTAAGCAATCATTCGGAGGACGGTAAACTGCGCCGACTGTAAGCATCCCAGCCTGATGGATAAGGCTTCAAGGGAAGCTTCAAGGGAAGCCTTTCAAGCGAAGCTTGTATTGTCTCACATGTTTCGGTGGGGTTAGCGAGGTCACGCAAAAAAAAAAAAAGCCCTGTTGCTCGCAGAGCAGAACAGCCGCAGGGAAGGGTGTTTTGATGAGCTTATAGCTGCGCCGGCGCCGGTGCGTGAGTCACTAGCAAGGATTCCAACTGAATTCCAGCTGATTCCTGCTTTAATTCCAGCTGCACAGGCGCGCCCTCACGCCACACGCTCAACCAATCGTAGTCGTTTCGCTTCCGCCGGGGAGAGAAAGGGTAGGAATGGATGTCACGCGCGCTGGGCCGTTTTCGTTTCCATTCAGTTCAGTGGAGGCGAGTGGGATAGCAGCATACCACTGAGCGCACCTTCCCTTGCCGGTCCTTGCCACCTCTGCTGCCTACCCATGTGCGGACGAGCCACTGAACCATCGCTCACCTCTTAACCTCCTACTCCCCCTCCACCCTACGGCGCTTCGCCGTGCTCTCTGATGACCTGCAGAATCGAAACATCTCTTTCGTCCTTCACAATTACCATATATGTAGTTCAGTCACGGAAAACAGATGGGATGACCACGTGTTGCGCGTTCCCCCGAGGAACAGGCAGCCTTCGACGTGCTGCCGCGAGAATTCGCCCGTGAAAGGGTTCGCCGTCGGTGCGCCGACCCGCCGTTAGAGCCGCCCGAGCCCAGGCAAACCGACACCAGCGAAAAGAAGATCCCGATCTGAGGGAACGGGAGGCCGAAGCAATCCGGCACCGTTACCTGTGTGTTAACCGTGACAAAGGTCAGGTGCACGCGGCAAAGCTTCGCTTGCCTCCATTTTCCGGTGGGAAGGGTTGGTCACATCCTTTCCTACTGACCCTTTTCGCCATACGTTGAGGACGCCGAGGGGTTCCTAATAGCGGCGCTTTTTACTCGTTACAAACATAGGCCATTGACGTAGCCCGCTAAATTTAGCGAACAAGAAAGGCATTGGCGGCGATATCGAGTATAAGGAGTGCGGGAAAATCTAAGCCCGCAGATTTTCAACACTTTTCCGCTGTACATAATGACAATTTTACAAGTGAATGTTGGCATAGTTCATATAAAAAACTAATGTGGTAGTCTTGAGGCGTAATGTGCATACATTTTATCTCAAAACTTAAAAATTGAATTTCCGCACAGTGAAACAACCTAAAAACATGATTCGTGTTCCGCAGAAGTAGACTGAGAAGGCCCCCGTGACCGGAAGTTTCTTGGGGCTGCATTCGCGCTGCTGTTGTCGCGTGAGTGAAACCGCCCTAATGCAAAACAGAAAACGTTACGGTGCGATGGTGGTTGCCGATAGCGGCTGACTGGCCTTCATTTTATTTTGTATTAGCAAAAAACGGTGCATGTTTTGATTTTCAACCATAAATTAGATAAAAGGTTTGTGTTAGGTATGCAATTGCATTGCGCCACATCATGATTTTTTCAGGATATTAAGATTTCAAGAAATATTGGAAAATATTATACATAAGCAACTTGACAAACAATGTTGGTTATGGAAAGAAGTATCTCGTATTCCTGTCGTTGGAGTTGGCTCTAAGCGACAGTGGCACAGTGCTAATATTCATGTTGTTCTCGTTGTGATATGAATTCCTTAGAGCAGCGCCTCATATTTATTGTTTTTGTTGCAATAACAATTACTCGGACCAGCGCCTCCCTCTAATACTTTTTCAAGCCCGTTCTCCACCCTTTCTTATCGAAGTTACCTACTTTACCCCGTCTGCTAGCGTTCGCGCATGTTTTACGGTCGTTGGCGAGAGGACCGTATGGGAGGGAGGCTGATAGACGCAGGGACGGAGCGTCTACCGCTTCCCCATAGGAACAGCAGCGGCGCGCGCTCGTGACGCAAGAAGTACCTAAAGCTCCGCAGTGAAAAAAATGGCTGTGGCTTAGGTAAGGTTAAGCCCAGGATGCGAAGCATACTAGCCTTTATTTTAGTTGTTGAACCACTGTTTAGCCTGGTGAACTGCTGTTGCTTGGCTATATTTGGTTCGGCTAGACGAAGAAACAACTCATGCATTACTGCTTCGCCTTCAAGAGTGGAACGCGACAGCGTTCCCGTCGACCCGCCAAGGGGTGTAAGACAATGGGCTACAGGGCAGCGACTACGCGCCCCGCATTGGACGCGGTGAGCGTCGAGCAAAGCAGCGTTCGGCGCGGCAACGAAATGTGCGCCTGAGCAAGAGACGCACGCCTTAGAAACAGCTCGTTTCTAAGGCAACACCGCATTCACTAGAGGCGCTTTTGTACCGCTTTGAAGCATCGTGCTCGTGGCTCAGTGGTAGCGTCTCCGTCCCACACTCCGGAGACCCTGGTTCGATTCCCACCCAGCCCGTCTTGCAAGAGTTGAGCCAAAGCCACTTCTCCTCTGTCGTGACGTCACGGTGTCACGTGGTTTCATGGCGACACCGCCGCGCCTGAGGAGCTGGGTTGAGCTCTCGTAATATGCTTCGCATAAAATCGGCAGTGGCTTAGCTCGGCTATGCCGGGATATACGTAGTGAAAGCTAAGGCAGCATGATTAGCCTTGGTTAATCTTGATTGCAAGTCCAGGCTAGTCTGGTTGTCTAGCTATGTTGTTGCGTTTAGCCAGTCGTTCGGCGCGCTATTCGTCTGTTTCCTGGGCGATTCGTTTCCTCTTCATCTCGTTCCGATGTCGATTCCAGGCCTCCTCCCTGCTTATCAGAATTGTCGCCGTCCATACTGCCGCCTCAACTGCGGTTGCGGCGCACGCGAGCTCTCCTTTTCAATCCTCCGACATGTTATCAGGCATGCGACGCAGCTGGTGAAGCGAGCGGAGGCAAGCGCAACGACGAGGAACGCGGTGTGACGTCATACCAAACGACGGCCGCGGCAAGGCGCGGTGCTGCGCAGCGGCGGAACACTTGTGGCTCGGTGCTACTAGCGGCGAATGCGCAGTAGTGACTAGGGAGCGAGAGAGAGAGAAATATCCACGGCGAGGCGCGCGTTGTGACGTCATGTGCCTCTTCGGAGCACCCCCACGGCTAAATACGCAAGTTTGCTGCCAGTAAAGCTTTCGCTTTATTATCCGCGGCGAGGCTTGCGTTGTGACGTCATGCGCCTCCTCGGAGCACCGCCACGGTGAAATCGCAAGTTCGCTGCCAGTAAAGCTTTCGCTTTATTATCCGCGGCCAGGCGCGCGTTATGACGTCATCTGCCTCCTCGGAGCACCACCACGGCGAAATCGCAAGTTCGCGGCCAGTAAAGCTTTTGCATTAAAATCAATAGTAGCGCCATCCTTTGAAAATTACCGCCGTCCTCCTCCACTGCGCTAGTGCGAACTTCTGTAGGCGTCAATACTAGCCATAGTGAATGCTGCTCATGCTATGCGGGAAAGCAGTAGCTTTGCAAGTGTGAAAACGTATAAGTTACTATTGTGCAGGGAACATTTGTTTTTACTAATAGCAGTAGGTATCTTGTTCGTTTTTTACCGCATTTTTTTAGGCTATCTAAGCAATGTTCGTCAGGTCAGGGAGCATGCAGAAGCCTCGTAATCATTGCGTTCCATCAGCGTTTCTCTGCAAGCAAGCTGGCCTACTGCGCGTTCAACGGACGCTGGAGCCTCCACGTGCTCTGTACAGTTCATGTACAGTGATGTACATTAACGTGCGGTGTTGCACAATATTGTACAGTAATGAACAAGAGCACTTTCACAGGCGGTGTTCAAAATACAAGAGATTGGAATGCTGGTCGGTCTGAAAACAACTGTGTGCTCTTCTGTGAGTGAAAACTCCACATGATCGAAAATATTTCTCGTAATAACTTATACATAGGCTGTGAAAACACCTACGGATAAAAGCAGCCCATGTCGGGTAAAATAATGCTGCATGTGATATTCGTCGAACGCAGTTATCAGAATAACACGCACTCCAGAGCATCTGCCTGTCGTTTGAAACTTCATTGAAACAGCCTACACATCGGATCGGAAAATTAGACAAGACGACAGAAGCTTGTACATTCACTGCTGTTGACATTTAAAAATCTTGAGGCCTAGTCGACCAAAGCGCAAAGTTTTCGTCATATTACTGCGGAAGTCCTGGGAGCGCTGGAGGCTAGTTTCGACGACACCTCTTCGAATATTTATTTTCCCGCACTCCGCAGTCTGCCAACGATTGTCAAATCTGAGCATTACTTACAGTTCAGCGTCATTTAAAACTGCTCATAGCATTGGCTAGTAGAAGTATTCCAACGGAAATGTTTAACAACGGCGATATATCCATCAAATTGATCGATTTATGCAGGTCCGGTAAGGGTGTTTAGCTGCAAAGCACGAGGTAGCGGGATCGATTCCCGGCCGCGGTGGCCGTATTTCGATGGGGGCGAAAGGCGAAAACGCCCGTGTACTTAGATTTAGGTGCACGTTAAAAAACTCCAGGTGGTCCAAATTTCCGGAGTGCCTCATAATCAGAAAGCGGTTTTGGCACGTAAAACCTCATAAATAAATTTTTTAGGCCTCGTAAGGAAAGCGTCATATATGCTGGCCCGACCACTAGAAGCAGATACGCTGTGAATCTTTGAACCTTTGCATTATAACTCGACATACGAATCACCGGATCATACGGCACTTCGTAAGATCTCCATCCCTCGAATCTCTTATTAAGGTAAGCCTCGAACCATTTTCCTATATACTTTGATGTTTCACAACATAAAAAAAAATTCTACCAGACGTATATATTTGCCGAATTTATTGTTTTCAGAAGAAAATACGTGTTTTGTCATGGGAAAATCTACCTTCTTCCCTAAATACCGAGGAAGCGTTCGACATTTTCACTGAGAATTACCGGGCTAGTTCTAACATGTGTCTTTCCTACACGTGTAATAAACCACCACGTGAGTCGAGAATACCGTGCATTATCAGGCTACTACAGAAAATTAAAGAAAAGCATGATATATATAACCGGTTTCTTGCCAGTCGTGATGGTTCTCCGAAATCTCATTAAGTTCAGAAATAAATAAATAAATGTAACGGGAAAGGAATACCTACCGTAATAACACGTCTGTGGAACCGGTGAGTAATTCAGCCGTTACTCGGGCAAAAGTTCACTCCTTGTTCCAAAATAGGGCGCCATCTGCGGCGGTAACTTGATTAAATTAACTTGCATATTTTAACTTGCTTGAGACTCCGAAACAATTGGATTACTACTACCGATAAGGCTATGACCGGTATTTATTCGGCAAACGCTTTCAGCGACTGCATTTTAAATCTATATTTTCACCCGCCGCCGATGACCACCCTTCTTCCGCAATGAATGCTTCTGCTGAAAGCATTTATTTGAAAATTCCGCCGGAATCAGAAATCATGTCATCGATTATTCAACTGAAAAATACCAGTAGCTGCTATTCCTCCTAATAAAAAGTCAACTAATAAAATTTCTTTCTGATCTTAATGCAGTGCCTCCTACTCATTTTTTGTCTGTCAACCGGCAAATTTCCTCTCGCCCTTCAAACCGCCAAAGTATTTGGCCTTCATAACAAAAGCAAGACTGAAACAAAATGGCCAACTACGCACCAAACTTGATGCCTACCCCCGTCCCTCCACTTCAGCCTTCTATTTGTCACGCGCATTATAGGTTTTACAGGTAAGCATAAATTCATAACAGACAAGGAATATGGCTTTCGGAAAAACAGATTTGCGGAATTAGCACTCCGTGACCAGACAGAGTTTATTATGAAAGTGTCGAATTAATTGCTCAGCATACTTGGAGACCTTTAAAAAGCCTTTGACTCAGTAAACCGCAACGTCTTTCTGAAAAATACCTTGAGCACTATGGAAAACGGGGTAAAGCCAATATTTATGTAGAAGCTTACCTTAGTAATCGCGAACGGTACGTGTCAATTATCACTCATCAATTCAATAAACCAGTTTTGAGGTTTATTGAAAACTCATGAAATGTTCACTTAGTGAATGAATGAATCAATGAAATAATTATGTATGTATGAATGAATAAACGAATTAATTAATTAATTACCAGAATACACCAAGTAGCATGGCCTCCTTTCCGCTTAGTTTACTGGATAAATGTATCTATGGAGACCTACAATCCAGGAGGTCATACTGCGTGCACAAAAGCTTCAATGCGCCCGCCGTCTTAACGCCTCTTCTTAGATTCTTTTATCAGAGCTCGTACGATTGTGTCGAACAAACACTTTTCGAGCTCACTAATTTCTCATGAGAATCGGGCCTTTCGTTTCTCTTGCCTAACCAAGCGTGTCATGCTTTGTCAAGTAAAGAAAAAAATTTCGATCGGTCTTCGTACCGAAGACTCCCGAGAAGCAAGGAGGCCAATTACGAAAGCGGGCGGAAGATCGCGGCTGCCGCCCCGCGTTGCGCTTTCCGCAGAATGACCGTTTATAGTGTCCCTGCGCATAGTGTCCCGCCCACACGCACTCAGTGCTCACTTTCTACCCTTTTCCTCTTTCTGTTCTCCTTTTCCCCACCCCCAGTGTAGGGTAGCAAACCGGATGATCTTCTGGTTGACCTCCCTGCCTTTCCTGTCCTTTCTCTCTCTCTCTCTAATCAAACCACGCTCCGGCGCGTGCGCCAAGAACACTTCGCGACGTTGCGCCAGTTTTGTGGGTGCATTGATATAGCAAGAGGTAATGTAATGAATGCGGCCCACTCGAGCTACTTCAGAGGTTTCGCGTTCTGGAATGGCGAAGGAGGAATAACGACAAGGGTTAGCGTTTGGGGAAGACCGCTGGTGTAAATTTAATCTGTCGGGAAGGGCCGGATGAGACAAGCCCCTTTTCTGCCTGTGTGCCGTCGCCACAAGGTGCCGGCGCCGCATAGCAACGACGACGATGTCACGGCTGCGCTTTGGATCAGGCCGCAAGGTTGTGCGCGGTGGAGCAACTTATCAGTGCTCGGACTAGTTAATTGATTTTTGCTGCTGCGTTCTTTTAGTAGAGTAGCAAATAAATAAATAAATAAATAAATAAATAAATAAATAAATACCCCGAGCACCGTTCTGGAACGTGGCGACTTCTTATCATGCACGAGCAAGCGATATTTTAAACCAATCTTCTACAATAAGTATTCGTATAGCAACAACGCCATTAAATTAGTAACGGCGCGCCCTGCTCTTTAGGTGGACACGTAAAAGATTACTTGTTGCGCGATATCATACACGTCCCGTCACCTAAGATGTGCGAAAGAAAGTGCACTGTGACTCAACATACAGCTGAGAGTTCTCACCGGATTTTCGTTAATTCGTCTCTGTTACGCGCGTGTTCGACAAAAACAACAAGTGCTCCGGGAGCGACTCCCTTTAACGTGCGATTCCGTGTATTACCTCCACTCTTGCCCATCCTCCCCCCCCCCCCCTCCCAGCGCACAGACAAAATAAAAGGATAGAGCTTACATTGATATTTTCCGACACGCTTTGCCTCGTCCCAGCTGACGCGGTGACGGAGTTTGCAGCGGCTGAGCCAGCACGAGGTATAAAGCACAGCAGCAAAATGAAATAACGAGGTAGAGTGCAGCAGCGAGGTAGAGTACAGCAGCATAAAATACTCTGTTATTACGAACATACTTAACTTGCACCAACACTAAAGCCATTCTTGAAATTTTCGAGTCGAAGCGCTGATCGATGACCTGCCCTCCCAAATATAGTCCGCCGCCGCGGACATGGGTCTACGACTGTGTCTTTCCGAGTTGTACGGGGTCGCAAGTTTGAGTCCTGAACGCGGCGGCCACATACCAGGGCGGGGGGGGGGGGGGGGGGGGGGGAGGGGGGCGGGCAGTACGCAAGAGCGCTAACATGTACCAAACTTTTCGTGCTGTCTCCGATGCGCGTCCCGCCTGGGTTACGACGACGTGAACAGACCATGGTCTGCCGTCTGTGGCTAGGCGTTGCCTTTACGAACTCGTGCTGTGCTCATTGGAATGGCCAACAGCCCCACGTGCGACACATGCAACATCGACTGCCCCACATATTATCTGTGTCTGCCCGCGATATAGTGCTCAGAGACAAGTGATGTGCAGAGTACTGGACCAGTTGGACAATCGTCCGCTATCACAACTAAAAGCTTTAGGCCAATGCTCCGAAAGAACATCCGCGTTGAAGGTTTTACTCGCGCTATTAAGGTTCTTGCGGTCTACGGGGCTTCACGACAGACTCTAAGAATGCCGCCCCCTACCGCTCTGTAGTGTACGTGCTTTGTTCGTGCTTCTCTCTCTTTCTTTCTATCTCCCCCCTTCCACTCTGTTTCTCTTTTTATCCCCCTCAACCCTTCCCCCTGTACAGGGTAGCCAACCGCAGCTACCTCTGGTTAACCTCCCTGCCTTTCTCTGCATTATCTTATCTCTCTCTCTCTCTCTCTCTCTCTCTTCGTGCACGTTAAAGATCCCGGGGGGTCAGTCAGCATTGATCCGGAGACCCTCTCCACTACGGCGCGCGCCCCATAATCGGATTGTGGTTCTCGCAGGTAAAACCCGAGAATTTAATTTAATTTACGCACTGTGTCTTCGAACGAAAGTTGCCAAAAACTTCAAATTAAGCTACTTAAACAAACGCCAACCAAGTCGGCTTATTATCCATTAAGGGTATACATCCTTAGACTTAACTTTTCATTAGTCGAAAGTTAAGCACTCTATCTTCCGTCTTCATCTATAGAAACGGGTACAGCACAGCAGCAGAAAAATACTGTGCTATTATAAACGTGTCTGAGTTGCCCGAACACTAGCCATTCTGCCCATTTCCTACGTGCAAGCCCCGATCGAGGAAAGTGATCGCAACAACAGCAGCCTCGTTCGCACCGGTGTCAAATGGTTCTTTTACAGCGTTTCCTGCTGCAACTTCTAAACGACAAGGGAAAGGATTAAAAAAAAACTTTTCTCGCTTTGTTTTTTTGGTAAAAAACTTCAGCTGCCTGGAAGCCGTATTTTATTTCGCAGACCCGTGAACAGCGAGAGGCCATTGTGCGCAGTTGTAGGTCGTTTACGCGCACGTACGCGCAGAGGACAGACCGAGGTCGTAATATCTGAAATGTGGCTAATAGCGCGGACGTGCTTCTCACCGCGCTATTTGTCGGTGCTCAGCGACCACGTTACCGATGTTCAGTACGGCTGATCAGGCGAAATGGGCGTACATGGTGCTGCAGGCTGTTTTCCGCACATTTTGCGCTCAACCGTACGCTTTAGCCTGTGCGCCCAAGTCATGAGCAAAACAAAACGAAGAACTAAAACGAAGAAAGAGAGAAAGAAAGAAAGAAAGAAAGAAAGGAAGGAAGCAAGAAAGAAAGAAAGAAAGAAAGAAAGAAAGAAAGAAAGAAAGAAAGAAAGAAAGAAAGAAAGAAAGAAAGAAGCAAGCAAACAAGCAAACAAGCAAGCAAGCCTTGAAGCAAAGGTGGTCTTATATTGTGCGGCCTCTTGTTGCTGACTTGTGGGAAATCTGACCTTGTTATCTGGTGCCTTAATACGCGTCTCTTCTGTCCATATAGTGCCTTGTTATACCTATATACCCTTGCATCTGCATAACAGAGTTGGTCACTACAGGCCCGGTAAACATCCACAGATCCTTGGCGGGGGTATGTCTATTTCCGCGCAAACAAGTGCGTTATCTTGGAAGACGCTACGCGTGTACTCGCAATATGTGAATGCATGTGCGTGTGCGCGCGTACGTGTTATACCCCTGTCACACTGGATGTTTTAACGTCATTCGAATCGAATGGCATTAGCATCAAATGACATTATTCGGCTGCTACACAGCGATATTTAATGCCATTAGAATCGAATGACTTTTGCAATTGAGTTCGACAAACTCATTCGGCTTTCCACTTGAAGCTAAGGTATACTATCCAACCCAGAGACAAGACAAAATGAGACACTGTGACAAGCCCGTGAGCGACTTCTCAAGTTAAAGACTTGAAAAGGCAGAACCTATAGTCGGGTACAACTTTAGAAAAAAAGGGGCGTTTACGACATCAAGGCGGAGGCACAGGAGCCTCCACCAATGGGCGCGCACTCGAGACTGACGTCAAGAGACGTACGGCCGGTGACCCCGCCGACGGAGAAGATGGCCGCCCGCGCTTCAAATTGGGCCGAGTCGCCTCAGTGGTGTGCGTGTGCCCCTCGTCAGAGTGAATTTCCAAACTGTTTGTAGTGGTCTACCACGCCGGAAATGTTATTTCGAGCTTAGGATGCACCATTCGTGCCGCGTGCATTTGTTCTGAGCCGCGATCCGGCGACAAAAGATAGCTGACGCTGCGCTGCGCTTCGTCTGAAAACGGGATCCCGCGGCGGCACACCGCTACAAACAAACATCTTGCTTGTTTATTTCATGATGCTTGGTTTTGCTCCAAAGTGAACTTACGACGAGGAAAGTTTGCCCAAGTCTGGTGCCTACTGTTAGCGGCGGGCGTGTTCGTCTACTGTGTCGCGGTACAAATAAATAATAAAAAAAACGTGAAAAGGAAAGAAAGATAGAACCTAACACATCCTCGAAAATAAGTTTGTCAAAACGCAATACTAAAAGAAAATGTAAATCTTATGCTATTTAAAAGCAAGAGTATTTATTTAAAACGATGAATGAAGCATTTTTGCACCTTTCCTGCCTCGATCGTCTTGCCGCCCCAGGTTTGTAATGGTATCGATAAATGCATTTTTTTATGTACTTGTTAAATAGCAACTGGGCCACTTTAAGTTCGGAAAACGAATAGTAAAGGTGCCATGTACACGTAAACCAGCGCAAAAGCCATGCAGAGCACCTCTTGCTATTCCTTTCCCTTTCAATGAAGCTGAAAAGCACACGACGCGTAGCGCTTTTGAAGGTACGGGGTTATTTTGCTATCGCGATCCGGCATGTGCCGTAGCCTTCCAATCACGAGAGCTATGCCAAACCAGTCATCAAATTACAAAAGTATTTTTACCGAGAATTGCGGATTTTAGAAGAGTGGTTTGTCGAGCGGGACTATTTTAGTAGCGGAGACTATCGGCTGTGTCGCTTCGGTCATATGGGCGGGGCCTCCCCCTTTTTTCTAAAGTTGCACCCGACTATAGAGTCGGGTATGTCTGCGAGGGAATACTAGAGAGACTTGGGCATAAAAAAGTCAGTGCCCTTTATCTTTGTGAAGAAGCAAGACCAGTGAAGCTGTGCATGTGGGCCCCTTAACTCGGGCTTCGCCTCCTTCGAGGGTCGGCCCGGCATTGCACTATCTTCGGGATCGGCCCATGTAGCGGGAGTGCTTAAAGCCTCATTCACCTCCGCCGCGGATCAGGTGGCATTGCACTACCTTCGGGGTCGGCCCACGCATGAAAAATTGTTGGTCTATGTCCACGGAGACAAGATCCGCTGAAACCTAGCCATAAACAACTTCGCAGTAAAAACTGGAGACTACACTTCGGTACGAGAGGACGCTTTAGAGTGTGTTTCTTTGCTTTAATGGAAAGGCTCTCTCGTGCATACCTCCAAGGCGTAAATCCACCAAATGGACCCGTTTATTGCGGAAGCATCATTGTAGAGCGTATGTCCGGACAAGTACACTCAAGACTCGAGCTACCAGGGTACCTTTGCTACAAGCATCACGATCCTAGCAACTCTCGTAAGGTCGACAGCGCTCGCTGCGAAGCCAACGACAAAACGGCGACGCGATTATCATCAAAACCAGCACCACGCGGGCCCGTCCGAACCTGCACACTCTCGAATCGACGAGGCGTCAGCGGACGCGCACGAAAACGCGCACACTCGTGGGCGGGCGTTTTCGTGAATGGCGCCAATTTCTCTAGCGATACGTGCTCGACGTCAACGACCCCGGAATGAAAACAGGACCGAGCAGACGCTGCCGAACTGGCCTTTATTACACTTTATCCTTCTCCCCTTCTTTAAAACTATATATCCGCTATGTACGCAGACGGAGACAGGCCGCATATCGTGCGTGCCGGCCGGCAAGCACACAACTGGAGACCGCGAGTGCTTGATGAACGACGCGGACGTTCACCGCCACCCTTGTGCTAAGATATTCGTCCCTGGACACCGCTCGCGCCTATCCCGCCAATGCAGCGCGCCGCAAGAAAATTAAAAGAAAGACGCCCGTCGCCGTTTTCGCGCGAACCCGCCACCCTCGATCCTCTTCCGTTTTAAAACTTCTTGTCGTCTGCACGGCCCGCAGCGGTGGCGTTCGTGGTGGTTGCGGCGTTCCGTCGGTCGGGCCCTTTCTTCTCGCAGCGGCACGCAGCGTGGTCCCGTCGAGCGACTTCTTCTTGGGTGTCTTCATCCTATCGGTGCCCAATCTTTTCTTCTTTAGTTTTTTTTTTGTCGCCTGCAGCTGGCTTTCACAAAATCAGCGGCGGCGGCGTGCTGCAGTCTTCAAAAAGGCGTTTGCTGTGACCGCGCCTCACAGCGTGGGACGACTTACCCAGCTGTCTGTCTGCATGGGTTGTTTCTTTTTGTCTCGGTCCGCGACTGCCAGGTGCCCGAAGAACAAGAGCAGTTCGACGCTGCGAATGAAAAGAAGAGAAGGTTAGATGCTCTACAGGAGGCGGAGGGGAGGCGCTAGGGAGGGGAGTTCAAGCAGCAGTGGTAGGCGGCGTGGGACACACACAGACACAGGAAGAGAACGGCTCGCGCCACGCCGAAGGAGTTAATGCAAAGTGCATGCGAGCGAACCGGATCAGTCAACCCCGCTGCGGGGCAGTATAAGCGATCGAAGAGTCGCCACCCGGACCAGGAAGGGCACGGACCAGCGTTGCCCGTGCCGTGCGATGCCAGCGGGCTCGCGCATGCGACTGTGTGCGCGTGCGGTAGCTCTGCGTGCGTGTGTGGGAAGTCGGCGTGGCTGATGACCGATCTCTTTGTCGCGGATCGGATCGGACTGACAGGCCGACCCATCGCGGGCGGCCCCGGTGCCCGAAACTTGAGCGTTCGATCAGAGTTTCTCTGTTTTGCGCTTTTCTGTTTTGTAGCTGGTAGCTCCGGCAGTGGAGGATGCAACGGCGAGGACGCAAGAGCCCAAAGAAAAGCGCTATGCCACATGAAGACAACAGAGCATTGGGGAAATCGACTACATGACACGCCTGCAGTTAAAAGGACGTGCCACATTTCCCGCCATGGCCCTGAGTCATGGTGGTCAACGTTCCCAAGACCACACTACAGAAATGCCAAAGGAAGTGGCCGGGAGGATTGAGGCTCCCGGAGTTCAGCAGAAAGAGTATCGCACGCGAATAACGGGTTCGGCTGCCACTGGTGGCAAGTTGTCTTTTCGTCCGCTTCCACTGCCCATTTCCTTATTATTTCTAGACGCCATCCATCACAGGACCAGCCGTTCGGCAGCGGAAGGCTCATCTGACAAAGCCGTGCTCTGAGCACCAGCATCGCGTGGTGAACGGGGCCGAACTATCGGCTCAAGCACACGGTATGCTGTACATGGGAGGCCGCCCACTTCGGTCGATTCCATTGTCGGCTCACTTCTATAAATAAAGTTTATTCCTCCTCCTAAATTAAAAACACAGTAATTATCACCTCTGCTTTCCTCTGCTTCATTGTCTATTGGCTTCGCATGGCTGTGACCATGGTGCTCCATGGTTGTGACCAACAAAACTGAAGCCCCTCTTTGTCGATGCTGCCAGATATGACAGTGCAGATAAGTTGGCTGTCTCGGTTGTAGACGCAGGGGGCAACCTGGTTAATGCAGCCTTCGTCTATATGAAGTTAGCCCATGTAGCGGAAGAAGCGGCCATCGCTCTGGCTTTTCACAGCTAAAAAGTTCCCCCTATCGTCTTTTCGGACTTGCGCACGATGGTTGGATCCTTCTCGCCCGCCTTCGTGTCTGAACAGGCGAGCAGTATTGTGAACAAATCACTTCAAAGAACTCGGGAGAGCAGTGAAGGAGGATACCATATCTAGTGGTTCCCAGCCCATTTAGATGGCTCAGTTAACCCGCTCGGATGTAATCCTAACGAGCAGACCCACCGGAGAGCACATGATTTCACGTATAGCGCAATGTCGAGGTAGCCAGGATTGCAGCGAGGTCAACATATAAAGATTCATTATGCACTTTCCACGAAATTGTTTTCCATTATCGACTGGCCAGGAGGACATTTCCACCCCCCGCCACCCCAACTTGAACAAACCTCAGGCTAGCGCACTCAGACTTCTGCAAACCCATTCGTATCCCACTCCTCGGTACCTTAACAGGACAGACCCTGACCGCTCACAGTCGTGCCCCAAATGTGGTCATGACTCATGCTCTTTTGAACACATGCTCTGGCTGTGCCTAGCCCTTAACGCCCCTCCACCCATCACGAAAGAACAATGGGAGGAATGTCTCAAGAGTAGCAATCTCTAGATTCAACTTCAGGCTGTCCAGAGGGCCCACGACATTGGGGCGGGAGTCCAGCTCCCGGTCCCGTCGTGGGCGCACCTACCGACTTGATCTTGGGGAGCCTTCGGTTGACCTAAATCTCGGTTTTTCAGGACTCAGAAAAGTTCTCGTCATGTCATGCCTCGATCGGTTCCCCTTCTTGTTCAAGCGCCATCTATACGATATCACGAAGTGTTTGTAAGCGGCGCTCCTGATTGCCTTTGTCATTCGTTGCAAGCGATCGCTGTAAAATTTTTATGTGGTGGTCGTTATTTGTGCGTTCAGACTAGTTTGGTACTGTATCTTCTTCTGGCAAAGTCAGCAGGACACCGAAATGGGTCCTCACCCTTGTCGAAGCCGCTCCCTGGAGTGGGAGGAAAGGAAACCAGAAATTGTGGCAAGAAATTGAGCAAGTCATTGTGAATAGAGGTGTGCAGGGCCTAAGTAAATGATTTCTCACCCCAATCGGCCTACGTGCTGACAGACTCGCAGGACGCCTGCCGCCTCTTCCTTGGGGGGGCTTTACCAGGCTGCGTCTTCCGCATCCTAGGAACGAACCTCTCCATGGATCATTGCGTGACCTGGTGCCCGGCGCACACAGGGATAGCGGGGAACGAACGGGCGGACCGCTTGGCTCGAGGCATGACAGGCCGAGCCGCGGGCCACACCGCCCGGGAGAACACCTCGACACCCGGTGCGCCAAGAGAAATCCTCGAGTTACAACGGCTAAGTAGGCGAACCAAAGCCCTTCCTCACCCAGGCCTAGACAGGAGGCAAGCACGGGACTGGCGCCGCCTGCAAACAAACACTTTCCCACATTTATACAGGCTACACAAAATGTACCCAGACAAATATAGCAACACTTGCCCGTGGTGCGAAGGAACACCGACATTGGAACACATAACATTCCAGTGCGCGTCACGTCCGGCGGCTGCCACCTCGCCGCTGCTAGACAACACTCTACATAACTGGTCGTGGGAGGCGCGACTCGCGGAAGTGGAATTGGGAAGTCAACTGGCGACCCTTGACCAGGCCCGGCGAGCCGCAGTAACCAGTGGGGCCCTGGAGGAGGGGCTCCACCCACCATAACCAAACAGTCTCTGTTACAATAAACGTTTACTCTCTCTCTCTCTCTCTCTCATCATGTGAGGTTTCACGATTTGTTCGACATTTGAGGATGGATACAGTACGTGTACATACATACATACATACATACATACATACATACGTACGTACGTACGTACGTACGTACGTACATACATACATACATGCATACATACATACATACATACATACATACATACATACATACATACATACATACATACATACATACATACATACATACATACATACATACATACATACATACATACATACATACATACTCACGCTTGCATGTACATGCGAAAGCATGCATGCTCTCCTCCGCCATTGACGAGCTCGACAAACGTCTACACTAAGATATCAAGATACCTGGACATGGGCGCAGACGGGCATCAGCTCGAGCGGCTTTAAAGGTGCTGCTGCGTTACGCAAGAGAGACCGTATAGGGCGAGATACTGCGACTACGTGGTACTACGTAGTGGGCGATGCTGTATGCCTCCGTATGCAACGCTGACGTTGTGTCTGACAGCTCCCGCTCAAACAGCCTTAGATAGCTCCTTCTTCCATAATTTGATTGGGCGAGTTTTAGAAATAGCGTCTCGAAGTGCACTATATAGGGTTGAGGATTGGGCCAGCTGGTATTGCATTCTAAATCTGGTCCAGCGCAACGCAGAATGGAAGAAACAAGCCGAGCCGGCCAGATAAAGGAACAGAGCGCTCTGTTCCTTTATCTGGCTGGCTCGGCTTGTTTCTTCCTTTCTACGTTGCGCTGTACCAGTTTTAGAGTCCCCAAGTGGCCTTGCGTACCCAAAAACCAAAACTACCGTTTACGCTTTTTCCATTCTTTGGTATTCTTCTTTGAGTTCTTTTGCGTACGCAAACCGATTGCATCCCTGAACTCTGGGTTCCTGATTTCCAAAACTCCGTACTTCCTTTGTGTCCTTTTGTTTAATCTTTAGTGCCCCTTTTTTCTTGCCCAGTACAGTCTGACCAACCGCAGATATAAATCGTCTGGTTAACCTCTTCTTTATTTCCTTTCTCTCTCTCTCTCTAAGGTTGAGCGTTGGTCTAGTTGTTGCTGCATAATTGACGTTCTCCCCGCACGTTAGACGAGGACGACAGAATGGACGCTGTGAGTGTCCATTCTGTCATCCTTGTCGCGCTAGAAAAAAGCACACGCTCTCTCTCTCTCTCGAACGCGCACGCCTTACTATTATTTTTTTTTGCGCTAACTTCCCTTTCAGAAGATAGCCATCTATAGAGCGAACGAAAATCGAGAAGGGGGCTGACAGATGGAGTAGCACACCATGGTTATAGAAGTTGCACAAACATTGTTAAAGTGACTCAGAAAGACTGACCAACGTTTAGATGAATGGGCCTGTCTTTTTCAAATGTAGTTCCACCTATGAAACGCTTAGGACTCTTTCTGAGGCTCTTTGTCACTCTTGACGTATCTTCTATACCGCGTACCACAAACAAGTGTCAAAGTGCTCGAGCGACGATCTGAAGCAAAGTCCTTCTCGTCTGGTGCGACGTAGACGGGCCTTTTCTGTCGTGCACTGCTGTACCGGTACAGCACCGCTCCAGAACGGGAAACAAAGCTCGGGAAGTTCCACGCTTCGGCTCTTTAGTCACGACCATCGGCGTAGCGTTGGTAGCGTGGCGCGGCGCGAACGGTGGAAGACAGGTATGCGTTGCCACGGCGCCACTTCTCACCCAAAATATGAATGGGCCAAGGAAGAAGACCGCTTCATTCACCATTCGGCGGCGGCAGCGAGCCCGTGCCCTCAAAGTCGGCGGCGTCTGCTTATCGTTCACGGCAAGAATGAGCAGACGACACCGCCGCATTGCGGCCGCCGCTTGGGTGCGTACCGAGAAGCAGGGAGATCGCTTCGGCCGTTTTGATTCTCTTCCCGCTGGGCTCCGGTCAGTTCCGTTTGTGCGAAGCTGCTTGCTCCAAAGAGCGAGACGGCAATCGATTTGCTGCGGCTGCCACGCCGCGCGCAGTCCCCGACGACGCCGAACGAGATTGTGCCGCACGCTTTGCGCGTGAAGAGACCCTGCGATTGTTCTACAAAGGGAACAGTATAAGGGACGGGACAAGAGCGGGGCAAGCATGCCCACGAAGCTCTGCGAGAATGCAGCGCTATAGCTACTCGCATTTGTTTTTTTACGTCGTTGCCTTCAATAGATGCTTCCCTGTAAACTATAGTTCGAGTTCAGAGCTTTAAAAAATTTTTAATTCTCATGTTTTACGTGTCAAAACCACGATATGATAGTGAGGCACGCAGTAGTGGGGGGACTCCGGAATTATTTCGGCCTCCTGGGGTGCTTTGACAGGCAACCAGTGCCCGGTATACGGGCGTTTTTGCAGGTCTTCTTTAAGGCGATTGCTCAATAAACCCACACGTGCTGCCTGAAGGCATCAATGTTGCCGGATTCGAGACCGTCGTTATGTAATGAACGAGAAGAAAGGTGGTTATCCGAGGTGCCCGCTTTTTATTATTCAAAAGAAGCCAACCAACAAAGACACCAAGGATAACACAGGGGAAATTACTTGTACTTGCTAATTGAAATAAACAAATTATAAATTATAGGAATTGAAAGAGGATGAAAAAACAACTCGCCGCAGGTGGGGAACGATCGCACGTCTTCGCATTACGTGTGCGATGCTCTGCAATCATTATGCGTGCGACTACTGCAGCAAATAGTTGTATATAGCTGTCGGCCACTTCTCTACAAGGAAGTCGTTACTTTTTGCTAATATTTAACTCCGTTTTCGGAAAGTTCGAAATAATTTACTCATACTTTACTCCGTTTCCGGCAAAAAAATTGACTATTTTTTGGTGTTCAGCAGCGCTATGCCGTAGTAACTGTACCAACTCTGCGGATCACTGTTTTGTTGTACGAATGTACTCCGGCCCTTATATAGCCATATATACATACGTATGTTTCCCCAATGTTTCCTATGCGGAACGGTGTTTGGGCTTTATAGCGTTAAGCACGGAGTCGGGAGAACCATACACGCGGCAAACGTTATACCTACCCATAACACGCTCAATATTCAGCTACCAAGGGAGCTGTACTCTACTAAGGGAGCTGTACCCAAGGGAGCAGTGCGCCACTGCTGAATGAAGCTTGTTTACTTCCGTATGGGTGAGGGTGGAGGGATGCGTGCAGGTGGTGTGCTTTGCTCTTTTTTCTTTCCCCCCTTCGCACAGACGCGTCCAGCCTTCCGGCCACTCCGGCCCCAACCCTTCCGTGTTCGCATGACGCGAGCAATAAACGGCCATTAGTCGGGCCTTTCTTAAAAGCAGGCCCCGCTCCATCGCCGCCTTTTGTTCTTCGCCGCCGAGGAGATCTCTCCTTTCGGCCGATCGCGGCGAGGCTCTTCCGCTAATGCGCCGACGCCAACGCCGCGAAATAATCTCGTCGGGACCTTTTCTTTCGCGCGTCAAAGGTATCGAGGGGGGGAGGGGGGGCAATGAAACCTCGCCGCAACCGCAACCACCGCCGCACGTGCTATCAGTGCGGCCGACCACCGCGTGATGTCATCGCACCGATGCAGATTCCCCTCTCGCGGGCGGCGGCGGCGGCTTGGATTGGCACCATAAATCAGGAGCTGCTTTGGGGGACCGCGCGCCCACCGCGAAGCCCATTTTGGCGGTCTCCCTCTAATACGGCGAGCCGCGCGAAGAGCGGCACTTTCAGCTGCGCTGCCGCATATAGGAGTCGAGGATGAAGAGGAGGTGCGGGCGATAAAATCGTAGAAGCGAGAAGAGTCGGAGATACAACCGGTGGTCTCTCGCCATTGAAGTCCCGGCGGCTGTCGTCTCGCTCTGTTTCTTTCTTCTTCTTCTGCGACGCGCCGCAAGCCCGACGAGGCGCGGCTTCCACGAGGCGCGTGAAACGCGAGAAATCTATCTGAGCGGGGCATTATAACGCACCCCTTGGGGGGGGGGAGGGAGGGGCACCGGCTGTATAAGCTGGTGCTTCCGGGCGTCAACGTCCGGATTTGACGCCCACATCGTCGTCCTGTAAGAGGCTTGTTTTCCGAGTATCGATGCACCTTTGTATGGCGGACTCAGTCCTTGCCCTTGCTGTCGTGTATAGTTGCGCCCAAAATATCAACATTACCATCAGCAGCCGCAGCAGCCGCCTTATTTGTTCCATACTGGTATACAGTACCTCGTAATTAGTGTAGCGTCACTAATAGCTCCATGTAGTGATTGGATTAGAAGCAAGTTCGCGAGCTGATGAGGCGAAAAGAAATAAATAACAAGTGGCAGGATGTGGAGGATCGTGATCGATAGATCACCGCACGCTTCGAATGTGTTGCACAGGCACTGAACGAATGTGTTGTGAGGTTTTAAAATAAAGTGGTATATAGCAGGGTAAGGGCACATAATTTGTCAAGATGCCCCTTAATCATCCCCACTGAGACGTTCGGGTTATTTGACGCAGCGTGTCGCTTTTGCTCTGCGCGAAACATTCGATGTGCCAAAGTTGCTGCCTTGCGTCCCCTTACTGTGAGCGAGCGGGCGTTTTTTGCTTGCAGATTCGCACGCGCCCGGTGACAACCAATGTCGTTCTCACCGCAGTTCGCTTCCCTCGTTACCGCACTGTGTACGTACAAGCGCACACCCGCAAAAAGGCCAGAACGAGCTGTCATGCGCAGCTCGCTCAGAAGCCACGTGACCGGCGGAAGTTGCACGATCCCACTGGGCGTGTCTCCGAAATAAGTCGCCGACAACGACGCGCACAAGGAAAGGGAAATGAAACACACACACACACACACGCACACACACACACACACACACACACACACACACACACACACACACACACACACACACACACACACACACACACAACAGAAACAACAAGATGGCGTCGTGCATGTTACGAGGCGTATTTCGTTGTCGTCCTGGTCGGCGATGCGTTGACGGCGTGCCTACTTACTGTACGCGTCAGCCTTATGCGGCGTCCGCAGTTGTCGCAGGGACGACGTCGGTGGGCGGGAGCGACCGAGCTCTCCGCTGGCCGTCGATGCGGTGTGTGTCTCTGCTTAAGCGTTTGTTGTGCGTGCGTCCTTTGAAAAAAACAGCGGGGGCGGGGAGGCGGTGCATGAGTGTCGCGTGCCGCTGGCGTCGCCAACGGCGCTCTTCACGTTCGGCGACTGCTGCTGCAGCTGCTGCGCGGTGCGGCTTGTTCCGAGGCCGGACGTTGAACTCGGTCGTGCGTCTTCAGGCCGCGCCGGGCCCGCGGCTGCCAGAACCCTGCACGCGTACGTAGCCGCACTAGACGCACGATGAGACGCGCCAGATAACCGAGGTGATCCTGGCTCCCCTGTTGCTATTAGTCTGTTGCCGTCTTTGTCTGCTCGTCGCGCACTGGCGCTGCGTTCGTTGTAGCGTGCGCTAGGCGTTTATGTTAAACGCTGTGAGTGGCTGTCGGTAAGGAAGTATTAGTCTCTCTCTCTCTCTCTCTCTCTCTCTCTCTCTCTCTCTCTCTATATATATATATATATATATATATATATATATATATATGTGTGTGTGTGTGTGTGTGTGTGTGTGTGTGTGTGTGTGTGTGTGTGTGTTCATGGCCAAATTCGGGCCGCAGTCAGAGGCAGCCAAAAGATAACGATAGGCTGACATGCGTTGCTGTTTATGACAGTACCACCTGGATAAATTAACTCGTTTTTACTAATGACGTTACAAGTTCTCTAGGAAGGTGGCGCACGTGTAGAAATGATTGGCTCGTCGTAAGTTCTCAAAAGGTAGAAGATGTAGGAAATTGTGGGATGACCAGTTGTGTAACGCAGTTCCTTCCCGTACCGCAATTCCCGAACTCCGTAGAACGAAGAACAAGCACAGACTTTTTCTTCACAGAAGAGTTATGCGCCTTTATTCACGAGACATTTCCTGTGTAATACTGCAGCGTTTATTTCAACGACCGCCGTTCGGGACCGCTTTTTCGTAAAGGATGTTTATCAAAGGCGAGCCATATTCTTTTCGTGAAACGGCGACACATAAATGACAATACCGGTTGATCGATTACTGAGGCTGAGGGGAGGGGCAGGAATGGCTTGCATACGTTCATGCTTGAAGTTAGGACTTTTTCTTACAATGGTGTTGCGTAGACATGCAGTTATGTGTGTATATATGCCCGTTGCACTTCATGGCCAAGAGAGAGAGAGAGAGAGAGAAAAAGACAAAGGAAAGACAGGGAGGTTAACCTGTGATTATCTCTGGTTGGCTACCCCTGTACTGGGGGAGGGGCAAGGGGATGCGATAGGTGAGATAGAGAAGGATAAAAAAAATTCCTAAACACACACACGCACGTACACACGAACTGTTTCTATGGGCACTGTTACGCAGTCCGCAAAGGCGTTCCTAGTCTTACGCAGTGTCACCGTACAATCCTACGTCACACAGTGTACAGTCACAATTTGTCAGAAAGTCCCGTGTCTTTCAAGTACCGCAGCAGCGCCTTCATAGCGGATCGCGCTGATGTTCGCGTAGGCCAGTTTCCAAGGATCTTGTTTTCTGTCATTGGGCGCTTGTCCAGTTTGTCTAGTGTGGCAGAAAGGACTGTTCTTTGTGGGTTGAAACGAGAGCACTGACAAAAAAGGTGCTCGATTGTTTCATTGCACCCGCAGAAGTCCCAAATTGGACTGTTGGCCATTCCGATAAGGAAAGAGTAGGCATTTGAATATGCTACTAGCCATAGACGGACTAGAAGGGTGCAGTCATGTCGTGGAAGCTCGGGCGGAATACGGAGCTGTAAATTAGGGTGCAGGGTATGAAGGCGTGCGCTTGTGAACTCGGATGAATTCCACTGAGCTAATGTCAGGCCACGTGCAAATGCGGAAAGCTTTTTTTCGCTGCGTCGGCTCTCGAAAGAGGAATGGCAACGCAGTTGACGCCATCATGGGCAGATCGGGCAGCTGTGCCTGCTCGATCATTGCCATGTATGCCACAGTGACTAGGCAACCACTGATATATGATATCGTGTCCTTCGTTAACTAGCCGATGGTGGACTTCTCTGATCTCTGCGACGAGCTGCTCATGTACCCATGGCGCAGTGCTGAGAGTACACTTTGTAGGGCTGCCTAGGAATCACAGAAGACTGACCATGCGTGGGATGGTTCCTCCTGAATGAAATGAAGAGCAGCACGCAAGGCTACCAGTTCAGCCGCTGTCGTTGATGATATATGTGACGTTTTTAGCTGTATTTTGACGGATCACCTGTGATTAACCTGTTCATGACAGAACAGGTTAATAAAGCTTACGAGAGTGACATTAGAGAGTGCAGAGCGCTGGGAACTAGCAACTGCCCCAGCGTTGCGTATTATTTAGTCCATTACGCATTAAACCTTCCCGGGAAGATACGACAAAGAGGGCAGCTATTATTAGATGGGCGGCGAAATTTGGCGTTTCTACGACGAAAAAAAAAGGGGGAGGGGGAAGGAGTCGACTGTCTCTGACATGGCGATAGCATGATAAATCGTGACACCGGAAGTCACCAGGATAGGCAAGCGGGACGATATATATATATATATATATATATATATATATATATATATATATATATATATATATATATATATATATATATATATATATATATATATATGTGACGAGTATGCAAACTTTTGAACAGCTAGATGGTTGGCAAGAGAACGAAAACAAATAGCAAGAAAATAGAAGGCAGGTATCGGCACAGCAGAGAGACGCGCACTTCTAGGGAGAAGTCGGGCGAACTAAACAAAATAAATAAGCACGATACGGCAAACGAGGTAAGAGAAGAGCTCAAAGACGCGGCCGCAAGACCTCGTATAGACTGCGTGCTCAACCGAGTTTAGCCGCTCGTCGATCAAAAGTTCTCCTCCTATTTCCTCTTCGCTTTCCTCACTTTATATTTTTCTACTTTCTTACCCGGTGTTCCTGGTCGCCTGCCAAGCGGTCGAGCCAGTTGCCCAAGGAAGCACTGCAGCCGACGACGCTCCTTCCCGCGCTGCAACACTGTACACGGCGGCTTAAACGGGACACGCTGCACTCCGAGTCCGGGGGAGACTAAACATAAATCGCCTGCCGCCGTCCGGCCCGTATATGCCCACGCGCATGCGCGATTGTAACTTGCATGGCGGGCACGGCGGGACCGTCGGTTTCGCCTGCGTGAGTTGGGTACTGCGAGCGAAGCACCCGCTTTCGCATTCTAGGGAAAGAGGAGGAAATAAAAAGAGAGAAAAGGCAGGGAAGGTCATAAAGAGGCACGTCCGGTTTGCTACCCTGCACTGTGTAAAGGGGATATAAAGGACGGAAGCAAGCAAGGAAGGAAAAACTGGAGAAGGTAAGGCAGGGAGGTCAACATGTTTAGCTCAACCGGTTTGCTACCGTATACATGGTAGCTTGATGGGGGATGAAAGATGGGGAAGGGAGAGAGAGAGAGAGAGAGAGCGCATAGCACAGCACACACAGCGTCAGTTAGAGTAAAGGACGGGAATGAGGGATGAAGAAGGGGGCAGAGAAAGAGCACTATAAAGCTGCGCGCACTCTCGAAGGTATGGGCACCAAGAATCTAAATGTCGCGGGGAACTGTTGACTTGAGGTATATTGCAGTAACGTTCTCGTTCCTTTCTGCGCCAGCGACGCGACCGGCAATGGTCCGAGGAACTTCGTTTCCGAAAATCCTCTTGCGTCCTGCCGGTTTAACGCTGCCTGGAGAGACAGCGTACCGTGCGCTCTATTGCACTCGTTGTGATATACAGAGACGATCGATGTCTACCGAATTGGGGTGATTAGATGGTCGTCCGCCGACCGTATACAGGGGCCATTGGAACTACGGCTTACCAAGCACCGGCGCAGAAGGCAGTGAAGGCTCTTTTCGTGTTCTTTAAAAAAATCGCTGTGGC
The DNA here is from genome assembly GCF_038994185.2 of Dermacentor albipictus. Taxonomy (NCBI): domain Eukaryota; kingdom Metazoa; phylum Arthropoda; class Arachnida; order Ixodida; family Ixodidae; genus Dermacentor; species Dermacentor albipictus. The sequence goes on from NC_091822.1 coordinate 170,518,070, forward strand.
TTAGCTAAGGTTAAGCCCAGGATGCGAAGCATACTAGCCTTTATTTTAGTTGTTGAACCACTGTTTAGCTTGGTGAACTGCTGTTGCTTGGCTATATTTGGTTCGGCTAGACGAAGAAACAACTCATGCGTTACTCTGCTTCACCTTCAAGAGCGGAACGCGACAGCGTTCCCGTCGACCCACCAAGGGGTGTAAGACAATGGGCTACGGCGCAGCGACTACGCGCCCCGCATTGGACGCGGTGAGCGTCGAGCAACGCAGCGTTCGGCGCGGCAACGAAATGTGCGCCTGAGCAAGCGACGCACGCCTGAGCCTTAGAAACAGCTCGTTTCTAAGGCAACACCGCATTCACTAGAGGCGCTTTTGTACCGCTTTGAAGCATCGTACTCGTGGCTCAGTGGCAGCGTCTCCGTCTCACACTCCGGAGACCCTGGTTCGATTCCCACCCAGCCCATCTTGCAAGAGTTGAGCCAAAGCCACCTAGAAAATCAGTCTCTGTAGCACGCCGCAACCTTCGCTTCTCATTCCAACGAGCAGCTCTGTCTCCTGGAGGCATCTCACCTCATGAGTGTCTAGCAGAGGCAAGCGCAGCTGCTTATATATCGCCGCGACGCCGCGAGCGACGGCGCGAGTTGGAGCCCCGTTTCTCCTCTGTCGTGACGGCACGGTGTCACGTGGTATTGAAGGCGACACCGCCGCGCCTGAGGAGCTGCATGGCTTGAGCTCTCGTAATATGCTTCGCATAAAATGTCTGGCTTGTGCGAGCGCCTTTGATGGCGTAGTGCTGTCCGCGCGCGTGACCGCATCCGCAGCCTTACTTCCTCTCTCTCGTCTTTCTGTTGTTATTTCCCTCCTCCAGGATTGGGTACAGCCAGCTAGACACATCCCCGCCTTCTCGATTTCTTTCTAATGTATATATATATATCTCCCTCTGTCAACTAGATGCTACACCTTGACTGAGTGAGCATGATGATAACGACGACGATGTTGATGATGGTGTTGATTACGTAGGCGTGCCCTTAGAGGGGTGGTGGCAAATGCCACCAAGCTCGTTATTTAAAGGACACAAACGAAAACTTTGAGTTCAGCTGTATCAATAAATTACATTTTTCAATGCGAAAACAGATTCTCTTGCCGTGAGAACAGTAAGAAAGTAAGAAAAATCGCAACTAGAGACAGCAAGCTACGCCGCCTTGATGTTCCCACAGCAGCGCAACGTGACGTCACTGATTTTGATGGCGTCTGCTCCTGCCTAGTTTTTATTTTTGTAGATGAGAAAAACTACATCATATTAAAGGAGTGAAAGAGAGAACCCGGAGAGTCTCGAGAAGCCAAATACAAAGAAACAAAAAACAAAGAAGCAAAGAAGAAAGATTTCTTTAAAATCCGAGACGTCACTCAGACGTGTCGGCACTGGGGTTCCTGCGCGAAAAAAAAAAATAGAAGTTTAGCTCTTAATTTTTTTCTCATAATTAACGTCTTGCCAGGGAGCCAACGCAAATAGAGTTTCAAAATAATACTTTAACAGTGTAATAAACTGATTTAGTGTTTCTTTCTAGTGCCAATTTCGGGCTTTCAAAGCCTGACAGTGCATGAGTTGCCCTCTCGCAAACCTCTGCTTTTGTTTTTCACCTCCACCAAAAGAGTCCGTCAATTCTGCCTGGGCCAGTGGCGCGCACTCTACGGTTTCGAAGTTCATCGATACTGCAGCGCTTCGCCGCTTTTCTTTCTCGCCGACTGTTTCTATTTGTGCGAGTTGAGCCAAGCCGTGCGCACAAACCCTGAACCGCCCGACCATTCGCTTTTGTTTGTCTTTCACAACTTCGAAAATACACAAAAACCAGCAGAAAAAAAAGGAACGTGCCCAGTTACATTTCTCGCTGCTATACTATTCGTCGAGGATATAAAGTGAACATGCCGACAGAACCTTTCTTTCTGGGTCTAAAATAGAGGAGCCACCTACAGACCATCTGAGCAAATCCATGCTGCGTATCGAAAGTTTCGGCTCCCGTCAGCTAACCAGTAACAAAAAAAATGGTCTAAAAACCTCTCCGCCACCGGCGTGGGTGCGGCCCGCCACTACGACAACGTAGTCCCTTAGGACTAAATGAAGTTTCTTGTCTGTCTGTCTGTCTGTCTGTCTGTCTGTCTGTCTGTCTGTCTGTCTGTCCGTCCGTCCGTCCGTCCGTCCGTCCGTCCGTCCGTCCGTCCGTCCGTCCGTCCGTCCGTCCGTCCGTCCGTCCGTCCGTCTGTCTGTCTGTCTGTCTGTCTGTCTGTCTGTCTGTCTGTCTGTCTGTCTGTCTGTCTGTCTGTCTGTCTGTCTGTCTGTCTGTCTGTCTGTCTGTCTGTCTGTCTGTCTGTCTGTCTGTCTGTCTGTCTGTCTGTCTGTCTGTCTGTCTGTCTGTCTGTCTGTCTGTCTGTCTGTCTGTCTGTCTGTCTGTCTGTCTGTCTGTCTGTCTGTCTGTCTGTCTGTCTGTCTGTCTGTCTGTCTGTCTGTCTGTCTGTCTGTCTGTCTGTCTGTCTGTCTGTCTGTCTGTCTGTCTGTCTGTCTGTCTGTCTGTCTGTCTGTCTGTCTGTCTGTCTGTCTGTCTGTCTGTCTGTCTGTCTGTCTGTCTGTCTGTCTGTCTGTCTGTCTGTCTGTCTGTCTGTCTGTCTGTCTGTCTGTCTGTCTGTCTGTCTGTCTGTCTGTCTGTCTGTCTGTCTGTCTGTCTGTCTGTCTGTCTGTCTGTCTGTCTGTCTGTCTGTCTGTCTGTCTGTCTGTCTGTCTGTCTGTCTGTCTGTCTGTCTGTCTGTCTGTCTGTCTGTCTGTCTGTCTGTCTGTCTGTCTGTCTGTCTGTCTGTCTGTCTGTCTGTCTGTCTGTCTGTCTGTCTGTCTGTCTGTCTGTCTGTCTGTCTGTCTGTCTGTCTGTCTGTCTGTCTGTCTGTCTGTCTGTCTGTCTGTCTGTCTGTCTGTCTGTCTGTCTGTCTGTCTGTCTGTCTGTCTGTCTGTCTGTCTGTCTGTCTGTCTGTCTGTCTGTCTGTCTGTCTGTCTGTCTGTCTGTCTGTCTGTCTGTCTGTCTGTCTGTCTGTCTGTCTGTCTGTCTGTCTGTCTGTCTGTCTGTCTGTCTGTCTGTCTGTCTGTCTGTCTGTCTGTCTGTCTGTCTGTCTGTCTGTCTGTCTGTCTGTCTGTCTGTCTGTCTGTCTAAAAACCTCGTTATAACGAAATCTTTAGCTTGCATTCTGGCTCCACGGTAATTGCAGCGCAATAATTTTGGCTCCTCCTTCAACTTCGTGATATCCATTCCATCGTTGTGTCCATTCTTGCATGTATACTGCCCTATGACTCTCTACGGAGATTTCAATGGGAACCTAACTTACGTCGTTCCATCCCTTATTTTGTTATCTCCCGTTTCGTTATAGCGAGGTTCGACTGCAGTTCAATGCTTTCGCCACGTTTGTTTGCAAAGTGTGACAATATACTTCTCAGCAATATGCCATCGATAAGACACCCCGCTGTAGCGGCTCCATGTTTATGGGTATGGAATGCAAAAACGCATGAGCGCCATGCTTTGCGTGCACTTAAAGAACTCCGCGCTGTCATAACTATCCCGGAGCCCTCCATTATGACGTCTTTTATAACCCAAATGTGACTTTGGGATGCAAATCCCGATAATCTTGCTTGTTTTTATAAACTATGGAAATGCTGATTTATGCATCGATACTGACCTGTATATACATTTTGCAAGTCAATTTCAAAGAAAAACCGGCAACCGATGTTGTGAACATTTTCAATATTGTCAAACCAATCGATCAATTAATCAAATAATTAATCAGTCGCTGCTGGTCCTCCTGCGTGTGAAGCTGGTTCAATTCACTAGAAGTATAGTTGTGGTTGACATTTTCGTTGGCCGCAACGGAACGATAACGGATGGATTAGCGGACGGATTAGCGGACAGATTAGCAGGAGAAAATGAGCGAGCTTGCATCTTTGCAAGAGACACGCAGCTCTTTTTTTTTTTTCGTGATTGGCTGACGGAGTCCATTACTGCATCTGCGCTGCATGGGACTGGTGAAGTTTTGCTGCGTTCCTTTTGAATCACTGGAATCATGTTTCGTGTTTTCTTTTTCTTCTGGTTTCACTTCCCACTTTCTTTGTCCTCTTAAAATTTTTTTTGACACATGGCGCACTCAGCCGGTTCGGTTTCCTTGTCTCAATATTTTTCAGTGAAGTGCACATTGAAGAGAAAATAAATCAGGTAATCTAAAACAAATACGATGGTCGGAAACTTCTGCTACCCGTACATTAGCTTCTACGGCATCGAGTTGCCGGAAGTTTCTAGAGACGTCAAAGTATGCTATAGTAAGTTGGTGTTATGGCTGAAACGGCAGGTGCTACACGCTATAGATATCAGTGAGCGCAAAAACGGAACTCTTTCTGATGTCATTGTATTCCATTATCGTACACACAAGTAAAAGTAGTTGCTTTTTCCCATAGTGTACTGCAAGTGATGAAACTTCTCTGGATGAACGCTGGTAACGAAAGAGCGTTTTTAAAGATTCGCTGAGTGTAGTTGAGGAAGAAATAAACTGACTGAGTCAGGGTTGATACTGACATGCTTCTCAAAATGTGGCGAGACAAAAAAAAAAAAAAAAACTAATGGTTATAGCGCACTCACCCGGTTCGGATTTCTTCTCTTCATATTTTTCAATTGAGGCCGCTTGAAAATTATAGATAAATGAAAATTAAAACAAAGACGAAGGTAGGAAACTTTTGTTACCCGCGCATTAGCTTCTATGGTATCCAGTTGCCCGAAGTTTCTGCAGACGTCAGAGTATTCTAGTAAGTCTTTGTTACGGTCGAAACGATAGATGGTAACGCTATATATGAGTAAGCACAAAAAACAGAAGTCTATGTGTGCGGTGAAAGGTTATTAGGAATCGAAGTATAGGATCGCTGACTTGCTGGCCCTTGTCTTGTGCCCAGGTCTAAGTCATTTTAGCGCAACAACTTACAAAAAGACGAAAAACGTAAAGAAGAAAAGGGCTAATATCATTACGTAGCCAGTCTACAAGACCATTCGGCTGCAATTTTACTGGGGTCAGACAGTAAAGGTGAAAAAGGTACAATAATTGTAAAATAAAAGTAGATAAGAAATAAAAAAGAAGATTCAGAGATGTCCCGGCGGCAACTTTATTTTGGGTGCACTTGTTTGTCAAAGTTAAAGGCGACAGTGACGAAGGTAGTCAGGCCTTCATGTTAAGAATAATCATAAATAACCAGCAAATCGCTATCAAGTATTAACCACGTAAGTAGTTATGAATTTGCTGGTGTCTCAACGAAATGCCGTTGATGCTATTTCTGGACCAGACAGGTATAATTGGCAGCAATGCTTAATTTGCTCACAATTCCAGAAACAAAATAGAAATGATCTTAAAAGTAGGTCTGCTGATGGCGACTTTCAAGCAATAGTTACCAGGAAATACTGCATCAACAAGCGGATAATCTAAAAAAAATAAAATAAGGGGGGGACGCAGGAATGACCGTACAGCTCATCGTCTTGTAATGTAAACTGGAATATTTCACCAAGGAAGTACTATTAAATTTTGACTGCTTTTAATTATAAGAAAACTTGAGAAAATGTTCCAAAAGCCAAGGGAACTCATGCTTCAAAGTGCTGTTTTCACTGGCTTTACTTAACGAAAAATAACAAAAACATAGACGTTTCGCCACCTATGCGGGTGGCATCGTCAGTACACAATGGCAACAAATGAGAAATATTTGTTGAGAAATGAGAAATGGCAACAAAAATTTCTCATTTGTTGCCATTGTGTACTGACGATGCCACCCGCATAGGTGGCGAAACGTCTATGTTTTTGTTATTTTTCGTTAAGTAAAGCCAGTGAAAACAACACTTTGAAGCATAACAAAACTTTCAAATGTGCTCTTATAAAGTAATGTCACAGGGCATAATCGATCTTCCCGTTGTGCTACCCCAAGCAGGGACCGCAATACGCTTTACGAACGAACAAACGAATGAATGAACTTGAACTAATTAATGGACAATTACATATACTTTCGATTAATACAACACCGAACTACAATGGGAGTTCTGGAAGAACGAGTTAACGTTGCCCATATACCGTAGTCGTCTCTTTTCACAAAGCTACCACAGGAATGTAGACAAGTAGCCTATGTCAAGTACAACGCAAACATCACTTCGAGGCGCCTGCTATGGACAATGTAAGAACGAGGCCAGGAAATAACTTCCATGAAGGTGGAACAGAGTTAAGGAACCCGGAAATAAGAGGAACCGAGAAGCTGCCGGTGGCAGGTAGTGGCCATGTGTCCGGAAACACAAAAGTCAATCGTCTACGGCTACGGCCCCGAAGCTCGAAGCAAGCTCGCCACGTGACTCGATTCCTCCGCTTTGCCGGAGTCTACGTGTTCGGAATCGACGTGCTCGGTATAATGAACGTAGCAAAAGCGCTGGCTATACGTGGCGGGAACCTGCGGTACGTGAAGCACGTAGGAGAGTCGGGTGACCGTCGCAGCTCTTCGCGGCCCCGAATTTTACGTTCCGTTCTTTTGCTGGGGCAAAGACATGTGCTTCGGCCTTCCGTCCCCTCTTGTGATTTCTTGCCGGCAAACACCGTACCTACCAGATTCGATTGCTTTTGTTTGTTTGTTTGTTTTTTGTGTAGGCGATGCGACACGCTTCCTTCCGACGAGGAGAAAGGTCTGAAACCAATGGTGCTCGGCGACCAGTTCCCATTCGGGAGGGGAAATGGATTGAAAATGAAGGAACGGCTACGTGAGATTGGTTTGTGCCCGTGAAGCACGACCAGCGGTGCCCTGGTTGAACCTAGGCCTATAAGGCGAGTTGCGACTTCTTCGAGTGGCCTTTAGAGAACGCTCGTATAGGAACGCTCCATAAGTAATGGCGCACATAAATTTAGGGGGACGCTTTCAGTCGCGTAAAACCCGTAATATCGTCGGTCCCTTATTCAGTTGTTAGTGCATTGGCGATCGGGGTTTTCGATAGTACTTTGAGCTTCTCCGCCCACTGTATAAGCGGGTAACATCCCAAAGGCTGCGGTAGCTCGTTCTGTCTGCAGACTTACAAGATCGAGATTTTTGTACTCCACTTGCTTTCCTCAAGTTCTTCGCATCCATACGGCTCCCGTTACTTGAATTAGGCCTGAGGGGTGTGGAATGGCGCATTAACTTCAAGTAGCATATTGTTGCGGTACAACGCGGAAAGAAGACAGGGAGACGTTCTTCAAGAACAACACGACAACCTATTCAAAAACTAACGGAACATGCTCCCATCATCGTTATCTTCTGCATAGAATACACCCGTCAATATTAACTGAGCGCCCGCAGAAAAAGTTCGGAAGTATATCGGGTGTCTCTGCCAAAGCAATCGGTAAGGTTTAAATGCAGCGTGTGCAGACACTGCAATTGTAATTCTTGAGCTGTATTGCTCAAACCGGGGCATATTAGTTTCACGAGAAATAACAATTCATAACTGAACAATTAACAGAACTTCATTAATGAATGTTTTAATTAATTACCTTACGGCACATATTACAATTTGCAATTTGAAGGCAGGGTAATTGCGAGTCTGATTCAGTCGGGGCGGATTCTGAATTTGGCACCAGTTTTGAGATACGGATTCTCGAACGTTTCAATGAAATCAAAAGCGCCGAGTTTTCAAGGAAGCGAACGCAAGCATGGCAGATGACGATTATTGTTTTGGGACAAATATACACCCCAAAGGAGGGGGGGGGGTGCAACCGCTTCAAGGGTGCGGAATGGAGGAGAGGGAGGGGGGTTCTATTCCAGTGGATGCTGCGTATGACGTGGCATCCATTGACGCATGCTGATAGCTTGCGTCAGTGGATGTAGTATGACGCATGCAGCATGCGTCATACTGACGTATGACGCATGCTGATAGCTTCGTGTGCACTATATTTTTGCCGCTTAGTTTGCGGTGAAGCAAGAGGCAGCACGAAGGTCCATTCGCTCGCGGCTGCTGCCACGCTTCCTCACTCCAGCGTTTTGACCGTGAGTTCCTGCGCCCACCCAGTGAAATGTGTTCACGTTTGCTTGTGCGCGCTTGACAACACGGTTGTTAACTTAGATAATAAGCGAAAGTTTACTAGTTTCTACGGCCGATAAAGCTACTATTCTTAGACCGCATGGCTGTCTACTAATTTTCCTATCGCCATCGATGCTTCACCTTTCGGGCAAAAAAAGTGACTTTTCTTGTATCTCCAGAGCAAAAGAACAGGAGCAGCTGGGAAGAAGGACTTGATCAGTTTGTCACGTGCCGCACACTGGAACTGCGCACACAGATCTCAAGGGCAGGTGAGGGAGAAGGAGCAAGAACAACGGGAAATCCCCCTCCTGTATCCGCTCACGGCTCCGACACTGACACGTCATCGTTGTCACGTCGTAGTCATTTCATCGCCTTCATGACATTGTCGTCCTTCCTCAGTTGTAATGCCATCGTCATTCTCCCGCCGTTTTCACTATGTCGCTGCACACTGCGTTGTCGCATCCTCAACATCACGCCACCATCTTCCAGCCGTCATCATTGCGCCGTCGTCGCAGAGTCGTCGCCATCTTGTCGTGGCTGTCTCACGGCCGTCATTATATTGTAGTGATTCAAGTGTCGTCGTGCCTCCGTGGTCCCGCCGTTTGTCGCCATTCCGTCGTGCTCATTGCGTCGTCGTCGTAAGACCGGGCACAACAAGGGCATGGCGATGACCGTGTGACGACTACGCAGTAGTGCTGAACGGCGGCGAAAGTTGACGTCTCGATGCTGCCACGGCAATTCGTGTGGGAGCTGTCTCTAAGAGTCGGCTTTAAAATTTGTTTATCACCCGCCGTGGTTGCTCAATGGCTATGGGGTTAGGCTGCTGAGCACGAGGCCGCGGGATCGAATCCCGGCCACGGCGGCCGCATTTCGATGGGGGCGAAAACACCCGTGTACTTAGATTTAGGTGCACGTTAAAGAACCCCAGGTGGTCGAAATTTCCAGAGTCCTCCACTACGGCGTGCCTCGTAATCAGAAAGTGGTTTTGGCACGTAAAACCCCATAATTTAATTTAAAATGTATTTATTGATTGCTCTAAAATAAAATTTACCTGGCGTATTGTTTGCTGTAATTTGTAATAGCTTGCTTACGAGTGTGTGTGCTTTTATATATTTTTTTGCCAGTAATCCGTAACGATTGCTTCTCCCGTCGCAATTCACCGCTCCCACGTTGGAGTTCATCTAGCAGATTGTACGGCTGCGGCAGTTAAAGCTCGACGCCGCCTGCGTGGGAGTCCCAAAGCGACCATACAACCATGGAGCCGGTGATAGCGCGCACGTTGCGTTGGAGGTTGAATCGCCATAAGAACCGCTGACAGACGCTTAGTACTTGTGAAGAGTAAGATACGTCGCTTATACAGCTTCGCTTTGATGAATCAGTTGTTCACATTGGCATACGTCTGCAAAAGATGTTTGTCTAATCGTTTTGCGTTCGGGGGCACAGCACTATCCTGGTTCACGAACTGCCGTAGCGCAAACACGGGTGAATGCGCGCACGTACGTAACTCGTGCATTTTAGCATATCTACAAGAAGGTTCAAAAATTAATTGACGTATGGCAGGAGAAACGTGGCGTTTAGAAAGAGGGGATTTCAACAACGATAATATCAGTGGGACACAATATGGTATGATAGCAGCACTAGAAGCCTGGCGCATTCGCAATGGAGCCAAACGTATGCCGACTGCTAACGTACGATATCTTGAAAAGCCTCCGGACTAGCTCTGGGTAGACTCAAAATTTCGCCTTCATATCTAACTTGCATTACAACTAACATTAACGTAGAAGGCTATGCAAAACATTTTTTTAGGATTCCTTCATATCCTTTAAAATAACTTCACAGGCAAGGTAAATATGCCTGAAAGTATATGCTTTGAGGGGAAACATCTATCAGTGTGGTCAGCATAGAGGGTCGCAAGCTGTAACTGCATGTAACGAAAAACAAGTACACAGGGAGCTTATACATGCACTTCATTGCTCCCTAATAATAATAGTGGCACGCACACTCTATCCGGTGACCGCATTTCACCGGCTAACACATGTTAAAGGTAATCGCTAAACGCAAGACGCGCCTTTCTGTACCGGAGGCTTGCCGAATATTATGGATGATTCTCTCTGTTGCCGAGCCTCACGTAATCAAATTCTGTGCGCGACGGCAATAATGGTCTACATTGTAGAACTTAGGCGAGCTCCAACAATTGCGCTTGAAGGCTCATTGAGCAGTGTATAAATAGCCGACGCGCCCTATTCGCAGATCCGATTTTCAAGATCGTCGACTGTGCTCGCTGCTATCTGAGCTTCAAGTGCACTTGCTTTTGTTGGCACATGCAGGGCAAGGAAAGTTAGGTTTTCTTTTTTCATTTCATTTCATTTTTTTATTTCCTGTTGGTTTATTGTGATATAAATTATTTGGACACTCCAGGGGAATTTCTTCCGCTGGCATCGGTGTCGGCGTCACAGTGATGTTCCGTATAAAGTTCAAGATCGATAACATGGGCCGGTATTTTGTAGCGATGCCTTTTCCGATTCCATGCTTTTTCAGGCTTTTCGCGCTTGGTCAGTGGTCAGAGCGACGGTCTGCCCACATTATCAACGGGATCAGGCGGCCGTGTGTGGTGGATGATAAGAATAGCATAGAATAAGGCATAAGGCATCGCTACAAAATAGCGGCCATGGTCGCCGCGCGCCTTATGCTATATGTGGGAGTGAAAGTGGGCGAAGGTGAACCGAAGATGGCGGCTCAGTCTCGAGCGTGGTCATCGAGTGAATTGTGTTTATGATTACCTGTGCGTGGTTACCTGTACATGGTCGCCGCGCGCCTTATGCTATATGTGCGAGTGAAAGTGTGGGAAGGTGAACCGAAGATGGCGGCTCAGTCTCGAGCGCGGTCATCGAGTGAATTGTGTTTATGGTTACCTGTGCGTGGTTACCTGTGCGTGGTTACCTGTGCATGGTCGCCGTGCGCCTTATGCTATATGTGCGAGTGAAAGTGGGCGAAGGTGAACCGAAGATGGCGGCTCAGTCTCGAGCACGTAAGGGAGGAAAGTGGGTAGGAACCGCGGGCCGCCTCCCATCGCATTCAAGGCGTCTGGGAAGGGAAGGGAATGGAGGGAGGGGTTGGTCGTTCTACTCCGGCGGCCGCTGCGTATGGCACGGCCGCGCGGGCTCGATCTTGAAAGCGCACAGGCGAGTTGCGGGCTGAGCCACGTGGCCGAAAGTCAAGTATTACAGCCCAACCATACGCATACGCTTGCTGGCGCAACTACGCATGCGCAGATAGGGCAGGACGAGTCGTACGCGTCGATGTGTGGCGTGACTGAGGCCTAATATCTGCTCCAAAACAGATGTCGGGCACTGGCCGCCTCGCGTTTCTGCGCGCCTGGCTGCGGAGCAATGGCGTGGTATTACAATCAGCGCTCATTGAGGCAGCAGATTTACGTCACGCCAGCTTTTTCCTTTACTTCTCGCGCCGATTTAGTGGCTCTAAAAAAACGTGTATTCATCAACATTTCAGCATTTCGAAGCACTACCGATATCAAATTACGAGACGATTTCTGCGAAAAATTCTTCTCAGTAAGCCAAGTGAGCGGGTCCCGGCACGCGCCTTTTGTAGATGCAGGTCATCATCATCATCATTAGCCTGTTTTACGTCCACTGCAGGTCGAAGGCCTCTCCCTGCGATCTCCAATTACCCCTGTCCTGCGCCAACCGATTCCAACTAGCGCCCGCGAGTTTACTAATTTCATCGCTACACGTAGTCTTTTGTAGTCCTCGATTGCGTTTTCCTTCGCTTGGTACCCATTCTGTAACCCTAATGGTCCAACGGTTGTCTAACCGGCGCATTACATGACCTGCCCAGCTCCAGACCAAGGAGGTATGCGAACCGCCGTTCCTCGCGAGGGGCGGCAAACGCAAGCTGCGCCGGCGCTAGCTTTGGCATGCTGGCAAGGGTACGTGTAGTTTGGCCTTTATAGCTCTGAGGCACACGTGCGAGGTCCAGGTCACCATCCACACCGGTGCTCACGCCGTTGGAGACTACGCACACACACGACGAATCGGTTTATATATGTAGCCACCTAGACTCTGCAACCTCTGCAATTTATTTATTTATTTCATTACCTTCAATGCCCGAAGGCGTTACAGAAGGGATTGGGAAAAAATACATAATTGTTGTGATTGTTGGCGGCTAGTGTATACAATAATAATTGGCGACGGCGGATTTAAGTGCAGGAACAATTGGAATGGCGTCGATGGAGGTAGGCAGGTACGTGGTTCCATTCCCTCGATGTCTTGGGCGAGAATCAATCGGAAAATAGGTTAGTATGGCAAAAAGAGATTTAAACTTTATGATGGTGATTAGTACGACAAAACAAATAAGATGGCTCATTAAGAAGTGGCTCCTTTTTCAGATGTGGATTATGAAAAATCTTATGAAATAAGGATAACCGAAACATTTTATGCACAGAGAGAGGCTAGGAAATTTCAAAATGTGTTTCATCGACGACACACTTGAAAAGCAGGAATGATTTGGAAGAATGAAACGCGCACTATGGTTTTGTACTGATTCTAATTGATTATTTCGAAATTCTTTACTGGGATCCCACAAAGCGCGTGCATATGCAAGCTTAGGCTTTGCAAGTGTTTTATGTAATGTTAAGGGAAGATCGTGCCCTTGAAAAGCCGCGGCGTAAGAAACCTAACGGGCGATTAGCATTGTTAACGACTTGGTTAACATGGGTTTACCAAGAAAGGTTAGCAGTCAGGTGAACACCTAAATACTTATGCATGGTAACCTCGTCTAGTACAGAGCCATCAGTGTGATAAAGAGGAGGGTTACAAGCAGAAGCTTTTCGGGAGGTTCTTATTACTTTACACTTTTTAACGTTCAAATGCATTTGCCATGCGTTGCACCAGTTAGTTATAGTGTCGAGGTCAGATTGAAGTGCTGCAAGGTCGGTGTCAGGTGATACTATGCGATAAATTACGCAGTCATCAGCGTATAGCCTGATGGATGATTGAACTACATTAGCCAGGTCGTTAATGTAGACTAAAAATAAAAGTGCGCCGAAGACAGAAGCCAGCGGCACGCCGGAAGTAACTGGACAGGAAGCGTAATCAAAATTGCTAGCTGCCACAAATTGCGTTCTATTAGAAAGAAAGTAAAGGTGAGAGACAAGGTCAAACGCTTTCTGAAAATCCAGGAATATGCAGTCGACAAAACACCAATTGTCAAGAGCAGTGAAAAGTTCATTGGTCAAGCAAATTAGTTGCGTCTCAAACAAAAATGACGTATGAAACCCATGCTGTTTCGTCGTAAAGAATGCATTACACTTGAGAAAATTAGCTAAACATGAGTAAATAACATGCTATCCCAGAATCCAAGGGCTTCAAGGAGGCCAGTGAAGCCTAAAATGAAAAAAAAAAACACCTACAAATGAAAAATACACCTTCAAGCGTCATAATTGCTTTAACGAAGCGCATATCTATTCGCAAGGAAATCATCTTCGATAGTTTCTGCCAAATCTTTAGTTTTGAGATTAATTGCATATGGCGTTGCCAAACTTTGAGAGTTGGAACCGGGCCGAGAAAGTAGTTTTACACCTAGCAGATGGCGCCACCTCACTAGCTTTGGGGGAGGCCTGCGAGCGGAGGCTCAAACTGTAGTAACGCTATTGTTTTTAACTGTTTTAATTTATTTTAAGTCGTTTATTTTTCTAATTTTAGTTCGTTTTAATTTTCGTTAATCGGCAAGGCCGCAGCACTTGCGTCCGCCCTTTCTGAAGGTGTAGCCACACCAACATCACCAGCGTCACGGTGATGCGTGGACAATGCGCAAAGCTAAAAAAAAAAACATAATTTTAACGACATTACTAATTTAGTATTACGCTCTGGTGTGAAACGCGATGACAGTGTGCTAAAATGTTGATATCGCGGCACGTCTAACGTCGTACTGCGAAGAGGTGGAGCATGCACAGCGGACCTAACACATCACGTGTCATTGTAGAGTACCACGTACCACTGTAACAGTCGTCGCAGAGGGCCGGGAAAATTTTGCAGGTCGGTACCCTGCAGGCCGATCGTAACACCACGCAAAGCTGCTCAAACCCTATATTGTCTTTCTCGCCACGTGGAGCTTTCCGCTTTCAAAACTGGAATCTATCCGGGGGCCTCTGCTTGCGAATGCCGAAATGGTTCGTGCAGTCCATATATGCTGGTGGGAGAATCTGTACTCGAAAAGGTAAAAGGGAACAAATAATAGAAGGAACGAAAGACTTTAGAAGAGTTAAGTGCTGGGCTAGTTGGTGATCTTGCATACTGAAAAGATCTTGCGCCAAAAAACAACACACACGAGAAAGAGCGCCCGTGGTGTCGTCGTCTTTCTTGTGTGTGTTGTTTTTTGGCACAAAATCTTTTCAGAACGAAGGACGAAGACGTGAAAAGTAAGATAACGCAGTAAGAAGAACAATTAGATTTTTCGAAGCGCGAAACATTGTGAACCGCCACTTACGTCGAAAATATTACGCGATTCCCCTTGGTGAGAAGCGCTGAGCGCACGCCCGGCCCACCCGCATATGGGTGTGGAGCAACCGCATCTGTCGCTGGCGCTGGTTCGGCGCAAGCAAACTTCATCAGCAGCTCGTTCAATACTACCTCTGAAAGTTCGTACTTTTTCAGTGCGAGGACCTTTTTTTCCTCTTGTGTTTGTAAATTTCCGACTGGGTTGTTCGCTGTTCGTTCAGTCTCGTATGCTTCCACTACAATCTTTGCGTGACCTTTCGAATGTTGAGGTTCCGAGGGTGAAGTTAAATTTGGATCCCTGGAAACTTCTCTCGCCCTTCGAAGGCCCGCGGGGAAAGCCGAACGTGAGCTTATCGTAACGCTCGAGTGCCTTACCGACCTATTTCTCCCCAGCTTTCCCTATTCTACCTGCACATACCCGATGCCTCCCGAGAAGTTATACATTGACCTTCATCTATAATGCGACATCCTCAGATGTGGTATATTTCTGTACCAAACCACATCGAATGTGCATTTCTTATTCTGTTTCCTTCGATACTTCACGCATTGGCGAAGCGGCATCGTGGCATTGCAGTTCAAGTAAATATAGCAGGATTCCTTTCGCTCGATTCTCTCGATTTCTTACCATCCACCGCTCTCGACCAGTTGACTCTGACGATAACGTAACCAGAGCGACCCTTCAACCTTTAAAAAAAATGTGAAAAAGGAATATAACTGCAGTGGAATGGTTTCCTTAAGCCGGCTCAGGGTCCCATAGTTTGGAGGTAAACAGCTGCAGTATCTGCTCGTCCATACTTTCCTCTGATTTCGCTTTCTTTTCTTTTCCTCTTTTTGCAGAGGGGAGAGTTTAGCATTCAATTGTCTGTTCCTGGAGTGTGACCACCTCGTCGACGCTGCAGCAAACACGACGCTAGGTTAAGTGCTTTCGTCAACCAGGGGTGCTTTCGTCAACCAGGAAATAATTCCGAGAATGTTAAAATTGAGCGTATGGGGAACTAAGTGTCATTCTGGTGGGCTATAAGTGCGTAAAAAAAGCACAAAGCCCCTCCATTTCTATTTCGGCTTGTAAATGAACTGTGTAGGTTACCTAAGCATTGTCTTGTCCAGAAGCTTGAAGCGAGCTTCTTACGGTCTTACTCGGTGGTGGAGACCTCAACAGCAATATGGGGGGATTGAAGGAGGGACAATGAGAAGACAGATGCTAACAGGACCAGCAAGGTTAACTACATTTGCAGCAGCGAAGACAATGACTGCAATGCAAGCAAAAACCATAATAAGAAGGATGCTCACAGCAGCAGCTACAACACACTACATCAAAAACGACGACGCTGTCGCTATCATTGTACTTGAAATATTATCCATCATTGTCACCAAACTCGTCGCTCTATTCATTTCCACCGTCAGTATTTGCAAGAGAAGGCAATTCATGTCTCTGTAGACGTCTTAACATAAACTTCATTTGCATAACCTCGACACGAGAGGGTTCATTCCGAAGTTGGGCGGACCCAGTCTGTCCTGACCACATTCACGTGCTTCTTGCCAACCTGGTTGAGCATGGTGTCACAACACGTCGCTGGCAGCGCTGCTGATGCTCTAGATTCTGCGAAAATGGTAAGCCTGAAACGCACAAAGGGCCCCTCACCAGGACCCATAGCAAATTTTGGTTATACACTGAAAGTTGTTACGTGTCCTCTAGGGAGCGTTCTGCCGCAAAAATTTTTCAAATCGGCTCATTAATAGCCGAGATAGAAATATTTCAGTGCCCCGAACAAAATGATTTCAGGAGGCGGGCTCCACTGCATAGGAAGCACTCTCTCCACTCGTCCCGTTCAGCCTCCGCAAGCGAAATTCCTTCCCTGCGTTCTCCCGTACCGGACATCGAGGATCGCGTCACGCATACGTCACGGGTCCCGCCTTCATTTTATGCGTTGCATATTGCTATCACTCAGTTCAGCCCTTGGGCGCGACCGGGCAGCCACCATTGAGGGTATGAGCCATTGTTCATTGCTGCGCGTCTCATATGTGGGTCTATTCTGTTTTAAGTTTGCTATGTTTGTTATTAAGTTGCTTCTATTTTTATGCGTTGCATATTGCAATCACTCAGTTCAGCCCTTGGGCGCGGCCGGGCAGCCACCATTGACCTTTAGCGCAACCACGTGACGTGACATCACGACAGCCGGAGGAAAAGCTGGGCCCCAACTCGCGCAATATGCAACGCATTCTTGGCTTAACCAAGCTAAGCCTGGCCATTTTTTTTCCCTCTCACTCTTTCTTTTTTTTTTTCGGCGCTGCGCACGAGTTGTTCTGATTATCTGGTTTCGCGTAGCGTGCGGTTTTGCGCGCTGTGTACAAGGATACATGACTAGCGGTACCATTAAGGGCTGCATGAATACTGAGGCAGAACAAGCGGATCGCAGAGCATGGTCACGCTATGCAACACGTATAAAATGACATGGTTTCGGTACCTGCGCACGTGACTGCACGGCCATGCGAACACGCAGACGAAGCAGAAGTACATTTCTCTCGCATCGGTACGAAGTAAAACAAAAAACGCGCAGACATTCCGTTCATGTGTTTTATTATTTCTCTGAACTTCAATTCGTCAATTCAAGCAACAGATCACACAAGTAACAAATGCTGCCTTGAACAATTCTCGAAGTCACGTGGCACCACGAGCGACGTCACACTGCGGACTTGAGTAGGTAGGCGCAGGGACGCGAGTACGTCACCGTCCGGCTTGGAGAGCGGTCGCCGCGAGTGAAAGGGTGAACGCCTTTCGGATTGAAAATTCAGACCTCTTCGCGGCGCGTAGCGTTGTAATACTTTGCAAACACGATCGTTGGCACGCATTGTGTGCTCTGCGCTTGTCAGCTCAAGATGGCCAGACCTGGTGTGGGGCCCTTTAAGAGGAAGCTTCAAATCGGGGGCTCGTATCTAAATACAAGGAAAAGGAGAAATCGTTTGTCTTGGCAACAAATGCACCAAATTTGATGTTGAATGTTGCATTTAAAAGCTAACGTTAAAATCTAGCGATTATTGGTCGGGGATGTTTTTCTAGGTCGTCCATTTTTTATAGATATGGGAAAAATAAAAAAAAAACTTCAGAAAACAGAACTATCACGCTTACAACTCTGTTACTCAGCAATGAAAACGATATCTGTAAAATAATTCTGTAAATTGCACCTAATGGTACACCCCTAAGCAAAAGTATACGGACCACAGGGTCGCCATAGAAACAGAATTTCTTCGTAATTAACACGCATAAACGGAAACTGACGAGTGCACTCGAGGAATCGTAATGCCAAGTTTGGACTCTAGTCTTTTATAGTCAAGTTGCATTCACAGACAGGAGAGGAAATGAGTTTCATTGCCCAATACCTGGTCCGTATACTTCTGCTCACGGGTGTACATCTAAAGCGGACAAACTTGATATACAATACGCGGCTCTCAAATAAACGAAATAAACGTGAGAAGAACTTTTGCATAATCATTGTAAACAATGTAACAAATTCACGTAAGATATAAATTGATATACCAAATTTGTCTTCTGTCGTTGCTCTAACGGATGCACCTTACAAACCATGCGATATTTGTTCGCGATGCAGAGCTACGGTTTTGTAAACTTCATGCTTCTATATCTTTATACTCACCAATTTTTGAAAACGTTTTTAAAAAGTTCGGAGCCTAACTCGAAATTGCGCTCTCTACAGTCACTGGAATTTAACTTTCTCTCTCAAATGCAATACATTTCATTAATATCTGCCAAACGTTTATCTCAAGAAAACGTTTCTTCATTTTACGTGTATTCGAACAGGCGGCATCGGAGTCCGGCCCGAGCTAAGGCTTCCTTAGCTCTGCATTACGGCCAAAGCTCTGCATTACCTGCATCCAGGCCACGCTCTTGAGCGTGGTCATACTAACGTTTTGAGTGCTACAACATCCATCAGCGTCGTTGTTCGAGATGTTATCACGTGTCCAAACATGTTGGCATTCAGCGGCACTTATTTTACCACTGCCGGGACCCCTATGGCCGGGACCCGTATGTCCAATATAGTTCCACGACCTCTCAACTGCACCGCCAAGTGTCTACGCAGCGACACAGACAGCGGGACTTCGCGGTGGAGTGTGCTGCCTGCTTCCGGGTTTGAAAACAAAGAACTGCGATGTAATCTCGGCTGCTCCTCTGCATAAGTCACGGTCGCAAAGTGTGCTCGGAAGCAGAAAGGGCTGCTTGGAAGGGCAAGCGGAAGGTGAGAGGTAAGGCTCCGTACAGCCTTCCCATTAAATCTGTGCAGCGCTGTGGAAGCTACGGGCCGAACCTATGCCTCAGGACCGGTATACCTGCTCGAAAATTAGCGCCAGGTTTAATAGATGGAAGCTTTAGCGCCGTGCCAACTAGGATTTTGCTGCTAAAGTGCACTGCCGCCCATTGTTGAAGCAACACTAGAAAGAAACACCTAACCAATGTACACTGACAGAGTATTGTTTCAGAACTCTAGTTAATTTCATGGTCATAAGTTTATCGTGGAAGCGAAAATAAAACTCGAGGTTACGTCGTTTTTCTTTCTTATAATTTCTCACCGAAACCCCGGTGCGTGTACGTCAGTGTGACGTCCCGAATTTCAAGGTGATTTTCGTGGTTCGGCCTTTGTGGCTCAGTAAATGTCCTTGAAACTTGCTAAGTGCAGTGGTTATCTTTTTTAGAGTACAATGTAGTCCATCTTTACCGACAGAAAGAAATTAAGTATGTGTTCGCGCAAACGCCGTACAAAACCCGTGGTCTCATGGCGAGCTAGTGTAACAAATGCAAGGCGGCGTCGCGACCGGCATTTTTTTTTCTTTTCTGCAGTTTCTTTTTCTTGAAAAATTAGCGCGCCTTCATTGACAGTGAGGATTGCCTTTTGACATTGTAGAAGACCGAGTGGTTACAAAGGTCATCTTAACTTTACCTTTCGTGTCACTTTCAAAGGAAGACGCCGGTGTGCAGCTCTCACTTTGCATGCACTAGACATAGCTGCAAGTAGCGTACCTACTTCAAGCCTATTTCAGTACACTGTACAGGGGGCGTAGATATATGTGAAGAACGTCTGGTCTTGGGACGACGATCATGCCGAATTTGCTAGCTGGAAACACACTCACACAACCATGCGCAAGCGCTTCGCAATTATTACCTTTACCAGTGAAACCGCACTGCACGTGTCCAACGCATAAATTACCAAAGGCATGCACTTGTTGAGGAAATCGATCTGCACATGGTCTCCGGCATTTCCCCGGTCAAAGAAATCATGTCAACAAGAAAACAGACAAAGAGAGAGCGATGGAAAGACAGGGGGGTTAACCCTACCCTGTAACTTGGCCCGCCAACAACGATTGCACTATACCCGGGAAGTCTGAAAGAGTACGGAAAGGGAAGAGAAGAGGGAAGAAAGGGAGAGCTGGTGTGAACACATCATGCAGCTTCGCGCGTCGGGTCATATTCATATTCATACTCATATGCATATTCCCGTTAGGTTGAAAGAAGTGCATTAGCTATTCGTTGACACTGCGCATATACTATATATATTCGGAAAAGGTCCCAAGGTATGCTTGCTTCCGAGAAGCGCCGGCCTTCTATGCGGCTGATGATAGATAGCCTTAGCCTCATTTCGCCAACTTCCGTTTGTATTCACTGGACTAACCTGATTTGCAGCGTCCCCCGCCGCTCGGACTTTCCCGCCGCGAGACTACTTTAGCGTAGCTGCGTCTACGTGAACCCGATGAAGTTGTTTCGAGTCGGCCTGTAGGGCCCATGGAAAACCGGTCGTCGGGTTGATGTCTAAGCCCGCCCGGAAGGGATGGGCTAACTCGCCCAACCAATCCGTTTGGCAAGATGCAAGTAGGCGTCGTCGGGTCGGGCAGAGTCAGGTCGACCTCAGACTCGACCTACTCGCGTCGACTTTACGTAAACGAAGACATCGCCGTCTGGGGTTAGGCGTCGCATTTGCGAACACTTATTAATTATTCGTCATCGAAACGGTGAACAGTGCCGCCTGCCAGTGTTGCGAATGTGATTGAACAATGTTAGCACGTTTCGTATACCGCTGTCCATCCTTCGACTGCTGACGACGCGCGAATTACGCTGCAGTATCGGCCCAGTCTATATGCTACAAATACAACAGACCGTCTATAAAGCGTATAAATTTATTTTGCGCAAGTGGCGACGTAAGGCTGACGGTGTCACAAGTCATATCGACGCAGTGCACGCTTTTTCTGCGGAGCCGCACAGTCGAAGGCGAGACGGGTCCCTCCGCCTCTTCTGTCTGCTGATGCGGCGAGACAATTTCTCGGGGCCGCGTATACGGCTGTCTGACTGCGTTTGCGTATGCGTGCCCCCGCGCGATATAGTGGGCGGACGCGGAGGGGTTGGCTGAAGCACGCCCGTGGCTGCGTGCCAAGCGGCACGCAGACGATGCGATGTTGTGCGCGTGAGCAGGGGCACGCACGGGGTCCGCAGTCGCATCGCACGGGGAAGCCATTTTCGTGTTTTGTTGCTCCGCGCTCTAACTGGGAAACGAAACGCTTTGTTTTGTATTGGCATTCGTATTCGTATTCGTATTCGTATTTCGTATTCGTATTTCGTATTCTATGTTACGATGATATCGCTGTGGCCTCCTGGGTTGTACTTTCAGCCTCGGCTTGACGTAACCACGGATGCGGCGTCTCGGTGGTGCAATACGGCCCCATCTGTTCGCATCTAATGCTTTATTTACTCAATGAATGCGCACCGTGGGACAGCTACGCCGCCTTGCACTTGTTAAGAAAGGTTTTCTCAATGCACAAATAAAGAAAGAAATGGACAAGCAACGAAAAGACAGATATTAACCACGTGCACGACCGGTTTGCAACCCTGCACTGAGAAAAAGGGGATATAGGAAAGAAGAAAGATAGAAGGGGAAAGAAAGATCTTTAGTGGCGCGTGCACACAGGCGCCCACCAAGTCGGTATATTCTACGGATTCCTTTCCCTCTGCTGCATTCCTTTCTTAGCGTGCGCCGTTAACGACCGGCATATGTCAGCGATAACGTGGGCGGAACTCTGCTTGGACCACGTTGACGAAGCGCTAAAAGGAAATAGAATTTTTGATCGGGGTCTAAAAAATTATAGGGTTTTACGTGCCCGAACCACTTTCCGATTATCAGGCACGCCGTAGTGGAGGACTCCGGAAATTTCGACCACCTGGGGTTTTTAAACGGGCACCTGCATGTATGCAGGCAAGAGATGTGGAACGGAACGTAGGCGTTCAGCTTCCTGCTCTTGTGGGTTACTTTCACAAGCTCGCTTAAAGGCACGAAGCTTTTGAACCTGCCGATGGGAAGAAAGAGGAACGTTCATAAGTAAACGTGGGAGAATACAGAATCAAAAAATGCAACAATGAAGAAGGCGAGATCTAGAGGAGACGACCAGGTGGCAGCACTACAGGTGGAAGAGCTAATTAGCGATGGAAAATAAAGGTTGGCGAGACATTATAGGCCCACTTGCGGTCAGCGCCGCATTTAAGAGCGGGGAGGTGCGCGAAAAACAAACAAGAGGGGATATAGAGGGAGCAGGTCGAGACGAAAGGAGCAGGCCGCGATCATCTCATCTCGTCGCCCTAACGGGCAGCTGGCGAACAGCTTCAAGGAGCAGAGCGGCGGTCGTAGAAGTCGGAAAGGGCGTCGTCTTACGGCGCCGATGGAAAAGGAGGAGGGAAGCGGTGGGTGGCACCCCGGTGTGCGCGCTGCCCCCTCCCCCCTTTCCACTTCTTTCAGCCGGCGTGTGTGTGTATGTAAGCGTAACACACCACATAAGAAGCACCGCTCTAATGGACGAATCGTGTTCACGCCGCTGTTCCGTGAACCCGGAAATGACGGCTCTACGCCCTCTTTCATCTCTCCTGCTGCTTCGCTGCCACGAGGGGTCGCAGTCGTGGTGGTTGCGGCAATACTTCGCGGTTTACTCCTTTCGTTCGGTATCAATGAAGAATACTCTTATACCACCCTGTTTTTGACTCCTAGGGGACTAAGGCCACTCGGGAGAGAGAAAAATGGAAGGGAGCGCTTGAAGGACGGCTTGTTTTCAACTGTTCGCCTTCGCTTGTCACAATCGCAGCAAATGTATGATGAGGCACTTTTCAAGCAGCGGCTGTTTATCAGGAATGCTAGGCTATAGTCTGTATGCAAGCGGTACAAAGGCACGAAGAGAGCGTATGAACTCACAGACACTCGTGTCCTGAACTTGTTTGAGTTATACATTAGAGTATTCCAAGATTACATATACCAGCAGCCCACATGATACTTCTTGTTGACGTGCCAAAGCCAAAGCCTTCATCATGGTGCGTCCTGCCCTTTATATGAGAGAGAGAGAGAGAGAGAGAGAGAAAGAGAGAGAGAGAAGCAAGTACAGTCAGAGAGGTCGACTAGTCTTGGTCCGGTCAGCTGCCCTGCACGTGGGGCAATGATGGGGGAAGCGAAAGACAGACAGAGAGGAAAAAACAGTAATTCGGATTGTTCATGTTCACGAGACAGGAGCCGCGTGTGTCTAAAATCAGGCGCTCAAGCCCGTTGTTTTCAGCTACTCCAGAGTGGATCGTGTGAATGTATTGGTCTATGAGAGATTAGGCTATAGGTCCCCTGGATTTTATCATCAAACTACGTGCATTCCTTTAAAGCGCTGAGAGCCTATACAAGCCTCATCGCTTGAATCACGTGGTCCCCTTAACTCTCGTGAATATGCCGGCGTAATTATATATTGCGTATTGTCGTCCTCTTCACCCTAATCACCATCATCCTTTTAGGCCCAAAGCAAGTCGAAGGTCCATCGCAGCGATCTCCACTTAACCGTACCTTACGTCAGCTGACTCAATTTTATGTCTGTGAATCTCGCAGTCTTATCATACCATCTAATCTACTGCCATCCTCGACTACGTGAACCAGGGTACTGTTCGTGTTGCAGGCAGTACTAGAAAAGTTCGAAGCCCCGGCAAGTTCGACGTGAACTGCTTAAGTGCTTTAGTCTGAACCCGATACAAGGATACGAAAGACACATATCAAGAAAGGGGTCAGGCAAGGAGCCACAATCTCTCCGATGCTATTCACTGCATGCTTGGAAGAAGTATTCAAGCTACTAAACTGGGAAGGCTTAGGAGTAAGGAGCAACGGCGAATATTTCAGCAACCTTCGGTTTGCAGATGACATTGTCCTGTTCATTGTCCTGTGATGAAATTAGGATTTTAGCAGGCGCCAGTTGGAATCAGTTGGCGCGGCACAGGCGGTAATTAGAGATCGCAGGTAGAGGCCTTCGTCCTTGTAGTGGACATAAAATAGGCTGATGATGATGAAACTGGGGTCGATTCAGCTTGTCGGACGCGAACATTGTCGACCGTCTCAACTGAACGCCAGCGTGTCGGATTGAGCGAGCGCCGTGGCGAGTTCTTTCAAGCCTCTTGGAAGGTGTAGGTTGACTCGTCCAACCCGCTTGGCAAATGCATGTAAGCGCGGTAGGGTCGGGTTGAGTGCATGGGCTCGACTATTGACTCGAGCCGCTCCCGTCGAGTTAACGCAAACGAAGCTAGTGCCTTGTGGCTGGCCTTTCTTACATCTGGCGCTACAAGACACTTCTAGGAGTGGGTAATTGGAAGGTGTTCCTTGGCTAGTTCGTGGATACTTGCAGCTTTAACAAACGCGCACATTAGACGGGAGGGAAATATAGGTAGACACAATACAAGCGCTAGCGCTTGTTAGCGCTTCTCTTCTGTCAACCTTTTTTTTTTGTGTGGCCAGTCTAGAATGTCCACTTCTTAAATCTGCAAGTATGAACCAGCTAGCCTAGAAAACAATATACATGCAGTAAGTCGCATTTATCCTGCTGTACACGCTGCTACCTGTCTGCCCCCTTTCGGCTTGTGTTCCACTTTATGCCACCATTGGTGACATCGTGATGTCATCTTGTGTGGCGCTTGTCCCATGTCTGTCTTCTTCGGTTCGGCCTAAAGAGAGCGTTTGTGAAACGTCCTCGTAGGCACTTGTTTTCTTCGTGCTTCAGTGGAGCGTTCGTACGCTTTAGCCTGGCCGGCTGGGGCGAGCGAGAGGGAGCGAGTGTGCAGAGAAAAGTGGGAGGATGTTTTATGATCAGGGGAGAGTGCACGATAGGCCGCCTCGAGTGGGTGACGAGGGCCGGTTCTGTAGATCGTCGACGTTAATAGCGCGCTGTTGAGAGAACTACTTCCCCAGCAGCGTTTAACGCAGCAGTTCGTGCGGCTGAGGATGCGCGGGCTTCCGTTATGAAAGCGTTGACGGGCCCACAAGTCAGCCACTGTTTGCAACGTGTGCGTGCATATAGAGAGCCCCATTTTGGCATGTCCGCGAGATTCCATTCGCGATAGTATCGTACCCTCCGGGTCCTCTGACGAAGAAAAAAAAAAGGACGCTAAAGATGGAAAATTTATCTCAAATATAGTAGGCAAAAGGTTTGCGCCAAAAACGTTAGCCTGGTCGGGAGACTGCACGTAACTCAGAATGTTGGATAATAGCGTAAAGAATTACGCTAGCAGGTCTTCTGCGAATTCAAGGAGACACTAATATGCTGTTTCAGTTTACACTGATAAAGCATTCTTTCAAAACTTTATTCTTGTTAGTTTCACATCAAGAAGTTTAATACTATTACTAGAAGAGAAAATGAAATCTGAGCTTTCAGCTTTTCAATTTCGCGTCTAAACAACATCGCCGGTACGTCACTATGAAGTCACGGATTTCAAAGTACCCTCTCCTGTTTGACCCGATCCGGCTCAGTAAATGTCCTCGGCCCGCTTACAAACACAAAATAAAGCTCTTACGTCTGAGTTGTTGAGAAGTACAAATTCTAGCCAATCTTCATGCTGGACATATTATTAGCCAAGGCGGCCGGCAAGTCGTAAAGAGCACTTAGATACGAAAGGCTTTGTGAATTCGGCCTTTGGAAGCTTGCTAAGGTTTTTTGTTCTAGCTCCATTAAACTAGATTGAAGTCCATCTTCACCGGCAAAATGTAAACTAGGCCAGAGAAAAGTCCGTGAAAATCAGTGACGTCACGGCTGATTGGTGCGGGAACTTCGAGGCGGCGTCGCCACTTGCATTTCGCTGTTGCGCCTTTTACGCGTTACCAAGCGTTTACACACGGTAACGCCTCTAAAATTAAAAATATGAATGCGGAAAACTGGGTATGTCAGCCTCTATACGTAGACAAGCCGGCTATCCCGGAAACCCTGCTACGTGTATCTCACATGTCAGCTGAAAGCCAGCGCCACCTGTGAGGCCCCTGAAACGCTGAGCACGAGGTCACGGGATTGAATCCCGGCCACGGCGGCCGCATTTGGATGGGGGCGAAATGCGAAAACACCCGTGTGTTTAGCTTTAGGTGCACGTTAAAGAACCCCAGGTGGTCGAAATTTCCGGAGTCCTCCACTACGGCGTGCCTCATAATCAGAAAGTGGTTTTGGCACGTAAAATCCCATAATTTAAAAAAAAAGGCTCATGAAACCCGAGTTCAAACGCAAGTTTAAGACCTGCACGCGGAGAAAGTCACCTTCCTTGGAGGCTCGGGTGTCAGTCTGAGCCTAGAAGCGGTATCCCTACGCAACAAAAGTAAAGTTCTCGTAGATCAGACCAACGATGTATAACAATCACCCCGAACCATCCCAGACAATAGTATTGAAGAAAACAAGTTAACGAAAAAATCTCGGAAACCACGGTAAGCGGGGCTTTTCTGGTATTTCAGGAAGACGTCGTACTAATGCAACTCATCGTGCTTTTTTTCCTTAACATCTTAAATAAAAATTCATATCTGGGGTTTTATTTTCCACATGGTCGATCTAATTGTGAAGCACGGCGTAGATTATTTACGAATACGCGGGGTTGTTTGACCTGCGCCCAACTCTATTTGCAGGGTTTTTCGCCTTTCACCCCCGTCGGAATGCGGCCACCGTGGTCGGGATCAAGGCCGTGAGCTCGAGCTCGACAGCGGAAAGCCATCGCCACTAAGGTATCGCGGAGAGTTCCCGACACTTCAAAGACTACCGCGCACAAAGGGCTGACGACGAAGCCGGGCGTGACGGACATAGGCGCTGATGTCATTCTTACCGTCCTCGTCCGAACTTGGCCGACATTTTCCCAGAGAGGAGATTATACTGATTACGCTCGTCTGGAAACACTGTGAAAACTTCGCGATGGCGCTGTCCACAAACACATTCGTTGTAATTTGCAACAACTTTTATATCCACTCATTCCAGTCTTTTCGTCACGACGGGACGGATCGATTCTGGGCCGTGTAGGAGTTGAGGAGGACGTCGGGAAGAAAAACTTGGAAGGTTTATTTACATAATTTTCAGAGAGCCGCCAAGAAATCAACAGTCATAGATGTCATTACGGGCCGGCAGCAACTCGGACGCTGCGGCCCGCGGCAAGAAGCACGAAAGAGAGGAATCAAGGAATGCCCTAGGAATGCTCTCGGTCTGCGTCTTTTAAGCTCTTCGGTGTCTCGAAGACACGTCACGTTCGGCCAATGGGAGAGCCCGCTCAGGTGACGCCATTTTCGGCCAATCGCAGAGGGCTTACTTCTCCCTGCAGTCTTGCCTTGCTGACTTGCAATGCGCCGTCACAATAGATGGATGGGGCGCCGCTGCCAGGTTTTCACGGCGCATTACAGCCGTCTTGCTTCGGGACCCACTTTACCCGCAACAGTGCCAGGCTCTCGCTTCACTTTCGGGAAGAGTCAAGCAGTGAATAACTCCACCTGCGGCACACGAAGTGGGGGCCGCCAACTTGTTTGCACGTGCCGCACCTCAGGAATGTGGTGTCCGTGCTCCTGCGCTCCTTAATTAGCTGTGGTGTGATTCGATGTGGCCTGGTGAACTCGAAGTAGGCCCAGGAAACGGTCCCGTATCTAACAGCTGCCAAGGCTCCACAATTCGAGCCCACGGGAACTATCTGGCGGGACGGCTTATTCTGCACTGTATCTCCACTCTTAATCTTGTTGTAGTTACCCCCGTACTCTAGCACGTTCTTCCACTCAACACTACACTTCGTCTCTGTGATGATGATGATGTTTATTGGTATCCTCCTTTGGAACGGTGTGGGGACTAGGAGTTTCCTAGCCTGCTTGACTTAATCAGGCTTTGCTACAACTACTGCTCTCAAGCCTTTTGCCTGTCTGATCTCGATCTAATATTTCGTATTTAAAGCCTCTATCACTGTACTGTACCACTGCCTAGACTTGCAGTGACCATCAGCTCAATCAGTGTTTTCCCTGCTTTTATTCCACCGATACTCTAATTGTCTTCAATTTATCTTAACGCCTTAAGCCCAGTGCTTGCATCCCTCAACTAGAAAGATGGCTACCCATACCCCATCCTTCCGGAAAGAAGTCAAGGCTGCGTCCGTTATCCAGTGGAACGCCAGAGGGCTAAAATCACGAATTTCAGATTTTCGGCAGTTTGTGTACACCAATCTGTTTCCCCTCATCGTCATTTGTGAGCCCAACTTGTCGAAATCAATAAGACTGTCAGGATACGAATTTATCATGTCATCAACAAATGGTGCATGCAGCAAAATCGTCATTTATGTTCGTCGTGAACTCACCTATGTTTTGCAACCAATTGCGCCCCACGACGACAATCAATATGTATGCATCACAGTTAAAAAGAACAAACTCTTGTTTACTCTCATAGGCGTGTATATATCGCCTTTCTGCAATTTCGATACCAAAAGATTTGCGGATATCTTGAGTGTTTGTCCCGCCCCATGGGTCATCATAGGATATTTCAATGCACACCATCCAGCATGGGGAAGTACAAGGACAAATGCAAAAGGGCGAAGATTAGCAAGCATCGCCCACAATTATGGCCTTACTATCCTGAACGATGGTAGCCCCACCTTTCTTCGAGGCGTGACATACGGCAGCTGCCTCGACCTTGCTTTCGTCTCCAACTCTCTCGCCAGATGTGTGAAGTGGTTTCCAGACATTGAGACACATGGGAGTGACCACATTCCCACCTATCTGAACATCAAAGGCTTGTCGTCTAGATCAGGCTTACGGAATACCATTCGGACGATTCAATGGGCCAACTTCAAATCTGAGATGGAAGATGCCTGCCGCGAGGGCCTACTATCAGGGTTAGAGCAAACGATTAAAATGACGATACAAAACGCCACTCGCATGATGACGACCTCTTCCACGCGGAATGACTTCGACATAGAATTAGAGCGCCTTCGAGCGCTTCGTCGCCGGGCGGAACGTCGATATCGGCGTACAAAATCAATTCATGACCTTAGGGCAGCCAGGAGAATGCAAAAGAAGATTCAGCGTCGTATGGATAGATTAGCGTCGGAACGTTGGGCAACGTTTTGCCAGAAACTCGACCCCCGCAAGCCACTCTCTCACATTTGGAAAACGGTGCAAGGTCTGCGTTGCCTTCCAGAACGGCGTTTCCCATTCAAGGCGCTAGCGCTTTTCCAAGGGCGGCAAGACATCGATGTCGTAGAAGACTTTTGTGCGCGGATCGCAGACCAAGCGACTCGTCCAGATCCTCCAGCCCGAGCTGACGTCCCCAATTCCCGTGATGGCCGCATGGACCTTCCTTTTGCAATGGAGGAGCTCGAAGCGGCTCTAGCTCTCTGCAGGCGCTCATCATCTCCGGGTCCGGATGGTATATCATACCGGGCCTTGTGCTATCTCGGAGAGTCCGCACGGATAGAGTTGTTGAGCCTTTACAACTCCTCATGGCAGGAGGGAAATGTTCCTGACGAATGGAAAGTAAGCCGCCTGGTGCCACTCTTAAAGCAGGGCAAATCCCCATTAGAACTCACCTCTTACCGCCCAATAGCGCTGGCCAGCTGTGTAGGAAAGATAATGGAACGGATGATCCTTGGCCACCTGGAATGGTACCTTGAATACTACAAGATTTATCCGATTTCCATGGCTGGTTTCCGACGTGACCGCTCTTCTATCGACAATGTAGTTGATCTCGTTTCATATGTCCAGCACGAAGAGTCCCGTAAGCGTTTATCTGCAGCTTTATCCCTAGATGTGAAAGGGGCATACGATAACGTACTACATGAGGCCATTCTCGACGCCCTTGCGACGGTTGGCCTAGGTGGTCGAGTTTTTTTGTGGATTGCAAGCTACCTATCTGCAAGATCATTCTTTGTGTTAACTGACGATGGCCCAACTACGCGACGCTATACCAGCAGGGGCGTTCCTCAAGGCGGTACTCTCAGCCCGACGCTATTCAACCTCGCTCTTGTTGGCCTTGCTGAGTACTTGCCAACTACCATCAAAATTTCAATATACGCTGACGACATCTGTGTCTGGACTTCGGCAGTCACACGTCCTCAGATACGTGCGCGACTTCAAAGAGCGGCCACTTTGACAGCGAACTATTTGTGTAAACAGGGTCTCAGCATATCACCAGAAAAATGCGCACTAGTAGCATTTACTCGCAAACCTATGACGCCTTATATCATCTCAATCAATGGGCGGACCATTTCCTATGTCCGAACCCACAGATTCCTTGGCGTAATTATTGACCGAGACCTCTGTTGGAGCCCGCACGTGGCGTACATGAAACGGCGCCTGACAGCAACTTCCCAGTTGTTTCAATACTTGGCAGGAAAGACGTGGGGGATGTCAGTAGACGCAATGCTTAAACTCTACAGAGCTCTCTTTCTCGGTTTTCTAAGATATAGTATACCTGTACTGACCAACACCTGCAAGACAAATATTCGTGTTCTGCAGGCAGCACAAGCTCAAGCACTCAGAGTCTGCCTTGGTTTGCCCAGATGCACCTCAACAGAGGCAACTCTTGCGATTGCTCGGGACCATCCAATGCGAACTCACATTACGGTGGAAGCCCTGAGAACGCACATCAGACATTTTGCACGTGCCACCTATCACCACCTTGCAGCACTACCGTCAGACAGGCACCAATCGTCATTCGCTAAAGCTATCATCAAATACAACGACAAACTTCCATCGGGC
This sequence comes from Dermacentor albipictus, assembly GCF_038994185.2. Classification (NCBI taxonomy): domain Eukaryota; kingdom Metazoa; phylum Arthropoda; class Arachnida; order Ixodida; family Ixodidae; genus Dermacentor; species Dermacentor albipictus. Next base: position 170,548,691 of record NC_091822.1, read on the forward strand.
TTCACCGCTGCATCTAAACCATCGATACCCCCTTGGTGTCTTATCAGCCCTACAGTCCATCTCAGTGTACCAGGAATCGGAAAAACGTCTGAACTGTCGTCGCCTGTGCTCAAACAACTGTCTCTGCTTCTTCTGCACGAGAGGTACGCGGACAGGGAACACATTTGTACCGATGGTTCCACAAACATCCAGTGTTCGTCCGGTGATGTGGTTGTCCCAGCAAAAGCTATTACCATCAGCTTTAGGACTGACCACCCAACAACATCGACATCTGCTGAACTAGCTGCTCTTCGCGCAGCACTTCGTGTCGTCAATCGGGAGCCACCTCCACAGTGGTCAATCTTCAGCGATTCAAAGGCAGCCCTACAATCTGTACTATCAGCTCTGCATCGCGGGCCATTCGAACAGCTCGTATTCGATATTAGATGCCTACTCCATACATCACAGGAGAAAGGACACCACGTGACGTTTCAGTGGCTGCCAAGTCACTGCGGCGTCAGTGGAAATGAAGACGCCGATAATGCCGCTCGGGCAGCTCTTGAAGACGCACAAGAATAGGCCATACCGCTTTCACGATCCGACGCAGCTAGCAGACTTCGAGTGCTTGCACATGAGATCACGCTATCTCTATGGTGCACACCAAACAGCCAGCCCACCCAGAGCAACCGTCAATACCACCTGCCTTCTTTGATGCATCTCTATATGCCAACTGGACTGCGTCGAAGAGAGGCGACTCTGCTTTATCGCTTATGGCTGGGGGTGGCTTTCACTAAATCTTACTCCTTCCGCATTGGAATGGCCGACAACGATCTCTGTAATGCCTGTCTTTGCGAGGAGACGCTGGAACATGTTCTGTGCGACGGTCCTGAATATAATGTTCAGCGACAGTCCCTGGCATCTGTTCTAGCGCGCCTTGACAGTAGACCATTGTCCCTCGACACGATTTTCACATGCCGCCGACAGAAGATATCGCAGGTGAAGGCGACAAAGGGACTACTTCGGTTTTTGAAAGAGACGGGATTGGACAAGCGGCTGTGGGAGTGACGTCGCGTACCATGCCAGATTGATGGACTCCAACGGACGATTGTGTGTGCTGTGCTCTGGGCTCTCTCTTCCTCTCCCCCTTCCCCATCTTTAATCTCCCCCATCCCTCTCCCATGTGTAGGGTAGCAAACCGGTTAAGCCAAACTGGTTAACCTCCCTACCTTTCCTTCTCCACTTTTTCCTTCCTTAACTGACCAGTTAATCCTTCCATCTTCTTTAAATCGCAACGCACCTGGAAGCTCAACACTCCCTACGGGTCACGCACGGTCAGTATCTTAGAATTCCATTATGATGTGCGGTGGATGGCAGCACCTCGCCCCCCCCCCCCCCCCACCCCTTTTCCATGACACTTCACGGCTATTTTGAAGAGAAGCGCAGTGATTTCCTAAGTCGAGAGGCGGCGCTGTACTCAACTCAGTAGAATGGACGATGATCTCCGAGTCGAGGATAGCTTGATAATGCGGGGGTTAAGTTCAAGCCATGAGTGGAGAACTCTTCAAAATATTTTCCATTTATACGTATATCGAATGGCCTTAGAATCACAATATCTATGAAACAGTGTATCATGTAATTGAATTTTTGCGCTGCTTATAGTTACGCTACATATGTGGAACAGTGTTCCAGCGAAATAGCAGTTAATCGGAGCAGTGTACCACATACCAGTAACTTTTGCCCGGGAGAGCACTGTCTCACTGAAGCCGTGTCTATGTGGGACGATGTCCCGCATTCTGAAATGTGGTTCCTGGTAGGCGTGTGTGAAGGAATGTTCCAGATAATATCCCCTCTCTTTGCCGGATCACACTGACTATTGTACCGAAACGGAGATATAAAAAAAGAATCGAGTAAATGGAAAGCCGTTGCATATGTCGTTCTTTACGTTGAACGACGCTGCATTTAGGTAAGTGGAAAATTTCTGCAGAAAATGTTTCACTGATAGCGGGAATGTATAAGTGGGACGAGATTGTAAAAGTGTACAGGCAGCGTCAGAAACAAATACGACGTGTGGAAGGCGAACCACGCTGCGAGCCGGCGTCGACATTTACAAATATGTCGAAAACAGAAAGGAAAGGAGCTATATACATATAAAAGAAATGAGCAAATCTCCGCAAGAAAAATCGAAATGTGCGTAGAGCTCTGTGAGAGACAACGAAAGAGGAAGAGAAAAATATATATACATCTAAACGGGCGAAGATCGCTACGGTGATAAACGGCGTTATTTATGACCGCTTCAGCCAGCGCGGGCTGCCGTCCGACCACCGCACCGGTTACTTTCACTTTGTGGCCACTCAGCTGTAGACCGAGCTCCTCATGACTCACCATTAAGAGCTGGACGGTGGCGATTGCCAAAGAGGCGCTGGTCTTTCGCCCGATTATCATAAACGCTCGCAAGCGCGCTTGCGTTATACGTCCGGGTGTAGACACTTCTGCGCCGCCAGTATGAGTGAAACCGTTGCCTGTATTGAAAAGGAAAGAAAAAGAAGCAGTGAACGGATGGAACAATGCATGTAAGCTAAAAGTGGGGGCTTCTCGATGTCTGTGCACTACGATACGGAAAACTGCAGGGGACATCGAGAGGTTGCTCTTACTCACGCTGAAACGTCAGCACGAAAAAGATTAACAAGAATGAAAGGGTCACCCCACCATAAAAGCGCTGACTACTACAATGGCAAGGAACATCAGTCAGTCCCTTCGTACTTGCTTTCATGTTACTGCGACTGCAGTGAAGTGTTCGAAATTCGGTTTCCCTTGTCCGTCCGTACGTCCGTTGCGCTGATGACGACCCATAACACTGTTTGTCGTCGTTCGCGGCCAAGCTCATCATCCGCATCTTCACTATTGCCCACAGGCGAAGAAGAAAGCCAGCCTATCCGCAATTCACCCCCACCGGTGGTATTCGAACCCATGAAGCAATGCACTATCCGAGGCCCGTGGGCACACAAACCACCACGCCATCGCACATCAATAGCGCTGTGGAATTACTGACAGGTTACGTGCTCGTAATCTGAGAATGGTGACGCTTGTGCATGGATGTCGGAGGCCCAAAGGGCGTTACGGAACTGGACGAGGACGACGTTGCGCGCATCCTGTGGAAACCGTCCTTGACGAGGTGGCGGCGTGCCGACATGAACTTCTTGGCGGTCATGTTTATTAAAGGAGCGTCCGTGGCACGGGAGAGGAGCATACCACGTGAGGAGGATCAGCTCCAAACGTGGCACATGGCGATAACAAAGGGTTATGCGTCATATATGCAAAATTATTTCCTTTGTGCAGCCGTGTAATGTATTTCAGCGCTTCAACCTTCCGTTAACGCTTTCTGCCCCTCCAATGGACTTGCCTCTTACCCGCCCCACTCTAACCACTCGTACGAAGGATCCTTGTGCCCTGCAAACCTCGCACGGTGTGGCCGCGAACTGAGCAGGAAGAAGCATCTGAAGTAATAGGCGTGCGACGGCACCCCGATCGACCCGCGCAAGCAAAAACAAACAAATACATAAAATAGGCGGCTCGGAATCGACGCCCCCAGCTTCCCTCCCCGACCACAACGCTGACGAAATCTGCTGCGATTACTCCGTATTTATCGTGGCCGCGTGGCACACTCTTTTCGTAGTTCCTGGAAGCCAGTAGGCGGGCGCGATTGCTTATTGCGTCCTTGCCTCACGACTGCCTCCGGGTTGCCTGCCATTACATTCGTGTTCTTCGTTCACTCTGTACGTCCCTTACCTGACGTCACTCGTCGGGACCTAAGGGAACGAAGCAGCTTGACAGAGACTTTCGCACGTATGCAGCGTACGAACGGCGTAGACGCAGCTCCGACTAAATGCGTGCAGGTTTGCGCGAGCTACCTCCGGCGTTATCAGCTCATCGGGAGCACATGTGCGTGTGGTTCCAATAGCCTCTGACTCGTAAGAACGATTCGAGATTGGACTGAACCCGCGCGCTCAGTAATCAAAGTAGCCGGCGAGAGATTTGACTGGTTCCCTTTACCTTAGAAGCATGCTATAACGGGTGATGTTCAGACTAAGACTTTTACGCTCTGGAACTGTTCGCAAGAGTAAACGCGAGCCAATCATGATGTTTAAGAGATCGTTAGCGAAAGCACGACCAGCAATTTGCAAACAACACTTGCGAACTGAAAGCTTTTGAACGCGTGCGGGCTCAAAGCTATCTTACGAAAATGTGTTTTCTTACTGGTTTTGTCCCTGCAGATACCACTGCCTCTGCAATGTCCACTGGCGCAAGTCACTTACGAAAGAGGAGCTGTGTTCACAAAGTGGTTCGTACAAGTTTTCTTAAAGAGAACTCCGACTAATCCTCACAGTTAACATATTATACTGGTTACGATAATCAGACAACGACACCGGATTCTTACGAACAGAAAGCTGCTGTTTTGATTCGGCCCGAGAAGTTTTGTTGAATTCGAGCCAAACGTTGCCTAGTTAAGAAAAATGCGTGACCCGTGATCACAAAAAAGCTCTCTGGCTAGAATTCTACCGAATATGAGAATTCAGTTAGTCTTGGCTTATTTATTTGACTTATTTCATATACTCACCAGGTCGAAAGACACTACAGAGGATAGTAGTTGCAGATACTTGCTACAAGAAAAAAAAAAGAAATATAAAAGAAGATGCGTTTTAAATGTGAATCAAAATATCAATACATGTCAATGAGAGTCATTCTAGAAGGGATCAGAACCATAACAAAAGAAAGAAAATGGGCAAGTGTAAAAATTGTACAATGTTTGGCTATGTAAATATAACACGCAAATGCAACAATGCCGGCCAATGGCAAAGAAGACTTGAGCTTTATGAATGCGGCCCCTGGTTCGCGAGAACGTTTCGCAACCGGCAGTAAGCCACTGACTGGCTAAATGATAGCCGGCAATAGGAGACCACTGTCGTCCGTCCGTGCTTAAGCTTTCCTACACTTCGCCTGAGCCGGTTACTAGCGTGTTCTACATCTGGGTCGCACTTTGTAAATATTCTTTCTCTCAGCTTCTCTTCACGTCTCATCATCGGCGTGGCTGGGTGGCCGATCACGGCAATGGATGGGGCGGGACTTGGTACAAGCTAGCGACGAAGCCGAACAAATAAGGCGAAAGTGGCGTCCAGGGGAAGGGGGGCGGGGTTGAATTCAGAGTATCCGTTATAAAATGGGGCTTTCAAACTGTCTGATGCTCGCTCTAGCTTTTACTTCACTGCACGTTTTTAAGCCAGAAGGGAATCACGCGTCGGCATGACTCTCCGGGTGTGTAATTTTCCCTTCCTTCCGGGCGTGGACAGTGAAACGTGTTTTGTTTCGCTTTCGTTTTCTTTCTTTGAGATCACTTCGTTTCGTTTTCTTTTTGTATGCTTTCTTTTCTCTCTCTTTCGCCAGCTTTCCTTCGTTCGTGCACCGCGCTTTGGGCGTGGTTGTCGGTTCTTCCTGCTTCGTGGTGATTTCGTTACTTTCTTGTTCTTCTCTCGGTGGCCGTCGTGTTGCGTAACGAGACAGGTAGCGCGAAGCGGCGCGCGCAGCCGCAGGCGCGACAGTATACACCGTTGGAATCGCTTGGCGAGTTTTGTTCCCTCCTATATCCCATCTTGCGGCCTCGCCGAAGAACGACCGCGTGTAGACGTCAACGCGTTTGGTGGTGGTGGTGGTAGAAACATTTTATTCAAGAATAGAGAGTTGAACATTCGAAGTTGTCTACCGTGACCAGACCGTAGCGTCTTTGGGAAAAGAAAGGGGATACTTAATAAAAATGAAAAACTGTCGTAACGCTGAGTACCATTGCCATTGCGAAATGGTACGAGCCTGCCCTACATATAACGCAGTCAATTCTTATATAATTAATGCGTGTAGGCTTTGAGACGTATATAGCGACGTGGACCGGAGCCCTACTGTGCTAGGGCTATTTAGATGAGCGCCTGCCTAAACACATGAATGGCACCTGTTTAAGCAATGTTAATAAAAATAAAGAAAGAAATGGTGTGGCAGAAATTCGTCAATTTATTCAAAGGCTTTAAAGTTTGAAATATAGGAATCGAACCTGCGACTGGCTCCGACCTCATGGTCAGGGTTCACCTTAACAAAACCCACGGGGTCAAATTTAATCCGGAGTCCCCTACTACGGCACGCTTCGCAAAGCGAACTTAATTTTTTCCTGTGAAAGTGGATGAAAAAAAGAAATAACTGGCTGCAATAGGGATACAAACACTCGCCTTCGCGTTATTTGTGCTACAAACTGAGCTACGACGTCGCCAATGCCCTCCCCCCCCCCCCCCCCCCCCAAATTTCTGGGGTACTTATGTCTGTCTATACTAGAGGTAACCCCGGGAACGTTAGCCAGCGTCAGGACCACTCACGGCCATGGCAGTGAATATATACATTGTCTCGTGGCCCCGTAAAAGCCACCAGTCAAGCCCCCATATTGCGCAGTAATGCAAATGAATAAAGTTGGCTCCAGTCCAATCCAATCCAATGAATCCCAAGCTGTTCTGCATCTCGGCCTGCGGTCTGGCAGAGCTTGACAGTACTGCACCTTCCGTAGGCGGCGCGTTGGCAAGTGTGGCAGGAGAGTCGACCAACACCTGTGGATCACGTGCTACCGTGGGAAAAAGAACAAAGGGGACGGTGCAGTGTTTCAGGCACGTCACAACCATCACAGTTGCCAGAGTCGAGCTAGAGATGAGTCATACCGTTGATCACATGTCGTGCTGTCGTAGGAATGATGCCGATGAAAAAAAAATGACAATATTTGCCGAAGCCATGCAACCAATTAAGCTATTCCATATGTACTGCCTGGACAGTAAACGCAGCGTCGTGTTCGACCGCGGTCGCGTACAATGCGCTCTCGGGTGAGCGACCCTTCGTCGTGGCACCGCGCCAGCTTGAGCCCGCAATAAACACGGTCGCCTGATCCCTGTTGCTTTGCGGCGCGCCTTTGAAAACATTGCGAAAGAGGGTATGCAAGAAACGTTCTCCATCTGGCATTCCCTCGCGCATTGAGAATGGGTCAACGGTAACGGAACAGCGGAACAGAGATCGGCATCGCGCTTGCCTTTTCATTCCGTTTTTGTTTGTCCGTACTCACCATTTGTACAAGTCTTGAGTTACAGTTCAAGCAGGCTCAAGGTAGGCGTGAAGCAGGATATTACCATCCACCCGAATGCAGCACGAACTTAGAAGGAAACTCGGACGTTTCTCATGAAGAAAGCTTGGCTGTTGATACGGATCAACCCCCAGGAACCGGACCAATTTTTCTTCAGCTGTGACGCTTTCTTTCTCAGAAACCCTTTGCAGCGTCGTACTGCCGTCGGGTGGATGGCGGTGTTCCTTTCGATGAGCCTCCCTCCTCCTTACGGACTTCCGCAGAACTGAAATTAAATTATGGGGTTTTGCGTGCCAAAACCACTTCCTGATTATGATGCACGCCGTAGTGGAGGACTCCGGAAATTTCGACCACCTGGGGTTCTTTAACGTGCACCTAAATCTAAGTACACGGGTGTTTTCGCATTTCGCCCCCATCTAATGGCGGCCGCCGTGGCCGGGATTCGATCCCGCGACCTCGTGCTCAGCAGCCTAACACCATAGCCACTGAGCAACCGCAGCGGGTACTTCCGCAAAACTGATTTCCCGTAAAAGCTACGCGTGACTTTAACAACGTCCGTCCCACTTAGAAAGAAACGAAATATACGGGTGATGCCAGACGCCGAAGGATTTCAATAATCCTGTTGCCTGTGAGTGCGAAGCCGGGCTCCTGTAAACAATGTCTGCGTTGGCAGGATTTGGGCGCTCATTGGACAGGCGCCGCGCTCGGCTACGCGTACTGCAAAACACCACCGAGCACTCGCGGCTACAGCACCTGTCCCTGCAACTTCGCTTGCAATCCCAGCATAAGTTTCTTAACCTTTCTAGTTGCGTTTGCGACGACAACAGCACGTGCGCGCATCGCCGCAAAGACGGCGGTTCGTGTTGTTCACTCGACAATGGTTGTCAGCTGCGATGACGAATCACTACTAGCTAAAGCTCGGCTCGTTATCGGAGGAAGTCTGTTTGCACAGACGACCAGGTTGCAATTTGAGAGGACACGTTGGGTTAGCGCCGCCGACTTCGTTCCGAGGAGTTCGCGTTGTCGCCGCTGTCGCACCAGCGTTCGCGCGGTGTCTCTTTCGACACGCCGGCGAGGGCAAGCTGCCTGTGGCACAATGTTCTTTGTTGCACGCCGGTAACAACGTCCCCGGGAGGGGCACCCCAAGGTTACGCGAAAAACACTCGCTGCCTGTTTACTACATTACACATCACAAGCACGCGTCTCTCCACCGCCAGTCGATCCGACCGTGCAGCGGCTGTTTCAGTTTGTACGGCTCCCCTCTCCCCCCTCCCCGCCTCCCAGCTTTCGCATCGCCCCTCTCCCTCCCAAGCGACTCTCGGATTCGGACGCTCACCTTTCGCGCAAGGAACAAAGGGACAGCGGATTTGCATTTCGTCGGCACGCTTTGAGCCGCCGCTTGTTTGTCATGGACGGCATTCTCTTCTCTCTCTCTTTTTTTTGACGGATGCCGCGACGTGGTGTCGTTCGTCGTCGTGCTCGGCGCGGCGTGTTTTGCTGCCCGCCCGCGCTTCCGATCTGCTTCCGTCGCGCAACTTTCCACCCGCTCGCCACAACGGCGGCAACGGGTTATCGAGAGCTCGCCCGTCGCCGGCGGCCGCCGCGCCCGTCTGATCGAAGGCTCTCCGCTGTCCGGAGGGCGGCGGTCGCCTTTCGCGCACGGCTTACGTGTGTACGTGCACGCGTGCGGCAAAGGGCACGTACGCGAACGAGCGCTCTCGACGTCGCACCAGCGTGAATCGCGTGAAACGTGGGTGTATATACGCGCTTCGCAATGTTGGCAACCGGGCCAGCGTTCACAAAGTGATTACAGTACAATCTGCATAAATGAAATTCGCTGAAACGTAAATGACGGACGAACGGGACGAGGGTGCCACAAACTTTGGTCGGCCACCCGTAGGAACGGTGCTGACAAACGTCGTTTAAACGAAGCGCTTATTTTGGTGAACGCTGGTTAAACGGTACTGGAGCCGAAACTGCACACACCGCATCGGCCATCATGCTTTATAGGAAATAGGAGTAGGTAGACAAGCACATTGAATGGGGCCGCAAAATAGCCAAGGAAATCCGATCCATCGGCCAGTTGCACTGTCGGGACATTGCTGCTGCTTTGCGGCGCTAACGCTGCCTGTAGTTTTCGCGATCCTTTGTGCATTGTGATGGCGACACCCAAAAACCGAGAGCGCATAAACGAGTACCTTGCGCCAAAGAAGCTGTTGTGATGGTCTGAGCAGAGTACAATAACGCCCTTTTTTTATATTGAAGCGAAGTCGGAACAATCGATGCTTTTGGAGTGCAACAATTTTATGTGATTCTTGCGTCCTCCGCATTAACGAAATTTCCGATAAGCGGTACTCCATTTTCTGTCATTTCGAGATGCGCTTAAGTGGAGTCTACTGCATGCTGCTTCGCTGATTGGGCTAGTAACTCGCGAAATTTAATGATGTGAGCAACATGTGGTCTTCGAAAGCACTGGATTGATTTTGAATACCTTAAGCGTGAACTTAAATCTCCCTACGCGAGCGTTTTATCGGGACAGCTGTTAAGAGTTCTAAACTTAGTTTGCTGTTCCCGTTCAGCCTACTCCACCTCATTTCCACGACACTGTCATTGTATCGTCTACCGTCGCTCCATTCATTACTTCTTGGTCGAGTTAGGATGTCGTCAGGCATCACCTGCTCGTACTCAATGTTATCCTCAGCATGCGTCGAAGAATGGCAAAGCTTGGCCACCCACCACCACTTTGCGATCGAACGTGTTACCCTGTGGTACTTTAACCTTTCTGTTAATCAATCTTGCGCGGGAACAATAGGTGGTCTTTCAATCCGCACCCCAGCAGCGGCTCTCTCCAGGCAGCAGACGCCACTCTCGACGGCCATGCTTTTTGTAACTGCATGTGCCGAAAGCGATTCTAATGCTGAAAGCATGTCGTAGATGTGGTGTTTCGGACAACCGCTACTAATCGTTATCAATGCAACGTCTTCAAAAACGGAGCGAGGATTTTATTGGCATAAAGGGCAGAGAGCTCGGCCTGAGCTTGCGCGCTCCATCCTACTGTTCTGCGCTGGGGGAGGGCCTAAAGGGAATGAAAAAGAAATTTATAAATAAATTAAATTCTGGGGTTTTACGTGCCAAAACCAGAAAGAGGGATGGAGGATGAAGACAAGAATAGTGGCGATGAATGCTGGTCGTTAACATAGCCGCATGCTAGTCTCAGCAGAAGCGAAGGCGTTTAGCTTGACAGTATACATATCCTGTTTATAAAAACAATTTACACTTGCTAGGACAGCCTAGAACTGCCACATGGACACCTGTGGAGTTGTTGAGCGCTTTGAGATGGCATCGCTGGGCAGCATAGAGAAAATTCGTGCGCTCACAACCTTTGATTTTGTTGACAAGCAGTAAAAGGGTCTCGATATACATACTTGAGTCAAAAACAAGCCACAGTTCCTGTAAACAATCAAACAAATGAAGGGGAAGAAATGACAACTCTTCTACCCAAACGAACAAAGAAAGAACGGACCAAATTAATGGAAGAAGGAGGAAAAAACAATCCAATAACCAACAAGTAGTTGCTGCGAAGATACTGGGAGATTTTTTTACAACCCCCACTAAACAGTGATTAAATTGTTCCTTTCTTGTGTTGGACGGCATTGGGCAAGGTCTCAACATTTCACGCCCGAGAAACTTCCATACAAAGTGAAGTTCTTGTCGGCGACGTGTCGGGACAGGAATGCTTACTCGAGTGAGAGGCAACGACTGACCGCATATCGTGATAGAAAATGCAGAGAACCCAGAAGACGGTCTGTTCACGTGATGCTCGTGCGTTTACTATTACCCTCATAATTCACAACTTTCAAATAGACCTGCAGTTGTTTGCGGCCCAGTGACGCAGCGTTTTGGACACGTTGGTATGACACGATGAGGCTTATCGCGCACGAGAACTCGGAAAGACGTGGTTCACACAGAGGCGCTGGTGCACCACGTCTTTGTGTGTCCTCGTGCGCCATAAGCCTCATTGTGTTAGTGGCCGCTCGTCTTGACTGTTCCTCTGCGTCTTGAGGTTGTCGCGGTTTGTTACCGTACGCAACATATACCAATTCATCCAGTTTTTACATCTAGAAGACAAACGAATAATAAAAAAAAGGAAACGAAGCAATGAATCGCGCGAATTGCCTGCGATACCAAAAACGCTGCAGGGCTACAAGGGAGGAACTGCAAATGCCGCAGAGGAAGGGGTCTCGTTTTTATCGCCTCTGCAACCCGACTCTCTCACTGACAGGGGTGGGCGGTCCTTTGGGCGGCGGCGATGACACCTGCAGGCAACAAGGGCTGCAGGTGCGACCGGCGTCATCACTGTGACGGCCGGACCAAGAAGGCAGCGTAGTGCCAAGCACGTACAAAAACACACGCCAGTACAAACGCAGCAGCGTCTCTGCTGCGGGGGAAAACGAAGCGTGAAAAGTGGAGGGCTCGGCAAGCACAATCAGAGCCGAGGAGCCGCGGGAGCCTTTGTTGCCGCCTCTGGTGCGCGCGGTACGCACGCCACCGTTGTTGGCCCACTCTCGTTGAACCCCAAACCCTCTTCTCTGCGTTGTCGCAGCGGCCTTCCTTTATAGGGTTCGCTATTTTATGGGCGACTGCTTGGAATGCCGAGTATCCGCAAGCCGAACAGTGCGTTCCGCAGCTCCATTGACTGCCTGTGGCCTGTCTGTAGAATTCTGCAGAAAGAGTACTGGAGGCACGGGAAGGAAGTAGAGGGCACAGCGGTAACTGGTGTGCGAATAATTTTCGAATAGTAGATCGAGTGTTGTAGTCTTCGATTCGGTTTCCGAATGGAATGGTCACTTTTCCTCAGAATATTTTTGCTAATACTTTTTTCAAAAGAACGCTTGAAAACGTCAACTGTGGGTGATCAAATATGATATTGGAGCAAAAGTGCGATAAAAGTCCATCCTGGCGCCGCCTTAGTAAAGGTAAAACTAAAAACAACGTAGTCGCTAGAACAGCCAGGCATTCTTTCGCTAAAATGCCATCATTCGCATTCACGGCATGGTCCTGCGTATGCAAACGAACCGCGTTTGATTTGTTCACAGTGCTGTATTTGTGTTTTTAATGAAGAACGCTTTACGATGTGTAGTACCATGGTTCAAACTTGATAACGCTGTGAATACTGGGATGCGGTAATCGTTTTATAACAATGATGAAAACAGCTTTTGATCATTCGAAAAGCATTTAATACACAAGTTGTTTCGATTAGCTTCTGGAACAATTCAATTTGTATTCACTTCGTTCACAAATATTACTATTAGCACAACTTTATACAACCTTGACAGCAATGAATCATGGGTATCGTCAGTTTGTGACACACAGCGCTCCGCCGCCATCGTGATGCAGACGATAGCGGTGCAGGCAGTTCCGCTTTGGCTTGTATCGTCTGGCGCAGTGATGGCAATGTCGTCTGTTGCTGTCTGCGGCGTCTTTGTTGCTAGTTGAGGTCACAAGGAACTGAAGACTAAGCAAGCTCGTCCTAGCTTCCAGGGAATCGCATGCCAAATACGCGAAGCCTGATGTTCCGTCCGTCTTCGAAGCTTGCTGAGAAGGGGTCTCCCTCAATTAGTGTCGCTGAGGTGGAACAACTTCCAAAGCACTCGATGAGTGGCTAGCGACCAACCCGGTCGTATGAGAGTGCAGTGCCAGCTCCCCACATTCGCATCGAACGCACGTTACACTTGTGGTAGAATTGTGGTGATGGAACAATTTGACGCTACAAATACGACCATGATCTGCCATTATACACTCCAGTTCCGTTGACAAAGCAAAAATGTAGCTAGTGCACTGGCTTATGGGATATTGTTCTTAAGGTCAAGCGCGTTTGACCACGCCGTGTCCTTTGGGCCGTGTGAAAGTTTCACCATTGAAGCACTCTTGCGGAAACTGAAGCAATCTTGCGGAAACTCAACTCCTTGCAGATGCAGACTCTTGTTCTCTTTGTTAGACAGTAAGGTTATACGAGGCCATTGTTACAACCGAAGTTGCTAGTACACCTTCGTAGAACAATAGACAGGTGTCTGAACGACACCCGTGAAGGTATCGATTCCTTGTTCGCAGTTTTCGCCTCTCTCGCTAGACGCGCAACATTCAGGAGCGTAACTTCGCACTGCGAGAGCATAAAACTCTATGACGCGAATCTCGGCGAGCATGTATAAAAAGCGAACTAGGAATATTTTTACCTAGTCGCTAGTTGTAAGTAAGTAAATATATGCCTATTTTATTCTCCCTCCCTGTCCTTTTACTCCCCTCGTCCTGCCTCTCCCTTCCACTGCGTAGCGCTGTTCAAGTGTCATCAGACTGTGCTAGACAGCTACTGCGTCCTGCAGCAATCTTCCTTTCCTTTTCAGTTATCTATCTATCTATCTATCTATCTATCTATCTATCTATCTATCTATCTATCTATCTATCTATCTATCTATCTATCTATCTATCTATCTATCTATCTATCTATCTATCTATCTATCTATCTATCTATCTATCTATCTATCTATCTATCTATCTATCTATCTATCTATCTATCTATCTATCTATCTATCTATCTATCTATCTATCTATCTATCTATCTATCTATCTATCTATCTATCTATCTATCTATCTATCTATCTATCTATCTATCTATCTATCTATCTGTCTGTCTGTCTGTCTGTCTGTCTGTCTGTCTGTCTGTCTGTCTGTCTGTCTGTCTGTCTGTCTGTCTGTCTATCTATCTATCTATCTATCTATCTATCTATCTATCTATCTATCTATCTATCTATCTATCTATCTATCTATCTATCTATCTATCTATCTATCTATCTATCTATCTATCTATCTATCTATCTATCTAAAAAAGAAATAAATAAAAAAATAAACGCTATCGCTGCAGGGATTACTTCGGAGCCCCAATTAAATAGCTCCTGGGGTTATAAGCTACCTTTTTAGAGCTTTCTCATACGACTCGATCGCACACTGGACGAAGTACAGGAAGTAAGTTTCCAAGCGAATTGTGGTCACTTCGCTTGTCATCATTAACGTTGAAGGTCGGGTAAGGTGGTATGGCACACTTGGTGGTGGAAAGCGCCACGATTAACGCAAAACAAAATAAGAGGCCCCGCCACACAGAGAATGAGTGTGTGGGCCTCTTCTTTGTGCTGTGTGTCAATGTTATCAATTTAATCAAAGGTTGTCAATGTTACTGGGACCCTGTTTATGCTTCTTTTTACTCAAAAGATTCCACGGACCCTATCTCACGATGACTGTTGACGGTAATGAGTTTATCGTTGAATCAATATCGCGACACAAGGTATCGCCACCGTCGAAACAAGTTGTGTACGAGGCCTGCACTACAGTCCTATTGGGCACTTTCCTAAGAACACTAGGCGCCATCTGGCGCCGCCGCCACGAAGCCTGCGTGGCGCGCCGGTGCGTGCGAACACTGAGAACCGAGTCATGCGGCAACCGGAGTACTCTCGCGCAAGTCTTTCCGGACACGCTGCACCATCTTGTGGCACTGCCGAGAAGTCCATGCGTGGCCCTCGAGACGAGAGAGAGAAAAAACTTTATTGTGTCCTTAATGGGGTCCAGGGGTGGTGGGGGTTGCGGTGAGGCGGTACTGTGAGCCCTCGACTACCATTACCGCCATGGCGTTCTTGTGGGGGTATTGTTCTGTGTCCACGTAGGCTATTTCCGCGGATTGGTCGTAGCGCTTTTGTAGTCGTTTAGCTCTGTCTGCACGTCGCACCTGATTGTGTTCAGGCTGCATATTTCGAGGTATAGGCGGGAAACTAGCTGTGCGCGAATGTTCGGAAGGATGGGTGCTTTTGGTCCGAATTGGGTGGTGTAGGTTGGTGGTGCACAGAATTTCAATACGCTCGTCTATAGTGTTGTGAATGCCGAGGGCGTGCGGTTTCTCGTTAGAGGTGGAAATGAGATGATGTACGGCTTGTTTATAGGTCCTCTTGATCGCGGTATTAGGTTTGAGCTTGTCAGTCGCACTGAGGCCCACAGGGGATGTCGTCTGCGTTGAGGCTGTTCTTGAGGTTTGGGATGCTAGCTAATGCAGGCGGTAGTCCGAGCAGGGCCACGTTAAACATAAAAGGGAACAGAATCGATCCTTGTGAAGTGGCTTTGCAGGTGGAGAGAATAATTGGCGACTGCAACCTTCAATGGTTATGGTGGCCGTGCGACCTGTAAGGAAATTCTTGATGTAGTTATATGTTCGGTGTCCAACCTGGAGTTGTACCAGTTGGGTCAGCATGGCTTCTTGCGTGACGCTATCGAAAGCCTTGGTTAGGTCTAGCCCCAAGATGGCGTTGGTGTCCAGCCTGGAGCTTTTATCGCCATCGATAATTTGACGCTAGAGCTGAATCATGATGTATTGAATAGAAAGTTTAGCTTGGAAGCTAACCATGGGTATTGGGGAAGAGATCGTTGTCGTTCATATGTTTGTGTAAGCGTGTGAGGTTGACGTGTTGGAGGACCTTTCCGACACATGAAGTAATGTAGTTATGGCGGAGGTTTTCGAGTAGGAGGCGCTTCCCCGGTTTTGGAATCCTAATGATTTTGGCTTATTTCCATTGTGAGGGAAGGTGTGCCATTTCACAGTACACTTTAAAATGAGCCGTGAGGGCTAGTATAGAGTCCACACCTAGGTGACGAAGAATTTTATTAGTAATGTCATCACGTTCTGGGTGCGGGCTAGGGCGCAGTGCGAGGATGGCTTCACGTACCACTGCTGCCTGTATAGACGCGTCCAGCTGGCCGTTAGCAGTGCCAGTGTATGCTGGAACGGGTGTAGTAGGTTGAGGTGCTACGTAGCGGCCTATCAGCTCTTGAAGAACCTGTGCTTCCGTGCCCGGATGAGTGTGAATAACATTTTGCAAGTTGTGCTGTTGTATGTTTTATTGCTGTTGACTCGATCGAGGAGGCAATGGAGGACATCCCGCGTTTCGGGCAGGTTTGGTTGCCACTCCATGCTGTCCCATGTGCTGTGCCAATTTATATGAGCAAGCTATTGTGCATAGTGTTCAATGTGAAGGGTGAGCGGGGTAATGCGTTTTCTGAGCGTTCGGTGGAGCTCGTCGTGTTTGTATCTGCGTTGCAGACTGGCGAGGGCTTCCCACATATGCAGTAACTCGCTATCAGCCCCCAGCAGATTGGCTTCCTCTGGCACCAATTTAGTGGCTTCGCTCGCGCCTTGCAGCAAGGAGGCGACCCAGTATTCCAAAGGATGGCGTGCCGGTGCCTGCGAACTCTGAGAATTCTGGCCTCGCTTGCCGCGCACTCAGTGGCGCATACCCAGTGCATTTGCAGCACAACTTGCTAATGCGTCGAATCCCTTTCCTCAGAGAATCCCTTTCCTCAGAGATCAGAGAAATTTAAGGAGTCTTTTTCGTCATTGTAGAGCGGCACATTCTCAGTGGCACGAACCTAGTTACTCGCGTCGGTGTCGAAGACGCTCATTGAAGAGCGGCACACAGCTACCGGCACGTACCCTGTGATCCAAGTTGGCATCGAAGAGGTTCATTGAAGACCAGCACAGAACGGGTAGAACATTCGCAGTGCTCCAAGCCGGCATCAAAGAGTTTCTTCGAACAGCGGTGCCTATCCAGTCCCACATCTACAGCGAGACATGTCGGCGTGCAAGGGGTTCGTTAAAAAGTGGCACGTATGTGCACGTTGCCACATACTGAGTGATCCAAGCTGGTCCGATGGCTGGTTTGGAACTCTGTTCCCTCAGCACAGCGGCCCGACGCGCTACCCAGTGACTCAAGTACTCGGGAAAGCGGATAGATACACACGTACCTAGAAATAAACACAGATACAGACAGAAATATAGATGGTTGGCCTCTGGAAGGTGCGTGAAATACCCTAAGAATGTAAACGCATTAAATCTGACTCAAAAGCTGGAGTGTGAGATGGTGCATGCTGTTTATACATCAGGACCCGTATTCACAAAGCGTTCTTACGCTAAAAGCGTTCGTGCCAGCCAATATTTATGTAGGACATATTATTTGCCAGGGCGATCGGCCAATTAAAAGCAGCACTTACGAATGAAAAGCTTTGTGAATTTGGCCCCAGGTATGTTTGCTCAAATTAGATATGCCTAAATGCATCGGAGGAGTAAAAGAGCGAGGGTTACATTCCTCGAGTTCTGCAAACAAGACCGGGGGCCCTTATTTGCCTGGGGATCGGTTTGCACGTTACTCGAGCTATTCCAATCTATTTACGACGAGGTGCATCCACCTTATTTGCCGTTTGCTACTTGTGCACCGCTTGACAAAAAAGGAAAAAAAAAGAAAGAAACACACGTAAGCCACTACAGACATTTCCCAATGCGATATAGTGGCAACAATTTGCGCGATTCATGTAATAGCTAGAACAACGCGAGAACAACTAATTTTGAGCAAAACGATGAGTAAAGGGGCTAATAGAAAAACTTTGAGCGAATTCAAAAATCTTTTTGTTCGTAAGTGCTGTTTTTTATTGGTTGATCGCCTTCGCTAATAATGTCTTACGTCACTATCGGCTGGCACGAGCCATTCTAGCGCAAGAAGGTTTTGTGAATAAGGGCACTGTTTTTTTTATTATGATACGATATTTAGGAAATGTTGTCGCCTTTAATTGGTGCTAGCTACTCCTTTTCACATAGGAGTTTAAAAACAGAGAATAAATCATAACAAAAATATAGAAATCATAACAACACAAATTCCGGTAACATAAGTACACTAATGTCACACTATAATTGAAAGACAACTCCAAATCATAAAAACACAAAGTCCAGTCACGTAAGTAGACTAATGCCACACTAAAACTAAAAGCCAACTCAGAAACACAGCAACACAAAGTCCAGTCACATGTGTGCCCTAAAGTCAGGTCACTTAGCTTGACTAAAATAAGGGCACATAAAAAATTACGGATTAAGTTCTTATGAAGTTACAAAAAGCCAGGCATCGGATTGGCCAAAGTCGGGTAAAAGAGGTAGATAGAACGCGCTATCTTATTTAAACATTCTACTCGATACTTTCCGAGGATATTGCTCGGTTCTAGAAATCTCTGAAGAGCCAGTAACGCTCGTCTTTGCAATGAGTATGTTGGTCTGAGGAGCAGTACTCACAAGTGAGAAAATCCGAGAGTTCTCGTAAATCCGCACAAAAATCCGCGAACAGAAGAGGCATTGCCAACGGTCTCAGAAGGACCTGGTTTACTGCTTTTCAGCGCACCCGAAGCTAGTGAAACGGGGCCAAAAAGTGCGTCCTGGCCCGACCAGGTGAAAGTCAGCTCCGTTGAACAAGTGTGACATCTGACTTTTATAGGTTTTCCTAGTGAGCTTTTGGGCAGCTTTAACAAGTGACTTCACTTTAATCTTCGAGCGGACAGTAGTAGAAAAAACACACAACAAAAACAGAAAAACCAGAAGAGCAGTCAGGCGTGCATAAGGCCGTCATTCCTCATATTTATTGCTTGTAACATATAGGCTTAAGAAGACCGTAGGCAAAGCAGGTGTAAATGTTGTGTATTCTCCCATGAATCGTCAGGTCTATTTACGTAAGTAGGTTAACGCGGAAAAGGCAAGAAGGCCTTGCTAAAAAAGAGAAAGAAGGAAAGATCAGGGCTGTGTCCACCAAGTGCATAAGAAATGTCGTCTATGACATGCAATTATCCGGAAGATCGTGCGCAGGAGAAACCCGAAGGTGCAACGACGAGAGATTGCGCGAGCCTGACAATTTATTCAATTAAAAGGAACAACACATAGCGACCTTGTTATCAGTTGAAACACTTGTGGTTATTCACCAGTGTTTGACGATTTTCGCTTTAATACCAACAAGCACTACGCACACGAGCACGTCACAAGAGCGAGAAGAGTGTATCAGCGGTCACTACCACCGCAAGCACAATCCAGTTTCTATAGGACGGTCACCCTTCACAACGGAGTGAAAGAATCCACGCGAGTTTGTACTTGACAAGATTCAAAAACGTCTACTGCGCGAGAACGACCGAAATACGACCAGTAGCTTTGAAATTCGCGACATCGCACTGACGTACCGGCGATAGAGTTGTGGCACGAATTTACAATAAATGGACGTTTGACCTTCATTTTATCTTCTAGTAAACAACCTCTCACTCTGAATCGTAGAGTTTCTCACAGTGTTACCTATGGATGGGAATCTGGCGCCACCAACTATGCCAGTTTCCTAACGGGTCATGTGGAGTAATGGGAATAACGGTACATGGGTATGCGGGGCTTGGCTTAAAACGCGGACATCGCTGCGCAGATAACGTCCGTTTTTTTTTTCAAGACAAGAATTTTATAGAATGTCTTCGTATTACATCCTTCCATAAAGCTGACTCGCCTCCAGTGCATAGCCAAGCGATGAAAGGCAAGAACAGACGACAAACGGTCGCAAAGCGAGCGCGGATTCTTCGTCGTCTGTCGGTCCTCCAACTTCAGCTGCCCGCTGGTACTCCTCACGTTTCTTATTCAAGAATATATCTTCACGACTGAATAAAAAAAAGGGTAATCAAGAATGAACATGTTGTTTAGTTTATGTGTTGTTTTAGTTGAGAACGAACCATAGTGACAGACGAAAGAGTGCTAGACAGACGCCCCTTCAAGGTGTCCTGGCTCTCCGAGAATGATGCCGATACAAGCCACCGCATACCGGCATTTCCATGCATACAACAGGGCCGCAATGTCACTATTTGTAATATTGTAAGACACTCTATGCTGTAGATAAAAGAAAATATATTTTTTAAGAATTACCTTATCACAATAAACTGAATTTAGTGTTCGTCTTTAGTGTATCTGCTTTCTGCATGTCACCATCTTCTAGCCTCTTTCGCTGCGTCCTCCTTCATTCTTCTTCTTCAGTAGATGTAATATTTGAGAATTTTGGCCACAAGAAAGGCCGGGTATGCTAAATTCTTAGATGTGATACCCACAACAAGAACAAGAACGCGAAAATAAAAATAAAAACAAAAACCTGTCGTGCGCTTATTTCCTCCTTATGCATGTTCCCAGTTAACTGCGGAAAAGCATATTGCTCTTGAGTGTATTTACATATTCAAGATATTGCGACCGTGTTTAGACAAGCACTTCGTGATTAGCTTAAAGGAACGTTTAGAAACACTTCGGGCACACTTTGTTATTGCCTTCACATAATCCGGAAAGGCTCAAATGACTTGCTGTAGCTGAATAATTGTGACAAGCGCTGAAATGTTTCATTAATATTGTGTTTATTATTTAGAACTGTCGTCGCGTTCACAGGAGCTGCAAAATATAAGCGAAGTTCTAGCTTTAAGCCACCCGCTTGAGATCCTGCAAATCTGTCTTTGCTGTTGAACAGATGTGTACAACAGCAGAGCCAACTGGTTTCACGCAACCCGGCGGTACGACGAAGCAAAGAAATGGCTGGTGACCACGCTGGCTGCAAACAAAAATTACAAACGGAACAAGGAATTAAGGAATCGTTAGAAACAAAATGAAGCAGGGCATGTCGGTGGAATAATACGCACAGAAACCCAAGCAACCACCATAACTCGCATAGATGCGTGCGAATGAATAAATGGTTATATATATATATATATATATATATATATATATATATATATATATATATATATATATATATATATATATATATATATATATATATATATGTCATACCTCAAGTGTATCTCAAGCCCTAGACCCAAATGTCAAATTTGTTACAACTTTTAGTATTTTTCAGAATATTGTCACGTGGTGGTGACGTTAAGAACACAGTAGCAATACTGTGATAGACAAAACCAACTTTTATTGGGCGAACCTGTGCCCACAAAACAGGCTACACTTATAGCACAACGATAGCGGCGAACACGGTCGGCGATCGTCGAAAATCTGATCAGCGGTTTAAGCGCGTCGGCTTTTATACACAATCGTCGAATGTTCCAGACTAACCGTTGGGACCTGCGTTCCTTCCATAAAGTTCTACATCATTCGCGTCAGGCGAATAAATCAGATAGCCACAAGGTTCGGCGACAACAGACTGCGGATAGAAGCATCGATAACTTTCCAGAAACTTCGGATACATGCAAGCGCGTCCCGCGCTGTGCGATAAGATTTGTTAGGCGGCGAAACCTGGTCGCCCGATAAATATAAATACATGTGTCAATATTCACTATCAGCAGCTACACGAAAAAAGAACGAGAACAGCGGCAGGGTACGATTTTATTGGATTCCGACAGATTCTCAAAAAAATGACTACACTTTAGTCATCGCATGCAGAACAAAATTTTCAGCGCATACATCTTTTTATCTACTTCCTTGTCTGTGTGTCTGTCACTTCTTGCAGTGTTTCAAGCATCTTCGTCATATAAGACTGATTCTGGTGCCGAAAAACGCGCTTTCCTTCGATTTCCGGATTCATTCATTCATTCTCTAAAGTAAGCCACACCCGCCGAGGCGGCAAAGTTGCTATCGAATTATTAGGGTGATCACAATGTCACGAAAGCTTTTTTTTTTCTTTTTGACAGCCGCGGAAGCCACAGTTAGATGGACGCGGAGCACAAAACACTCATGCGCTCGGCATTTAGGTAAACGTTGAAAAGCCCTAGGTGGTCAAACTTATTCCAAGGTCACCCCCCTCTTCCTCCTTACCCCTTTCTCAATTAAAGAAGACTACCCATTAGTGAATGCTTTCTTATTTTTTTTTCAGACCTTCCCTGAAGCGACCGACCCGCAATAACAGCGCTCTCAAATCGTGTTCAGCGCATATTAGCGCACAACGCGGTAAAACGCGCGAGCATAATGAGCTAAATATTTCAAGACTGCGAAGTTCGTGCAACTGCAGCGGCGAACCTCCCGTTCGGTTCTCGTTACACCAGCCCGGCCCGAGTGCGGCTCAATGTAACACGCTCGCAGTTCGCGCCCCCTTTCGCCGTGAAATTGCGACCGAAAAACGCTCGTAAGCCTTACCGGGTGCATACACGGCCGTTTCAAGCAAATGAACGCACGCACTCGTGGGCAGCGCAATTAATTTCGCCGGGCGAAACACCTCGCTAAGCTCTCGGCACTGAGCGTGATACGGGTGTAGCCAAACAGCGGGGCTGGCCACGCTTTCAGATTTAAGGAGAAAGCCGGCGTGTAGGCCATTCTAGCGTTGCGCGCGGAAGCTTTTCGCGCCCCGTGTATTGTGCTACGCGTGCGGGTTCTCATACTCCGTTGCACACTCGGCAGGAAATGCTCCGAGTGGTGTACGCAGGTAGTGCGCTCACATAAGTCTCAATCCACTTCTCCTACAGAGCAGTTGCTTTGTACGGGATAACTGCTTCATGTATTACAACTACGTGTTGCGGATGCAAGTGTACGTGTAGGTTTAGCGCAGTTTTGGTGCTCTCATAGTGTCACGTACGTGCTCTGTTTTGTGCGCGGGCGCAAGTGGTGTGCTGTGGCCGCTAGTTGCGGAAGCGTGCCGGTGCTCTTGTTCGGCGGTAAATAGGTTCATATGTGCGAAGCCCTCCGCTTAATACGTAATTACGTCATTTCTTTGCTACATAACGATCCAAGGAATAATGTTACGCTGAATTACGTTGCGCGTGCCAACATCTTTCTTCGATACGGGACGCACTGATACTTGGTCGTAAATGCGAGTAAAATGAAATAATAAAGTTCTGGGGTCTTGTGTGCCAAACAGTGACGCCGTCAGGCACGCCGTCGTTCGGGCGCTGCGGATTATCTTCGCCGCCTGGGATTCCTTGACGTGCAGCTAATGCACGGTACAGGAGCGTGTGCATTCCGCCTCCATTCCGGTGGGTTGGATTCCGGCCGCCGTGGCCGGAATCCAACCCACGACCTCGTGCTCGGGCGATGCAACGCCCTAACCACTGAGCTATACCGCGGCGAGTGCGGACGCGGGCAGGGTTACACACACACACACATATATATATATATATATATATATATATATATATATATATATATATATATATATATATATATATATATAAGTCTAAGGGTGCAAATCACTCTATAACATTTACGCCCACACAGGGTTTAAACATGTAAGTTTTAGGCTGAGAGCTCCTTTAAGGGTGCCAATTATTACACAGTGTAGTTTCAAATGTATATTCTTTCCGCGCGGTGCATGAAATAGGTTATCTGCTGACTATGAAAGGACACCTTGAATTCCGTACACGAGTCTGGGCGCGAGTTTACAGCCATACTTGCAGCTTGAATAGTTTGCAGCTGTGCTCGCAATGACCACACAGCTGCGTACCTTGTCAGGATTGGGGGCTCAATCCCATCGCACGAGATCCGTTGCCAAGATTGGAGTCCGGCATGAATTCGAAGGTAGCTTACCCATGCCGTCGTCCAACTTATCCACGCTGAGGACGTTGATGAAGGGAAGAACTGCTTGTCATCGAGAACGAGGAATATGGGTTTATTTACAGAAATTAAATCAGTCTAACATGACTGCTTGAGAAAAAGAGTGTCAGTCCAACATGACTGCACGAGAGAAGTGAATCAGTCTAACATGACTGCTCAAGAGAAGTGTGTCCAGCATTCGCACAACAGCAGTTTTTATACACTCGGTCCGCCGGCCATACGAGACGGCGACTGTTCGTTTATTCATCGCCAACTTGCCGCCGCCCCGCAGAACAGTTTACGTACACAAAGGCACACACATTCCTATGCCCGACGCCGGCGTTGGAGGGGTGCCGTTCCGGGAAGTATCGGCGCCAATGGTGGGTAGCTCGTTGTCTTGCGTCTGGTCGAGGCATGGGAAGCACCAAAAAACGGCTTTCCCGCGGCAGCTTGTTCATGCGTATTAGATCATGTCCGCGCTGGAGAGCTCCGGAACAATTGTTCGCCCACCGAACTCGTTCCGTCACAATGACGATGGGGCTGGTGGATGGAGGCGGTTTTCAGCACAAAGGCCGCTTCTTCGAACGCCTCCTAGCTGCAGCGACGGAGAGTGGGGGATGCGCGTCTTGTCCCCCAGTCGTAACTGGGTGGCAATCTTGCATTGCAGCTCGCCATTCTTAACAACCTGCACTTCCGCAAGCCACAACACAGAGAAGTTAGGGACATGTTGTAAATTGGTATCGGTCAGGTGTTCTGGACCGGTGTGCGCATGTGTAGTAGGCGTGACACTAAGAGTGAGGTGGGAAAGATATCGACATGGAATTCAATGATAATGCTATAGCTGCGCAAGCGAATAATGTTTGCTTCGCTCATTTTCGTGAAGTCATGGTGGAAACGGGCTACTTTCATTACTGTCGAACCCAACTGTAGACTCCTTTATCTGCGCTGTGCCAGCAGTGTCTTCATGGCCATAGAAGGCTTCCGGTCATGCTTTTTATTTAGCAGCCAAGTGAGTCAGCAAAAATAAGCATTTTGCACCGTAGTTTAGTTTACGTACATGTTCTTGATGTGTTCAAATATAAGGAACGTGCTCCAGGCTTCGACCTCATGTAGATGGCGTTCTTGCTGTATTTAGCAGCAAATCTAATTTCTCAGACATTTTAGCTCTATACCAAATCTGGTGCCAATAGGGGGGACAGAGAGATAGAAGTCTAACGGGAAAGGCAGTGAGCGCTGCATATATTTGTAAGCTAATACAATGACATGTTCTTTTGTTCCACAGGGCTTAACCGGAAGTATTTCAGAACCTGTGTACCTGCATAAAGCGAAGTAGTGCCTATATCGAACCCACAGCAATTACTCACACATAATCACGTAAAATACGTCCTTGATAACTAGGTAGCCATGGAATATCTCACAATGTAGGCTTCCACGTCCAGCACCGTTAAGCCAATTGCACGCCGCGAATTCAGCGTTCAGGGAAGTTGTGCTTATTTTTTTTTCTCGTGCTCCTTTTTCCCGAGTTTGCATGTGAGAATAGTCAGAAGCTTGTCAGAAGCGTATCAAAACGCAATCCTATGGTGGCACCTACTTAAAGTCAAACGCGTATTGCTCGTTAGACTGGTTATCATCTGGAAAATACTGAACGAAATATCACATAACTTTTTGGTTTTTATCGCACAAAAAGGGACCGGAGACAGAAAGAGGTACGACGCGGACACAGCGCTAACTTCCAACAATTGTTTTATTCTTCGAAGTGTTACGCATATATATAGGTAAGAGACAACAGCGTACGCCTAAGCATATGTACTTGTTTCTAATCAAACGAGACAACAACGAGACATGTGTAATGGAAAGTTAAGATTATACCGAAGATGAGAAAGCGACCATGCATGGGCAAAACATTTTTTTGTAATTGCAAGATTAAAATGACATCTCCATCAAGCCACCTTCTGTGACACGTTTAAAAAATCGAATTCTTTTTTTTTGAGAGATCGATTGAAGGCGCGCTAACACAAGCGTTCCCCAAGCTAGCGATCTTCGCCGCTTCAATAATCTCACGTGTTGTTTGCGTTGGGCTTCTTCCTATCACAGTGCACTGATTATAAATGGGACTGCACCCATGCTTTCTGCAGTGAAAAACCAGATGCCCCACTCCTCCAGTACACACATTATTTGCATGTTCAAGCAACCTATCATTTACGCACCTTCCCGTTTGGCCGATGTATTTTTTGACGCATGACAGGGGCAGTTCATACACGATATCGTCCTCACAAAAAACATAGCCTTTGTCCGGCAACTGGGCTTCTCAGAACCACAGTAGCTGGCCTTATTAGAAATCAGTACATATGCGCATGCGTACGCTGTTGTCTGTTACATATATATATATATATATATATATATATATATATATATATATATATATATATATGTGGGTGGAAGTTAGCGCTTGGTCCGCGTCGTAGATCTCTCTGTCTCTCGTCCCTTTTTGTGCGCTAAAAACCTAAAAGTTATGGAATACCAACATGCCCAAACCTAGGCTCTTTCAAATATCGCAGCCCCCGTGCAGATAGATAAAGGCATTTCAGCACTATCGAATAACTCGCTCGGCATCCTAAGTGAGTTCATTTATTAGTTTACTTACAGGCTAACGTTACGTCATCAAAATTTCGTGTCGTCGGTAGCAGATATCAACAGCGTCTTTTTGCAGTGGATGAAGTCGACATTGAAGTTGATGGTTTCTCCTTCGGCTTGATTCAATACCAGATACAAGTCGCTTTTTGTACTCCTCAAGTTTTGTTGTTGTTTTGTCAAAACGTAGCTCATAGTTTTTGTCTCCTTCGACACGTGATATTTCGTGGCATTGTCATCTTCATAATTCTTTCGTCGGGCCTATTTCAAATAACGCCACTTGAGTCTGCCTGTTGTGGTTGCTACCCAATTCAGCATTGCTCTTTTTATGTAGCACTCGTGGGCCCTATAGAACTGTTCTCGTCGTTATTTCTGCTTTTTGTTTTCCATACTACGAAAGTTCGGCTTGCCTTACTAAGTTTGTTCTTTCTTCTTCTTCTGTTCTTTCTCGTCTTTTTTTTTTCATTCCGAAAAGAGTTCACTTATAATTAATAAAGAATGAAGTGTATCTAGCCTGAAATATATTTTCGTCGAGATCAAAACTCTCTCTCTCTTTGCTTTTCTGTGCCATACAAGATGCTTCACCGCAACTGATGTAATGATGAGGCAAAAACAGCTTTGACAGGTGCAGAAATTTTTAGAAAATACTAATTACAGTGGTACGTCATGCGTTGTAAGATGACTTATGTGCTTTAGATGTGCTTTAACGGCTTCATTTTATGTGAATTGATTTGATTCAAATTGACGTTTACGTCTTCTGATATTCTTTCATTTTTCTTATTCGTATTATTCCTGTGAAACTTCCTGTGAATCTAGTGAATGCCACCTTGAATAATGCAATCTTTATTTTTATTACTATAGTGTATTCATGTCATGTGAAATGTATCAGCTGCTAATAGGAGCAACGCAACTGTTTCGACGAAGTGACGACAGTTACTGAACTGTGAACCTTGTGTTTTGCTTATGCAACCATTCGTTCATTTGTACAACGGGGTTGGCTAGGTCTTGCGAAGGACTACATTCCATAAAGCTGCTTAGCGCAGTCACCGACTCTAGGCTGCTGCTGAGTGTTTGTCAACCTTTCCTTTTCTTCTTTCTGGAAGGGCCCTCTGCATTGGCTTCGCAAACAATGGCACTCTAAGAGGTTGTCCTTGGCATCTAATGTTGATTGACGTCCTATGTGTCTCCTCCTCAGCCATGAATGGCACAGTGCTCTAAATAAGAAGTGCCGCAGCAATGAAACATTCCTGCTTGTCTTTCTAAACAGGTACCATATGCGGGACACCATCAAACATCAACTGCAAAAAAAAAGCACGTTTTCGCATACTTGTGAAGGTCGACCTCAAATGAATTCAGTACCAAAGTGGCAGCTGAACAGAAGTTAAGTCACGAAACGAAGTTAATGATTTTTTCACTGTCTTCTAATGGAAGATACCTACCCTCTGTATGCGTGAATATATTATAAGGCATGTCCAAACGTGTCCCCTGAAGCATAGTCTCATTTTTCAAAGAGAAAAAGAGAAAAATACGTCTCCATGCCAAGGACATCTTTTTCAAAGCTCGATTAGCATATTTAACGTCAGCTTTATTACTCGTTTCCACAAGGAAGGCTACAATCTAATATTACCGTCATTTTAGGATGCCTTAGGGAATTAAACGCCTCGTACAGTCCTCAAAGGTTCTCATAAAACTTGTTCAGGAGGGCCACCAGTTAATGGCGGACACTTTCGGGCGAAGCTCACCATGAGAGCTCGTATAGAAGAAGATCGAAGGAAAAACGAAAGAGAAAAAAAAAGAAACGAGAGACATTCATCGCAGCATGTAAGCTTGACACAAGAGCTGAATAGGAAACCGGTCGTTCTATACGCAGGGTCCCCACGGTCGTCTGGGAACGGCAGGAGCGTCACCGTCTCGCCATTTGCAAAAGTGAGATAAATTATTCTTAAACCCCCAATATCAAAGCGACGTACCAAAGTCCGACTTGTTCGAGTCATTGTTCTTTAATGCTAATGGTGCTCGGAGTGGAAATTGATGGTCAGTGCACCATACACTGCTGCCTCTATGTACTGAGGCAGCATGATTGGAACAAGAGACATACAAAGAAAAGAGAGTAAAGGAAAGCTTGTTAAGAAGATGCAGATGAGCATAAGAGACAGAAGTTTGGTAATCGCCGGTTTAAGACGTCTCGAACATGAGGTCTGTCTGAAGTGAATGGTTCATCGCATTGAGACAACAGTTGGGAGAACCATCATCTAGAATTAATTCCTCTTTAACGGCACTTACGAAAGAAGGAAAACTGCACACTTAGTTTTCGAAACATCAAGCCCGGCGCTTTCTGTCCTTGGCGGAAATTGTCGCCGTTAAATTGTGTTTATAAAAAGCTAAAGTCGGCCATTGCAGCGTGATGACTCGCACTGGGAATAGTAAGTTCTTTTAGGCCACATGACGCGAACAGGCGGCAGTGATTCGTATATTTTACTGCTCGTTAATACACAGAACGTTGATTAAGTGTTGCTTGGCACTGAGTTATCTGCCATCTGCTGTTACGAACAGTATTAAAGTAATTTGTTTTCGTGAATACAATACCTTGCTGTTAAATCATTCGATACCCCTATTGACCGTAACAGTCTTACGCTAGAACTGAAAGCGGTTGTCGAAACACTTACGAAAGAAAATCGTTGTGAATTCGACAACAGATGCCAATGTGTCCTAGAAGGCCAATTTAGAAACCATGTCGTAGTCGACAACAAAGAAATAAAGAAGAATGCAGGCAGCGAAAATTTTGAAGCCCCCGGTGACATTGTGAACTTTCAATTTAATTAGTGACTCCAGCCAAGCTCTGGAACAGATACCCTCCAACCTCCAGTCAGGATACTAAAGAAATCAAACAGTTTTATGAAGATGATGAATTAGCGATGAGAAAAGTGCAAGCTCAGTATGCTCTAGTTATAGGCGACGTCAGTGCAAAAAGGAGAAAGAAGCAGCCTGGTGAATAAGAAATTTGCAACTGCGGCGTCGCTTCTAGGAACACTAGAGGACAGATATTGGTAGAATTCGCGGAAAGGAATAAGCCCCGAATAATGAACACCTTGTTCAAGAAGCGCAGCAACATGAAGTAGACCTGGAAAAGCCCTAATGGAGAAACAAGAAATGAAATAGTTTTCATACTCTCTGCTGATCCCAGCATAGTGCAGAATCTAGACGTGTTAGGTAGGGTAAAGTGCAGGGATCATAGGTTAGTGAGGTCTAGGATTTCCCTCTATATGAAGAGAGAAAGAGTAAAATTAGTCAAGAAAGTTAGGCTAATCTAGACGCAGCAAGGGCAATAGCAGACCAATCCAGGCTGGTGCTTCCAAAAATACAGGCAGCTTAAGAAGATTACGATGGGAAAGATTAAGAAGATTACGAAGAGATTACGATGGGAAAAAGGTAATGAATGAAACCGCAACTAGGTAGATTTCAGAAGAAGCAGTTCAAGTAGGAAGTCAGGGACCAACGCCACGGGTAAGCTTTCCCAAGCAAAAAAAAAAAAAAATAAAAAAATAAAAAAAAATAAAAAAAATAAAGAACCTAATAAAGAAACGACAAAGCATGAAAGTGTCCAACTCAAGAGAGCAGATTGAATTCGTGGAACTGTCAAATGATCAACATAGAGATATTAAGATATATTTCAAATTATAGCGTGAGAAACATTTAGGAAGCAGTAAAAAATGAACACAGCTTGAAATCAGTGAGAAGAGAACTTCACATAGGACAAACCAAGATGTATGCACTGCAAGATAAGCAGAGTAATACTATCAGCAATCGCGAAGGTAAACTAAAAACAGCAGAACCATTTTATACTGATGTGTACAGTACCCAGAGCCGCCACGCTACCTCCATTCGAAGTAGTAAGGAACAAGATACAGAGGCTCCTTGTATAACTAGCGTTGAAGATAGAAGGGCCTTGCAAGACATGACCCGGGGAAAAGCGGCAGGAGAAGATGGACTAACAGTCGATTTAATCAAAGATGGAGGAGATATCTTTTTAAAACTTGCGGCACTTTGTATGCAATGCCTCACGTCTTCAAGTGTACCACAGAATTGGAAGAATGCCAACGTTATACTAATCCACAAAAAGGGAGACGTTAAAGAATTGAAAAGTTATAGGCCCATTAGCTTGCTTTCAGTATTTTATAAAATATTCACAAAGATAACTTCCAATAGAATAAGGACAGCACTTGGTTTCAGTCATCCAAGAGAACAGGCTGGCTTCAGGAAGGGATATTCTACAAGGGATCATATTCATGTCGTCAGTCAGGTAATCGAGAAATCCGCAGAGTTCAATTAACCTCTCTGTACGGCTTTCATAGGTTATGAAAAGGTATTTGATTCAGTAGAGATACCAGCAGTCATAGAGGCAGTAGGCAATGAAGGAGTACAGGAAGCATAAGTGAATATCTTGGGAAGCATCTACAAAGATTGCATAGCTACCTTTGTTCTCCGAAAGAAAAGCAGAAAGCTACCTATCATGAAATGGGTCAGGTAAAGAGACACTATTTCTCCAATGCTATTCATTACATGCTTGAAAGAAGTATTCTAGCTGTTAAACTGGGAAGGATCAACGGCGAACATCTGTGGGGATCAACGGCGAATATCTCAGTAACCTTCGGTTTGCAGACGGCATCGTCCTGACCAACAACACTGGGGTCGAATTACAACAAGATATTGAGGACCTTAACAGAGGAAGTGTAAGAGTGGGGTTAAAGATTAATATGCAGAACACAAAGAAAATGTTCAACAGCCTAGCAAGGGAACAAGAGTTCAGGATCATCAGTCAGCCCCTAGAGTCTTTGCAGTAGTACGTTTATCTCGATCACTTACTAACAGGGGACCGTGATCATTAGAAGGAAATATACGAAAATAAAAGTGGGTTGGGTGTGCATACGGCAGGCATTGCTGGATCCTGGCTGGGAGAGAGAGAGAGAGAGAGAGAGAAAGAAAGGAAGCACTGACAGATTATCAGAGAAGGTCACTATCACCACAGACTATCACATCACACGATCACTTGCGGCAGCTTTTAGAAATATTATCACTATATATACACTGCACTACACTCGTAACCTGAAAGCCTTGCTTGACCGCCGGTCTTCGAGAGCGAGCGAAATTGAGTTCAGACATCGAAGCCTACTGGCCGTAACGTTATCAAGCACAGAAGCTCCAAAAGCAACGTTACGAAGTATACGGGAGTATCGCTGGTATAGCGACTGAATGCTGCCCGTATTTAAGCTAAGCATTTCAAAGACCTACGGAACCAGACTAACGATGAGGAGAAAAATCAAAAGCTGCACCACCGCGACCTCGTAAACGGAGGCGGAAGATTGAAAACGAGGTCCAGCAATGCCGCCAACGAAACACTTCCCATTGTTCGCGCCGTCTTTGAATCTTATTTATTAGGATAGAATCCGCAGGCTACCGCTCAGCATTCCTCACTACCGCATGCGGAGCTAGCATTCAGATTCAAGTTTCTGTCTTTGAAAGGAGGTTTTGGCTCTCTTCCCTCCCGTTGATATCTTTTGCCCGCAGGAACTTGTTGCTTTGCCAGCCCACTTTCACGAAATGGGTTAGGATGCTTACCAAGAAAAGCGTACACCATGGCCAAACGCCACAACCGCATGAGGCCAACAGATAATCAAGCAAAGGAATGTCAAGAAGAAAACCGACGTTTTTTTATTGATATGATATAAGGATATGTTGACGCACAATTTAAGGCGCCGGCTACTCCTTATCTCTTGAATGGTTCTATCATACAACATATAGGGTTCAAGATTACGTATCAAATCACCTCTTCACAAAAGCACCAGGGATTATCACGCAACGATTTCACAGGAAGGCTATGACGTAAGAAACACATGGTACATACAATACACAGGGTAAATGTCCCCACAGTTATGTAGATAAATGTCTTAAAATATTCAAACGATATTGTCATCTAATAACAGTCTCTAGTCAGCGGGTGGTACATACATCGCGTAAATACATTACCACATATAGTCACAACAGAACAGCCAACATAACATAATTCACAAACGCATGCATATATGCAGCGACATTGAAATGACAGGAACAATAAAAGCGTTAATAACATCCAGCAAAGCTGTTGTCTTCAAGAAAAGTCTTCAGTCCTTTTAGAGCGCTCTTCTGCAAGGACATTGCTGGCCAAGGACCCAGAAGTTTCTTTAAACAGAAAGGTCTGCGGTCTAATTTAATTAGGGTTGACTGAAGTAGGCATCTCGGTGTGTCGTGATGTGGGCAATCTAGAAAACGGTGATATACATCTTCATCTACAAATCCACACTCACATTCGGGGGTTTCCGCATGGCCAATTCTGTGTAAGAAGTGCTTTGTTTAGGCAGTGTCTAGCCTTAATCGATGAATGAGGGTTTCCATAGTTCTGTCTAATGACAATGAAAATTTGAATCCAATAAACGGATCAATATGGTATAAGTCCGAGCTCTTAGAGTTCTGGTCAAACCAAGTGTTTCCGCACATTTTAAAAGCCGTTTAATCAAAATGTAGAAGTCACACTAAATGATTCACCGACGACCACAATACTTTCTAATGCGAAATTCGAGCGAGGCGCTATACGTGTTTTAATTTCGCGACATATAGGCTGGCGCAGACAATCTGTCTCCTGCGGCACGTTGAAAACGGAGCGAAGTGTGGCTCAACTGGCTCGCTAAACGGGAGATCGGAAGAGGCAACCCGTGGTAAACGCATAAGCGCCATTAACAGCAGCCGCCGCAAACAGACCCCCGCTCATGCAGCGCTTCGTTTCTATACAGAGGACGCGCGTTACTATGGCGTCATCTCGTAGCTATCGTCGCCGCAGAGGAGTAAGTTTAAGTATTGTACGATGTTTCACCGATTCCGTAGAAGACAGAGACAGCTTGCAGCGTAGGGGCCAGTACAGATGGGGGCTACATATGAGCTCATTCGTTGTATGAGCGTTGTCCTGTGTGCAATTTATTGAGCAGGACAGCAGGCGAACTCAACAACAGCCACGGTCAGCGAAGTTAAGGAGGTTTCGCACAGAAAGCTTTTCTTTAAAACAACAGTTGACTTTCTTAATTATTTTGATGACTGGATAACGCCCACTGTAGCTTTGATGCCACTGCACCAATTTATTGAGGCAGTCTCCGTACATGTGTATGTGTTGCCGCTCGGAATAAGTAACCAGCGTCAAGCAAACTTACCGCCCCGTGCATTTATTTCCCCTTCCTTCATTTCGAAATATTTTTCTTTTTTCTCCAGCCAATTATGCCGCACATAAGCTTTGCGTGCAGCTGTTAACGCAAATACTGAAAGCTAGAGGACTGCTCCAGTTGTTCGCGTATGAAAAGAGCTTGCAGTATAACCCGACACCACATTGATCGCTAAGCGACGCTCGTTAGTATTATGCCTCGTCAGTGGCAGCGATAAACGGTCTTCAGTTCTTATGAAATACGATTGCTTCGAAGAACTCCCTGTAAGTCTAATCTTCGAGGGAGTGAAACTTTCGTGCGCACCACTTTTCTGAAAACAGAAAAAAAAAACGAAGGAGCTAGTAAGCTAAGACGAACGCAATGTACTAAGAAACGTCCGTGAAAAGCGTTGAGCTGCTCTGTTAAGGGAACTTTTTAGAGCTCGTCGTCTGGCCTTCTAAAAAGTTTAGTGAATTGCCCTGCCACGCGGATGGATAGACGAAGACAGATTACTATCGACGGCGCTTGTTCGACACTACGAAGGCAAACACCAAGATGCGATAAAACGTATATCACGTTGTGCCTTATGAGCAGGGGTGTCTAACGCGTACACTACATCAGCACAGCGGCTTCCTAGCAACGTCATGCAACAGTAAGCAATATAAAGCGATGTGTGGAAGTGCGGGACATGCCCTAATTTTAGCCAACTTGAATATATTGGCGCTGAGTAGCTTTCTACCCGCGTTTGAACCAACGTCATCGCTGTAGAGCCTTCTCAGAGAACCTGCCACACCATGTTTCACTTCTGTCTCCTTCGTTCCAATTATATCAAAATCCTTGGCCTCGTTTGATGAAAAAGACCTTGATGTTCCCAAACGATTTCAGCCATTACACAGAAATTGATTCTTGAGCTTACTTCGCAGTTAGAGGGGCAGAGTGATGAAAGCCTGTGAGTGCATGTTTGGCGTTCTTTAGTGACTGCGTATATAGCCGCCGTGCATATGAACCTCAACTTACTAATTTATGAGTTGCAAATACTGAATTTACTGGGAGTAGCCCTTCGCAGCATAATATTTATCTCTCAGAATGTCAGACCTAGCTTAACCATAGCGGAAAGTCACGTCAAGCAGCACCGCTAGTCATCATACATCATCACATTCGTCGTTGTGCTGAGTCATATGCTTGCTTGCACGCTTAAATTTCCATGAAAGAAACCTCGTCTTTGTGATGCAAAAACAGGAAAGAGGTGCATATATGTATTTGGTTGGCGGGTTGTTGATACGTTTTGTATAGCCGTGTTTGCCTTAGTCACTTCTGTTGTTTTCCGCTTCAAACCACCGCCTTTCGATGGGGCGAAATGCGAAAACAGCCGCGCACTTAGATTTAGTTTTACATTAAAGAATCTGAGAGGGTACAAGTTTCCGGAGTGCCCCACTATGGTTGCCTGATAATCAGATCGTGGATTTGGCACGTAAATCCCCATAATTGAAATTCGCTTCAAACTGACGCATTGGGTACTAGTAGTTGTCACGTGTTTTCTGTTTACATTTGTAATGCTCCCTAAATAGAAGAGGAAGAGAGAGAGATGATATATAGGAAAGGGAAGCACGTTCACCCCCGATTGTCCCAGCTGGCTACCTTGCCTGGAAGAAGGGGAATATAGAGACAGAGAAAGAAAGGGAGAGAGATAGCGCTATAGTCAGGAAGAACTTAATCTAAAACATGCCCTCAAAACAGAGCACCAGGAAGCGCTCTTGGTTTCTCAAGCATGTCCGTGGTCCTCAGGAACAGTAGTAGAAAGCCTTCCAGCTGGGACCATCGCGGACTTCGCCTGGCAGGTATTTATGTGATTTGAAGTGCACGTGTGAAAAATACTCGCGAAATGAGAGTAGCAAGAGCAGATGATAGTGCGGCTGACCTCAAGAAGAGGACGAAAAGCAAAACAAGCGGTGCTCGTGCAGCGGATAAGAAGGGGCTCGCGCAGAGGAGGTCTGAGAACTAGAGAGAAAGAGAGAGAGAGAAGGGAGCAAGGAAAGGCAGGCAGGTTAACCAGACTGAGTCCAGTTTGCTACCGTGCACGTGCAAAGGTGTGTGCAGTTGTACTTATAAGCCGATGACATCGCATATTATGCTGAACCGGTGGATATAAGTGACTTGTAGCAAGCGCTACAGTCCTATATGAGTATCCTTGAATTGCGGCTTGATGGCATTAATCTCTCTTAAAATCAGGAAAAGCGCCATCCTAATTTTTTTTCAGAGCATTACTATGCAAATTTAGATTCTTTACCGAAAAGAGAGTATCCCGCAGGTAAACTCACCTAAATATTTGGGTGTCATATACACCGAAAAGCTTAACTGGAGTCATCATATAGAGCACATAACCCCGACGGGAACGCGCGCTGTAGGAATGCGGCGTAGACAATCCTGAATCGATCAGGATTGCGCAAGCATACCCTCATTATTATCGATTGCATGTATGTTCGTCAATAATAAACGTCGGCTGCGTTTTGTTTTCTGGCGGACTCGCATAAAAGCCTCGGCCTCTGGTTCTATGAGAATGAAAGGCATTACGCTTTTGGCTTGGGCCTCCTAAATTTGCATCATGAAGCACGCCTGTCTTCTCATACGATTTCGTATACTAACGGTACCAACTTTCCTGGAGATATATGCATCTGCACAGAGGAGGTGACGTGATGCTGTCATTACTGAATCGGCCTCATTTTTTAACCATGAATGGTATTGCTCACGTTGCCCTCAGGTTGTTTTCGTACAAAAAGCATTGGACCCATTAAATGTTCACCTATGCGAGGTGGCCTTACTAAGTTCCTCTGTTCCCATCGCTAAAACTGAGTTTGATAATATTTCTTTTCAAGCAACGCTAAACATTTGCTCTATCGATATCTGAATGGTATATTGGAAGTACCACCTTACGCACCTGGATACAAAGACCGTTATAGGTACGGATGTTTCCGTCTGCGAAGGGAAGGCAGGTGTTGGCATTGTATCACCACATCTAAATTGCTCTTTTTACATTCGACTACCTGACTTAGCTTTACGGAAATTACCATATTAATTTTAACTGATTTTCTGTCTGTTCTTGACTGACCAAGTCCAAGTTGTCAGATTCATTAGGAAGAGTCTGTGCTTTCCTCCCGAGACATTTGCGTCTGTTTCGTTTAGCGTGGGTGCCAGGTCACAAAGGTACAGCTTTAAATGAATATATGCAGATGCACTCGCAGTAGCACCCCACTTTGTTCCTGTAGTCTCCGTTTTACCTACGTCAGCCTTCATCATTGCGGCGCTGTTCAGAAAATGTTCTGCTACAAATAACTTCGCCAAGTCATCGCTGCAACATCTGATTTCCCTCATCTGAATTTTCCTTGGAACAACAAGTGGTGTTCCACTAGAAAAATCGAAGCAGCGATTACGAGATTATGGTGCTGAGTCCCCTGACGAGACTTTAACCTCGACAGGTCTGGTCTGGATATATCATCTTTGTGTCCGTTATGCAATGAGTGTGAATCTCTGCAACACTTCTTGGCGTGTCGCCGGTTCATTATTCAAATGAAATGATTTTTAGAAGATCCTTCCAAAACCTTCACCTGATCTCAATTTGACTCTTCCGGTGATTCTTTCCTTTCGGGCTACCGTACGGGGTTATGGCCACAGGAACGTTTGTGAAGCCCTCTGCAACTTTCTGCTAGCGAGAAGAAAAAAAAAATTGTATGCTTATATCGTTCTTTTACTTCATATAATAATAATAATAATAATAATAATAATAATAATAATAATAATAATAATAATAATAATAATAATAATAATAATAATAATAATAATAATAATAATAATAATAATAATAATAATAATACCGTAGTATATACTGTAATACTTTGGTATTTGATCAGTAGGCAGTGAATACTTTAATTCATATGTACGAAGGACTTAATTCATCTCACTTTATTTTCCTAAAAAAAATTAATAATATTTTTCTCACCGGCTGATTCATGGCCAATCCCCCAGAACGGGTTGCGCCATTTCACTGAGGAACGAAAACAAGATCGTTAAAACGCCGGCGGGACTGGGGCCATAGAGCGTACGGAACCCGCATCTACGCGTGAGGTTCACTTGACCGGGCGTCCGTCATCGGAACAGAGAACGCCTCGGGTGGTTGCACGGCACGACACCTTGGAGCGGCCTGCTGCCGTCTCTGAACCCGCATTTACGCGCGAGGTTCAGGAGACAGGACGTCCGTCATCGAGACGGGGAGCGTCTTAAGTCATCGCCTTGCACGAGATTTCGGAACGACCTGCTGCCGCCTACCGAGTTGTGGGCCACTCACCTTCTCCTGCTCCGTGCCCCTTCTTCTACTTTGCCACGTCGGTCATCATTTTACCCGCGAGCGTTCTATCTCAAGGACTCTACCAGTGTCACCACCCCGCGGACTTCATTCGCAACCTCGTGAGACTGCTGAGTTCGTTTTCCTTGTTTTCGAACAATCATGCGTGCGTGGATCTAGTTGCAGTTGTTTTTCGATGCTGCATGCCGTCTAATATAATTATAGTGCGCTTCATATTCACACACCTTCTCCTCCATCTTCCTCGCGTCACACTCCTTGCAACGTGATGATGTTAACAAACACAGCACGGAACCGGTGAACCACAATTGGAGCGATGAAAAGCGCCACCGTGGGCATACACATTTCAGGGCTCGTTCCGTCTCGTTTCTTGTTCACCTGTTCGGTTTGCGCTAACCATGTTGAATGTTCATCAGAACAAGTTCTTTACGACATGCTCCGCCTGGGGTTGCCGACTGCAGCTACTGCGTTATATGAAAGTCACAGAATTGCGGGAATGACTGTCTGTGTCACACCGTACATTGTGACGTGCTGCATGTCTGTGTGTTTTGCTTTATCAGTATACGTGTGAATATTGTAACAGTTCGACAGAATGTGATCAGCACCGGTCGAACAAGAGAAGCCCTAGCCTTGAGCTCGTCGTTTCGACGTTGCCCTGACGAAGTTCACTAGCCCAGCACTGGCTCCAGGTTCTTACTTCATAGTTTGCAAATTGCTGATCACTACGAGCCTCGGTGATGACGATAACGAGGAACTTTCATAACATGAAACGATGAGGAATCGACGATGAAATGGGCGCTTGTACGCACAGATAATGATTTCATTTCAATGAACTTGAAGAGATAATCAAGTCTCGACCTTCATCTCACCTCTCCACATTCTCTGGATTTTGACAGACTCTGTCGCAACAGAGAGAGAGAGAATGCAACTCATGGGCATATAAGCAGGTCCCTACATGTTACTTTGCATCGCAAAGTGCATTGGGGACAAAAGTCCTAGGAGGAGTTGGGCGAGAAAGAAAAAGAAGCGAAACTACATAATCATGGTAGACAAAGGTGATGATATTCATGTAAACTGGCTAGAGCTTGTCAATCAAGCAAGTGCCTTCAAGGAATACAAAGTTCTCATAGATAGCATCAGACGCTCCTTTCTAATGTCATTTGCTTTTTTTTTCTCTTGTGTTTTGTGCTCCTGCTCCCATTACGTCTTTACAGTGTATTCAACAGGATGTGTCCTCTGATTAACTGCTTCACCTCCTATTCTTCCATTTCTTTCCTTTTTTGTTATACATTGATTTCTCTTTTTGTTTCGGCCTTCCGTTATCAACACCCTGTTTGGATAGTGGATGATTTTCTAATAATTGAGCTCGTCGAACACCTACATAGTGTGTACTAACACAGATAAGTTGGCTGAAGGTCCCGTCACAGCACAGTGCCCCGTGGCACTGTGCTGTGACGAGACCTTCACGAAATTAATCCTGTAACGTGCAAAGTATAAGTTATGCTGCGCTGAATTTCATAGCTCCAAATTATGGTTTAAGCACGAAAAACTTAACTCAGCATATAGTAGCGATCTTGACGCCCTGCAGTGAAGTTTCATTTGCGGAATTACCAATTTAGTAAATACTCTACTAATTATTTACCAAAATAAGCTTTTAATTTTTGTGTGTGCAGATGTCCTGTCCGTGATCAGGAATAAATGTGCAGAAGTTATTTAAATTTTTTTCGTAATGTGCAAATGTGTTCAGGTAACAAAGAGTATTGGGAAGAAGATGTATGGCGACGAGTAAAAAAAATATGAGCCTAGGGTTTTCTTTTTTTTTTCCTAGTTGCATAGGTTTCTTGTTGCGCAGAGCAATACACATTGAGAACTGTGCAAATCTATGTAGGTATATACAAATATACGTGCAAATCTCGATGTGGATGTCTTAACAAACGAAAGGATTGCCATTTCGTGCTGTCTTGTTCAGCTCTAAGGTGGCACTTCATCAGCCCGGAGGCACGAAGAGTGGCGCAACCGAAAACACTTCCCATGAATCAGCCCGCAACGAGGCTGCGAGAATGTCGAGTCAACTGAGCCTCCATTGCGGCGCGTCCTTCCTTCTTCTACAGTCATCTGTCTTGTAGCGCCAGCAGTGATTTGTGTGGCTTCCTTTTCGCTGCGAGACGTGTACCGACGAGCCTTGTGCGCATGTGCAAGTCTGCCGGGAACCCGCCACAGTTGCTCAGTGGCTGCGGTGCTCTGTTGCTGAGCGTGGTTTCGCGGACTCAATACCGCGGTGTGGTAGACGCAGGGTAATGGGTTGCCAATACAAAAAAATATCTTCTGCTTATGAAAAGGTGAGGTGCATCGCTGAATAAAAAAGGCACAAGGATCGACGCTTTAAAGAAGCTGCTACCCCTCTGCTTCTCGGCATCGCAATAGAATGAAGAAAAAGTTTACGATCCCCTGGTGTTGTAACTCAAGCCGCTGGCACAACCTGCAGGTGAGAACTGCATGCGCTAACCACTGCGCTACCACGCCATGTTTTAGCTTGGTAATTCTTGCTGCTTGCGGAGCACTACAGAGACTCTGAAAGCGGTGGCGTCTGTTCACGCATTTCGGAGGCCACAGCAGGCAGGACGGTGACGGACGATAACGGCGTCGCGCGCAGCTTAAAGAAGTTATTTTTAAGATCATGGCCATCTTCGCTTTGATATATTGCTATCGTCACAGTGAGTTCAGATCCGTATGAATGTCGGAAGTGTGCAAGTGTTCAGATACCATCGTCATCATTCCGCCGTCCTAGAGTGCCATCGTCCCATTGTCGCCATTCGTGGGATCCGCATGTTCAAGTGCCGCAAGTTTATTTTGAGCGAGGAGTTTCTTACTGCAAATGTGCCCAACGTTATCTTGTGATCTATACTTGGAAATCGTCGGTTCATCAAAGTTCCCCACTGGCCAATGAAAACGCCCGTTAGATTCTCATAGGTCGTGCAATTCACGCAAATTCATTTTCTAATGCTAATACTGTTCTTAGGATACTTCGCGCACTTTTCGGGCCTGCCTATCTATCTATCTATCTATCTATCTATCTATCTATCTATCTATCTATCTATCTATCTATCTATCTATCTATCTATCTATCTATCTATCTATCTATCTATCTATCTATCTATCTATCTATCTATCTATCTATCTATCTATCTATCTATCTATCTATCTATCTATCTATCTATCTATCTATCTATCTATCTATCTATCTATCTATCTATCTATCTATCTGTCTGTCTGTCTGTCTGTCTGTCTGTCTGTCTGTCTGTCTGTCTGTCTGTCTGTCTGTCTGTCTATCTATCTATCTATCTATCTATCTATCTATCTATCTATCTATCTATCTATCTATCTATCTATCTATCTATCTATCTATCTATCTATCTATCTATCTATCTATCTATCTATCTATCTGTCTGTCTGTCTGTCTGTCTGTCTGTCTGTCTGTCTGTCTGTCTGTCTGTCTGTCTGTCTGTCTGTCTGTCTGTCTGTCTATCTATCTATCTATCTATCTATCTATCTATCTATCTATCTATCTATCTATCTATCTATCTATCTATCTATCTATCTATCTATCTATCTATCTATCTATCTATCTATCTATCTATCTATCTATCTATCTATCTATCTATCTATCTATCTATCTATCTAATCTGGGGAAACTGACCTCCGGACTACATGTGACGCCGCGTACCCGTGTGCAGCTCTTCAACGAACATCTGTCGTCGATATAGGCGTATGAGGATGCGGCACTGCGCAAGTGCCTCTCTTCAATGTACCTCTGACGCCGACCTGGAGCATTGAGTATGTGTCACTCAGTTTGTGCTGGTCTATGAACCTCTTTGATTTCAACTCGGTCCCCTGGATATGTGCCAGTAGGTGCGTGCCGTTCTTTAATGAACCTCCTCATAGCCAACTTGATCAACTATCAACTTATCAACCAACTTAATATAGAGCCCTACCATTATACAGCAACCTTCGATGCTGAATTTGCAGTTTTGCGGCGTAAAGCCCCCCCTCAGTCCTTTCTGCTTAAAACAATGCGCACGTGCAATACTTACACGAAGTGTGCAATGACAATATTGCATATTAAAGCAAGCCTTTCATTGCCCCCATTTCACTCCCATCGAAATGCTTCCGCCAAGGGCGCGATATGATCTCGCAACTTCGTGCTATCGCAGCGTAACACCATAGCCGCTACGCCACCGCGGCGGGTTGACTTCCTGAGCAACGTTTTCCAATGTAGTAAACGCGTTTTAAATCATGGATCCGGGACCTCAAAGAGATGCGAGGTAATGCTAACGCGTTTGTCTCGCATTTATCGGGATATCGCCGCTGAATTTTTTATGTAATGAGGTACTCGGAAAGATGCTACGTATCGTGTTCTGAAACTCGAAACCACTGCCTATAGGTTTAGTTCGACACAGCACAACCGATTAAGCCCACGAGATTTTGATGGCGAAAAACATGCGGCGTAGTTTCACGCAAGCATTTGCATGATATAAACTCAGTAGGATCCAGAACTCAATACGTGCAAGACGATTATTCACGCCTCTTATACATGTGGCATATCAAAACTCCCTCCCTCTTAAACCAGATACTGCGATGAAGTAATCATACATATCCACGTATCTCTTGTCAATAAATATGTTCATACCGACACGGTAAAGACCAGTCAAATACTTAAAAGGTCAACAAAGATAATCGTTGTTTAGGCTGTGTTATTTAGTTAACCTTCCGCAGTGCCAACAAAGCCACGCATACTTGGTACGCCAGAAGTTTCATACGTTCTTCATTTTTCGAAGCGAGATCAGCATGCCTTAGAGCACGCACTTATAAAGTGAGATACAGCAAGGAAGATGAAGCATGTGCTTGCTGCGGTAAAGCAAGGGAAACGATGAAGCAATCTTATTTGAATGTGAAAATATTGTTACGGGGATGTTATCCTTTCATTCTTACGTAACAATACGCAATGGTCCATTCAGGCACCTCTGGCCTCCTTGAAGCACTTGTGTTCAGCGAGAGCAGGGGGAAAACAAGCATGTCCGCACTAGAGGTGAGGAAGAGGTGACTGAAAAATCGGAGGAAGAAATGTAGGGAAACGACAAACAACGGAGGTGAAAAAAACCAAAGTTTTCACTAAGGGTTCAGAAAGTTTGGCAAATGGAATTCTTCCTGGAGTTTTATTTTTAATATAGGTAGGGCATTAGGTGATATAATAACAAGAGCTTAGTAGCACTACCCACAGCCCCGTTCCAAAGGGGACGCTCACAACATGCATTCATCCATCCATACGCAAAAAGACTAAAGCTGGGTGGTGCCATGTGCCTTCTTGCGATCTTATTCGATGTGTTCTTTTGTGCCCAGACTTTATCGTTTTCATGTGTATGTATTTACTTGTCTTTTTTAATTGGCTGGACTCTAAAAAAACAGTCCTTCGCTTATTTGTAGAAGTTGACTTTAGGTTTGAGTACAATTTTGTGTGATTCTCTTTCATGTCTGTGGCCTTTATTATTGGTATTTCCAAGGGGAAAAGGTTAGGCGGCGCCAATTAACGCGCTAAAATCTTCTAAACGCTAAACTGAAAAATGAACGAAAGAAAGAAAACAAGAACGGGTGGTGACGTTAACTTGAAGTTTGCAGATCAGCTCGTTGTGACGTGATGGATTTTGGAAAAAAAATTTTTGTTCAGCCGTGGTTAAGCTTTCATAGATAAAAAAGTGGTTCACATTTTATTCCAGAAAAGCCCCAGACTGAACTTAGCAAGTTTCAGGAACCTTCACTTGGGCCACGGTAGCCGAAGTGCTAAAAATGTACTTTGAAAGCCGTAATGTCACCCTGGAGAGCAGACGTGGCTTTTCCACACGAATTTCGAGATATGAATCAGTGACGTCGATTTTCTCTTCTAATAATAAATGTACTATCGCAGTTTTAACGAAAATAGAGTTGTTCACAAATACTACACCAATGCTCTCTTGCTTAGCGTTTTCCTGTTAGACCTCGCTCTGTGAACAGGATTAGTTAGAAGGAAATGCTAAAGTTAAATCTCCTCAGAGGGATAAGAAATAAACAGTAGATAGAAAGTAAAAAAAAGTTCTTTTTATACATCAGTTTGTGAATTCCAGCTTCGTGAGTTTCCTGAGCATCTAATCTGGTCCTGACCACCAATGTTTGTAGTCACACAGCCACAAGAAAAGTTCTTACACTGGGATTGTTCGTAACAGTAGATAACAGCCAATCGTGGTTTTGGGAATGTTATTAGCTGATGCTACTGGCCAAGGGCAAACTGAACGTTTAAAAAATCTTTCAGAATTTGGCCAGCTTTAGGGTACGTAATAACTAAAAAAACTACGATGATGTTCAAAACTAACCAGACAAAGCATTACTTGGCCTTCCTTCCCGCTTTTTTCTCCAATCAATTGCAGCGATACGAGGCACTGTGTAATCAAATGTGGTGACCTGGTTCACAGGCACATATACCATAGCGCACGATATCTGTGTTCGCAATGATTTTATCGTGCTTTGCAACGCGAACCGATCTTGGATTCAGCGTGACATCGGAGCACCCACAAGCCTGATTGCGTTTGAACCAATTGTGCTAACCAATAAGTGTCCCGAGGCTGTACCGAAGAGCTATCGATTAACTTCGGCAAGCATCCTTCCACGCATTCTGCTCATTTTCCCCCTAGTTTTTGGATTGGTTGCTTCCTTGTCTATTTTACTACATTGAGAGAAAGCTACAAGTGCCAGTGCAACAATGTAAAGACTCGATAAGCGGCTCGAAAAGAAGTCCTTGGCTTACCAGACCTAAGTCTAGCGCCAAATTGCAACCTAACGCTAAGACTCCCACCGCACTTCTTATCGAATTGCGTTGCCGCCGGCAATCACGGCCGTGGCCGTTTGCCATGGGAGTTGGTGGTCGCAAAACCCGAAGGATTTCCTCCTTGCCAATGGAAAACCAGATAATCAAGGCCCCTGCTGGAAAAAGCAGCCGGCGCCTGATCAGTGCCGAGGTACTTTTTGTTTGTTCATTATTTATTTATTTGTTTGCTTGTTTGCGGTATTCCTTATATCCCACTGTTCTAAAAAAAAGAGAAACAATCGGTAAAGTGATTGCAGGAGAGTAGGAA
Source organism: Dermacentor albipictus (assembly GCF_038994185.2). Taxonomy (NCBI): domain Eukaryota; kingdom Metazoa; phylum Arthropoda; class Arachnida; order Ixodida; family Ixodidae; genus Dermacentor; species Dermacentor albipictus. The sequence goes on from NC_091822.1 coordinate 170,593,572, forward strand.
ATTGGTGAGCAACTGCGAAACAGTCAGCCAGAGCAGCAGCATGTACATGAGAAGTGCGCCGAGCACATATCCACAATGACGAGAACCGTGGGTGCAAGAGACGCATATTACTGTTAGTGTCCACAGGCAAACAAGCCAAGAGGCTTTGGAATAACCGCGCTTTTCTCACCTTCTTCCTCGTTTTGGGAGAGTACATTCGTGTTGATGAATATGCGTTTGCATTTGTAGTCAATTGTTGTTGTTGTTGTACTTATCGTCGTCGTCATCGTTGTTGTTCTTGTTTCGGACTTTTGGAGCATCGCTGTTAGTTGGTAAGTTATTTTAATTCCAAAGTCACCGGTTGCCTTTCGCTAACTTGTACAGCTTCAGGATTTGGTGGCATGTGATCGCTCTGTTTACCGCGATGTACTGTTACACAAGTGACCAATAAAGAAAACTGGCACATACATGCATAATTGCGCACAGTGTTCGAGCAAACCAGCGAAAAAAGGACATCACAGGGGGCTTCGGCACTTTATAGGTGTCAGCAAAACTTTGCAATGCTAGACCAGCCCGTATTGCACAGGCCTATAAAACACACTGACCCATGTCTTCTATAAACCTTCAAGGTGCTAGAGACGCCCCACGTCACCCAGTCACTGAAGCACGTGGGAGCAATACGCATTGCTCAGCACCTGCCGGTGCGCCTAATTTTCCGGGACTCTGCGGCAAAGCGTTGCTCTTTCTGGCTCACTTAAGTGCGATTGGGCCGAGTCTCCGAGGACGCTACAAGCTTTGGTTAGATGTACAGCGTGAACGCAATGGTTTTCAGATGCGTCATTAAATCGCTTATGCTATGCAGCCTAAACAAAAAAGCTTATGCAAAAAAGACGTGAGCCATGCAGACAGGACACAAGAGTAGAGAAGTGGACAACACGAACTTGTCTGCGCGCCTCACGCCTTTTTTGCATAATGAATCTTTACCAACTAGCTCGGCTCTCTGTCATTCTAAACAAAAAAAGCTTGTTGCCATCTGAAAGCTAGAACCGTAGCTAAATTCCTTGAACTGTGCAAATCAGAATCTGACGCATACTGCAGTCTATGAGAATAGAGTGGCCACAAAAAAAATCGCCAAGGGCGTTGGCCGCACGCCCCTTCTTATCAGGGCATGGCCATGGTTCGAGCACTTTGTTTACTGCGGTAGGCCATCTGTCAGAGATGTTAAAACAGCTACCAAGGTGAACTCGCGGCGGGTGATAATGAGTGCATTCTGTAATAACATCCGTCTAAATGTCCGGGTTGTTGCAACAACTGCAATCTGGAGAGGTCCCTCCTCTAATGAGTCTAGATGAGCCGCCTAAACACAGACGATCGAAGATCCTGTCGAACATGCTGCTTATCGAGGTGCAATAGCGCCGTCGCCGCTGGAGCCGTCGTGCTGCCAGGGTATTGAAGCGCATGCTGAGCACGCACGGGTAGGGTGTACGAAGGTTTGCAGAGGCCCTTTGCAGTGGCCCAATCCGTTTGGCTGCCAGAAGCAAGAAGCTGAATGGAGACGCCCTCCTGCTCAGCTCAACAGACCCTGCAGCAGAGCCAAGTCGATGACCTGCCTCTCGCCACTTGCACTGGAAGGCTAGTGCGCCCAGAGACTAGCTTTCCTGTGGAGCCAAGGCGATGATCTGCCTCTCGCCACTTGCACTAGAAGGCTAGTGCGCCCAGCGACTAGCTTTCCTGTGGGGCCTAGGCGATGATCCGCCTCTCGCCACTCGTATAAGGCTAGTGCGCCCACAGACTAGCTTTCCTGCTGAGCACCTACGTGCACTACACACTGCGCATGCAGTGTGTAGTGTGTAGTAGTAGTGCAGTGCAGTGTAGTGTGTGTTCATTGTCGTAAACGTCTTCGTTTACTTAAATTGCAGAAATCATATCGTCCGCGCCTGATTCTTTCATCACAATGTTTATTTCCTCATTCTTCGTTCCATTTATTCGCTCGATTCACGGCCAACAATACCCGTTATTGCGGATGCGCCGTTTGTTTGAGGTCACCACCACCTCGCAGGACCGAAACAATAGACTGTGTCGGCTAGTTTGCTTCATGCTGAACAACTTATCGGCGTTTTCGCTGAGAAATAACTAGGCTCGGCCAGACGCCGTCAAAATCGACGACGTCTAGGGGAGCTGGTTCCCGGACAACGAGGAGGCATCGCTAATAGTGTTTGGCTTCTTTTTTTGCGTTTCTTCTGGCGTATTAAACGAATTATCAGAGTGAGAATGACTTTTCTTTTTTGTATATTGCATAAGCCTAAATTGCTAATACACCTGGGATTAAATGCGGTGATGGATTCCAATGCCGTCGCACACAAATTTTCAAGATCTTTTGCAGTCGTCGGTAACGATTGGCGAAATAGCCCCGTTAGATCACATGCTCTGGCGATGGGCCCGGTCACGCTCTATCATCGATAACAGTTCGGCCAGATGGGAGGCGGCTCTCCGCAACCCTCTTCTGGCTGACCAACTCTGGGCTGTCCAGCAGGCCTACGATGCGGCCGAGAGGCTCGGCCTTCCGGTTCCCACGTGGATGCGGCCCGCTTCACGAAGACTCACGATCTGCAGGACTTCATTAAAGTTTTACCATACTATAACATCGGCAACCAGTACAACTGCCTATGGGAGATCTCGCCGATACCCAACGCGGCAGCTCAGTGGCTACGGCGCAGCGCTGGCAAGGTCGCCGGTTCGATCCAGGCCGCGGCAGCCGCGTTCCGATAAGGGCGGAATGAAAAAAAAAGTAGCAGAAAAGAAAAATGCACGTGTACCTTGCGCTAGGTGCACGTTGAAGAAATCCCGGGAGTCAACACTAAATCGTAGCCCCCCCCCCCCCCCACCTCCTCCTCCCAGCTATGGCGTGCCTCATAAGTCATACTCAGATCGTGGTTTGGGCTAGTAAGACCCCATAATTTAGGTGTTTCTTTTTTGAAGCTGATTCGTATTCACGAACCTGTAGCATTTCTCGTAATTTGGGTGCGGCAAAACAGGCCTCGCTGTGCTTCCAACCGAACGCGGAAACAATTTCAGCGTGCACGATTGCGTCGCCGAAAGAGAAAGGTTGCTCGCTCGGCACATACAATTTTAGAGCCACCTTCCGTCGTTACACCGAACGAACAGTCACGGCTTATGGCGCGAGAGAATCGACCCGCGCTCTCCGCAACCACTGCTTCAGTTGCATGTTGCATAAACGGAGATACACTCCTGGTTAACGCGTAGACAGGTAATTTAGAGACACGCGGGCGTGGCCGTGTTTTGTACCGATATATGGCAATGGTGTTGGAGGCCCATGTTTCGAATGCATAAGAGTGCGTGACAGATTGTGAAGGTAGTCAAGAACAACATTACACAAGTAACGCTTTCTCAAGTGAGCTTGCAACGCAATTTGGCACTCCTTAGTTGCGACCTTCGCATACATTTGTTTTTATTAGATGCCTTGCGGAACAGCAAGCCTGCACGTGCTGTACTGCCATCTTGCGTTGTACGTCAACTCTTGGCGCGCGGTGCAGCTTGCTTGCCGATCTGTCGTAGCCATAAAGCGGAAGGAGAAAGTCGTGTAGGTGTAAGCGCAACGCTGCCAACGATTGCAAGAATATTTTTGCACCGCTTGACTTACTTCCTGTAGTTAAGAAAAAGAAAGCGCAGGAATTTGATGAGGACCAGTCTTTGAGCCTTCGCGCATTATGTGTTCTCATCTTGGAGCCTTTCTTATTTATGCAAATGGCTGATCTGTGTATTGGTAGTGAAAGTGATAACTGCTCTAAGGGAAATGTCATCTTGTTTCATCTTTTCATTCTTCCAACAATTTAACAACGGAAAAACACTCACTCACTCACTCACTCACTCACTCACTCACTCACTCACTCACTCACTCACTCACTCACTCACTCACTCACTCACTCACTCACTCACTCACTCACTCACTCACTCACTCACTCACTCACTCACTCACTCACTCACTCACTCACTCACTCACTCACTCAATAAATAAATAAATAAGTAAATAAATAAATAAATAAATAAATAAATAAATAAATATATCGATCGCTGGCTAAATACTGATCAAGCCTGCATGATGCAGTAGTTTCAGCAGACGGTTATTCTGGGACTAGACAGTTTTATACCGTACACCAAACAAACAAACAAACAAACAAACAAACAAACAAACAAACAAACAAACAAACAAACAAACAAACAAACAAACAAACAAACAAACAAACAAACAAACAAAACAAAACAAATAGACGAGCAAGCAAGCGAACAAACACGAGAACATTGGTGCCTGTATAACTTTATTGACCGATGGCAGTTACTTTATAAAAAGATAGCTCTATGAAGAAAGACGAACCCGTTGCATAAATTGTACGATTCATAGGCGCACTCGTTATTTCGGTAGTCTCAATATGCTCGGGTGTGTGTCGGAGGTCAAGTGTCATAGCCTTTTGCTTAAAATATGCATCTGAAAACAATTACAAAGCTCCTAGGCCGATGGTAGCAGCGCTACGGGTTGGATATGCAGCGCATGTGGCAACAGACTCCTCATAAAGATAATGCGACTATTCATTCAACTTCATACTTTGTTTGAGAGAGAGGGTCGCAATGTATCCGTTATCAGCATTATCAGCGTTGCCTGCAAGAAATGTATAAAATAGTATGGTACCGAAGAAAAGCAATCAATATGGCGTATTTACCTGACCGCGATTGTTAATTTCGCGCTTCTGTTGAAGTCAAACCCCCCTTTAGATGCTGTGCGCGTTAGCCTAGATACCGAATTTCTCAGAAAAATTAATAAGGAATAAAGCTATGTCACGTGCATGCCTTCGCCCAGTATTAGCGGTATAACGTCAGTGAATACCAGCGCATATTCCTCATCGAGAATGTCATGTAGTCTGCGATATAAGCGGCAATTCAGATTGTTCATTAAAAAAAAAGAACGAGTGTGACAACAAACAACAATCTCTGTCGTTTATTTTACATTCTTCTTTCTTGAACTCGACCGACCGGCCGAGTGAGTTCGCTTGTATGTGAGTGAATTAGTGAGTTAGTGGGTTAGTAAGTTAGTGAGTGCTGCGCGCCGTCAGGCCTGTGAGCTTGCCCGTAGAGAAGTGAAGGGCCCTAAAAGAAATAATGCAAGTCCAAATAAGCGAAACAATTTGCAAGCTTTGGAAATGAGCAGCCTACCCGTTGCGAGTAATATACATGGTTCCTTAAATGAAAAACAAGAGAAAGGAAAATTTAAAAAAAAAACACAGATTAAAAAAAGAGAAAGAACACTGCTTACATTGCACTAGACACCAGACAACTTTTTCTGGAAAAAGGTTGGTTCGTTACCAATTTATATTTCCTTAGCTGGAAGGGCGCCGATTCAACAACCTGCCAAGAAGAGAATTCCTCCCCACTGAGACAAGCGAAAACAGACTGGCAGCAAATAGCTCCCGTGCACAGACACGGCTTTCGAGATTCCGGAAGGTGCTGGGAGAATGCTTTCTGCCGAAGGTGTCGGACAATCCTCTTTCACGCATGACTTGAGCCACTTGATGACCATGCAGTCGTTTCCGCTGCAGCGAATCCCGACGCCGTTTTCACGCCTGCAGAACGGAGAAAACGCGTTATTCGACCGGATGGCGGAGTGCGAAACTGTCTCGGTGCGTCGCTAATCCTTTCCTGTCTTATCGGCTTCATCAAAGCGCGGCAAGCCCGTTGCAATGACAGCGGCGTGTCGACCCTGTCACCGTTCGTTTATTTCTTTTTTGTGTGTGTGTGTGTGCGAAACGGGTTTACCCATTTGCCACCGTGGTGATATTTTGTTCGAGTCATACCGGGCTGCACATCGAATATACGGAGCTGGGAAAATTCGAGGAAGGATGGGTTGCACATCCTGTAAGGACGCTTGTGGCTACTCTGCATCGGCACGAAATACGTCGAGCACTGGGAAGCATATGGGCACATGCTTGTACAATAATACATATGGGCATTTGCGACACACCCACACACAAACACACACACACACACGCACACATGCACACACACACACACGCACGCACACACGCACGCACACATGCGCGCACACTCGCACGCGCACACAGCCACACAAACACAAGCCACACACACACACATGCGCACACACACGCACACACACGCACCCAGACACAAACACACACGCACACACGCACACACGCAAGCACGCACACACACATACTCGCACACACACACACGGACACACGCAGGCACGCACACACACACGCACTCTCACGCACGCACACACACACAAACACACACACACACACACACGCACACATGCACACACACACACACACGCACACACACACGCACACGCACACATGCGAGCACACCCGCACGCGCACACAGCCACACAAACACAAGCCACACACACACACATGCGCACACACACGCGCGCACACACGCACACACACACACACGCACGCACACATGCGAGCACACCTGCACGCGCACACAGCCACACACACACAAGTCACACACACACACGCGCACGCACACATGCGCACATAGAGAGAGAGAGGGGATCGCGAACTCGCGCGCACGCGAATGCGCAGCTACAAAACCACGGCACACAGAGACGTCCTCACACGGACACACGCAAAAGCGGACGTAAACACGCGTCCACACATGCGATGCTGAATGAATGAGCCTCATGCGCGGGCCGGCTGGCCATTGATTATTGTGACTTGGGGCAAGCTGCACGGCTTCACATATAAGGCTGATCGATCAGACACAGCAGAAGCGAGTAAAAAAAAATTGTCGCTTCAGATGTGCGATTTCTTGCGGAGACTTCGACTGCAGAGTCGAGAGAAGAAAATGACTCCAACCAGGCAACTGCTGAATCTGCGTCTGCTGTGTCTGATCGATCAGCCTTATATGTCAAAACACAATTTTCGTGCCACATAATAACGGTAAAGGACTAGTCGCATTATTTTTATGAGAAGTCTGTTTCCACACACGCTGCATATAGAACACGTAGTGCTAGTTTCAACGGCGTGGGAGCTTTATAAATGTCTTGAAATCTAATAGATATAATTGTCTTCTTCACGCTTTCTCCACCTCCTCGCTGAAGTGCAGCAAAAGTTAGATGCGTAGCTTCAGCACAGTGGAAAGTAAAACGGAAGAAATGCCCCTCCATTGTCTGCCTCTTCGTATAATCGCACTCCGCGCGACGCCGACTGTATGGAAGCCTCGTGGGATCGAGGTTTAGTATGGTGGCACCGTGGGCTAGCACTCTTCTTTTCTGTGGTACGCGCAGCCCCTTCTGGTTGCTGATGCGCTGACACGAGCACTAACTTGTCTTAGTTGTACAGCGCGGATTTCGTGATAAGTAGAAGGGGCGCAGGCAGCCTCGGGCTGCGTTCATACTCGTATTAGTTAATCGAATTTGACCTGTGTACATACGATGGCTTGTTAACAGCCCCTGCACCGCCGTTCGTTCGTGGTTCCGCGAAGTTCACTTTTGGTTCTTTCTTCCCTTGTGCGAGTCAATTGAACAGACAAATTTAAAGAGAATCGATAGGGCGCTGCTCATCGCGGTCTTTAAATTGGCGCTAAATAAATAACACTAAATCAGGCTGAGGCGAGCATTTCAAGAAAACCCTGCTTTGACAGGAATTCGTTTGATCGGTATGCAAAACTGCGCCTTCCCGCCTCCTTTTCTTTCTTTATAATTTGTGTCGAAGCTTAACCGTCAGTATACGTCTTTTGATGTTCATCTTTGGCCTTCGAACATTTATTTTTGAGGCATTTGTACATTAAGCTCCTCAGAAAGTCTATATACCCGAATAAAGCCTTCCGCGACTTGGGTTTTCAAAACGCTCGCCTTAATGGCGGCTGCTCACGGTGCCTACTCGCGTAATCTTCTACACGAGCGCCTCGTTTAATGAACTTGGCAATATAGTTCGTGAAGTCTAACAAGCTTTTAAGCTGTCGTCGAGATAGGTAATTTGACGACGCTTTCTTGCTCGCATCTCACATATCAAAGTATAATAATTATCACGGTTTTAGGGGAGGTAAGCCAACGGTTGTTGCGAAACTGCAGAGCCCGCGGGGATTACTTCAGCGAAGCGTGCCACTCTGCTGTGCAAGCAACGTGAAGCGAGGAAGCGCTTAGCGTGGAACCGATTCTCGCGATGCTTTTTCGTAGGGATCGAGTGATGCCACAATTACGTTGTGCACACCTGGTGCCGACGCAGATTACGGCATCGGGACGCTGTTTAACTTCGTTAGAGAGGGATTTTCGTTAGAGAGGGGTTTCTTCAAAAGTTCGAATAGGGACTGTATAACAAAGAAGGCGTGCGGAATTACCGTGAAGCATATAACGCTCGCGAAGTAAGAGAAAGAGAAGCACACAGCGTGGGCGTATCGGACATCTTTATTGTTTTGTTTTTTGTTGCATACAGGAGCGTAGAAATAAGCCCGTCTCAGTGTCGTCGTTAGGGACGGATATTGGCCTAGCTTGCGAATGGTCATTATGCGTGGCCGGTCACCCGTGGGTCTGGAAAGCGCTAAGTTCCCGCATGACGCGTTTGTCTGAATAAGACAAATCACCACTTGCACGCGGCGGTTAACGCTTGCTGTAGCTTCCTTTTTATGTTCCTTTTTTATTGTTCGCTGGAGCATTCTACAATATAACAGGTATGTGAGAGGTGCTCGGGCAGAGCAATAGGCAACATGCCTTATCGAGGCCAGATCTGCCTTTACTGCACGGAGAAGGGCTAAAAACTATACTGCACTTAAACTACTCCGGACGTAACCGACTTTTCTTTTCTGACACATAGAGTAAGAAAAAATATAGTCCGTAATCTGCAATAATCAACGGCATCATTTTTTTCAAGTACTCGTGGCGCTTTTACAAGCACGAATTGTTGTCTTTATTCGCTTATTAGCTGTTTCTTTTTGTTAAAGCCCTAGACATCATTCACTTTTATTCGTCATAAATGTTCGTTGTTTTGTAAGAAGTCGTATATCAAAATACATTGTTCTTGCTTACATACGCTCTGATAACATACCTTTCAAGGTGTGAGGGTGATGAAAGAAAGGAAGGAATTAAACTGGCAGGCTTAGCTGACTGATTTCGTTCACTCAATTACAGAAGACAGTGGTTATCAACTTTTTGTGTTCAGATACGTATGTACTCAATTGATCTGCGCTTGAAACTGCACAATAAGAAAAAATTTCACCTTTTACCTTTCAGGTTTTTCTTTTTTCATTCCTATAAGTCATCCCCTTACACTCATTGAAAAAGGTGTTTAAAGGGGTCCTCACCTAGTCTTGCCATTTTGAGCTGACCAGCGCAGAAAATACAATGCGCGATTACGATCGTGTCTGCAAAGTATTATATCACTACGCGCCACGGACAGATCTGAAATTTCAAACCGAATGCCGTTCTCCCTTCTCCTCGCGGCCGTCTAGCTCCAAGCCGGACGATGACGTACACGTGCTGGTGCGCCTACTTACACGTGCTTGCGCTGCGACTTCGCTCGTGGTGACACACGACTTCGAGAATTATTCAAGGCAACATCTGTTATTTATGTAATATGTTGCTTTAATAGACAAAATGAAGCTTAGCGAAATGATAAAACACACAAACCGAACGCCTGCATGTTCCTGTTTTACTTCACGCCGCGCCAAGAGAGATGTACTTCCGTTTCGTCTGCTTGTTCCCACGTTATGCAGTCGCGCGCGCAGACACCAAAACTATGTCGTTTTCTACCATGTTCGAGCGCGGGATCATGCACTGTGATCTGCTTGTGTCTGCCTCGGTATTCGCGTAGCACTGACTTATGCCGCTAGTCAGATGTCCTAGTGCACAGCGCGCAAATTCGTGCGCTGCGTGAAACGACACAATGAGAACAGCTGGCGCGCGACGCCATCAGCGGAAGTGCGCCACGCTGCAAAAAAAAAAAAAAGCGAGGGGAAAAGAATGAATGTGGATCCCGTGACGTATGCGCCACTCGAACCTCGAGGTTCGGTTTGGGAGAACGCAGGGAAGGAATTTTGCTACTGGAGGCTAGACGGGGCAAGTGGAGAGAGTGTCTCACTTGGCAGTGGAGCTCGCGTCCTCAAATCATGGGTTTGAAGCACTGAAATATTTATCTCTGGGCTTGACCCGATGTGAAGAATATTTTGTGGCAGAACGCTCCCCAGAGGACACGTAGCAACTTCCAGCACATAACCTGAGTGTGCTGCGTGGCCTGGTGAGGGGCCCTTTAAGCGAAGTAATTCATCCGTTTGAAAGGGTTATTTTCCTTAATTGCACCCTTTCCCCCTAGTGTGTGTCTTGCCGAATTGTATAGTGTGTTTTATTTTTACAGCGATATCTGATGTTCTATCACTACATTAGTGTTTGGGACATCCGTAATCGAGAAATAAGTAATCGAGAAATGTTTTTGAGACGTTTATGAAAAAAAAAACTAAAGTGAAAAAAATTCAGTTCCCTTCGACTCTGTGAAGAAAGATAACCAACGAAGCTGTGTATGTGTGCCCCTTAATGGTGAACTGCACCAGAACTGCACTGCGATATACGAGAAAGAACGTGCATCTGAAGAACTATGACCAGCTGGCGCGCTAAGCTTTTGCTGACGATCGGCAGCTGATGTCACATCAACACCGAGTCTAAAACAACGGTTTCTTTTTTTATGAAACGGACCCCACGCAAGCTTTGAGCTTGATCTCTCTTGGGAAATGGCAAAATATTTGATATTATATTAGATATCTGAAGGTACTTTTTCTCGAATATTGGTATGCGATCTGATTCAAACATTTAACTACCCACACCCCCATACGTAGATGTTGCTATGAGCTTAAAATTTCACTTTGCCCGCTCTGCGTGCACCAAACTGCAAAACATTTATTTCCCAAGTTCTTAATTACACTTGAAAAATACAGTGTTTGAGGAAGTACAAGTGGCTTCAGTGCTTGTAGAAAAAAAATCATTCTTTCCTCCTTTTGTAAGTATATCACTTAATGAAATTTTGCTAATACAAAGAAACGTAAGGTACAAAAGTGGATTTCGTTTCTCACACCAGCGCGCATTATTTTTTCTTGTTATTAGATTCATTTAAATTTCTTCGAATGGTCCGCCCCTGGCAAGCCTACATGCAAGGCTCCACATTGAGCCCGCCAGACCTCTGTATAGTCGGAAGACTTCATAACGTAGTGCTCGGGACCGTCTAAATCCTACGTTTTACATGTAACTTCGTTGTAAAGGTCAAGCACCACATACCTCAAAGTAGAATCCGCAGAAAATCATTCCTTCGTTATACAGGTGATTTCGATGAAGAGGCGCTCGCAATTGTAGAGGTGCTTATTGTATGTGACTCCCAAATCTCTGGGAGCCATATATACATGTACTAAATTCGGCACGCGACAACATCACCGTTTATGTGTTGTTCGTTAGACGTCTGTGTGCACCCTAACTTGCGGCCGGAAGTATACATAGCACAGACTGGTCGTTGAGCCAGTACACGTCTGTTGGAACACAAGGGATTATTACAAAATAATGCGCATTTGCATTTTAGACGCCATTGTTGAAAGTGTGGTTGCTTGTCGTTATTCCATGACACTACAGTACTGTCACGCCACGGGGTTCAGCTACCTAGCGATCGAGGCTATCGTGGCTTTTCACGTCGCGTACCGTAACGACACCTGTGTCAGCCAGCGATCAGTCATGCTGCGTGATCAATGATTATCAAAAGTTATCTTTTCTTTGGAAGGCTGCCATAAACGTTGACGCGTAATTTGTACTAAAAAGATGAATGTGTTTGTCTGTTTTTTTTTCTGTGATACGAAGTGCTTTTCTGTCGTTTGGTGGTGTGCTGGTGTACCTATTTAAGACGACGCTTCTCGAAATGAAAATCTCTTGCGTGCAAAAGAACGCGCGGACGACGCCTATCCAAGAACGCTAGTGGTGGCTGGAGCCGCAACGACGACACACGGGTTGCAAGCCGCGGTAGTCATACGTCACACGATGACCAGAGACTCGCAAATAATTGGGTACCGGGGTTGTAGTACTCATTTCCATACGCACGAAGCGTGTGCCCATGAGCATGCCCCGTCGTCCAATCATAAGACCAGCGTTGGCAGATAGAACCTTGTCGTATGGTGATAGTGCCTGGACGAGGACTTCGTTCGGAACGAAGGACGGCAAAAAGAGGCAGCTTACGTTGGTTACCTGCGGGCCAACGGGAACGACGGGACAGCGCTCGCCACTGATGACGAGGTAGTCAGCATCGACGATTAGAGTCATGTAAGCCATGCTCTTGACGGTGACCTGGAACTTGAGGCCTCGCATGTGCTGAACGCAGTAGACCTCAGGGAGGCCAACATTTGAGGCCATCGCGTCGACGACGGCCTCGGGACCATTCCCCGTAGGGACAACAACATCGAAGATGTGGGTCTTCGAGGGAGTCCACGACGCTGTAGGCGCCAGCGCGTGAGAGGTGGACGTCCTCAACGTCGAATTTTTTCAATCTTACTATACTTCTTCAACCTTGTTATTTTCCAAAGAAAAGCTTATGTGGCCATTTGAGTTGTACACCTAGCGTAACTCTTGTTTCGTTTTGATTCAAGGAATGCAAGGTTTGCCGCTGTCCTGTGCTACCGTCTGTGGAGCCAATCGTTACAGCAGGGCCACGGGACACCATTCTTTATAACCTGCAAACTTTCACAAGGTACCTACGTAGATTAGGTTACAATACTTTTTCAATATTGTTATTTTCAGCGAAAAGCTTATTTGGCCATTTCAGTTGTATGCCTAGCGTGCAGCTTTTATCTAATTTACATACCATATATCGCTAATAGAAAATAATGTAAAACAGAGATCAGCCAGCCGCTACCGGCAACTACCGTAAAAAAAATTGGCAGTGACTTAGCTTAGCTAAGGCATAGCATGGTTGGCCTTGGTTAATCTTGATTGCAAGTCCAGGTTAGTCTGGTTGCCTAGCTGTGTTTCGGCGTTTAGCCAGTCGTTCGGCGCGCTGTTCGTCTGTTTCCTGGGCGATTCATTTCCTCTTCCTCTAGCTCCGATGTCGATTCCAGGCCTCCTCCAGCTTATCAGAATTGTCGCCGTTCATACTGCCGCCTCAACTGTGGTTGCGGCGCACGCGAGCTCTCCTTTTCAATTCTCCGACATGTTATCAGGCATGCGACGCAGCTGGCGAAGCGAGCGCAGGCGAGCGTAACGACGAAGAACGCGGTGTGACGACACACAAAACGGCGGAGGTGGAAAGGCGCGGCGCTGCGCAGTGCTGCGGCAGAACACCTGTTGCTCGGTGCTACTAGTGGCGCATGCGCAGTAGTGACTAGCGAGTGAGAGATAGAGAAATATCCGTGGCGAGGCGCACGTTGTGACGTCATGTGCCTCCTCGGAGCACCGCCACAGCGAAATCGCAAGTTCGCGGACAGTAAAGCTTTCGCTTTGAAAACATTACTTACCGCGAACTAACTCGTTGGTGCCCCTTGGCGCAACCGCGCAAACGCTCTCGTGTTACTGCTCACGCGTTCGTTGCCGTCGTCTCCTTCCACAGCTGGGGAGGTATTCTGTAAGAGTCCACCTAGCGGACATGTCCATTACGTCTGCTGCTGAAGTGCCGATTGCCTGTGGCGCCTCGGTGCTACGGACGCGAAGCCCAGCCTAGCCAATCAAAACTTCAACAGCAGACGAAATGGACAGGTCCACTAGGTGGACTCTTACAGAATGCCTCCCCTGGCTCCTTGCCACTCATTGCTTAATGTGGCATGAGCTATTCATTTGCAAGGGGAAACAATCGCAACCGCGCAAATGCTCTCGTGCCACTACTCACGCGTTCGTCGTCGTCGTCTCCTTCCACAGCTGGCTCCTTGCCCCTCATTGCTTAAGGTGGCATGAGCTATTCCTTGGCAAGAGGAAACTATCGTCATCGTCATTATCAACTATCATCATTAGCAGTGGCTCAATCACCATCGTCTTATTCCACAGCAGGATCGTTTGCGACATAAGGTTTCTCACTACATTACCTAGAGGGAAATCTGGCGCTGATGCACTGTGGTATGCATGGGAATGCCGGTATATTGTGACTTCGGATTGGCATCGTTCTCGGAGAGACAGGACACCTTGAACACGCGCTTGGCAAGCACCGTTCCGTCTGTCACAATGATTCATTTTCTACTAAAACAGCACGTAAAAAGCTGTTTTGGTTTTATTATTACGCAAAAGCATGTTTTGTTTAAATATAAGAACTTGTTATTGCGTGTACGATTATATGTTACGTAAAACGTATCAGTGGGCCGCTAAAGTTGGAGGACAGACGACAAGGTTCGCGCACGCTTTGCAACAGTTTGTCGTTTGTTCCTGCTTTTCTTCGCTTGGTCATGCATTGTAGGTGAGTAAAGATGTAATATGCGTGAATGGAAACATTTTAAGAAGATTTTACTTTGAGAACGCGTTATTTGTGTAGCCAAATCTACGTTTTAGACGAAGCCTCTTACAACACCAGCCAACAAGAGCCTCGCAGACACATATACCGTCATTCCCATGACGGCACAGTGCCCCCTTAAGAAACTCCCATAGACGGTGGCGCCAGATTTCCCTCTAGGTGTTATAGTGAGAAACTCTATGGTTTGCGCCTCTCGGCGGAACCACTCGGATGCGCTCGTGCCCTATGCTCGTGCGTTCGTCGCTGTCGGCGTCTCAATATTGGTGGTGGTGGTAACAACTTTATTGAAAATCCGGGAAATTCGTGGTCTGGGGCTAGGCCGCCCCCGAGGACCTACGAAGATCCTGTCTCCTCACTGTCTCACGGGTTTGCTGTATGTCGTGTAGTTGATCTTGGTGGTTTGAGCTGCGCAGCGCGGCCGTCCACCGCACGGCAGCTTCTTCTGGGGAGACTGCATTTTATCTGCTTATAACCTCACATTACCAGAGAATGTGTCTAAGAGATGTGCCCTGCCGTACAGATTGCAGTTATCGTCTGAACCGAAGTATGGATATATCCTCCTGAGATGGACGGTACTGGGGAAGGTCTTGGTTTGTAGCTTCCTCCAGTCTACCGATTGGGTCCTGTCGAGTTTGTGGTTAAGGGGCGGATAAACACACCTGGAGGTTTGATAAAATTTTGTAATGTCACAGTACCTGGTTATTCTGTCCCCCTCTGTCCATGCCTCCGTTGGATTTCCAAGCCCCAGAGAGCATCCTTTGACGCGGGAGCGGAATGTGAGACCTCAGGCTACGCGGTGGACCTCTTCGTTGAGGTCGGGTACAGAGGTGTGAGCCGGGAACCATATCATGTGTCGTTCTTCTGTATCCTCGGAGGTGACATAGTTCGCGTTGGCTTTGAGTATAGCCTCAGCCTTCGGCGAAATTCTGTCTTGCGCATAGTTCCTTACCGCCGTCTGCGAGTCACTAAGTACGTATCTGCAACCGGGGCTAACGATGGCTAGGGCTATCGCCACATCTTCCGCGACCTCGGGGTTCTTACCGCGTAAACTACACGAACTGACCGATTGTTTGTCGGTATTGAAGACTACCACTGCGAAGGCACGTCGATCCTCGTATTCTGCAGCGTCTACGAACAGCACTTCCTTGTCCCTACCGAAGGCATGCAATAAAGACTTGACTCTACTGTCTCTTCAACCCTTACTGAATTCGGGTTTCATGTTCTTGGGCAGATTAGCCACCTGGAGCTTTTCCCTGATCAATATTCCAGCGTAGAATTTCATTTCCCTTCTGTCTCACTAATGGCGAGGCCGCGTTAAAATTTTTCAGTGGAGCTGTTAGCACCTCGCTGGGTTTCTCTTGATGTCAGCAGCTTCGGCAAACTGGGGGAGAGAGAAGTAGGAGAGACTGAAAGCAGACTATAAATATAGCATCGTGAAGCATAGCGACGCGGCGAGAGTGGGTGAAGCCAAGTGGGGGAGAAGGAGCGGCGCGGCGGGGACACAGGTGGTGTGACGTCATTACTGTCCGTTAAAAACCCGCGCGCTCGCTTCGGGGGATTTCAAGCTACCAGGGACATGGCGTCGGAGCCAAGGAGGGTGAAAGCATTTTTTGTAAAACCTCCTTGGTCGGAGTTAGCATGGATCTGAGATAAGGCGGGGAGGATGCCGCCGCGTCGCGTCGGTGCAGCGTCTGGCACGCGACATCAACGCATACGGCGTCTAACAAATTGCTTCTGTTGCAGCGGGCGTCTCAAATGGCGCGCCGTCCAGCCGAAAGCCCCCACAGATGAAGATGGCATGGATTTTTCTGAAGCCTTAACTTCCCCCAGCTCCGATGGTCTCTGGTGTTTGCGATAGCAGAGCCACGCATATTTTTTTTTTATTCACTGTGGTAAGAACCGTTGCCTCAGGGGGTATGAGCCATTCATAGTGCTACGTGACGGACGCATTTAATAACTGACGTGATAGGAGAATTTGTGTAGATACCTATCGTCACAATGACCACCGATCATGGTAATAAGTATGTTCGAACCTTTGTTCAAAATCCTATGTCACCTCAGTGTCTTGCGCTAAAAAGCTTCTCCGGTCATCTACCTTCACAGAGTGGAAAGGCTCATGATTTTTTCATTTCAATGCACAAGCATAATATTACTAATGAAGCGGAAATTCGGCTGTATGGCGGAGATGATACAGAAAATCACGAGCAATTCCACTATGTGAAGGTGGATGATCAGCGAAGCTCATTAGCACACGGCACAGAGGTGACATAGAATTTTTACCAAAGGTATGGACATATTTCTTGTCCTGATCGGTGGTCCTTGTGACGATAGGTATGGATACTCATTCTTGTATCACGTCTGTTATTAAATGCGTCCTTGGCGTAAGACAATGAATGGACCATACCCCCTCGAGCAATGGTTCATGCCACCGTGAAAAAATTTTAACACGGCCTCCCCGGCCACTACGACGACAGAAGAGCAATGAAATTCTATGCTAGAATGATAGGTGGCAACGTAGCCTGCTGTGGAAGAAGGCGACGAAGGAATAATATGCGTTAATATGCGTTACCCTTTAGTGTTTTCTTCCTCCATGGCGAAATGGACAACAAGACGGCCGGACAGCGGTCATCTAAGGACTTCATCCAATTCCGTCGAAGTCGGCAAAGAAAAGAGCTTCTTGAAGACAGAATTGAAGTCAAGAGAACTCGCGCCAATCACCACAACCTTCAGCTTGGTGATGTCCTCGCCCGGTGTCGACGTTACCGGCCTGGCTGGTTCTTCGACAGATCCTTGCTGTGCGCCTCTGCGAGCCGTTTCTCTGAAGAGGTCGCTTCCTGGTGTGCTCATGTGCCACCTCCGGGAGCGGCTGGATATCGGGCAGTGACTGACTTAGGCAAATCACACTGATGTCTATTTCTTCTCTCGGCCAGGCAAGCACTTCCTGGTCGGTTTCTCGTGCACCTCATGGTTATCCGATTGAACTTCTCTTTTCTCCTACGCAGAGGACTGAGTAACGTTCTTTTGGCCCTGGTACCGCCCCATGGGGAGTCAATTCGAATGAAAATCCCCCAAATTCATTCAGCAAGAACTTCAGAAGGCGACACCTCACTACCAACTGATCCCCGAAGTACGCCAGTTTGGTAGCGGTGGTATTCTCTAAAATTATGGGGTGCTACGTGCGAAAACCACTTTCTAATTATGAGGCACGCCGTAGTGGAGGACTCCGGAAATTTCGACCTCCTGGCGTTCTTTAACGTGCCCCTAAATCCAAGTACACGGGTGTTTTCGCATTTCGCCCCCATCGCAATGCGGCCGCCGTGGCTGGGATACGATCCCGCGACCTCGTTCTCAGCAGCCTAACACTATAGCCACTGAGCAACTACGGTGGGTGTGGAGTTTTCTGCTTTCTGCCAGACCAGGTCTGTATCCCTGACCTTCTTAATTGTACAGTGTTCGCTTCACATCCGGCGAGCTCCTTCATTCCTGCTCACTTAGCCTGTGTTGAAGGGCTAGTTCGTGGAGTCGACTCGAGCCTCTCCCCTTCAGAAGTTTTATATTAAAGAACAGCTTAAGGCATAATTGAAATTTGGACATTCTGTTAGGGGCGAAAGGTAGAAATGTCGCGCAGCGGAATTTACACGTCACGCTAGTTTCGAAACGGTAACGGTAAATTCCGTCTTTCTAACCTAACCATGGACTTGTTAGCTCCGCTGTCAGATTTATGTCAGGGAAAGCATATGCGAGCGGGAGATTATCTAACAAGAAATCTAATAAAAGGAGCACTGCCGGGAAACATTTATGACGGTAAGGTAGTCTTCTACTAGCGCAAAGAAAAAAACCTCACCTCCCGCCTCTCTTCCTTGCCCCTGTCTTTGTACTTCATAAAAGAATCCCCATTACGCAAAGGCAGGTTCCGTCGAAAAAAAAAACGCACTTCCTCGCTTTCAGTCGCTGCATAATAATTTAGTAACAGAAAAAGGTGAAACTTAACACCGCCACACTATACGGGAAACTTGCTGCGCTCATCCTTCAAATGTCAGTGAGCCTGCCAAAGCGAAGGAGGGGCAGTCGTCAAACTTCTACACTTACAAAAAATCACAGCGCATCATAAGTGCGATAAAGTGCGTGGGAGATAACCGTGCTTCGTTTTTTTCGCCAGGGTGCGGATCTGCACTGGCCGCACGTAGCGGTGTATCTGCGAGCGCAGTCGACGACCGTGGCCCGCTTACAAAAATTACGATGCAGCAGTGCGCCACGAAAGGCAGTCTTCATCACTTGAGGATGGAGAATGCGTCAGCACGCGCGTTGTTTGCGGGAGCTCACGAGAAATGAATTATAGAAGATAACAGTGACTAGAGAAAAGCTTTGCGCTTCTGCAAGGCATACCCCTGTAGCAACGAGCGATTCAGATCAATGAGACTTATATCTGTCGAGAAAGCAGGTCATTACCTGTAAGTGCTCTAAACTGCCGAGTGAGATTTCAATGCTGGATCAACAAAATAAACGACAAGGAAAAGGGAAAGTAATGCATGAAGGAGGCCATATTTTTTTTCCATTGAAGTCCTTTCTACCTCTCCTTTCTGTTCGTTCATTTCTGTTTTTTCATTCTGTCAAGGATTATTTTTTATTGCAATAGCAATTACATGGACACTCCAGGCGCATTTTTTCTGTCACTGTCGCCGTGATGCTCCATATATAGTCCAAGGGCGGTAACACCGTCGCCGCGTGCCGTAAGCTCTATGTATGAGTTAAAAACACATAACATTCCAGTGCGCGTCACGTCCGGCGGCTGCCACCCCGCCGCTGCTAGACGACACTCTCCATAACTGGTCGTGGGAGGCGCGACTCGCGGAAGTGGAATTGGGAAGCCAACTGGCGACCCTTGGCCAGGCCCGGCGAGCCACTGTAACCGGTGGGGCCCTGGAGGAGGGGCTCCACCCACCATAACCAAACAGTCTCTATTACAATAAACGTTTACTCTCTGAGTGAAAGCATGCGAGGGGAGTAGATGATGGCGGCTCAATCTCGCGCGCGCTCAGAGGAGGAAAGCGTGGAGGAAGCGCGCCGTCTTCCGTCGCACGCAAGCCACCGGGGGGAGGGGAAGGAGGGGGGGGGGGTCGGCGTTGTACTCCGGCGGCTCCTGTGTGTGGCCCGGCAGCGCGGCCGCGCATATGCCTTGAAAGCGATCTGCGATGGCGAGCGTGAGCTGAGTGCTGATAGTTTCGTGTGCGCTGTGTTGTCACCACTTAGTTCGCGTTGAAGCGCGAGGCAGCACGAATGTCAATTCGCTCGCTGCTGCTGCCGGACTTCTTCACTCCAGCGCTTTGACAGCTAGTTTCCGCGGTAATCTAGCGAGCTGTTTTCATGTTTGCTTGCACGTGTGGGACACCATGCTTGTCAATTTAGTTAGTAAGCGAATGTTTACAAGCTGATAAGGTCGATAAGGCTATTGTCCTTGCTTTGCACAGCTGCCTATTAATTTGCTATGGCAATCGATGCTTCCCCTTTTCGTCGAAACTGCGACTTCTTTGCCCGATGAATACCTACACAATGGGCAGATCAATAAAATTAAATGCAGTAGTTCCGCTGCAATTGTCTAAGTATGCGTAAACATACCCTCAAATCTCAGTTGGCCCATCCTGAAGTTTCACATCGGTCCAACCTTAAATTTGAACTTGGCCTACCCCTAAACGTCAAGTTGGGCTACGCCTCAATTTCAAGTTGGTCCACCCTGCTATAGGCTTCACCATGTATTTCCTATGGATCCCTACGTACGCCTATGGCTATGCATAAATCTGATTGTGGGTATTCTCACGGATCAGCTAACTCTTTCAGACGCTGTGTACACAGTTGTATACACGATATTGCATCAACAGCAAAAACACTGATAGAAGTAATATATTTAAAATGTATCGCCTATTTTTTGAAACACTTATGATTGGAATTGTGTGGCAATCTTGAATGACATGCAGAATGTTTTAGCAAAATGAGTGGAAAGGTGGGTGTTTTTACTCGGTGTTTTGTATAGCGCGTTCACTTCTTTCATTATTTTTCACAACGTCATGCACGAGGCATAATTTTCAAGTGACTGGATAAGTGCTTTTCAAGCTTTTGAAAACACGGAATAGTTTATGTTCCCATATTTGATGTTCCTGTTCTGAGTTCTCACGGGGAAAGGAAGTGCGGGGAAAGGAAGTTTCCGATTAATGAGATAAAGCGGTACCTGAAAGGGTTAATTTTTTTTGGTTTCAGTCCTTTCTTCATCTACGTTCACACTATTATAAAGATTAAATGCCTTAACTTCGCAAATTACGCAGTTTTATGCAGATACAAGGCGTTACACTTTATCGTGATCGATAAATTTTCCTATGGTGCTCGGTAAGCAATGCGTTCGCATTAAAAATAAACGCATAAGCGCTTTTCACGGCCTAATAAACGCAAAAATGAAAGCGTAATGGTTCGGTGGTGGTTGCCGGTAGCAGCTGCCAGACCTTTATTTTATTTTATTTTGTATTGGCAGAAGATAGTACATGTTTTATTCAAGCATAAGTTGGATAAAAGATTTATGCCAGTCCTACAACTGCATTGGACCAAATAATCTTTCTTTGCAAAATGTTATGATTTTAAAAAACATAGCACGATCATCTATGCAGGTTACCTGATGAGCTACGCATGTATTAAAAAGTGGTATCTCGTTGCACTGCTATAATGGTTGGCTCCAAGTACAGTGGGAAGAATTCGTACCCCATTTACATACAACACTTCCGTGCGCAATAAACCTTCCCCTTGTTTTAATATTGCAATGACAATTCTGCGCACACTCCCAGTGAAATTTAATGCGAAATCATTGAAGAATGAGGCGTGATTAAGCGATATTACCAAAACATTCGCCGACGATTCTACATTGCCTAATGCGAAATGTAACGCAGCTCTATACATGTTTTCATTTCGCGATGTATTGGCTGGCGCGGACAATCTGTCTCGTGCGGCACATTGCCTCACTAATCGGGAGATGGCGAGAGACAGCGAGTGGGTGACGCATGAGCGCGATTCACAGAATTAAACGCAGGGAGGCCTCCTCTAATGCAGCGCTCTGTTGCCACATATGGTATCGGTGAACGTACTCGCCGTATGCCATCGCTGAATAGACGACGGATGGATGGATTGATGGATGGGTGCTATGAGACTCCCCTTTGGAATGGGGCGGTGGGTTGCGCCACCAAGTTCTTGCTAATATACTGCCTAATCTCCTACCTAGGTTAAACAAAGAAAAAGAAAACACGATGAATTCCCATAACGAAATTTACTGACTCCCTATTGTGAACTTTGTTTTTGTACGTCTCCGTTTTTTTTTTGTCGTTTCCCTACTTTTCTTCCACCAATCTTCCTATCGCCTCTTACTAGTATCTACTGCTGACATGTTTACTTTCCCCCTGCTCTCGCTAAAACCAAGGGCTTCAAGGTGGCCAGTGGTGTCTAAATTGACCACTGGGCAGATATCTTCACATTCTAATAAAACATGCTCCATAGTTTCCCTAGCTTTACCGCAGCAAGCACATGCTTCTTCTTCCTTCTTATATCTCGCTTCACAAGTGCGTGTTCTAAGGCATCCTGATGTGACTTCGAAAAGTAATGAGCTTCTCTTTGAGTGACCATAAATTGTTTCTTTCCTGATTTTCTTTTTTTCCCTTAATTAATTACTCATGTCAGGTTTCTTTTCCATTGCCGCCACCCATGAGATTATTTCAGCCTCTCTGACTTTGCGCTTGGCGTTCTTTGTTGGTGTGTTGCCCACCCGGCCGCATACTTGCTGGTAAGCTTCCTAGTTGTTTTCCTGCACTATGAATCAATGTTTTTCCTGTACAAATACCTCAACACTCTCACAGTTCATTTACTTTCTTCCATATTCCTCATAATCAATTTTACTGTGAGCTTCCCTCACTTTTAGACTTCTCCAGCCCATATCACCGTGCACAGCTTCATTTGTAGTCTTCCAGTGAGCTTCCAATGCGAGGCGTCCTACTGACCTTTGGCTACCATCGACTTGATTGTATCCCTGATTTCAAGCAAACAACCGCATTTCGAAAAATAAGTCCTGGAACCCTTACACCTTTCCACATACCCCGGAGCACTTCGTACCAATTACATCTCCATAGCACTCTGTCCTTCATCATGGCCGCATTTTCGTTCCCCTTTACTGATAATGTTTTTTCCTGTGTTCTCATATATCTATTGCCTTCGTTTATCCATATACCAAGGTATTTGTATTCTTTTACCCGGTGTTCTTCCTGGCCCTCTACTGCCACTGTATGTTCACTGCTCCCATTGAATACCATAACGCCTGATAATCTGACACTAAATTTTAAACCTAAATTCTCGTCTTCCTGTCCACAGATATTAGTCACACGTTGCAAAACACGGCGAACAACTGCAGCGCCATCTCGTAGCGGTCGTCGCCGCAGAGCGCGTCGTGCGTGGCACTAGGCTTTTCTTCTCACGCTTTCGCCATACCCTCCTCCTCCTTCTCCTTCACTTCCTTCCTCGCGCTCTCTTCACTAGTACCTTCTTTCATCTCCGATTGCGTTCCGCGTTCGCTCTTTCATCCTTCGCTGTGCTCGCTTCGCGTTACGCCGAGGGAGCAAGCCGATCGAGGGCTGGCGCCGACGCGAAGCGCAGGACCGAGCGCCTAAGGGCTGCGCTCTCAAATGCCTTCACTGTGCGTACGTGTGGCGGTTTTTGAAGCGAAAAGCTGTAAACATGTGTAAATATGTTTTAGACCCAGGTGTCCAAGTATATAGTGTCTGTACGTATACTACAGTCTGCGTATGTATACGTTATAGTCTGCGAGATTCCGGCCAACCGACAGAGACGAAACCGCGGTGGGCTACGCAAACGAAGTCTTCGTTTCGAATTCATTTTCCCGTGAGGCCATGCCGCACTTCCAAGCGACGTTGTTTGCATCGCGAATAGAATATGAGATAGGTGCGGCGCGAGAATGCTGGTGGTGTTCACTGTACGCACCAATATCACATAAGCAATAAATTGCAAGTGCGTGAGGGAGAGTGAGAAAGTTCTGACCCATGTGCAGCATACAAACGCAGGGTAAATGACGAATTAAAACAAAAAACGCCTGCATGGGTTGTGCGGCACGCGCCACTTTCTCGCGTTTTCCCACTGTGACAGCTTGGTTTGCGACACGCCGTGTTATACTGCTGCGCCTACGAAGTTGGCCCCCATTTTTCGATGCGATGAATAGCTACAAAGTGGGCAATAAGTTAATAAAGGAAACGAATAAGTGCTACATACGACCTCACGCAAAAATGAAAGCGTAATGAATCGCCGGTAGCGTCTGGTTGACCTCTATTTTATTTTGTATTAGCGATAGACGGTACATGTTTTCTTTTTCTCATTTGTGAGCTATAGAAAAGGTTTACGCTCCACGTACAACTGCATTGCGCCCCATAAGCCCCCTTTTGCAAAATAATACGATTAAAAATATATTGTAAAATAATTTACTTGGGCACCTTGAGAAGCTATGTAGGTTATGCGAAGTGGTATCTCGTACCCTGACCATAAATATTGCCTCCAATGACGGAGAGACCGCAGGTGTGCATGTGTTATGTTGTCTAATAATGTCTTTCCACTCCATGTGCCTTAGTTCCGCGTACCACACTTCCTCTTCACAATCACTCTCTCTCTCTCCCCCAAACTTCGCAGACTGACTTATGAGTGCTTACGTGTCGGAATGCAAAAGCGTCGTAATCCCTTTGGTGAAATGTGTTTTCAAGTGAAAAGCTTCACTACGCTTGTCAAAAACGCGCTTCGCGCGAGCCGGCGTATGTCTGAATTGGCTCCGTAAGCGTGTTCGGCGTCGGCACAGGTGGCCGCCTCCGTCGCCTGACCTTTCGCCGCTGCCGCGCGTGACGTCACGCGTGGCGCACGTGGCCACTGCCGTGCGCTATGCGTCATCGTTTGACGTTCGCCGCAAGCGCGTGCTTATCGTGGAGGCCGACTACATAACCGCTTGCCAGAGAATAGGCGTGCGCATTCCACATGGAAGGAGAAGAGAGTGATACTACTGACACAGAGAACTGTGCTTATGGCTGCACAGAAATCGCAAGACAATGTGCCCAACAATGATGAATAAAGCAGTTTAATAATCCTGCATAACTTATGCTATATCATTGATAAGCAATTTACATAACTACAGAAGCCACACGTATAGCATAACCATAAGCTAACAAAAGCATATCCATAAGCTAAACCGTAAGCATATCCATAAGTTAAACCATAAGCATATCCATAAGTTAAACCGTAAGCATATCCATAGGTTAAATCATGTACGCATAGTTTAATTTGTGTGGTTTTATTTTGCATCTTGCAATAAATTACTCCTTCATGTGCTCTGGAGCTTTATGAGTGCGTTTTATGAGCGGCACGATATTTAGCACAATGCCAAGACGTAACTACAAATGCCACTAATATTATATTTAGCGAACATGGGGGCAGCGCCTCGGCAAATTCGTGTGCGTAGTGAAGTGCGTGTGAGTCAAATGCTGCGTTTGTAATAAAAAAAACCTGCTTTTTGCAAGTGCTGGTCAGGCAACTCTCAATTTACACTAAACTTATATCTTGTAGAAATGGAGGCCAGCCTAATCGTGATGTGTCGCGAAATTTCAATTTCAACATTCCTGGCTTATTATGGTATTCCCAAATACTCCTTAAGTCAATTTTCTGTTTACGTCTTTCCATGCGGTGTAGTATATTCGGACGGCGTCATTGCTTAACTATACAAAGCACTTTCCTTATTTTTGTTGAAAGCAAGGGCCATATTGAGTGAAGTGTTTAGCATTATTTTGCGGCGCGAGGGCCAAGTATGGGTGATACGTAGGGTGAATTCAATGTGGGTGGCCTAATTGCGTCTTTCCCCCAATAACTTACGTATCCAAGCGCTCCGTAGCATTATGAGTATTTCTTGCGGGTGGCGTAAGATTTAGCCAACTGCCCTGACAGATGCCACCAATGCAAAATTTATCGGACGTAGGGGAAGCGCTATAGCAAATTTATGCGCAAATTTGTATACATGCGGATCAAATACAGCCTGTGTAAAACATCCTTATCTGAATATCGCGAGAGTGTTATTGGGCCGTATCGCCCTATGTTGCTCAGTGTCCTGAGGGAGCTCTGTATTACGCAAAGATTATGTTTTGCGAAAATGAGGTGCGCGTTATGGATCTGCGGAGCTTAGCGCGTAACTCTGCAGAAACACCTGCAGAGTTTAGCGTGAGTGAGTGATTTGTTCTGATAGAACCGGAAGTGCTGGCAAGTGCTATTTCCGTCACAATCCCCCAGCCCATACTCGGCGCCCGAAATAAGTTCTGTCCAGCAGATCACACTGGCTTCTTACGTCATCGTTGCGTATCTGCTCCCTGCGTCCGTTATCTGACTAATGCCGGAGGATGCTGAACGTATAGAGTGCAGGGACGCGGGACGCTTTCACCGGTGTTCCCTTGTACTTAGCCGCACGCCTCTCCGGTTGCAACGCGTCCGTACTACCCGCTTTCAGTGACGGATGCAGGCACTCGCCACTCAATATGAACTTATCCAGCCTTTCAGTCGTAAGGTGTTTGCATGACCAGATTTTGCTACTGTACGGCGTGTCGCTAGGTTCGCAGTGTGCACGAGAAGTACCAAAACGCGCCTTCGATTAAGATACTGCACCAGGCTTGCAGCGCACATATAAACTCTTTATGCCATATGACGTGATGACTTCCTTAAAATGGGCATCGAATTGACTACACAGATCCAGCCTCATGGTGCTTGTGTTGATCACATTGTGTGCAAATCTAGCGGCACGAAACCAGTGCATTGTGCATGTAAAAAGAACGCGCGCTGTTGCGAAGACCCGGCCTAACCATTAGCGATTGAGATGGCTTCTGCTTGCTGCTTTCGATATCAGTACGAGCATTAGCACAGTGGCCAAACAAATTCCTTCTTATGTCCTCGTTTATTGCGCTTTAAGTCAAGTATAAATTCTTACAATCTCGCCCGAATTTTCGTCTTTGTCGGCAAACAAATAAGTTCCTTGCTCTAGGGCTTTCATCGACACACATACACCGCATAAAGCACCGCGCTGCCCGCAACTAGGCATAGCGCAGCGCAGACGGAGCAGGTGGGAGAACGCTCTTTATGTCGTTAACGTCCAGATGGCGCTTTCATGCTGATGACTTCAAGATGGCGGTCCCTGGGAGCGTCGTGCAGTATCGCGCGGGACACACGTGCTTCTATTGTTGCTGAATCGTTGTACGCTGTTTGTCGCGTTTCCAACAAGGCCATCAGTGCAACCCCGCCAGGACTATGTCGGAAGAAGCAAAGCTGTTGTCGTTGTTTGTCTTACTAGTTAGGGCTGGGCGTTACTTTGCTGAAGCTGAGAGCTGATTCCTTTGGACATCAAGAGCGAAGGCCTGTTTCTCCCTGAAGAGTATTCGGGCACCGGGTGCAGGGAACGTAGTGCGTTTGCAATGAATCCATGTGGCACAAGCATCGACTTGTGGTCTTGTGCGTAGGAGTGATCTTTGTCACTTGCTTTTATTTCATCTACTTCTCACTAAACTAGTTTCTACATGGACATGGTCGTACTTACCTTAACGGTTTTCGCCTTCGTTCACGTACAGTTGTGATAATCGGCCCGTTTTATGTAATTTCGTTTCATCGTGTGAAATCAAACAGTTAGTGCTATCGTTCTTGTCCGCGTTGAGAGTCATTATCGAACTGCGAAAGATCATGCGTTTCATTGTGCTTTCACTTCCATCGTTATACTTCTTGGACACGAGAATTGCGCGTTTTCGGTGTTTTGTTGTGGTATTTATGTTGTGGTTTTGTTTTACTGCATTTTATCATATCATATTCTATCGCGCAGTATTGTAATGTGTAATAATGAGCCGTAGAACTAATCGAATGACTTTGTTGTCGAGAGGCTTCATTGACCGCAGCGCTACTTTTTTTTCTTACTGCTCACAGGAAGCGTTCTGATACCCCAGCGTGTGCCGATGTATGAAGTTCTCTTATTAGCCAAGCGCCTAATCAGCTCAAGCAGTCGAGAGAGAGAGAGAGAGAGATAACCCTTTAATGAAAGGCAGAGATTTTAGCCGGCGTATAGACAACACTGACATTCTACTCTGCGTGGGGAAGGATATTGGTGAGAGAAAGAGAGATGCGCAAAAAAAGCAATAAGTTAAAAAAGCGGGCACTGAGTTTTCTGACTCATGAGTAACGGTGTGCAATGGTAAAGTCCTTCCATATATGCACCGTCCTACAATGACGTGACAGAATTCGCTGCGTAAAAGGTGCATGAGGGTGACAGAGTAGAATTAAAGTTTGTCGAGCTGACCAATGTTTTCTAAGTATGTGAACAAAAAGTTCATCGCACGCCTCTGTTGTGTGAGGCAGGCTAAAGGGCCTAAGACACAGTCAAATGAAAAAGGTCTCTGGGTAAGCGGATGCATGTAATGCTCCTAGAACGCACGCTCGTCGGCATACGCTCGACATTCAAGCATGATATGCTCCACGCTTTCAATTGAGCCACAGTTATTGCAGTATGGACTTGTCACTTAACCGAAGCGGTACCGTATATATAAGCCGTTTCCATAGGCGGTGTTCAGGCGAAGACGATGATAATAGTTTCCAAATGGTGAGGAATGCTGGACGAGAGTCTGGATCTGAGATTTGGGTCGATTGAGTTAAGGAAAGGGCAATCTTGGGTCGGCAAGCTCCACAGACGATCCTTTCCTTTAGAAGCAAATCTTTTAGCTAGTTGGGTAGCATCGGATCTAGTTAAATAAGTCCGCTTATGGTTTTGGTGTTGGAAACCTTTGCGGGCCGCTTCATCTGCTTTTTCCTTGGCCAGAATACCACAATGAGTGGGTAGCCACTGGAATGTGATACAGTGGCCTGATGCAATGGCCAAGTGATGTAAGTATGCAATGTCGAAAGATACGGGCTGATTATTTTTTTTACAGACTGCACAATGATTGTAGTGCTCCTTTAAAGTCAGTGAAAATCGCCCATTAATCAGGCGCTCGGCGCAGTATATAGACGAGAAAACCATGGCTAGGCGGCGCTACTGCGCCGCCTCCTGACAGCGCCCCAATGTGGAAACGCCAAGCAGCGCGGTCGCGTCGTGGCGTAGTCTCCGCTTCGTTTACGTTGTGCCTTCCGCGCTTTTCTTCGCTGCTCGTTCTCACGGCGCTCCGTTTTCGACGGCGGCAGATCGCCTGCTTGCTCAACAGCGATGCAATGATTGCCGTGCGGTTTCAAGAAGGTTGCCGACGCCGACAGCTTTTTTTCGTGGCGGCAACCTCACGACAGGGGAGCGTCTGCTTCCGAACGTGTACGGCGTTGAACAAATTGTGGACGGTGATGTGAGAGTGAAAGCCAAGTGCGTGTCACAGGTGTTCGACAAGATCGTAGACGATGTCGAGTTAGAGGTACGCACCATGTTCAGAAATTTAGCCACTTTTATTTCAATTACAACATAAGTCACACTGGCATCAGGAACTTCTGTTGTCATACTACTCGATGACTGCAGATCCATTTGGCTGCTTCTTGACGGTTCCATCACTTCACAAAGGCATGTTCTGGAGTCTGTTTCACACGTGTCTTGCTGCTGCTCAAGAGCTGTGTCGCTGCAGTACGAAAGCACATGTCCCGGTGGTGCTGACTGCTGAGAAGACTTGTGATTGCCATTGGTCTGTTTGGCGCCGCTTCCATCTGCATCGCATATAAATGAAACAGTATGTGTGCCTATTTGTTGTGGGGATTAAATTACTCCCAATAATATGTTTGCAAAGGTAACGTTCCTGTGATTGTGTGCATATATTATTCTACAAGAGTGGTACCACTACAAATTATGATACTTGCACACTTAGATACTTAGAAAGCATGGGAAAACAACAAACATAACGCGCACGTCTCGAGCGGCTGATTTCCGATCTGCCGCTTCCCGACGCACGCGACGACCGCGGCTTGTATTAAATACGGTCTGCTACCACAAAAAAGTACCGCGCGGCCCCTTAAGTTACCTGCACAACTAGTAATTTAAGTTGCAGCGTTTGGAAAAGGGAAATAATTCTCTTGAGCTCGTCCATGCCGATCGCGAGGGAAGCCATAGTGCAATCAAATAAATTCGGGGATTCTAAGTGCCAAAACCATGCCAAAACCACGAAATCATTATGAGGCCCGCTGTAATGGGGAGTCTCAGGAATAATTTTAACCTCTGGGGGTTCTTTAACGTGCACAAAAATCAAAGCACGCGGTAACAAGGGTGTTCCTGCATTTTGCCCCTTTGGAAATGCGGCCGCCGTGGCTGGGAATCGAGCACGCGTCGTAGAGCTTAGCGGCGCAACACGCATGCATTTACCGCTAACAAACGGCGGATGCCACCGCAATTCAACAACGCGACACGACTAAACAAACGGCCGTGCACTAAAAACAGGCATATGACTATTCCGCTTTCAAGATATCACACGCGAATGCGAAAGTATGAGACTTACTTGACTCGGCCGCGCACTGCAGTTATCCATGCTTGTCGTCTGTCCTTCTCGTACCACTTCCCAGGAAATCTGTACAACTTCATGAGCTGCGTAGGACCTTTCGTGTTTTCGAGGCTGCTGTGGCAATCGACAACACATCGGTGTTACATGCCACCATTCCTGGCTGATGAGGTCGCACTCGGCATCGCAAAAACCACGCGCACGAGCGCTCCCGCCGTACAGAACACGGGCGCGCGCCAGCGCAGCGACGACCCTTGAAACTTTAACGCTTACTTAGCGTTGAAGAGAGGCGCGCGGGACCGTATCTTGTAAGCGATCTGCGACAGTGCCTGAGTGCGGCGTGTGCCAAGAGCTCCGCGAACGCTGTATTCTCGCCGCTTAGTTGGCGTTGAAGCGACAGGCAGCACGAAGGTGCAATTGCTCGCTGCGATGGGCACTGTCTTGAAAGCAGTCGTCTTACGGGATGGACGGACATTCTGTTTCCTCGTTGGATAAGCATAGAAATGCTTAAGCATTATATAAGTGCCGTGGTCGCTTAGCTGACCTATCGTCTGCAAAGGATCATGCTCTCAACTGCGCTTCGGTTACTTGGCAGCCGCTCGGCAATACGACAACTTTTTTTTTTAGTATGCTTGTTTAAACTAGCGTCCACCTCAGCGCTTGCATGCTTTCTTGGGGAGAATCCGGCACATCGCACCAGCGCGCACAGGGGGCCACCCTGGGCCGACGATCGTTGGATGAAACGTCGAGGGAGCCCCGGTTAGAACCGGTGTGATTTCACGGATGCGCCATTAGTTGCGTTCCCGCATGATAGCGTTCCACTCTGTGCATAAGCTGATCGTATACACAAACGAAAAAAGGGTCTGTAAACCACCGAAGCCCATGGGGAGCTTCCCTCGTTTGCGTGTTTAGACACCAGCGACATCTTCGCTGTCTTCAGTGCCGGCTTTCTCGCTTCGATTTTTTTCATCTTTATTTATTTCTATCTTTATTTTATTAATTATTTATT
Source organism: Dermacentor albipictus (assembly GCF_038994185.2). Taxonomy (NCBI): domain Eukaryota; kingdom Metazoa; phylum Arthropoda; class Arachnida; order Ixodida; family Ixodidae; genus Dermacentor; species Dermacentor albipictus. The sequence goes on from NC_091822.1 coordinate 170,624,597, forward strand.
ATTATTTTTTTCTTGACGTGGGAAGTGACCATTGAGACGCGAGTATGCCGCAGCTATTTTTCTCGTTCGAGTATTTTTCCGGCAGAGGCCTCGTTTTCCGGTCTTTGCTTTTACGTACAGCGGGGGATATCCGCCTGAAAGGACACTGCCGTGTGTGGCCTCAACTTGTTCCAAGGGCAATAAATGTCAGAAGATGAGAAAAAAAAAGAAAAGCTAAATGTCACCGAAATACCGAGGAATGGCCGAGGCCGTTAGACGAGACTACTACAAACACTGTGTAAGTGAGGCAGTGGCGCCTCTTGTGCGACGTATGGTAGACAATATAATATAAACCTTTCTGGGAAAGTGTAATGAGAAAAGGATGTGAGGCATCCATTCGTGTTCGTTTTGTTTGCGCACCACTTGGCGCTGTGTTTGGAAAGGCTTCTGGCAGCAACGAAAAGTAGGAAATATTGCGGCGCTTTGCTCTATTGATTGCTTATTACTGTAATGGCTGTGCGCCGCCTGATGTTTGTTGCCTTCTTCATTGATAAAGAAAGGTAATATTTATCTATCGATACTTCGTTTACGTTTGCCCCATTTATGCGTCTGTACCATGGAATTTCACGCAGCCACGTCTGGTCATGAAAACCCGTTTTCTTGTTTATATTACGCAGTTCCTTGAATCTGCTTGTTTTTGTCGTCAATTTACCCTCTACCATTATATAATCATGCCCCACTAGTCCGTATGTGAATCAGTGTTACTGGCTCGAATGAAAGTACCGTATCTACTTGATTATAACGCCCCCTCGATCACAACACGTAACCGACTTTGACGGCGACAAACGAAAAGCCCAATACCCTCTGTTGTAACACGGTCCCCAATTTTCGTGATTCGAGTAAACGAGAAATGCGATTCCCTTGATATCCCTATGACCAAAACTTCATTGTGGTAGAAAGGAAAGGCGTTATTTTTTTTTTCATTTGCAAAAAGCTATTACTGCAGAATTGTAGACTAAAGCCTAAGCATTGCTTGGCTCGGCTGTGAATTCGTTTTTGCTTAGTTTTGCTTGCTTTACACAACGGTGCCAAGAGTACGAAAACGCCGTCGGAGTTGGCCGAGTTGCGTGGTGAGATAAAATTAGGATGTTCGCAGTCGAAAGATGGGGTCAGCTGGCGCAAGACGGGTCATGGGGGATCGCTGGGATTGCCGTCGTCCTGCAGTAGACACTCATAGGTTGACGATGATGATGATGACGATGACGATGACGACGACGACGACGAGGACGACGACGAACCAGGTTTTCAAAATAATCCTAGCTCCCCATTGCAGCATGTTCTATAGCGCCATTGTTACTTTGCAATGTTAATGTTAATGTCAATCAATCAATCAATCAATCAATCAATCAATCAATCAATCAATCAATCAATCAATCAATCAATCAATCAATCAATCAATCAATCAATCAATCAATCAATCAATCAATCAATGTTATGGCTTGAAAGTTATGAAAGTAAGCAGATCTTCAAAAGGGCCTTGTTGGCTTAGCTTCATCGTTCTATCGCATTTTGTCGCATGTTCCTCATTTTCTAATAACTCCATGTGCCACCGGTGCATGCCACAGCGCAAAATAACCACGAATGTCATATTATTTATTTTCTTTCCAAGCAGTTGTTCTGAATTTGCCTGTGTAAAAATAGTTGCATGAATTTACCAGCGTTTTATGGGTCTGCGCCATGGCAACAACGAGTAAAGAAGGGAAACAACGAAATCGTAAGTTAGGCAAGTCAAGTCTACGACGTGCATTAAAACACAGATATTCAGTCAGAATTAACGGGCTTAGAGCGGGGACTAAATTCCTTCCTCTATTTCCACACGATGGCTCTGTATAATGTGAACTTTAGCCTCTGCTTCATTTAACAAAACCCGAATGTGAAAGGGCCCCAGAATTGGCTCCCGGGCATTTAACAAAACGTAGTTTTCTGTTAATCGCACGTGCACCGGTAGGATGAACAGGCTATAGCGGAGAAAGCAATTTAGGTTGGAGACTTTTAAAACTTTTAGTAATGCGTCAGTTTTTCATTATAAGGTTGTAAAAACGGCAGAGGCACGAGAGTGCGCGTGGCCTTCTGGAACCTAACTAAGCACCTCCCTAAAGGCGAGGAAGGGTGGAAAGGTGCAAAGAAGAAGAAAAAAAGAGCCTTCGGGGTTTGGGGAACAAACGTGGGACAGAAGAGAGCCTAAAGCATACCGAACAAACTCTCCTCGTCAGAAAACTCCCTGATACCTTCTTTCTTTTTTGCTTTTCTTTTGTTTAGTTATTTCTTTCTTCTTTCTTTCTTGTTATTTTGAATTCGTACATGTGTTTATGCGCTTGTGCACGTAGCGGCCGATGCATACACGAACTATCGGTGTCTTACTGCATATATATATATTTATATTGTTGTTTCTGCTATGCGAAAAGCAGTAGCCGTCACCATCCTAGGGCGACTACATGTCTTCCTTTTATTTTGATTTGAATAAAAAGAAGTCATTTTCAACGGAGCGGGCAGTTTTAGAGCGCAGTTCTTAGGCTCCCGTTCCTGCGTTTAGCGTCGGCGTTCCTCGACCTACCTCGGCATTCATCGTAACCGAGGGAGCATGCGCAGCGGGTGATGGAGAGAGAGAGAAGGAGATTCTTGATGATGGGAAGGAAAGGTTGGGGTAACGTGCAGCGCAGTAACTGTCTCTCAGGAGAGGACACCTCAACCGCGCTGCACTGGGGGTAGGGAATGAAAGTAGGGGGAGAGAAAGAGCACCAGAAACAGCAGAGCTAAAGGCGGTCGGCGCGGCCGACAGCCTCGACGAATGCCAGGAGCGCACGTAGAAGTGTCCGGTGTCGTGAAGGGCAGCCCAAGGGGTGCAGGAGTTCAGTCATGGTGTGAAGAAAGCGAGAGCGAAGAGAGCGCGAGGACGACAGCGGAGGAGGAGGGTGCCGCGGAAACGAGAGGAGGAAAGCAGCACAGAGGGAGTACGGCGAAAGAGTGAGAAGGAAAGCAGAATGCCGCACGAGGCATGCTCGACGGCGGCGACCAGCCATGCGGCGAGCCCTATGGAAACAAAGCGCTGGCATGGGCTTTGGACCGCCTGCGCCGCCGCCGCTAGAGAAGGCCCTCGACGCAACCGGTGGAAATGCTTCGTCTGCCACTGCTGCTAAACGAGCTGACCGAGCAGAGGCTCAGCGCCGCCGAGAGGACCCTGTCGTTCGGAATCAAATTTTGCCACAATATATCGCGAATTCAAAACATATAAACAGCTGCGCTCAGAATTTGCGTTAGGGAGTATCGTATTCGTCGGCGAACTTTTTCAATTTTTATTTCGAGCTGAATTTAATGCTTCTAGATGCTGCCTTTTTTTTTCTTGGATCATTTTCACGTCACTCGCCTCTTTGTAGATTTGGATAGACTCCTTTAATTAAGCAAAGGTCAGGTTCAAAGTCTTTCCAAGTTAAAGAAGAGTTCAAAAAAAAAAAACAGAAGATGAGGAAGCCTGACTGAAAGAGGGAGCGAGGGAACGCTGGTAGGCGAAAGAATGGGGAAAAGAGGGGAGGAGGGGAAGCGGGGTCATGTAGCACTGTTTCCTTCCGTGGCCTGTGACCCGTGCCTAAGAACACACTGGCCACGCTAAAACGGTACAGTGCTTGCGGAAGTTCATGCTCGTGTGAAGAAGTCCGTATTCTGTCGACCTACGAAGAAGTGTGTGGGATTAACAATGGCTACTGATTGACTGGCTTCTTAGTTGTGCTATATAGTCAGTTGTCGCGGTTGGGCAGTTGTGACGGCTGCATCTTTGGCAAACACGAACACAATGGCTACATTCACAAATGACTCCGTTTATCCCGCCCTATGTGTCCAGTTATCGCGAGGTTGAACTTTTGTTCTCCGGCATGGCGTTAAGCAGGAAAGCGGGCAGGCACCTTGACGTAATTGAAGAGACTCCGTAAGTACGAACAGAGCAGGCAAATAAGATCTCGCAATAGCAGGAGCAAAGACTACTTTGTATTATTTGAGCTTGAGGTATTTTTTTTTCTCTTTTTGTTTCTGTCCACTAACGCTTGCTTGCGTTCGCAAGACATCAGCACATAGGCAACATATATTAGCTTTTGGGAAGTAGCATAGCATTCGAGTTCAGTCTTTCTTCTGTATGCGCTCTTTTTTTTTCTCTCAGATAGAAAAAAGCTTTTAAATTAAAGAGTGCGTCGCGAGGAATGGAGAGCCCCTGCTACGTCCAGGCTACTTTAAGTTCACGGATGTTGCCTACAGGCAACGTACACGACGAAATTTATTTCTTGCTGACTTTCGGTGTTTAGTGCGAAGTTTCATACCAACTGTTTTCAGCTAACACTGAACGGCAGGCAGCTAGCGCGACTAGTTGTTTGAGGGCAGGAACGCAGGACGTGGGAGAAGCAGTATGGCACGTGACTCGCTCTCTGATAAAAACACGGTCAGATGAGACAGACCGATGCGAGATATTCTACTACAATGGTGTCACACTTCTGATGTAATGCAATTTAAACGTACACATATGGTTTACACATGAGGAGAGCTGTCTGGACATAGGTGCCTCGGGGAGAAGCGGAGTTCTAATTTTCTTCCTGGTGTTTCCCCACTGTTCGTGAAAAGAATTTCGTTGACAGCGCTTATTTCCGATGCGATTGCGCATTTACTCAGAGATAGAAAATGAACATTTCTTGCGGGTACTTATATGTGCCGTCGTTAAGGGCGCAAAGGAGGCTCTTCTTACGTCGTCGGTTACGTGACCGGAAAAAATAAACATTCCGACAGTGACCCAGCAACACGCGAGACTTTTCTTTCTTGGTTTCCAGGTTTATTTTCGCTAATTTATCAGCCTTCTTTAAAATTTAGTCAGTTCTTCTCGGAAGCTTAATAAAATGCGGGCAGGACTCGAGCGCCGAAGGCCCTACTGCTTTGCTGAGGACATTAAAAACTTAGTCCCTTCCTGACCCTTCTTATATGCCACCCTTATTTATAGCTGTTTATTTGTTTAACATGAAATACATGTTAGAATTCTTACACGTTTCATTACACGCAATGCTTGCAGGAATCAGAGCCAAAAGCTCCAGCCTTCACAAAACTCTTTTCGTCCTTTTCCTTTTCGTTGTTCGTCACTTTCCTAACCAAACGTAATCTAACCTAACACTGACGTATCCTAGAAACCCATGGCTGTGATTCTTCGCCATCTTCAGTACAGGCTCATCGATTCCGCCATTTTGAGAGCGAATTTTCGCACTTTCCTTGAAGCAGCAGTACGCTTTAGAATGTTTGCAAACAATCAAACAAGCAAATAAACAAAGCAACAAGAATAAAAAGAAACACACAGCAAAGAATCTGAAAACAAATGAAAACAACTATTATATTTTCATCACAATTTACTCGAGCACCTTAGAAATCTGCGTCGTTGATTTGTGAACAAAATTGTTCGAGCTTCTGTCCCTAAGTGTGTTTGCATGGGGGAGGTTGGATTTGCGTGGCGCTAGCGTTGATGCCTGCGTGATATCATTCGTGTTTTCACCATGACACGTGAGACGCATCTAAAAGCGCGTTCTGGCCGCGTCGTATACTCGGTGCGGAGCGAGCCGCCCGAATACATTCTCCGTATGAACACCAAATGGAAACGATGGGCCTTACCGTGGCTCCGTATCAGGTTTCATGCAGCGGCACAACACGCCGTATGCAACTACGTATGTTTACACATGCGGGAGTTTCGCGTTGGAAACGGAGCCAATAAACATGCGTTTTCTATGTCGGAAGCCCCGTTATTGTGTTTATAGAAGGGCATGGTTTTATGAAATATGTGGTAGTAAGGTGTAGGCATTGCAGAAAAAGGCCTCAATAAACAAAACAAGAAGAAGAAAGAAAGGAAGGAAAAAAGAAAAATTTAGAAAACAAGACTCCTTTGACGGATGTAACGGAAACCACAGAATGTGCGGTAAAACTAAAATGCACTTTCTCGGAGCGAAATGGGTTACAAAGCTAATTACAGCGAAAAGCCTTGAAGGCATGCGATCAAAACGTCATGTAGTGCAGACGGCTTCTGCTGTTGGCCATTCGCGCAGACAAAATGGCGCTCTAGCTATGTCGCTAGAGAAAAAAACAGAACACAGGGAGTTCTGTTTTTAGTTTGTTAATAAGCGCCTAAAATTGGCGGGAGATTAAGTCGACCCCGGGTTCGGTTGTACCACTACCATGGCTCTGCGGCTACGGCATCCTGCTGCCAAGCACGAGGTCACGGGCTCGAATCCCCGCCACGACAGCTGCGTCCCACCGGAAGCGCGAGCCCAACTGACTACTCAGCGCAAGGAAGTCACCCAAGGCAAGGAAGTTGCTCGGATAGGTTAAACTACATATATATATATATATATATATATATATATATATATATATATATATATATATATATATATATATATATATATATATATATATATATATATATATATATATATATATATATATATAGCCATTACGCGCACCGTCTCGCCGTTGATTGGAGCGAGGCTCAAGCAACGGGTGCCACGGAAGTTCATCACAGCGCGTCTTGGCCGTTAGGCTCATTAAGAAACGGCGTGCCTTCGCACAAGTTTCGCGTGGCGCGCATATTTGCGGCCTGTCGGCTGCCCACGCGAGTCGAGCGCCTAATTGCCGAGAACCTGCAGTCTTCGCATTCGCAGCGAAGATCGGTACACATCGCGCGCCTCACGTGCTCCTTGGAAAATGTGTGCACTGCGTGCACAGGCATTGCTGCAACTTCTGAGATCGGCTGGCCGCAGTGGCAGGCGCCATATGGCGGGAACACGTCAGTGCACCGCATGTACCTTGTCCTCTTTTCCTTCTTTCCTTTTTCTCCCCTTAACACCCTTCCCTCGGTGTAGGGTTGCAAGCTTTACCGTTTACATGCGTACTGGCGGTTCGACTTCATCGACCAGTTCTGATGGTGCTATGTTTACGCCGACAAGAGGAATAACACTGCGATTCAAGACGTCACATGCCAAGACGACTGAGGCTGCAGAACTCACTGAACTGCGGAGGTCACTTCAGTTTACTGACAAAGCGAGTCCTGCTAAATGGGCCGTGTTTTCTTACTCTAGACCGGCTTTAGGCTCTACGCAGTCAGTTTAGCGACGCGCGGCTCACGAACAGCTAACGAACGAAATTGTGAAACCTACCTCGACGTCAAACTAAAAAAACCAGGAAATTATCTTCAGGTGGCCGCCTGGCCATTGTGGCATCAGGGGAAATGATCGTGCAGGCAAAGCTGTCCGAGAGTCACATCAAGAAGAACACGTCATTCTCATTCGTCTTTCCAGCACAACAAGCACTACAAGTCAGCTGCGACGCGTAATGCGAATGCATTGGTTCGTGCCCCACTTACGGCCAATTGTTCTTTTTTCATCCACTTTCAGTTTCAGTAAGTTATCGTTTCTTTAATTTAATTAATAAGTACCCGTAACTTCCCCTATCGGGCCCCTAAATCGCCTAAATCTTCCCCTAAATCGGGCCCTAAGTGTCCTTTTTTTCACATTCATATATATTGTTGCGTGCGAAGGAGACCGTTTGTAACCCTTACGGATGAATGGGACCGTTTACTTGAAGTCGCGGAGGTGAGCGCAAGAGCGGTCAGCTGGTTTATCAACTGAGCGTCGTCCTCTTCTTCCTTCCTCCACCCGTGACCGCAAGCACGTTCACTGGTCTTCGTTTTCTTCATGCGTAACATTCCTCTCGTTGCAGACGAAGCCCGCCGGGCGAGTCAATCCATGTGTCTTGACGTGAACAATTTCAAGCGGGCGACATGAACCACTTGTGTCTTGGCAGCTCTTCTACCACTCGCCGTGAGGCGAGCTATGTTATACGTGACTTCCGTGAGTCTGTCAATAATCACAAACGGTCCATCGTAGGTGGCCAAAAGCTTTTGGCATAACCCGCGTTTCCGTACTGGAGTCCACAGCCAGACTAAATCACCAGGGCGATAGGTTACCGGACGGTGGCGAATGTCGTAGCGTGCTTTTGATCTGTCCTGCGATGCCAAAGTGCGCAAACGAGCAATACGACGAGCTTCTTCGGCGAGGCAGAGAGTCTCGGCGACAGTGGGATTTTCGTGACTGCAGAAGGGGAAAACAGTGTCGATTGAGTACCGGGGTGGCCGTGCGTACAGCAGGAAGAAAGGGCTATAGCCGGTGGTCTCGTGCTTGGCGGTGTTGAACGCGTACGTGATAAAAGGCAGTACGTCATCCCAGTTCTTGTGGTCGGATGACACGTACATAGATAGCATGTTTACAATTGTTCGGTTGGTGCGCTCCGTAAGCCCATTCGTTTGTGGATGGTATGGTGTCGAGTGACGTAAGTGGGAATCACACAAACGAAGCAGCTCCTCTACGACGTCTGCTGTGAATTGTCGTCCACGGTCGCTGATGATCACGCGAGGCGGACCATGTCGCAGGATCACATATTGCAGCAGGAATGTTGAAACGCCAGTGGCAGTTGCGGAGGGCACTGCCGCCGTCTCGCAGTAGCGTGTGAGGTAGTCGACGCAAACAACTATCCAACGGTTTCCCTTGGCTGATTTTGGAAATGGGCCGACGAAGTCAATGCCCACTTGTTGGAAAGGCGTGCTTGGAGGCGGGATCGGCTGCAGAAGACCTGCTGGAGCAGTAGATGGCCGTTTGTGGCGCTGACACTGCATGCAGCTGGCCACATACGTCTCAACAGATTGTCGCATTCCAGGCCAATAAAAGCGTTCCTGAATCCGGTAGAGCGTCCTCGCCGAACCTAGATGGCCAGACGTAGGGTCGTCGTGCATAGCACTCAGAATCGCTGTGCGAAGGCTCTCCGGCACCACTAGGAGAAAACGTGCGCCAGTGCTGGAAAAGTTCTTCTTATAGAGGAGTCCATCACGTACACAGAAATGGTTTGCTGTCGTCGAGGCGGTCGTAGCGGTGAAGAGCGGTGATAATTTACCGTCTTTTCGCTGTTCGGTTTTGAAGCAGTCGACGTCTGGAAAACGCGGCGACACAGAAGCCACGAGGTGATCGAAGTCGTCGGCGTCACAGTCCGTAGTACTAAGTGGCATACGCGAGAGACAGTCCGCATCAGCGTGTCGTCGACCACTCTTATAAGAGACGGTGAAGCTGTATTCTTGCAGTCGGAGCGCCCAGCGCGCAAGGCGGCCACAAGGGTCACGAAGATTCACAAGCCAACATAATGAGTGGTGGTCGGTGACCACTGTAAAGGGGCGTCCATACAGGTAAGAACGAAACCGCTGAACCGCAAATATGACCGCGAGGCATTCTTGTTCCGTCACAGTGTAATTCTGCTCGGGCCTACTTAATGAGCGGCTTGCATATGCGATCACGTGTTCGCGGTCACCGTAGCGTTGAACGAGGACGGCACCAATACCTATGCCACTGGCATCTGTATGGAGTTCTGTCGGAGCTGAAGGACTGAAGTGTTGAAGAACCGGTCGTGACGTCAGCAGGAACTTCAACTGACGAAAAGAAGAGTCACACTCCGGAGTCCACTCAAAGGGGGTGTCCTTCCGTAGCAGGCATGTCAGCGGATACGCAACGTCGGCGAATTTAGGAATAAATCGGCGGAAATAGGAACAAAGCCCCAGAAAACTACGGAGCTCCTTGACACAGCGCGGTGCACTGAACGCTTCAACGGCTGCTGTTTTCTGGGGATCAGGGCGGATGCCATCCTTGTCGACGAGGTGCCCAAGCACAAGGGTTTGGCGGTCTCCGAAGTGGCATTTCTTAGAGTTTAACACGAGACCAGCGTTTCTGATGCAGTTCAGGACAATATCCAGACGCGAGTTGTGTTCGCTGAAGGTGCGGCCAAAGATGACGACGTCGTCGAGGTAGCACATGCAGATGTTCCACTTCAAGCCACGCAATACAGTGTCCATAAATCTCTCGAAAGTTGCCGGAGCGTTGCACAATCCAAATGGCATCACATTAAATTCGAAGAGCCCGTCAGGGGTTACAAAGGCAGTCTTCTCCTTGTCGTCAAGATGCATCGGAATTTGCCAATAGCCGGATCGTAAATCTACTGAGGAAAAGTAAGAGGCGGAATGAAGGCAGTCTATTGCGTCATCAATACGTGGGAGTGGGTACATGTCCTTTTTTGTTACAGCATTCAAACGGCGATAGTCGACGCAAAATCTCCAAGATCCATCTTTTTTTTTAACAAGAATCACTGGAGCTGCCCACGGACTTGCTGACTCTTGTACGACTCCCTTTTTAATCATTTCTTGCACTTGTTCGTTGATAATCTGGCGCTCTGATGGTGAAACACGATATGGCTTTTGTCTAATCGGATTTGCCGAACCCGTGTTGATGGTATGGCGCGTCCGAGACGCAGGGATTGCAGGTATATTGTCCTTCTGCGCAAAGTCGAATACCGAAACGTGCTTCGAAAGCACACCCACTAACGTTCGGCGTTCACTCGTGCTGAGCGATTTATTCACCATCGACAAAAGGGCCTTTTCCGAACTGTGGCCATCACGTTCTTCCGGCACATCTGTAAGTTCAGCCACTGATAAGGACGCGTGTTCCCTGGCGAAGGCTAATTTCATGCCATCTGATAGTATAACGGGCTCCTTAGAACAGTTTACGGTCCATAAGCCAGTGCGTCCACCTTTGATCGACACCACACAATGTGGCACCAACACATTCTTCTTCATACAGTTAAAGTGCATCGGTTCTACGGTAGCGTCGAAGCAGTCGGAATCGGCGCCGCAACAGACAACGGGAACGCAAACGGTAGATGATGCAGGTATGACCGTATCACCACAAACACACAGTGCAGTTTCGCGATCTACAGGGTTCTCCAGGAGTCCTGATGGAATCCTACCACTTAAGAATACTTTTCCTGTGCGGCAGTCGACAGTAGCACCACACTCCCGCAAGAAGTCCATGCCGAGAATAACATCATGAGTCGACCGAGGAATAATTACAAACTCTGTCGTAATAACATGGCCTCCCAAAAATACGTCAGCACTACACACACCAATAGGTCGCAATGGCTCACCACTCACTCCACAGAACTTTGAATCTTCGTCCCATTTAAACAAAACCTTTCGCCCTAACACGTGTTTAAACGAGACACTCATGACGGAAATTGTTGCGCCTGTGTCCACCAGAGCCATCACAGGGACATTATCTACAAGCACGCGCACTTTGTTTTTCAACATCAACACAGGAGGTATTTCTGTCAGTAGCACGTCTCCAGCGACCTCACCTCCATCGGCCGCGCTAGCTAGTTTTCCGGTGACGAAGGGGACGTGGTGCGATGCCGCGGTGAGGGAGAACGGGGAGCACGACGTTGCGGTGGGGTGTCAAACTCCTGTCAGATGCCGGGGAGCGATTCCGGGAGCTGCTGAGCCAATACTCGTCGCCAGATGATACGTGTGCTGGCCACGGGGCAGCGTGCGACCGTTCGGAGGGCCGAGAAAACTCTGAGGGCTGGCCATACCACGTGGTCATACGCTGGTTGCAAAACCGCGATATATGACCCGGGACACCACAGGAATAACACACCGGGAGAGGTCGAAACCTTGGTTGTTCGTCGATGAAGCGGATATTGTCATTTTCCCGCGTGTAGTGGGTTGGTTCGTGGCGTGTGTCACGACGATACATCGGGCGTCGAGTAGGCGTGCGTTGAGCGCGTTGGTCATAGCGCGGAGCCGGAGGGCGTGTTGTCATCCTCGGCTGTGGGGCTGCGCTGTACTCTACGGCCGCTGCGGTAACCATCGGTTGCCAAGGGGTCGAATGTGGCGTCGTCATAGCCTCACGTGACGTGTACACGCCATGGTGGTCAGCAGTTGAATGCAACTCCTCGCGGCGGGAAAGTTCCTCGCGGACGATCTGTCGGATGGTGGAAGGAAGGTCGAGGCAAGGACTCGTGTCCACACTGGCAACCGTCGTCACGTTTGCCAATCGACCAAACTTTGGCGCAATCCGACGCATCTTGAGCGTTTCAAAAGTTCTGCAGTGCCGAATGACGTCAGACACAGAACTGAGGCTCTCCTTTCCAATTAGAAAATTGTATACATCCTCAGCCACTCCTTTGAGCAAATGTCCGACTTTATCTTCTTCTGACATGCGAGCACTGACCACCTTGCACAGCTTTAATACTTCTTCGATATATGTTGTGCATGTCTCACCTGGTAGCTGCGCCCGTTGAGACAGTGTCTGCTCCGCACGCTTCTTTTTGGCGACTGAGTCCCCAAAACAAGCCTTTAGCTCGTCCACAAAATGTTCCCACGTCGTAAGCGCGTCCTCGTGGTTCTCATACCACACGAGGGCGGTATCGGTCAGGGAGAACACCACATTGGTGAGCTGAGCGGTTGCATCCCACCCGTTGGATTTGCTCACTCGTTTGTAGTGGACGAGCCACTCGTCGGCATCTTCCCCCGCTTTGCCTCCGAAGGTGGGTGGAACTCGGTAGTATGGCAGTGGACTGCTAGGCGCTGCCCTCGGAGTGGCTCCTTCTTCTGGCATGTCGAAGATGGTCACGGCTGATGGCGGGAGGCCGGCAAGTCGACGGCTTCGACGAAGCTGCGGCAGTGATGGTTCCGTTGTTGGGAGCGTTACCCCGCACCTCCACCACTTTGTTGCGTGCGAAGGAGACCGTTTGTAACCCTTACGGATGAATGGGACCGTTTACTTGAAGTCGCGGAGGTGAGCGCAAGAGCGGTCAGCTGGTTTATCAACTGAGCGTCGTCCTCTTCTTCCTTCCTCCACCCGTGACCGCAAGCACGTTCACTGGTCTTCGTTTTCTTCATGCGTAACAATATATATATGAAGGGTGAATTGGTCTTGGAAACAAGGCTCCAGGGATCTACTGGCCTCGGCTCTCCGCCGGATCCGAGCTGGCCAGCTGTGCCACCCACTGCTCCATACTAGAGGTTAGATGAGTGCTTAAACTAGTATTAAAGTATGCACCCCCGAAATGTGGTAGAGCGTTGGCCTTTTTACCACACCACGGGCACCTAGATTGAAACTGGGTCGGCTGGGGAAGTGTTGAAATTTTATTATTATTTTGTTAAATGCGGGTACTTCTACGTCTGTATTCTTCTCAAATGTGTTGCTTCCTGCCCACTTAGAATATGAAACGGTAGTTGGTCCAGACATAAAGTTGTGCTCCAAGTAAGTAACTATCTTCTTGTTTTTTCTTTTCCTGTCCCCGTCTTCTTTTACACCTTTACGTGCTCTATGGAGCCCACACTTCAAGATGAGTTCCCTTATCCAGCAATTCGCTTCAATTGCTCTTTAAGAACGGTCGCCACACATACATAATGAGGTGCCATTACTTTCCTGTGTGCCTTTGCATTTTTTCTCAAAAGGGTGACTATTAGAAAGTGGTAGTTTAGAGTTTTCAGTTAGTGAATAAGCGAGTGATACGCACCGTGGGGCCACATTTTGTAGATAGTGTTAGGCAATCAATCAATCAATCAATCAATCAATCAATCAATCAATCAATCAATCAATCAATCAATCAATCAATCAATCAATCAATCAATCAATCAATCAGTCAGTCAGTCTATCTATCTATCAATTATTTAACGTGCCCTGGAACATTGATGCAAAACAGCTAGTGTAAATGAGCGCTAATAATAATAATAATAATAATAATAATAATAATAATAATAATAATAATAATAATAATAATAATGTATTTCTGTGTATTCTTCTTCGGGGGTATTTTTGTAGGCGCATTTTATCTTCATGTCACCGATACACGTACATCTCTCATCGTTCCGGCAAGTAACCACAATGCGAGAAGCGTCTTACATTTCACGAATACAGGAAATCACCGGAAATATTCTTTGAAACTGGTTCGATAATAACAACCAAGAGAGATGCGCCAATTTCTAGAGCTTATAGCGTGGACAAGAAAGAAAGAAAGGGAAAAAAGTAAGTAAGAAAGAAAGTAAGAAAGAAGGAAAGAAAGAAAGAAAGGAAGGAAGGAAGGAAGGAAGGAAGGAAGGAAGGAAGGAAGGAAGGAAGGAAGGAAGGAAGGAGACTTTGTTGTTCGCCGAGCTGGCATACGAAAGGGACACCGCGACATATTTTATTCTGTGCAAGGAATAAAAGAAACAAAGACCAAAGCATTATTTCCATAGGGGGAGCATTACGGCTGAAAACCGAGACGCACGTGTTCGTGAAAAAAGTTTAGAAAAGGAAGGAAACACGAGGAACTGCTGGCGACACATACACGCGGTCGCAATGTTTACGTTCTCAGATGTCATCGACGATCGATGGCGCCTGCAGAGACGCCTGCGCATTCACTCGCCGATTGCGCGGACAGAGCAGCGCGCCCATACGATTCCCGTGGTTTGGATGTGAAAGAGAATTTCATAGAGTCTCACTATAAGCATGGATTCTTGCCTGACGAACTTCTCACGTTATGGATACTTGAGTTTTGTCCTGCTTGGTCTCAGTCTTCTGGCGTTGGTTAGCTTGACGCGTTTACTGCATGAATAAGCAGGACGATCGCTATCTTCCTGCGTGGTGTGCGCTTACTATGACGTCAAATGATCCCAAATGCAAAAGAAATGCACGAACGAATAATGTAGTTAACGAAATGGCGCCCGAGGTAGAACGCGCACGAGGTAGCAGTTATATTGACGTCCGGATATTCTCTTCATTCCTTACGAATGGGCGCCGTAAACCTGCGTCATAGGGCAGCGTAGATATGGTAAGTTTATTCATTAATGAAAACCAGCATGATTTGTCCGTTATAGACGTTGTCGTGGGCGGAACAATCACGTTACAAAATTTGAAGATGATCCAAGCGTCACTTATTATTATTATTATTATTATTATTTTGCGGTCAACGCACGCAGCCTGAAAACGATTGGTGCGATTTACGTATACGACTGTAAGCAACTGAGTGTCTGCCGAAGAATCGAGAGATGGACGAGCTGGTATACTTTTGGAAGGCTAGAATCAGCGCAATAAAGACGACGGACGGCGAACGCCACAGCGCACGTGTTGGGTGTTTCACCGTCCGTCGCTTATGTTGCGCTGCTTCCTAGTCTCCGAAAAATGGAGTGCCTGCTCGAACTTCAGGCATCGCGGACGCGCCTGAAGAGCATTTAAATTCTTCGCTGCTTTAGTGGCCGAATCGTGGTCGTAATTAAATGCCTGGCGAAACCGCAAGCCTCCTAAATTATGTTCCCTACAACGATGTTTACGTCCTTTTTTGCTTATCTCACGGGCTTCCTTTCTTGTTTAAAAAAAGTCTTCACGATTCCTAGGTTGCTTTGAATGCTGTTAGCAGTCATTTGTCAATGCCATCCACACATTTTTCATTGACATCAAATCGATTAGGTAAACTTATAGATTCAGCTAATTAAACGTATTCGTCCACAGTCAACGAGAAATATCCACAGTGGCCACCATGAACAACACCCATCAAGGTACAGTGAACGCCGTTCATGTAGTGCCCTCTGGTAATTTTTAATTCTCCGCGACATTTAGCTATGATAGCAGAATACCGCAGAAAATCGTAAAGTTACTTACTGCATCATTGCACGCCTGCCACTGTTTCACATTGCTTACCGAGAAGACAGCTCTGAGATTTTTTGTTTTAAACAACAAAGTGATAAAAAGTGTTCACTGGATCTCCGCTCTGCGTCGTCGACCAATATTTTGAATAAGCTCGATTAGTCGGACTTAGTCGCGGTTCCATCACACTCGTCATAAAGCCAGTAGGAAACGGCAACCAATATTTCGTGGCAAAAATAAATGGTATATTAGAATATTTGCACTCGATCTGCGCAAGTCGCGTTGGTTATTCTTTCTTGGCCAAATTTAGTTGGCGCATCCGGTATGCAATGTTAAGGTGGTTTTTGAGAAACCTCTATGAAATTCCTGGTGGCTTCATGCAGCAGTCATGTGGGTGACAATTTGTACCTGCCATGAATTTCGCTCGCCTTGCAGGTTTCCACAGAATTTACCCGCCGCAATCAAGTGGTGTTCTGCAAAGTCAAATAAGGAAGATCTTTCCTTCATACCCCTATATTTCATTCGTATTGTCCTTGACCAAGCTGCTCTAAAACGTGGCTTTACTGCAACAAAACAGACAATACATGCTACAAACGTGCTCCTAAGTGCAAAATTTGCTGCTCCCAGAACTGCTCCAAAGCTTCCTTGGCCGCTTCTATCCCTGCAAAGAAAAAATAATAATAAAAGAGGTGATTCAACCTCCATTTGAAGTCTATAAAAGAAAGTCTTTCTGATCGAGTTTGGCGTCATAATGGGGTTGATTCCCTGCGAACGGGACGATTTCTTCGGACACTTTATTTAAATATATGTATGCACGCATATTGTCAGAGACCGAGGCCATTTTCCAGCCACAGCAGTCACTGATGTAGCCCACAAGCTCCCCGCTGCTTGGGAACATAGAGGCTCCAGCTCCTCTCGCACCTGGCGCGCTACCACCCCAAATACCCGGCATGTCCGCGCATCCCAGCAACGACATGCTTCCCGACCCGTTGGAGCCACATCCTCGGATTTCACCGCAATCATTGTCCGAATGCGGAGATGTTCGCCCGACGGTGACTGAGGCCCCGCTGTAACTAGCGAAGGCGACCAGCATGGCTGAACTCACCTTCATCAGAAGAGCTGCCCAGACGTGCAATACGCGCAAGACACCGCAAGACGCCGAAGAGACCATTGACGCGTAATCCCTGCAAGAGGTCATCGCAACAGACCACAAGAGACCGCAAGAGGCGCGAGGGACACCGTACACGCAAGAGATCATCGGTTTCAAGGACCTCGGGTTGCCTTGGGCCGACAGCGGCAACGGTGCGAAGGCGCAAGTCGCGTCGCCTACCGGCACGGAAACTCGTGCCGTCGTGGTTGCGGACACCTGGCACACCATCCTGACGCACTGTGACCAACCACGACCAATGTGGCCAATCCTGGTAGGGCGACAAGCTTCGGTTCAGAGTCCAGGAGCTCGCGCGG
Source organism: Dermacentor albipictus (assembly GCF_038994185.2). Taxonomy (NCBI): domain Eukaryota; kingdom Metazoa; phylum Arthropoda; class Arachnida; order Ixodida; family Ixodidae; genus Dermacentor; species Dermacentor albipictus. The sequence goes on from NC_091822.1 coordinate 170,641,609, forward strand.
CGTTTTCTAGTCAGCGACAGGATAAACGTCTGCGAGACCTGCGACCAGAGTTCAACAGTCAGTGCCGACCGCCAGACAAGTTGGTTGCGCACTAGACGGCTTCATCGACGACGACTTAAAATTACCCATTCTTGTCGACTAGGGTTTTTCATCAGTTGCGTGCCCTCACCCAACGCCAGAGGCGCCTTCGGCAGAGTGGCAAGTCACAGCGCGGCCGAGTGCAACGAAGACAAAGACTTGGGTTGGGCTCGGGTGCTCGCACGGTGGCCGCGCGGACAGAGACCGGCGAAGCAGCCGTAAACTATAAGCCTTCGCAGGGACGCCGTCCTGTCAGCTTCTGTGATAATTATAATATAGGTATACACATTCGGAACAACATGGTAACCAGTGGCCCCAGGGTTACTTACGCAGTAGCGAATATCTGTCCACACCTTTAGTGTGCACTCTCTCGGGGACCCACCCGCGATGCTACAGAGAGAGAGAGAGAAATAGAGAATAAACACGTTCATCGAGGAATTATTTAAGCGTTATCTTGGGGGTGGTCTCCCTGTGCAGAATCACGGGGATAGAATCAGATCAGGAAAAGAGCATATTCCTAGGGGGGGGGGGGGGGCAGCGCTTTCCGGACGAAGGACAAAAGGAACTGAAGGATACGAGTGCTCGTATTGCCCGCTTCGTTTTGTCCTTCGTCCGGGTTGAGCTGCCCACCCCTAGGAATATGTTGAGTCCCCTACCTGCGCAGCTTGCTGCGTTAATTCAGAAAAGGAGGCTGGAAGCATACGCGATACGGAAAAGTAGGGGTAACTCGCCGAGAACGACTTTGTCCTTAAAGAATTCAAGCAGCCCAGAGGTGACGGGTGTTTAACCAGAGAAATAAAAAGCCGTGAGCAGGTAGGCGATTAATCCCAGTAGTAGACAGCTACACGCACGCTCGCCCGGTCATTGAGAATGCACAAATTCGCATGCATATTACAGCAAAGCGTGTTCGCGTGCCAGAGTCTGTGGCTGGTAGAATCGCCGCGTAGCCGTGCGAGATGGCCTGAATGACTGACGCGTGTAACGATGTTTGTACAAGTAACGTTTTTATATGCCTGCACTTTGGCCGTATTACGAAGGTCTGTGGCGTGCCTCCGGCACTGATGTGTGCATACGGCCAGAAGCACGCTCTCTCTCTCTCTCTCTCTCTCTCATGCTTCGGTGCATGCTCGGGTAGACAACGAGGCGGCCGCTCTCATTAAATGGGAATTCCGCTCGTTCGTTTGGAATTGCTCGAGCGCGCATCTTTCGTGTTACCTTCGGACATTCCTGCAGCACCATTTTTTGTGCTCTGCGCGTGTGCGTCGTTTTATTATCTTTGATGAGTTTCTTCTCCTATACGGACAGCTCGCACGCACGGTCATCTAGGCATTTTTTTTTTGCTGTTGCTCGACGCGACAGAAAATTATGCCCAGATAAGAAATACAGTGCCTGAATGAAAGGAGTCCGTAAAAAAGCCGAGCAACGAAAGAAGCAGGAATGCGACACTGCTATAATGTTAATGCGCGTGCGACCACGCGTTGCGAGTTTGTGTGGTGTTATTCGTTTGTAAGCAAATGAAAAAAAAACAGAATAGAAAAGGAAAAAAAAGAAAACTGTTTTCGTGGAAAGCGCTCCTGACATTACCGAATACTGAATGAGCGTTCGTGTTATGTTCTCTGACAGTTTTCCACATATTTTAACTTTAGGAACAGGTACCCTCCATCAACTCGGAGGCAATAAGAACCTTTATTAAGCGCATATTTTACGAAGGCCTCCTTTGATGCAGCCGTCGCCCGCTCGGCTTTATGCTGTTTTCACCGCGCTACGCCTTAAGTGCTGCGAGCTGAAATTCCGAGCATCTTTGAGCTAGCAGCTCTTGCATGTCATAGACGGGAATAAAAGTTGCAAGACTCTGAGGCGCGCAATTTTGGTTCGCTTGATGACCGTGAATCAGAAGAAGTTCGGAAGTGCATGCCGGGCATGGAAATGCTTTAAATAATAGAGTGCTTTAGAATTTTCAGATGCTTATCTTCCACCACGTCGTAACTAATGCAAAGCATTTTATTATGCAAGCATTTTGACATGTCTCTCTTCTAGAGCTAACAACGCCCCCGAATACCTCGACGTGAAAAAAAAAATCCACTTCCCTTCTTGGTTGGAGCCGTCGTTAACGCCGCTATGCAAAATATTGTCTGCTTATATGAATAACGCCAGGTTTATCCGCGGCATTCGTCAGTATTCGTCAACATTTCACTTCAATTCAAACTACGGGTTTTAACTTCCCGAAGCGAAACGCGGACACCGAGACGTCGCATGGTGGGAGGTTCCCGATTAGATTGCCCAACCTAGGTTTCTGTAAGGCACTTATAAATCACGCATGTGAGCGTTCTCTTTTCATTTAGTCACCGTCGGAATGCCACTGTTGCGGCCCGGTATCGCACCCGGCACCTCGTTCGTAGCAACTCAACGCCACAGAGACAGAGCCGTATCGATGGTTCACACATTATGCATTGCTATCAGCGTTTACGTTTGAATTTTGACCCTTCAATTTTTCATAAACGCTGGTTGTTGCTTGTCATGCACGCAACTACCTGCGAATTGCATTTGTTGCTATGTGTTTCAGTACGCAAATGATAGTAAACTGCCGTCTTGTGCATCATCATTATACACTAATTTCACGCTCTTAGGGATGTTAGAGAATGCAGGTGAAGTGCTTATTTTGAATTTCACGATTTGGTATAGTTAATAAATGAAGAAGGCGAAGGAAGTTCAACTTCCCGTGACGCAGGCAACATTACAGTCTTTCAAGTTAGGTGAAATGACATGCTTAATGCTTGCGTGCTCAAATGTCTCGTTGTTACAGTAAATAATTGCTTTGGCCCGTCGGTTCATCTGATAGCATTGGCGTTTCTTCATGCGTAGAACTCCTCTGTCTTTGTTAGACATGCACACTGCTCTTGAGCCTTTTCTGAACGTGTGCTGAATATCACGGGGGCCATCCTCGGTTCTCGGAGTCTATGTAGTGCCGTGAGCAAGATTCAATTCAGTTCAGTCCATGCAACATTGCATGATGTCAGGAGCACAGGCAAAAAGCCAAAAGCGGAAACGTCAAATTCGTTTTCGTTAAGCGAGTTCTAATGGAATATTTTAACATGCTGCCGGTAGCTCTCTCTGAAGTTTAGGGGCACAGAGCACGTTTTTTACTCGGAATGGGTGCTTAGCCATAGGAGCGTTTCGAATGCAATGGCTTTGTTCCCTTTCATATTGCTCGGCAGGGTATGTACGAGATGTGCGTCTCTCCGGAGGCGGAAGAATATTTACCTTAGCTGGCTGGCAAAACAATTCTCAGGATAGACGGACAACTCGGTTGCTCGGGCTTATGGCGCATAATTTCTAAAGCAGTGGCTTTAATTGAGTTCGGAACGTACAATGATTCTTTAACGAAACTCAAAAGGTTTGGACAATCGTATTCGTTTCGTTCGTGAAGGCTTCAGTGAGCGTATGCCCTGAGGCGCTTCCTGGTTTGAACCGAGAACGCCCCAATTATTGTAATGTACAAACTTGTATCAATAGTTCGCAAACCCGCGCGAAAGTCACTTCGGCATCGTGTTTGAGTATCCGACGTGGTGGTTCACTGACCGTGTTGGTCTGCGGCTAAGCACAGCGTCGCGGAGTAGACGTTTTGCTATGGCAGAAATATTTTTATGAAGACGGAATGCAAAAACCACTAGTGATCTCGGGATTTACGTGCACGGTAGGTAAGCGTAACAGGTAAAAAAACAATCCAGAGCTCGCTCGCTATGGCCCCTGGTATAACCTGCGAGTTGAGAGGTCAAACACCGTAATTCATTATTGATGACCAAACTAAGCTAAAAAAAATGTGCCCCGGCTGATTGCCCTTTACAGTGACATTCTATTTAGGAAGCGATACAGCGAGAAATAAGGAAGTAGGTTAAAGTGAACTATAAATGAATGTCATCAGGTGCTGTAGGAACCATCAGAAAGTTTATTTCTCACAGCTTATAGTAAAGGTACGCTGACCAGTTTATGTTATGAATATTTCCTCTTACTCGCTGTCAACTGGGACGAGTTACCTTGCTGAAGAGGCTAAAGGGCACAGGCTACGTTGTGCGTCGGTCCTCAAGTATATGCATTTTCTATTGTCTTTTAGGCCATGGTTATTGGTAATTAAAAAGAAACTTAGCGAAGATTTCCTAAGGTGGACTTGCTTTATTAGTCGGCGTCCATATATTTACCTTTATGGTGCATTATGTCATGAGTGCCTCGTGCAACACGGCCTAAACCGAGGTGGAGGAGGTGTGCCTCTGTTTATTGGGCCAATACGCGCCCTAACAATTTGTATTGGCAGTTTGTAGAAACACAGCAAGTGCGTATTCAACAAAATTTCCGCTCATCACTGTGCACCTCGATACGCAGGCATATTAGTGGAGTTGTTATGACAAATGACGGATTGTCACGCCTATTTTGCCAAAAGCTCACTTGCAGGTAACATGATTTGCTTGTTCTCCAGACATGGTTTGCGGGTATCAGGAAAAACAGCTAACGAAGTTCGAAATAGGCCTTGCCCACGTATCTGTGTTTCAGTTTCGACAAAAGATATGTCCAAGGAAGGCGCGCTCTGGGCATCTGCTCTGTTTTCGTCGATTGTTGTAGTGAGTTTTTTGCTGTATAAGGTAATTTCTGTCTTCTTTACTTGAGGAAGTATGTTTCAACATAGATGACATCGATTTTCGTTGTTAGCCTGACGCAGTTTATTGCTCCTCTTTAAGCACCAGCTCTTTTATGCACGCGTGCTTTTTGGTAATGCGTGCGCACCCATGCATGGAAACGCGGCAACAGATGTTATACCTGGCTTGTGTACTCGAGTTAGTTAACTTAGGACACTTAAGGATCTCTGGACGCATTGTTATAAAGAAAAAGAAGTTCTTGCGATGAGGTGTTGTCTCCGTTTTTTTTTAGAGCGACGCTTTTAAACTATGCTTCTTGGCACCAGCTCCATCAGTTCGCTGTCAAAATGCTTTAAAATGCCGTAAAATGGAAATTAAGATTGTGATGTGAGTGTATCGTTAGCGCCACAAATATTATATAACAATCGACATCAATGTTCACGACGCTGCTTTATTTTATTAAGTGTATTTAAGGAGAGGTTGGCGTCTATGTGTGGGTTCAGCTTCTCCTCTTCTCTATCGTGCTAGTTATTGTCGGAAAATTTGTCAACAATCACCAAACTGGACAAATAAACACATGAATGAACATTCGCGTACTCAATCTCAGTACTGCAACATAAATAAATGTTCACGCAACAGAAGAGTTCGCATGGCATAAATACTCAGAAAACCGAAGTGTTCAAGCGCAAGACATGAGTTCACACAGCCTAAATGTTCACAAAACCAAGGTGTTCACACTGAAGCTGTTGGGCACTTGAATGCTGCTCCTCAAGAGCTTCGTATACGTCATCATGGCTGCGTCGTGCATCATTTCTTCTTCATTTCCTCCAACGCGGTGTTGCTATCGATTATTTCTGCTTATATCTTCTGAGGGGCGTCACAACTCATTATCTGTGCACGAAGATAGCTAGGAATTTAGTGCCGCATTCGAGATAACTTTCTATATTCTTCTAACTAGCTCGACGTGCGGCAAAAAAAAAATGAAAAAGACAACGTGAAAAGCGTCCTCGTTACAAGCGTCCTCTCGCAATCGAAAAGCCGTTCGCCGACTCTGCAATCCCATCAGGCACCTCACTTGACACGGCACTTAACTTCTTCGAGAGTGCAGAATGTATGGAACGTCTAGAAAAATAAAATTGAAGAAGAAGAAAACGTGCGAGAAAATGAACCCAACATGGTAGCCGGCTTCGCTTGCCGCTGGTGTCCTATTTCGGAGGAATCGATCTTTGCCGAGACGGGATTGCTGCCCGAACTGTTCGATTTGCGCGGAGCAGAGTCTATCCTAATGCATTTTTAAAGTGTGCGCTTCTTTCGTTTTTATTTGTTCATTTCTTTGTATTGCAACCATATCAGTTGTTTTGTTTTGTGGAAGAAGAAAGAGACAATAGATGTCACAACCTTTGGCAATGCACCTTGCGATTCTGGCTGTTTGAAAATTAATCACGTCCTTCGGGCACCACCACCACCACCACCACCATCATTACGATTCCTGCCGTCCTTGCCGGTCATCATCACTATCATAATCACTACAACCACCATCATCCGCGTCGCCAGCCATAATTTCCATAATCACGAATTACTCGTGCAGAACTGTTTTTGTTCTCGCGACAGCTTTCTGAATGTTGACCCGATGCAGATGCTGCCAAACCAGTTATAGGGATGTTAGCTCTAAATCATCAATCTAATTATGTGTAAATTTCAACATATTGTGTAAATAGAAACCATTATAGCCTGTCGTTACTCCCAGCATAGCCAGTAAACCATTGTACTTAAGAGGGCGGAGGTTTAGCTTGGGGTGAGCTCTAATTTCCACATTCCAATAGATGTAAACGTAGGAATTCCTTTATGAGAGAACCACTAAATGCAATTGATTGAATAAAAGGTGTTGCATTTCAAGAAAAAAAGCTGCATTCTAGTTATTTCTGGCAAGCAGAATTTGGATTTACGGCCTAGAAGTTTTTAAATATAAACCACCTCCTTCTCGAATTCCCAATACACAAAATTCGAAGGCGAATATTGAGATCACATTTAATGCTCATAGATCGATGGCTATTCACCTTTAAAAAAAAGTTCTTGGCCCGTGGCAGACAGCAAGGCTTCAGAGGAAGGCACTTGCCGCTTTATAAACTTTCTTAGGAGATACCAATACCTTAGGTTCACATGAAATTTTAGAGTCCTCTAAAATATGTTTGCTACAAGGGTAAGCCTCTTATTTGTCAAGTCGTTATGTCATTTGTTATACGTGTGTACTTGCCCATTATTCATTCGTCTGCGAAACTGGGCTTTTATATCTGCTGTCGGACAATATCATTTTTATGCGATTGGGAGGACACTGTTTTGCGCCACATTTCATAATCTCATTTTTTTTTTTGCCAAGAGACTAGTAGGAGTCCATGCCACCAAAGGCGGTGACTATGTGTGTGTATATATATATATATATATATATATATATATATATATATATATATATATATATATATATATATATATATGAGGGTGTGTGTGTGTTTGTGTGCGTAATGGGCAACAACAAAGAAAGAAACAGCAAACTAAATGAGGGTATCAGTCTTTAATAAAGGCCATACAAGTCGAAAAAAGAAAAGTATGAGGCTTATGAATAATAATACGAAAACACCAAACAAATAATGCTGAATCTGCAGACAGCCTGCAGCTTATCACAATTGTATCGCAACTAACGTCCCTTACTCATTTTTTGGTTTTATTGCCTATTTGTTTCATATGGTTGTCACTATAGAATAGTAACATGAAAAGCACACACTGCAAGCAAGCGAACTATATCACAATGAGTACTGCCAATTTATAACATAATGACGTTGGAGAGAGGACATCTAAGCTACTGCGAATGGCTAAGGTAAGAACACTTAAGGTAAAAGCATATGTTGGCTTTTGAAGACAATTTTATTTCAATATTCTTTCTTTCTCTCTGTTAGCAGTTTCACTGCTGTTTCCGTACGCATCCAGTAACCAGAGCGTTACATTTGCATTTCTTGCGAACGAAGGCAAACAGCGGGATTTATTGTATTCCGGCTGAGTATCCCGCAATTTCTGAAGATTGAATTTCTGCAGTTAGCAAGTTGATTCACAATTTATTGTGCCGAACGAAAACATCCCGCACAAAAATTTCGAGACCATGCACATTCTCTCTCGCCGGTGAAAGAAACAAACCAAAAACGCGGCGAAGAACACTCCACAGTAATGTATAGCGACCATGAGCGTATCTTTCTCTTTACCGTCCGCGTTGAAATAATATTGACTTTGCCTCGGCGCCGTCCGCATAGCGCCGCCGGCTCGACCAGTGTTGACCGTCCGACTCTAAGGGCACGCTGTTGCTGTCGTTAATGTCAACAGAAAGTTTTAGAATAGCGTCTGTCGCCTTACGTACTTGAAGGGCAAGCACGTTCAGAGGCCGTTGCGGTGCGCGTCCCATCAAGACGATTACTTTAACGTGCGGGAATGCAAATGCAAAGAAGACGTTAAAGGAGAGGATGCCGTCTGGTGGCTCGTGCCAAACGTATCCAAGCCACGACAGTCCATAAGCAATTACCTTGTTGTTGCTATGAAGACGGGTCTCGTTAGGCCTACGGACGCTGGAAAAGCCGAACGACCTCAGAAATTGAACGCACTAAGCGGTCATAACTAATGTTTCAGGTGAGTTTAGAGTAACTGAAAGGTCGTTTTAATAGTTGCTGGTGATCAACGAGAAGGGGAGTGTAACCCTCACGAGAATTCATGCTGAAGCGCGAGCCATGGGTGACGCCATGTTCGAGAAAGCTATTTGGCGTCCTACGCATTAAGAAACGCTAAACTTGCCAAATAACGTACGTTATTATAGTGCACGTAAATCACAGAAATACAGTAACGTTCGGGGCATGCGCAATGAGGACAACGCAAATTCAATTATGTACGTAATGCGCTTGCGTTTGGTTGCAAATGCGATTCTAAAACTGTCTAATTGTTCCTCACGTACTTCAGTCTAAATTACGATGCACCAGTCACCCTTTCTTGCCATCGGCCTGCATTTTATTTTAGTTCACTTTCTCCCCTTCTTTCATTTCATTTGGAATTTGTCACCCGTATACCCACACGAATATATATATATATATATATATATATATATATATATATATATATATATATATATATATATATATATATATATATATATATATATATATATATATATATATATATATATATAGTTGTGGCTGAGGGAATCACGCCGGCCCCGGTAGCCAAATGAATAAAAAGAGTACGACGTACGTTGAATACGCACAGTATACTTGACAGACATTTCGGCTGGCTGGTGGACCAGCCTTTGTCAAAGTGCTGTGCATATATATATATATATATATATATATATATATATATATATATATATATATATCGCTCCATCGCTCTTTGTCCGATCATTAGCTTTGTCTCAGTCTTCTTTCTCATCCCCCAACTTCAAGCAGCCTGTGTTGGTAGCACTGGTAGAATGCATTCGTTTACCAGAGACGGCAGGACTGTGCGCTTAGTTAACGAAAAAAAAAAAGGAAAGACTGCGTGCTCTACTGCATTACCATGCTTACAGTGCTCTACTGCATTACAGGCTATCGGTTGGTTATGACTCGACAGTTACAAAGAAAACATAGCAAAGATTTACAAAACAAACAAACACGACGTTGCAGGGAGCTCAGAAATGTGGACCAGACCAGCGAATTTCGCAAATGCATCCGGAAAACTAAAAAGACAAAAACAATAACAAATAACTTAAAACCTCCGAATAAAACTATCGTTCCCGACGCTGTTCCCATCCAGGTTCACACGGCGTCGCTTGTCGGCGACTCTTGCTACACGGTGTTGAACTAGAGACGGCTGTTTTCGTAATGACCGTGTCGTCTGGTGTCGCGAAAGCTTTCAATGCCGCTGGGTAAGCGGTTGCGAAACAGACACGTGGAATTTAGTGGCGACATCCCTGTCCCCCAGGATGTCGTAAGGCAGCACTTGTACCTCGAAACCATTTTTTGCGCATTATACTCGCTCGAGGGCGCTTGCTGAACTGATGTCTATCTGGTTGTAAGTCGAAACGATAAAACGAGCCACTCATTTGCGTTGCTCCTGTTTTTGTTGGTCGTCACTGTATCAACCCAACGCAAGCAGTGGTAGGTATTCAGAAACTTTCTCTCCTCTAAAATGGGGTCTTAGTGGCGGCAAGTTCACGCTCCATTGCACGTTTACCTGCGCATTCGAACGAACACTGGAATTGCGAGGTCCTAATCAAGAGTTTTGATGCCTTGGAAAAAGACCCAAGGAAGAGCGACATTCCGCCAAGTTTATTGACACTGTGACGGCAATGTCTGATAGGTATTTGGCAAGTCTCCGATGACAAGTACTTGGCAACGATGCAACGCGGATGAGCTGTCGCGCACACCGTATGCGCAACCGAAAGTGGTGGTGAGAACGCAAGGTAAAACCTTAGTCCTCGCTGTCACAAACATTTGTAGATTTGACACCGTGTTCATTTCGGCTAGTTGGAATGGCGAATCCGTGGCAGACAACCATCGCAGAAGCGGCAATAACCACGAGTCTATATGAATGTTCTTATGGTCAGTGCACGTTGGTTCCTGCCATGAAACCTAGGGATGGTGTAAAAGTTTATGTGCGGCTGCGTCGCAAGTTTCAAATTTGCTATTTCGGGTAGCATTTCATAGTCATTTCTTCTGTCTGTCTGTCTGTCTGTCTGTCTGTCTGTCTGTCTGTCTGTCTGTCTGTCTGTCTGTCTGTCTGTCTGTCTGTCTGTCTGTCTGTCTGTCTGTCTGTCTGTCTGTCTGTCTGTCTGTCTGTCTGTCTGTCTGTCTGTCTGTCTGTCTGTCTGTCTGTCTGTCTGTCTGTCTGTCTGTCTGTCTGTCTGTCTGTCTGTCTGTCTGTCTGTCTGTCTGTCTGTCTGTCTGTCTGTCTGTCTGTCTGTCTGTCTGTCTGTCTGTCTGTCTGTCTGTCTGTCTGTCTGTCTGTCTGTCTGTCTGTCTGTCTGTCTGTCTGTCTGTCTGTCTGTCTGTCTGTCTGTCTGTCTGTCTGTCTGTCTGTCTGTCTGTCTGTCTGTCTGTCTGTCTGTCTGTCTGTCTGTCTGTCTGTCTGTCTGTCTGTCTGTCTGTCTGTCTGTCTGTCTGTCTGTCTGTCTGTCTGTCTGTCTGTCTGTCTGTCTGTCTGTCTGTCTGTCTGTCTGTCTGTCTGTCTGTCTGTCTGTCTGTCTGTCTGTCTGTCTGTCTGTCTGTCTGTCTGTCTGTCTGTCTGTCTGTCTGTCTGTCTGTCTGTCTGTCTGTCTGTCTGTCTGTCTGTCTGTCTGTCTGTCTGTCTGTCTGTCTGTCTGTCTGTCTATCTATCTATCTATCTATCTATCGTCCGTCAGTTGTCTTTCTTGTTTTGTTTTGTTCTGTTCTGTTCTTCGGAATGCATTGTTCTTTTTTCGGCAGAAAAACACAAGTCCAGGTAGGCGTTGTCATGAAACTAACAATTATCGTCCATCCGAATGTAGCACAAAGATGCAAAGGAAATCCCTGCGGGTTTCTCATGTAGCAAGCTTAGATGTCGAGAGAAAATTGGTCCTGGGGTGCTATGCAGGATGCGCCGAGTTTGGCGAAACTCGGGATCTTCACGAGCTCTGGCGACACCCCAAGATGAAAGCACGAATGGTACCGAGACACAGTTTATCTTTCGACAAGCCTCCAGTTTCATTGGTTTATCTAGATTCACTCTGGCTGGCTATCATTCCTTGGGCGTTGCCTTCTGGGCGGTCGACAAACTGGGGCTCACGTGATCATACCGTCGGTGCATGGTCGTGCCTTCTTTCCCTTGTTTGTCTTTCCACCGAGTGCATTACATGCACAAGCAAGTTGTAAAACAAATGCATTTAGTACAATATTATTAGTTACTTTAACGTGGTTTAGAAGCATTTTGAAGCTTACGAGATGTGCACTGAATGCGTCTCAGACTAATTTGTAATTTAGTACGCTTCGCATTATACCACGAGGGAGCGCTGTAGTGGCGTCATCACATCCATTCACCGGGCAAGCATGGCGGCTAAGCATCAGAGAGGCCCAGTGTAAACAAACCCGTACAACGAGCTTGCAGTGCGCGACGTAGTGATCAGTCTCGACGAAGGCCACTATTTCTTGGATAGTTCTGTTCCTCCGTGGACAATCTTCCCGTGCACACGGTAAGACTGCCAATAGCTTCGGCGATTTTACAGATCGCAACGCGCACCTACTGTTCACGGCGAAGTGCTGAAGAAACAACTTGTCCGGTGCTGCTTCTGCGAGTGCGCTGAGTTCCTCCACTCTGCGTGACTGCGAGCGTCACGAACATTACATAGTGTGGGCAAAAGGCAGACATCCTATATAGCTACGATGCGACAAGGAGGTGGTACCGACGATGGATCTCGCTACCAACACAGTGAAGGAGACATCGACAAACTGCAGATAAGTATATTTCTACTGTTTCATATTTAGCATAATAAGAGTGCACGGATTAAGTCACTTTCGTAGTAACGAACTGAATGTTCAGCAGTTTAAAGAAGGCAGTGAGAACCAATGAGTGTTCGTGCTTTTACGTGCAAGTGGGCCCGCGAAAATATGGTATAGATGAAGGTAACCTTCACTAACTTGGTGAGGCAACAGAAATTCATGAGTGACATTAAGCTAGCAAAATTTATGGAAGAGTATCTTTATCCAAGTGAAATATCAATAGCAAGTACTGATATAAAGCAGGAAACTTATACAAAAATTTCATGGGTTGAACAGCACATGGAAGGCATTACCGAATCGTGATCGTCGCGTTACCGGTATCCTTGAAAAAAGTATAGAATCGTTGCATTCCACCGGTTATGCAATACGGGACATAAACCTGGAGGTTAACAAAGAAACTTGAGATGTCAAGGACTGTGTAGAAAGCGAAGTAACAAAAATTGTTGCAGATAGCATTAAGGCAGGAAGATAGTGGCGTAGTAAACCGTGGCAACTGATATGCTAGTTGAGATTAAAAAAGAAAGGAATCGGCAGGCAGGCCATGCACATATTCGATCACTTGTTGCCAATTCATATCAGGTGATTACATAAGCATTACAGAATGAATGTCAAGGAGAGAGAACTACAGCCAAGGATGGTAGAAAATTGCGTAATGGGTCAAGAATATGATGTTTGTAGGCATAGGATGCAATTAGCTCGTATAAGACGGGATTGTAGGGTGAGGCATTTGTTTTGCAGCGAACAAAAATAGGTTTGTGGTGCTGACAGTAGAGACTCATGAAGGTGCGGGGCCACCTCAGCTGCTGGCACACTAATCAACATGACAATTGGCTCTGAAAAAGAAAACCCCAGTTTTGAAAAATAAAGCAACGTTGTCCCAACGCATTGTTTTACTATGCATACTACACTAGAGGCTTCCACATTTAAGGGCACTTAGTACTAATAGTGCAACGAGCATTTTTCTTTGTAAATAATGGTTTGTACGTGGCTGATTCATTCCAATACACTTTTTTGCAGCAAAACATTCTGCTGCTGGAGCCACTCAACCGCCTGGTGGCAGTAGGCGAGCGCCAGGCACGTGCTCTTGAGAGTGTGGCAAAGGTCCAGAGGGCTGCTCCGCAACAGTAGTATCGGTGCCCTCACTGCTCTCCTGTCGAGCCCATAGAAGGCACCTTATAAAGGAGCTTTCAGTTTAATATTTTGTTTATTATTCAAGAACATTAATAAAATTATTGCAGTAAACATTGTGCTGTGCATATTAGGAGACTTGTAACATGCACTTGGTGTCCCTTCAAAATAGGCAAAAACATAAGACAACCTGTGCCACTCTTGGACCATGTAAATAAAAAATACACTAATGCAGCATACACGTCATCATGCTGTTTGTTCTTTCTATGTGCAAGAATACAGTGCGTGTTCATTAACCACAAGATGAACGGTGTGTGTAATTCACAATGAAGAAAGGAAACAGCAGGAGCTTAATAATGCTATCACCTATAGACTGTGCATATGACTGCAACACTCCCCGATTCAAATGTGCCATTACATGCATGTTCGATACCACATATTCTTTAACATTGTCTTATAATTGCATGTACCATATTTCACACATCTTAAGCCCTTGCATAGCACACTTCTGATGTATCCATTTCATAGGCCAAATAATTGTACACTTTGTCCTTTTGTGTTGTATGAAAAGCAGCATCCTTTACAGTCGGATAAAACTTCAGAAGACAGGAGAGGCCCCACCCAGATGACCAAAGCGCAGCAGCCGTTGCCTACACGTCTAAAGAAATAGTCCCTCTCCAACGAGCAATATTAGTCTGTCTGGCGGCACAATATCAGTCTCGAGTGCGTGCCCATTGGTGCAGGCTTGTGTTCACCTGCCTTAAAGTGCAGATTCCGCAGCCTCCTAAAGTTGTATCCGACCATAGAAACACGTAATGCCTTGCACCAGTTGCATAGACTTCTGCAATTTGATAGCACACAATGATCAGGAGCAGAAATCTATAAAGGCATCCAAGCAAAGCTGGCTGGCCACACTTCCATTATGAGGGGCTGAAAAAGGTCTCGCCAAATATTCCCATGACGTCCTTGAAAAAGAGGTGATGTTTGGCACTTCTTTAGAATCAAAAACAGATTACACTGAATGTTGTGTAGCACGTCAAAACAAACTGAGCTTGGTTATTTGCACAGCATGTAATGGGAGGTTGAGCTTCACATAGGAAACAAACTGCTCTGTCCAGTACAATCTTTAGGCCGGTATGGCACTGGTATGGCACCTATTATGTCAACAGTGTCTATATACAAATTACACTTTTCACAGGCCATTGATTTCACCATTATTTTTGTGTGATGGTTCTTTCAATCAGCGCTTGTATTACATGAGCAGGTGGATTTGAAAGCAAAGCTTTGTTTGCAAACCTTCCGACTGCCATAAGTGTGTGGCAAGGCACTGGCATGTTGTCGAATAGCTCACACTTCCTCGGTCCTGCACCAAAGAAGCCCAATGCTCTATTTTAAGTTGGATCGCACAACAATTCAACGGCACACAAAGAAGTGTAACACACACAGCAAAGCATTCTGCTGTGTGTATTTTTCTTTGTGTCCCGTCGAATTGTTGTGCAATTAAACTTCAAGCTTCTATACCAATACACCGTCTTCAACCTCACCAATGCTCTAGTTATTAGGCCACAATGGTGCACATCTTTGAAATTTCCCAACACAAATTAGCTCTCCGAAAAATCACAAATGTTAAATTTTGCAGCACAGCTGTATGTATGAACGTGCCATATTCTTCACCACTAAACTCACAGGAATCAAAGAGGCAAGCATTAACCAGCCTTGCTGCTGCCGTTACCATTATCATGACACCAATGGAAAGACAGTGCCACGTTTCGGTAAAGGGAGTGCTGGAGGGAAAGGTGTGACAGCGAGGGCTTACAATAAAAATAACAGTTACGAGACATGTTCAATGCCAATATATGCTGCATGTCGCTCAGCCTACTTTGGCAACGCGGCAAGTGTTTCCTCGTTTGGGCATATCACGTTTTGTGTAAGCATTGCTCTAAAGCTGTACAAATGGTCTATTTGCTCTGCAAGTTTTATTTTGATCATGGCAGGTTAAAGACCCACTTTTCATTGGCATTTGCACCACATTTCTCCCGATATGTAATAATGCCTTGGTGGTTCATGACATCTTCACATACAGAGAGTTCTGCAGAGTATCGGATGTGCATTGTTCTAATGCTTAAGAATTAGAGCCCCATTATGAGACGAAAATATACAATTTATCCATCCAGAATAACGCCCCCCCCCCCCAAAAAAAAAAGAAGATGCACTGAACCTCTGGCACATGCATCTACAGTGAACAGAGCAAACAATCTGAAGTATTTTCTTCATGCAAGCCAACACACTAAGATTCTCAATGCATTTTCATTTCGCCACAAATGCATAGGCACAACCGGCTTGGCGCAACATCCACATCTCGCGCTGCAACAAATTGTGCAATGCCTCGCTGTTTCATAGTGCGGCCGATAGATTACGCATGACCAAAATTCAGCATTGTGCATACTTAGTAGCTTCACCAATGAAGAACCCCAAGTTCTTTATGAGATTAGGATTCATGGGTTACTTCACAAAATTAGTGATATCCATTCATCTATCTATACTTAACCCCTTTCCCAAGAAAGTGAGCCATTTGGAAGGCACCCTGACAGATAAGTAGAACAATCGACAAAAAGTGATCAACCAGCGAAAAAGTCTGTTAATCATAGTAACGCTGACATTGAAGGCGCCTTAATTCCTACGTACGTTCCGTCGACACACCCGACTACGTTCGTAATGTTCCCACGAAGTGGGAAGCATTTTTTTATATATGCCCGCTCCGCCGCAGTATTCTGGAAAGCTAGCCACCACTTACGCACTGCCGCATCGATAAGCGCGTCAGACACATCTCTGACACAGTTGCTAACAGTAGTTTGATGGCGTCCGATGTAACCCTCGGCGCCGACGCTTCCCTGAAAACTCCCAGTCCCGTAGAAACGGAGGGCACAGATGACTTGCTCTACGACGGTGAGCGAATGAAGCCCGCCACGCTGTCTCCGCAGACGAGAGTCTTCGCCTAGCTCGTCACACAGCCAGCACACTGATGTCTTCGACAGGCGAAAATGACGCTGAAACTCCCCGTCGGTCATGCAGGTGAACGGGTCCGGACGGTCATACTGACGCTTGCTGCCGCTGGATGCAATGAAACAGGCTGCTGCTGCCGCCGCCATGTTCCCGAGTTGAACTCGGAGGGGGTTTCGCGATGTACGAGTTTAGCATGAGTTCGCCTGTCAATCAAAACCAGAGGTCACGCCCCGCGCGAGGCATGTAACTATTGCGCGCGCACCCACTACAGTTGGGCCACGCCCAACTTATCTTCCGGCAACAGCGACGTGGTGTCGAGCTGAGAGCATCAACAATCTTGACCGCCGACATAAAACACGCACAACGCACTGTCATCGGTGATGTACTGAGCACCACTATCAAAAACAAAGCGTTGACTGTCGCTGGCATACATCTTCTCGGGCTGAGATGGCCGCACAACACGGTTTCAGTGCCGGCATTGCGGCGCGTAGCGCACAGTAATTAATTATCGGCACGTCACTGTAGGTGGTTGCAAGGCGTCGAGGCGCCGAGGGGGACGACGATGCTGAGGAGTGCTTATTGCAGCAGTCGTTTCAGATGGCTGCTCTGTCATCGGTGATGAAACGGAGTCACAACGTCGTAAACACGATCAGCGTCCGAGAATCGCTCGCTCTTCTAGGCCCAGTGCAATGGCATTTCTTCATCACAAGCACTGCGCACTCAACAGTTCCAACACCCCTCTCCGTTCGAAATCTGATTTCATAACTGCACACAAGAGCCCTCACCTGCCAAAATGCGAGTGCTGCAGTGTCGTTACGATATCCATCTGCGATCGCTGCTGGCTCCAGCAGAGGTAATCCGCAAGCACCTTCGACTGCACAACACACTCATATACTGCGTACATGCGCTCAGAGGCGCCTTCACTGGGCAAGCGATGACAAGCGATGAATTCTGTCGCTGGGGAAGCACGCACGTTTCGCAATGTATCGCAGAGGCTTCGCACACAAAGATAAACTGGTACATTTTCACTGAACTGCGTCACTACGCACTGGGCGCGTTAAGTTAGCGCGCTCCGAACTCCAAAGGAGCACGCTCGAGTGCGCTCGAGTGCGACGCCTTCGGAGCCTAACTTAACGGCCATTTTCGCCGACTGTTTTCGGGTGCGTGCGACTGTTTTCTGGCGAATGTTATGTTGCTTCCGCATCCGCTATTGCACTTCGCGCGCTTTTCGAAAATGGCCCCGCTGACCGTACTTCTGCAGTCCTCGAGGTAGAAGAACTTGACGCGCGGTGACGGAGGCAGCAGCAGCGAATTACGATGCGATGCAAGCTCCAAAGCGCGCCAACACGTTGCCGATCTCGCCTGACAGCAGCTTCAGACGCCCGGCAGCGCGGCGGCGAGAGGAACGAGTGGGCAAGGAGAACCGACTTGCATTGGTTGAAAGAGTAGGAAACACGACATTTTTCCGGAAGCCGTAGCAGGCGCGCGCTCTCGCGCACCGTTTCCAGGATGGTGCGCGTAGAGCGCGCTCCGCAATCACGCACCGGAAGTCGCTTTTTAGCCGTTAAGCTTAAAAGAGCGCGTTCTGCTGGCTAGAGCGCGCTCGAGCGCCTTAACTTAACGCGCCCACTCTAAAATAACATACCGCCATTTTACAGCGACAGCTGTTGTGTCGTTTTGAAGCGGGGGCCTTAATAGCCTAGTGAAGCGCCTGCGATGAACAGCCGTACCGCGGCGCTGCGTTTCTATTCCCCTAATAGAGAAAGAGTGGCCATGACTCTCCATGGATCATGACCGACTTTATTGAGCATAGCACTGCAGCGCCCCTAGGCGACTTATCACCGTATGAACGCCCTCGTGCGTGCGACCCGCTTCAATGTACCGCTTCTAAGCTTTCGCCTCCCTGTCGCCACTCACGGCAAGAAGCGCAAAATTTAATAATTTGCTTGATCTCCGCTTGTCATCACAAATTTCTAGCATTGAAAACGAAAAACAGATACCTAAAGAAATAAAAATGTGCGTTATTTTATTTGTCGTATTTTAACGTATTCGTTTGAGTGAAAGTGTAGGTGCAAGAATGCGCCGCATGTACCCCGTTCGCATTCGATGGAGGATAGATAGATAGCGCCCGAAAGATGAGGCACGCCCTGGACGCGCCCGGGAAAGGCGTGGCAAACGGCTGACGGCAAGTGTGCTGACAGACAGCGGGGCAGTCACGGTATCGCTTAGTTGCGATAATCCGTTGATAACAATACGCGGCGCTGGCGCGTTGCGTTGTGCAGCCTTCTGCGCGTGAAACGTGGAAGCAGCGTGCCGCGCAGGGTGCGCTCATGTTGTCATACGCGACTTCTTGTCTACATATTTTTTTGCCTGCACCTTCGGCCCGTTCCGCGCTATCTCCGTTCACTGACTGCCGTCGAGCAAACTCGGGCAAAACTCGGGTGAACGAGAAACTCGACGCATCCTGCATAGCACCCCTGGTCTGGGATTCAAAGATGGAATAACGCCTTTATGGGGCATGGTGCATGACAATTTTTCCTTTAATTACACTTCCTCCGCAATGCGGGATTTGCGGCATTTCATCGACTTACACTAGACGTTCAATCGTCTTTCAACTTCTTTTGCCACGTTTGAGGCGTCAGGATTCATAAAAAAATAAAAATAAAGATAAGAACAATAACTTTTTAAAGTTTAAATTCGCGAGTGGCCATTAATCTATCCATTGGAAAGTGCTGCGATAACCATGCTATGTTGGCTTTGCAGTGCAGACACGCAATGTCACAGAGCGCATGTTGGTTGTTACTGTGCCTGTGCATGCTCCGTATATTTCGTGGGCTGCTATGAAGTCTGTCAATATGTCCCAACTTCTTATTTGTCGTGTAAGCACATGCATAATCACCTTTTTAATTCTTTAGAACACTCCTGACGTCAATTAAGTGACTCTCTCAAGGCGGAGCGAGAATCCCCCCCCCCCCCCCCATAAAAATAAAATAAAATATGGCGCAAAAAAGCGCAGATGACACGTAGAGCTATGCGCTAAAATGTGGGTCATGACTCTTTGTGAAAATATTATGCATGAATTTGATGGGTCACTCCTTGAAGACATTAATCGCTACTGTGACACCAGAAATATACAGCACTATCTTGAGGGCGACAGTGTCTGGGGTGAAGTGTATGGTGGCATAATCTGCGTTACTTGTACAAAAATTGAAGTAGAGATGCTTGCAATTGCTTCCAAAATGCTACATCCAGCACCGGTTCTTGAAATATGCTTTAAAAATGTGGACCTTAGCATGAAGAACGTGTGGGAGACACATTCGAAGTGTATGAATTGAAGAACGCGCGCCGAGAGGCAGGCATCCAGCGACGAAAGAAAATGCTTTATCCGAAGACCATTCTGTGACGTTGTATCGAATGATTTGCCTGCATATGCCTGCAATGGTGTCGCATCTCATTACCCAGAAAGCGCGAATTGACGTCTTTATGACCATAAACCGCATTATGCACGAATACACCGCTTCATCAACGAAGCTAAGCAGCAATGGGTTTGGCCAGTTTTCTTCAGGTAAACCATGAGAGAACGATAAATGCTTATGACATTTCCAGCTGCTCCGGTGTAAACAGTTGTCCCCTTCTCAGTCCCTTGTTATATACTAAATTATTTTTTTTTCGTCATAAGAAACACAAGAAAGTGGGCTTTTTAGCACATTCAGAGTTCATGAGGCAAAGTGGTCTTTTAAGGGTAAATTAAGGGGCCTCGAGTGCGAGAGAGTGCGCGTGCGGGCGTGCGTGCGAGCGTGAGTGAGTGAGTGAGTGAGTGAGTGAGTGAGTGAGTGAGTGAGTGAGTGAGTGAGTGAGTGAGTGAGTGAGTGAGTGAGTGAGTGAGTGAGTGAGTGAGTGAGTGAGTGAGTGAGTGAGTGAGTGAGTGAGTGAATGAGTGAGTGGCAAATAGCCAGTAGCCAGCAAGATCTTTTCTCTCTTCTGTTGTGTTTGTGGCATGTCCGTAAACGTGACAAAAATTCTGCAGTTTCACCCGAATGACGTAACACTGGCAGCAACAGCAAGGCTTAGCGTTAAGCTAGAACTAGCTGGACGGTGTTCTAACCATACGCGGTGGTGCCATTTTTGGGACACTTCGCACGCAAGACTGCAGCTGCTGGGCAGAAAGAACTCCGGCAGCTATCTACCAGGCAGCTATCTACCAGGCGTCTCAACAACGCCAGTGTGGTGAATAGCGCTGTCAGCGTCGTCTCCAGAAACCTGGAGGCTTACGAAAAAGGTTCTACTCAAATTGAGGACGACGCAACGAGCTATGGAAAGAAGAATGATAGGTGTAACGTTAAGGGATAAGGAAAGAGCAGAGTGGGTGAGGGAACAAACGCGAGTTAATGACATATTAGTTGAAATCAAGAAAAAGAAATGGGCATGGGCAGGACATGTAATGAGGAGGGAGGATAACCGATGGTCATTAAGGGTTACGGACTGGATCCCAAGGGAAGGGAAGCGTAGCAGGGGGCGGCAGAAAGTTAGGTGGGCGGATGAGATTAAGAAGTTTGCAGGGACAGCATGGCCACAATTAGTACATGACCGGGGTTGTTGGAGAAGTATGGGAGAGGCCTTTGCCCTGCAGTGGGCGTAACCAGGCTGATGATGATGATGATGATGATGATGTCGTTGGAGCCGTCGCACCTCGATGGGGGTGCACGAGCTGGAAGCCACGAAAACCCAGTCGCCGTTAGTCAGCGCCGAGTGAACTATTGGGTGACGTCAGCTTGCCGTTTACTGTCTGTTCTACTATCAGACCCGGACATGCACACAGAAGTCGAACGCGAACGCCAGCGTGCTTACATTGTGAGTGCGCACACAACCCTCACGCGAGCGGCGGAAGACAGAACACTGGCCGAGCTCTCCGCCAAGGACCCAACTGAGGAGGGCGTTGAATTGTGCGTCCACTTCGATTCGTTTCGCAGCCAAACACGGCGGTGCACGGCTCTCTGGAGACCCTCTTCCGCCCTGCCCGTTAGCGACTCGTGTACCGTCGATAGCGGGACAGCGTGACGACGATAGTGCCAACGGTAGTGGCGAAGGCGCCTCTATAGGCGTCCGTGTACGTGCCATCACACTAATAATATCATCAACGTGCCATCCACCAGAAAAGAAGTGCTATAAAAATCAAGCAACGGAAAAGAGCTATATAAGCACAGCTTGCCTCCATCCGATCGAGTGTAGATACCGCGGATTAGGAAGGCCTCCCTGCCCACCGACATTGATCGTTAAAGGTGGCGGCGCAACGAGTCTTAACGAACCTCCTGCGCGGTTAACGACGCTATTGGGCTCGTCGACATCGATATACGTATATCTCCCAGAGTACGCCACTATAGCCGTGTCTTGATTGCGGTGGCGCGAGTTTCCCGGAGTTCCTCGGCTTCTTTTTCGTCTGCGAGACGCACGGAAGTGAGTCGCGGAATGTCCTTCATCAGCTGCTCGGTCGATAATTTCGCGTGCTGCCTGGCCACTTTGCCTTATATAAGAAGAAAGGTGTGGACTGAAAAAAAAAAGATGGAAAGAGAGGCGAATCACGTCGGAAAAGGCTTAAGAAGCCGAGGCACACTGAATGCGCGTCAGACAAAATATTTGTCGCCCAGGTTCGTACTAAGGTGTCGTGTCGAGGGCAATAACCATCATTGAGCTCATTACATAAATCTGTGGGAGAATTGACTGAGAAGCTTCCGCGTCGATCGATCCGGCAGGAATCCCGCTACTAGCCCCCTTCATTGCTTTACTATATGTCTTCTGCCTAACCGTTGATTTTCACTTTTGTAATTTGCATTGGCGGAAGAAAGTATATCTTCTGCGCCCACAATTTTCGACTTCACAAGAACGAATCAGTTCTGAGGGCTTTCGTGGCAAAACCGCAATTTGATTATGAGGTACGCCGTAGCGGGGGACTCCGGATTTATTTATGAACACCAGCGATATTTAACGCGTCCCCAATGCACTTGACACGGGTGTTTCTGTATTTTCCCCCATCGAAATGCGGCCGTCGTGGCCGGGATTTGATTCCGCGACCTCGTGCTCAGCAGAGAAAAACCATGGCTGCTAAACCACCGCGGCGGGTGAATGTACAAGGGGGTGCACGCAAATCACATCCATGCATTAAATGTTATTGCATTTAAAACCATCCTGTCAAAGTACTAACGAATCATAACTGGCACGTAAAGTCACATGGTGCTTATCGTGTACTAATGAGCAAGACGTGCGCATTCACTTCAGGCTCCATTAAGTATTCTACCACAGACATTCGAACAAAAAACACGCTGCGCGTAATTTGAATAGCTAGACGGCTGACACTCTCCCTGCCTTTCCTGTCTTCTATTTCTCTCTGCCTCTCACTCTCTAGACGGCTGACAACCCATCGCGGACATTCGATGAAGAATGTTCTTGAGGAAACCGTACAATTGTACTAGAAAATGTAGTACTTTATTCGCGTATCAATTACCAGCTTTAAATCTAATGGTCTGACGCAGTGGCCGCGCGTGGTGACCATGGATTGCAAGTCCATTTCCCTCGCAGGATATCAGCCTCGGCTGCAGAAGTCCTTTTTTTATTTCGTGGTTCCTAACCAGTTGCGGTCGATAGCAATTCTTTCTTCGGTTGCCTACATCTACGTTTCTTTTTCTTTACGTTCAAACTTTGTCGTTCGAAGCCTAGCTTGAAACTCGTCCTCAAATTCGTTCTTTTCTTTCCTTTAACATCCTAATCCATTCCTTCCTTTAAACAACTCAGTCGGCCTCAAGAGAGTTCTTTCCAACCCCTTGAGCGAGGGTACACAACCTATATTGCGCTTTTAAAACGTGAGAAGGTGGAACGGTCGATTGTTTATTATGTGCGATTGTGCGGTGCCTGAATGAGGCGTGTGAATGTAAGCTCTAGAATGGCAGGAGGCTTGACAGATTTAAGAACTGCGCTGAGGGTATCACCAATTTCAGAATCAATCGGCCTTGGTGTAGGTTGGGTAATGGTTATAGCTGCTTCATTCAAAAGAGGTAGACGGTATGAGAAGTTCGTTCGAATTAATGGGCTCCGGTGCAGCTACGTCCACCTCTATTAATTCCGTTCTGTGTCTGTGTTATACAATTTCTGCTACTGCAATCCTCCAACTCCCGTGAAGGTTTGGTTAAGGAGCACTTTTTTGTTTTTCAGTCCATGCATGTATGATCACAGATGCTAAGTGTAGCATTTCACGCGAACCAAGTCTTTGAATTCTTTAGAATTAGTCAAGCTTCGTTGTTCACCAATCGACAAATAGATTTATTTTCTGAATCGCATTTCAAGTCACTAAAAGCCGGGGTGTGAGGCTTCGTTCATTGAGCGGATTACTAATTAAGTATTACGATATCCCACAAAATTCTTGATGACGCATTACGAAATACCGCAAATGAAGTTGTGTCCATGAGCTTGACGTACCGCGGTTGTGGTCATATCATATTTGGCAATAGACGCTGCACCTAAATTTTGCAATATGCCTGCACCGGATGTGTGCCGTAGGATGCTAGAGAAAATCATGCTCTGAATTCACATAACGTAAGACTTACTATTCTGTTCTGACTTTATTACAATCTACTGACGTCTAATTCAAGTAATCACTGACGCAAGCTTTGAGCGGTGACCAGCAGCGTTCTTTGAACAGCTAAATCAAGCGCTCTCCTCTTTTGTAAAAGGTCACCTTTGTTCTACTCTGAAAGCAAATGACACTGATTACCTTGACAGGTTTTCTTTCTTATCTGATTGGATGACGAGAGCCGAGGAGCATGCAGAAGTGAAGAGGGTTTGGTGGGTTTGAGCTAGCGCAGGGAAAGTCGACAACCAGATGAGCAGGGCGGTAACGGTGTCCGTGATTGGCCTGCTTGCTCTTTCTTAGCTTCCGGTGGCTGGTATAAAATCGCTCCAGGTTCCAATGGAAGGCTAAAAAATGTCACTAAAACGGATCATCAGTAAAGGAGAGTTGGCTGAGTGATGTCCCACACACACGCCAAAAGGACTTGAAAACGTCATTCTGCATGTATCTTTTTTTTATTATACTCAGAAAAATATTTTCTTGCCGGCAATTACAGGTAGCAAGGGCCAGAAAAATCACCGGGCAGCCACCTTTTACTCATCTCAATGCGGGGAAATCTCCGGCCATGTCGAAAAATATTAGGTTTTGTTCAGTATAGTAAGGGCATCATTTTCATTTATATTTTCTCATGTAGCTGGTATTTGCGCCTGCCCAAATGCAAAGACCGCATTTTGCAAATATCCCCTCTCGTCCTCGTATCAAACTCCCATGTCACCAAGTGGATGATCCCGGAGATCGGTGCGGTGTCCCAGAGCAACGAAGTAGGGCAAAATAGTGAGATGTGCAATAAATGACTGCAATATACGGTACAAGAAATATGGATCTAGTGCTGGAAACAGGTCTCAGCATGTTTTAAATATCGATGCATATAGCCAGAAAGACATCAAATCTCTATGCTGGTACAAAAATTGTAATCTGATGTGTAATCTCCATACTCCGTCTCACAAATCATTTGCAGCACTGTTGAACCTACAGGTCTCCTTAGCCAATTAATGCCGAATCCACATCGAGATGCGTGAGATCTGTTCATCCACACCGCGTCGTCTGCTTACAGTCACAGTAATTCGCAGCGTACGACGAGGTCCTAACACGTCGCGAATTACTGCAGCGTATCCCGTACAAAACAAAAATAATACTATCTAATCCCGCCAATAAACACACTGTTTCGCCCGGAACTATATTCTGCTGCGCAAGGATATTACCTGTATGCGCCTTGTACCTTCGGTTGTGCCGCAAACGACTTATGAGATGGAGTGTAGAGTTGGCATTAGTGGATGCCCTCTAATAATTTTATTACCCACCTAACTTAGTAACGGGGCTGTACAAGTGTATACGAGACCCTCCTGCAGTCAACAGTCACATTTACATCGCAGTCAATTGAGTTTAATCATCGCATTTTGCAGAATAATGAGCATGCATATTAGTGCTTCTGTGCAAGTGGTCCACGCAGCATGTGTTTTGTTTTAATTGATATGAACGTAACAAAATTCAATATCGTGTAATTATTAGTGAGCAAAAATGCCTTAGGTTTATGTACAAAACTGACTATAAAAACATGTGATTGCAACTTTTCTAAGTCCTCAGGCTGTCCAATTCCCACGGCAGAGACTCGGCTCTGAGTTCAGCAAGGCTGCACAGCATTATCCACAAGGTGTAGAGCAGCAGATGTGTATTTATTTACTCTCTGTAACTTACGACCATCAAAATAATTCGGTGCATTTCGCTCGGCTTTTCGCTATTCTTTAACGTCTGTTTGGTTTCGTTGTCCACGACCATAATGCGCGTTCCCTTTGCGTGAAACAATTAGACCAGGGGGGCTAGAAAAGGAGCTTTGTATACTTCAGCGCAGTATTCGGAAAAGCATCTTACTTCATAACCCAGAGGCAGCTTCTGGCGCCTATAATTTCCTTAATGTAGCCAAAATGGCAACCATGCAGCTTCAAGCTATGAGGCCTCCTTCTGTATACTCATCTCAATATATATCACCTTTGCCAATAAAAAACGTTTTTTCTTTTATTGATTGATTCAAATAAAGTAATGCACTGAAAGCTCAGAAAAAAAAAAGTCCTCGGCAATTCGCACATTCGACAGCCTGTACTTGCGATAATTAAACTTGGATATCCACTACCCCTCTGAAACTTTTTTTTTCAAGTGGTGTAACAAAACACGGATAAGAACAAAGAAACAAGTGGTTTGAAGCAGGAGTGCTGTCAGGAAAAAATTATTCGTTGCTTCTTCGAAGTGAAACTTTGTGTAACTCCTCAGCTGTCGTTTCGGTCTGGTGGACGAAGATAAATTACACCATATGGTGGCTATCGGAAAACTAGCAGCGAGGACAAAATAGGCAGATAGACTGAAATGCACCACATGATGCCGTTTAAAAGCTTTATGCCTTCACGCGTTTAGCAAATTGGCGCAGCGACTTTCCAGGGACCTTCCATCTAGTGACGTTAAAAGGTCAAGCGTCGAAGCAAACGCGCCTGGTTAATTCCTAAGCCGGCAAATTTGGCCTGAGCGAATTCATAGTGTTGCGTGAGGGAAACAGCTGTTAACGTTGTATTCAGTTTCACGTTCCCTGTTGCCACAGCATACCAGCCTTTCTTATTTGACGAAATGCATTAGAATTCTTTTAAGATTAGGCAAGCTAAAATAATTCAATGATTTCCTCTGGATTACTTTTATCACAGAGGCGCACATAGAACGTGATTCGATATAGTAACTAGACAAGTAGTCATGCCAATTAGAATAACAAGCTATTTAAACAAATGGGCCATGCGATCGCTACCAATTAAATTCTTGGAGCGCGCTATTGGAGGAGCTCATAACCGTTTCCAGAAATGAAATAAATAAAAGTTGACGCTGCTAAGTTTCACAGCGTAATTAATTACTGCCAGTTTCACACAGAAAAGTGAAACCGAACAGCCGAAGAGCGCAACTGTCCGGCCAATAGTAGACGCGCGTCCATTAGCGGTGCGACTGCTTGCGCCTCACCGTTGGGCGGGCATCAAGCGACCGTCCTATCAAGTCGCGCTCACCCGACGGCGAGGGGCAAGCATGTCCTCGGATGGCGCGCTTCAAGTCTTTGATTGGGACCAACCGCATGGCTCTTTTGTTTGCAAAGAGAATACATCTAATTTTACTAATTATTTGTCTAGTTACCACATGAAATCATTCGAAAATACGTGAGTCTGTCGTAAAACCAATCCAGAGGAACTGATTTAATTATCTCATCTTCTCTAACGTTCGAACGAATTTCGGTAAAAATCTGGTAATTACCATGATGAGTTACTTCATAAACATCCTTACGGTGCTCCAGCAGTGTTCTGTTGCTCGTAACCTAGTAATGGTTCTGGGTGGAGTGGAGGAAAAATTCAAAAATCGACAGCGGAAATTTTTGCTTGTTCTGAATTCCTTAGCGCAGACAGAAGCAGGCTTGCATGACGGACAGTGCCATCACCTCGAGAGAAACATTACGGTGCACAAAAGGTCGTCCTCGTACCGCACTGCCTATTGTGCTCTTCGAAGTACAGTTAGAGCTGCCTCCACATTCTCTATCATTGTTGAGATTAAAATATTGCGGTGGCAAATTTCGCAAACCGTAACTGACATAAACCATATTAATCTACGATCGGGGAGCGAGGAGGTGGGGGGTTGAGTAAGGGGCGGAACTGTTGTGTGCCTGTAGGAAAACATAGCCAGTTTGAAATTGCGAGATTATGAAACTATAGGAGACTACACGATCAAAGCGCGCGCATCTATCGTTGCAGTAACGCCTAGTTACGCCTTCCACAGTCTGCACAGCTTCTCACGTAGCATCACAGATACGCATCGGTAACATCAGCCCCTGCTATTGCACATTTTGTAGTGCAAAATCAAGTAAAAATCCCAAGCGGTTTCACTTTGAGGCCAAAATCCATAGCACTAACAAAAAAAAATCACCATTTTGAGACACATTTCAGCCATGAGTTTCTTCAGAGATTATTGAAGAGCGTCCACAAGTTACGCTTATAGATAATTACCACGAAACTAAGTATTCTGCATTGAAAAGTATGCAAGAAGAAACACACGCAAAACACCACTGCGTACTTCGTTTATTCCTTCAGCCGTCCGTGCATTCACGGCCTGCAGATATGGTCGTGCCATGAAGGACCAAGTCAAACGCAAATCATTCGGTAATGTGAGCACATAGGGCTCGAACAAAGAATCGTATATGCAGTTTGGTGATAAATGGACATCCTTGTCACGTAGTCCCGTAGTATGGCATATCATCAGGGAAAATGTTTTTTTTTTCTCAGGAGGCCTAATGCATCTCGCTGAAGCATGGTGGTGTTATGGTCATCACGTTGTCTGAGGAAAGAAGTAAAGCGAGAAGCAAAGACTATTGATGAGCTCACTATGTGAACGTGCACAGCTATATGCGCGTTACCTAATAAATGGAAGTCTGAGTGCTTCGCACTCAACCCTTGGGATGTGAAGCGGCACATAATCAGCCACGAGACGCCCAATCCAGCGCTCCCGAAGAGCTCGGACGCCTCCATCAATCAAATCCCGACGAGAGTTAAGCCACCATGGCCGCACATCGTTTCCTTCCAAGCTCGTCGATACCTTTGTGTCTGTCGTGTTTGCTGAGGTTTCTTTTCTAGGAAGGCAAAACCAGCGAACAGACTCACAAGGAAGGAATGAGTGCGTGAGACGAGCGCTATAGACTCACAGCTAACTGGATTGTTAACGAGTCGTCCACAGAATAGGCAGCACCTGCACAACACTATTTAGGACAGAGGAAAACAGAAATAGTATTAGACGGACCCGTTAAATTACACTCCTTTTTTTTTTCTCTTGAAAACATCGGTGGGGGCCGTTCGAACATCTTTGGTGACCCAACTTTCTTACGAGAAATATTCTATAAGCTGACGCTCCCGCTTCGTGTTGTATTGCCTAATAACGTTAATACCACTTACGTTGGAGTGCAACCACACTCTTTAATGTTCACAAGTACCTTCCAGTTCGCCTAGAAAGAAACACCGGGATGTTTCTTTACTGCAACGCTCGTTAATGACGTATGTACGGAACAACCTCCCGGGAAATACACACTGGATCGATCCGCTGCGACAATACCAGCCTGTCTGCATCTGCGGACGCCTAACATTTCCACTATTCAAGCTCACATATGTTCGTTGTTCTCGTTGTTGTCGTTGAAGAACACGGCGATGATACCGACGACGATAATGATGATGATTATGGAAACCTGCGAACGTATGGGAGGTCTACTTGGTGAAGATCCGTCTGCTTCAAAGCCAAACGAGCCTTCTGTTTCTCCACGAGGCCTCGTCACATGCGTTCAGAGCGGTAAGCCGGCGTGAAACCGGTAACGCCGGTAATGGGTGCATCTCCCGCGGAAGAGAAATGTAGGCGGCTGGTTTTAACACTCACAAAGTGGGAAAAGCTTGCTCTAACTCAAGCGTCAGCGACCAAGGTATAAGGCTTGCGCGTCACTTTGGCGAGAAGCCTTTCAAGCGTGCTTTATGACCTGCCAGGAGGACCGTGAAAGCGCTCTACTTTATACTCGGCATCAAGCACCGCCAACTCAGCGTGTCGCAAGAGTGTGTCTTCGGAGTCGAAGCACTGGGAGAACTTCTCGGTAAAGTCGAGGTGTGCGCATTGCGAAGATGAACGCGCCTCGTTTTTCCAGGAGTGGTTTCTCTATACAGCACGCGCCGGTAGTCTTTCGCACTCCAGCGGTGTGGGAAACTAAGAGATAAAGGGGCAGAGCTCTGCACATACTAACGGGCTTGCATCGCTTCGCTCGCACGGTTCTTGTGCCTGAAGCTTTTGAAGAGGTGAGCGCTCTTTGCGCGCTCCCTTCTTAACTGTCAGCACATTCGTTACGCTGGCGCAACGCTGGACGCGAGTAACATTCTACACACATTGCTATTCGCTCAGGACGATAAAAAAATAAAGAGGTATTGGTTTGCATATACGACATCTAATGGAATGTGCACCCTACGCATCGTTTGCGGGGCTTTCTTGGGAAATGTTTAGGAGGCTGGTTTTAAAAGGGTTGTCAGCATAAATCTTCTAAAATGCTTTCATGGAAAGTAATAGAGTGTATCGATTGGCGTTGCTTTGCAGAAAGATAAACTAGCCTATCGATATATAGTGCGCCCAGCTAACGTTATTCAAGCTGCGTAAAAAAAAAGGTTTAATAAACACGGTTCATGATACAATTATAAAGCCTACAGTGTTCATTCGTAACACTTCTTGTGACTAAATACCGCAGGTCGGATTTTTGCACCGTGTTCAATCTTGCACCATGTTTGATTTTTTTTAACGGCTTGGCTAACGTTAATTGGGGCGCCTACACTACTGCGTTGTAACATTATGTGGCTTCATATACATGCGCTATGCTGGCATTGCAAAACCTGCGCTTATGCCTTTTCTAGTAAAGTCCCAATAATTTGTGGCCGCGAAAGAGCGTAGAAAGTGAAGCGTGCAAAACAAAACACGACGAGATAAATGAAAATGCTGGCAGCGGAAAGTGATGAAGGAATGTGAGACGGGACCACTGCGTTTCCGCTGTTCCTCATTTCGGTAACGACGTCTTTTGAAGTACGCCGCTTGTCGCGATTATAGATGGACAGGAAGACGGAATAGAAAACTCGGGGAAGACATTCTCGTAAGCCGAGCCCAACTTATTTAGAGACTACTGCTACAACAATGATTGGTCAGAACGTGTCCATTTGGAAAAAGACGCATTCCCCGGTCACCATCATCAACTTTCAGAACCAAACACAGTCCTGGAGTCCCTTCAATTAGCGATGACAATTCCCGGTGCGCATGCGGATTCCCGCTCTGGCTAAGATTTTCTTAGAAAATCTGACCAATCACGAGTGTGCGAGAAGGTGATAACCACGTCTTGTTTTAAGCATTTGAAGGGATCCTGTTGAGCAACTACCGGCTGCGGGATAAATAGAAATCTCCAAATAACAGAACTGCTGGGGCAGGCAAAAGTATATTTTTTTCTTGTTGCTAGTTGGAACAATCAGAAAAAGTGAAAAAGGCTCTCGATTTCATTTATATCCTTTTACTGCCGGAAGGGCATGTCCTCTCGTCCGTCATTTGCTCGAGTCACCCAATATAGACCGGAACGCGTGGATAAAGCAAGCGACAGGCGAGCAGTACATCAAAGCAAGCCGCTCGAATGTCGTTCCCTTCTTCATGCACCGAGACGGCGACCGACAGTGAAAGAGAACAGACTCGGGTAGATCGCCGAGAAGCAAGCCACTCGCACTGGTCCGTTGACCATCGATCATTGTTCTCTGTTGAAATGAACGAATAGTCTCGCGAAACGCTGATCAATCACCACCGGAATACGCACTGCTCGACACTCGTATAGTGGCAGATTCACCCGTTCTTGCTCGTCGAGACATCCGCACATGTAAGCGAACGGTAAGAAAAGAGTAAAATGAAATGCTCTGCGGCCACGACGACGAGGACTTAGCCCGGTCAGTCACCCCTCGAATGTCTTAGGCGTACTAATCATATACATATAAACAGCATATTCAACAATAACTTTATTTATTTGACTGCCATAGGCTTTTTTCACTTGCTAGGATGTTAGTCCCATCTCCGCCAAAAGTAGTCCAGCATAAAGCAATGAAAGTACTTCAGCGCGTCTTCGAAGACGCTGAAATATGTGAGGAATATTTACCCCACAAATGTAGATGTGAGTATCTCATTCGTGCCTGTGTAATTCCGTGACAGTTTGTCTTAGACAAACTCGTGCACACCAGACATACGGTGACTTTAAACTTCACGAAGGAGTTTTCACACTTAGTGTCATTACATATTTTTCTTTTATTTAGATGCTGCTAATTAAAAATGCTATTTTGTAAATGTTTATTTTATTTAACAATCAAGAGAAAAGAAGTAGCCATTGCCACAGAATGTCGATAAATCCCTTAATTATGTTTATTTCAATAATAAATTATTAATATCCGCGATTGGCACTCTGAAGCGTTCACGCTTCTCATTTGCTGCTTATGCTGAATATTTGCGAATAAAATTATACTGACGAAGTTGTTTCTCTTTTCGCGTTGCCAGCTGTTAAAAAGCACTTTCAGCGAATACCTGTTAAGTCATTTCCCTTCTGATCAGAATCTCTAGTGCTCCAGCACCAACCACGGTGTTTCAGTGGCTGTGCCGATCTGCTGCTCAGCACAAGGATTCGAGTTAGATTCCCGACTCCGGTGGCACCATTTTCATGGGGGCAAAATGCAAACACACGTGTGCTTAGATTTATGCATACGCTAAAAAAAAATCTCAGGTGGCCAACATTAATCCGAAGCATTCCACAATGACGTATCTCATGATCGCACCGCTGCTTTGGCACGTTAAACACAATCAATCAATAAACCAACCAATCAATCAATCAATCAAGCAATTAATTAATTAATGATTAATTAAATAATTAATTAATATTTATCGATCACTCATTTGTCAATGAATGTGTGCATCACTTATACAATCAATCAATCAATCAATCAATCAATCAATCAATCAATCAATCAATCAATTCAATTGCTCCAGGAGCCCTAACCTCCCTGCCCTACACCATAGACCTTACATCTTCTTAGCTCGAATGTTCAACTGCAAGATCCACGCCCGAGACTATGTTCAGTACTGTTCGCCTGCGTTAAGGACTGCAGACAGCTGGACTCGGCGTCACGTCTGTGTGATGTGCACGACGTGCGCACGTCACCAATAACTAAAGTTGCAATGAACTTCCGTAAAGTGTACAGGAGAATTACCGGCAGCAAGAGGATTGCTTTTCCAATGTTTTAATACTGTGCATAAAATAAGTGAATACTTGAATTATCTCTGTGAAGATGCTGTCATCAGCTAATAATTGCAAGTTCAAGCCTCTGCAAGGCTCTAAAGATTTAATCATGAGATTTGACGCTTTCTTTTTAGTGTATGACAAGTAAATGTTTGCCTACATCTGTTAGGGACTGTTGCTTCGTTATTGTTTGGTTGTTAGGTTTCATATTGGTCTCTTTTTCCTTTGAGCAAGTTTATAAGTGAAAGGACGTCCAGATAGAATTTTCTGAACTGCTTTATTCCCGTTCATATTTGCTCTCAGCGAGTTCTCGGCGTACAGGCGACGGGCGGACGAATCGGCTAGCCACACACAGCTTCGCTGTAAAAACCTAGGAATCGTTAACTTCGAATCCATAATTGCCGAAGAAAGAGCAAAAAATAAACACCGATGACGCTGCTCCGAATCGTCAAAGATCAGAAACTACTAAAATAAAACCAAAACGAGCGTTCCGAGTGTCGGTCTGCATAAAGTATGACCCGCTGCTTCGAAATATACGTCTGGCATGAGCGATTATGTGTACGACAGCTAGTAATTTCCCCGGGGAACGTTTCTTTTTCGTCGTTCATTACCTTGTTCCAGTACAGCCAATTTCGCCTTAGCTTTACGTGTGCTTAAATCTACCCAGACCGTGAGAGAAGCAGCGCTCTGTGTACGCCTTTTGATATTGAGTTCCGCAATTCGTTCCGTTTAGAAAGACATGTCCCAGGGGCACGATGTTGAATAAAGCGGCTTCCTGCGCAAATAACGACGTTGGTGCCGATTATACAGAGACGGTTCTCGAACACCTCGCGGCAACGACTCCCAATCGCCGATCCGAATCAAACATGTTTATCTGAGAAGACACTGTTTGCTTATACAAGCCGTTTTACCTTTACCCAATTCCCTTTCCTGCTCCTCTCCACGTGTCCTGTCAAGCGCTTCAGGGCTTCGGCAAGCCAAAAGTTCTGAGTCTCTCGCGCTATTTCTTTTTTCATGCCTATTCTGCGGCGGGAATGCATTTACACCGACCAGGCAGTAGATATACGCTGTCTTGCACGCATGATGTTTGTTGTTCACATCCATTGAAAAGCTGTACTCGCGCAGACAAAAACATACAGTAGTCCCTGCACGGCTGCGACTACTGCATGTAGGCCCAGCAGAGCTGGCAGCTGCATTAAAACGTAGGTCGCTGGGTAGGCACCCATTGTCACTCAGGGCAACAATTCAACACAGAAAAATTACCATGGCATGAAAAAAAACATCTTGTACTTCAGTAAAAGACTTCTTTATTAGTGGTGGAATCTGTTCAAAGTATTCCGTATGGATTTCAGCACAGCATCTCCCGTTCATCGTGGTTGTTGTTCTTGAAGTATGTGTTAGTATTTTCGCACGCTAAAGTGTCCTGTTTATAACATGTAACTACTACTTTTTATCGATATTTCCTAAGAACATTCCTTTTTTACGCCTAAGGGAGAGGAAGCAAATGGAAGCACGCTGCTTCCAACATCGTCAGTTGGGCCCCAGTGAACCCAGCATATTAGTAGAGACGTACACAGGAATACAAGAAGTCGTATCGACGAAGAAGAGAGGTGATGGTGGGATCTTGCGATCCTCTGCGTTTAACAAAATCCGGCGGATCCTCTTTAGCACTTCTATAGATGTTCCTCGCAGTGACTTGCTCGCAATCGCAGAAACTGCCAATCACGCGGTGATTTGTTGTTACGATTGTTCTTGCTGTGATTTTACTTCGACAGGAGTTAGGCGATCGAAACTGAGGTTTGCCTTCTACTTCCATGCCGTCCGTCTAGACTGTTACGCTGACGACGACCTTTGTCGTCATAGATGACTCACAATGATGAATTTCGACGTCGACATGCGACCTCGTCATGCGCAGCATCGACATTGCCCAAGCGGGAAGAAAAAAGAAAAGTTCTCCACGATCACCTCCGCTAAAATATGAACCCATGCCAGTGAGGCAACGAGCGATTGTTTAGTCGCGGGCACTAACCTCTGAACTACCGCAAAAGTTTCCTTTTGTTCTGTATAGCATAGAATTTATAAGTAATATCATTGAAAAATTATTTACATTGCATTTAGGCACACGTGAAAAGCAGACACATGCTTGCTACGCAGTCCAATTGTACGCTTCACACAGACTGTGGATGCATTTTGGAGGCCAGAGCGAGCAGTACTGTAGTGCACGAGGAATACGTTATGTGCATCGCATGGAGATTGTTGTTGACATGACGGCGGTGTGTTTGCTTGCAATTTTCCCTTATCATGCTCTCGAAAAACAGCATCGGCGGCACAAAGGAGGCGTGCATGACAATGAGGATGATAACTCTCAAACATGTCACACACCCACAACAGAGGATGCGGCGGGAATGAGGTGGTTGACGAAAAACAACGTCGAAAGCATCCACAACGTTGACGCCAACAGCGACGACGTAGTGAAAACACCACATTGATTTTTACGTACGCAGCTCTTCACGATATTCACAGCCACCAAGTGCCCTACATAGCAACACTGCAAATATAGAGAAAAAATGACATCGCTCGAATCTCGTAAATGGCACTGCGTCATTTCGCTCGTGACGTCAGTTGCAGTAGAACTTTTGGCCTCAAAGCTGATTAATATCCAGGCAGAAGCTTTGAAACGATTCAATGACCCAAGATCACCTGTGACCTGAATATTTATTCACAAAGCAACTGAATATAATCATTTTGTTAAGAGAGAAAGTTTGAGGATCATGTCGAATGACTTGCTGCAGTCACGTCGAGCAGGGAGGTGCTTGGACGTTGTCCCACTGAACAATGAAGACAAAGAAATGTGTATGTTTTATACAATACAAACGAACCTAATCCCAGCGTACCAAGTTTATCTGAATCAAATATATTTAAAGAGTGAACTGCAGAGTCGCTCCAACAGATTTTTTTTTAATTCACATACCCTAAGAGCCCTTTACGGGCATTACATAGGGGGTTAAAAAAAACAAATAAAGTGATCATATTACATAACAGTGAAAATAAGAAAAGCATAAACAAAGATGCGCTCAGGAAAACAGGGAACGTATCTGGATAAAAGAAGTGTTTGAGATTACGCACACACGTCGACCACAATTCTCAAGACAATGTAAGAAAGAATACACTTCTGATAATAATCTATTAAGGACCAGCACAGAGTAAGCACTTCAGTTTGTTCACAAATTCGTCGTAATTATTTTTCGGAAACGATTTCTGCACGTAGTTTATTCCAGTGATAAATGGCAAGGAACAATGGCGAATGACGCATAAGTTTGGTGTGAGCTATCTTGGGTTGCACTTTCAGGCAGTGGTCTAATCGGGAAAAAATGCGATGTGCTGGTTTGATATGAGATTCTGTGAACGGTGAAGGATTGTGACAGAGCTTGTGAAAGTGACATAGCAGGGTGACAAGTCTTCGCTTTTCAAGTGGGCCTAAATTTAAAGATGATTTCATATCTGTGATGCTGGAGTAGCGAGCGTATTTCCTTGTGATAAACTCAGAAGCCTTATTTTGAAGTAATTCCAGTTTATCGACAGGATAAGCTTGATGCGGGTTCCAGATGAAACCGGCATATTCTAGTTGTGATCTGAGTAAAGTTGTGTATGCTGAGAGTTTGGTCGCCTCATTTGCAAAGTATAATTTACGCGTAATGAAACCGAGGGTTTTGGATGCTTTGGTGGTTATATAATCAACGTGTTTGTGCCATGTCAAATCAGAAGAAATGTGGACACCTAGGCATTTGATTGCAAGAACATTTTCAATGGCCACGTTACCGATAGAATAAAAGATAGGTTCAGTGACTCTAGCTGTCGTAAATATTAAATGTTTAGTTTTCGAAACGTTTATTTCCATATGCCATTGTTGGCACCACTTAGCGATTTTCTTAGACGATTTTGATAGATGACGACAACGACAACAACAGATTAGGAAGATAGCATAAGCTATTTGCCAAACAGCTGCGAAATTAACGTTCCATGAAGCTGTGTATTTAAATTGAATAATTGTAGCTTCCTTAGACAGAGGGAGTCTGTGAGGTCCGTTCATCTGTGTAATTATTATCGCACAATGTGCATTGCCATGCCATAAGAAAAGGAAGTTGCTTACAACACAAAAAAGACGTCTGAACGTGTTTATTTAGTCCACACTATTATTTCTGCATGCTATGACATGATTGCATTACTATTTAAGTACTATAATCGATATTTTTGGTTCAAATTCTTACCATAGTTTATTACGCTACTATACGACCGCACTCGTCCCCTCTATAAAGCGCTCTATGACCGAATGTGTACCTGTCCACTTCCCCGTAGCGGAGAACCCAAATATTTGAGGAAGAAGCAGACAACGGAAAGTCGCCTTCTGATTCCATCCGCATTTTAGCCAATCCCGCTAATTGGGTTTGACAACCAGGGACAGAGGGAAACAAACAAACAAATAAGGTGGAGGCCTTCACTGTGGGAGAATGTTGCTGTTGCTGTAACTTAGTTCAGAGCCGAAACAATCGCTGAAGTCTGCTGTATTATTTATTTGTATTCAACTTAGTGTACAAACAACTACGCGAATAGTGAATTGTTGGCGGAATAAGCTCATTTTAACGCACCTTTTAATCAGTCAGGAGGTGATATATAGCGGGGAAGAATCCGGACGGTGAGATAGTTCCAAACACTTCCCGCTACCTCTCAATAGGTACGAATGGTATGCCTTCCCGTCGATTATATACCGGCCGATGCGCCTATGCCACGATAATCGAGAATGCCCTTCAATTGTCCGCCTGCGTAAGGCAGGGGCATAATGGTCAGGAACGCGTTCGGTGTGCATTTTCTCGATCGATTATAGAAGAACCGTGCCATACAAGAACTTTTCCAGCACCTACGGTCAATTAAAGCGGCGCATGGCGTCGCCGACAGCGTGATAGAAGGTGAGGGAAATAGATACAGCAAATTGACTGTAAGCGATGTAAATAAATTGGCATTGGGGATTTAAAAATGCGACAAGAACAAATTAGGAGGGAATATCTGTTTATGAAACATGGGGCAGTACCTTGATACCCGATGTCCGAGCTTCCTGCCGATGACAAAAGCACATCGGGTCGAATATTCGCAACAGAATGAGGTATAAGTCCTTAGATGACTCGGCACATCGTGCTGGGATGTCAAGATATTCACCAGGCGAGACTCGCCGGGAACATCCTCCTTCCAGAAGCGCTGGTGTTCAGAGCGGATGGAGCCATTAAACTGTCAGCAGTTGAGATAAGCAAGAGTCGTTAGAAATATTGGTGCAAGAAAACGTAGGGAAGTGATTGATAAAACTGGAATTGTTACAGGCATATATTACTGTACATTGTGCATAGGGACATCTCATTTAAGGAAAACAAGATTGAGAAGAGGGAGGCAAAATGCTAGACTGAAATGATGTTTATAGTACCTGATTAGATAAGCAGG
The DNA here is from genome assembly GCF_038994185.2 of Dermacentor albipictus. Lineage (NCBI taxonomy): Eukaryota > Metazoa > Arthropoda > Arachnida > Ixodida > Ixodidae > Dermacentor > Dermacentor albipictus. Next base: position 170,679,910 of record NC_091822.1, read on the forward strand.
CTATTGTAATGTTTATCGGCGCTCCGTTTTGAAAGGCATGCCAATAGCAATCATCATCATCATTGTAAGACAGGTCATCTGATATTCTCCTGTATTCTAATGTGGCATGCCTAGAACACCCTGCTGTCGATCGCCGAATCGTACGGCTCGTTGTTGTTCGTACCGTGCAGCTGATCCCACCAATGCTGGGCGATGCAACGCGAAGTAACGCAGCGCAGGGATGGGACTCCTGCGCCAATTGCGCCATTTTGATACAAACGCAGATTCCTGCGCCAAACTGCGCCAAGCTCAAACAAATGACGGAAATTGCGCCACGCTGCGCCAGAACGGCTTCGGCATGTGTGCTACGGCAGTGGCTGCTGACAGCGAGTCGATTCGTTCTCCGAAAAACCGTACGGCCGTTCACATGCCACACACCACTCCACAGCACCTCCCGCGCAGTTTCTCGTGATCTTCACGCTTTCATTTCATTTCATTTCATTTATTTTACCCTCAAGGTACATAGTACAGTATAGAGGGGAGGGCCTAAGAGAATACACAGTAAACATCGGTAAAAGTAACTCAAACAAAATAAATAACAGCAGTAATAATTCCAAATTTGAGTTGACATCCGATGATAACAAAGAGAGTTACAAAAGATACAAATACAAATGTGATGTATACAGTGGTAAAGAGGTTCGAAAAACTAATGTTATAATGTTCGCCCTCATAACACTGGAATTCGGGCGCTTCCGGCAAGCGACAGGCGCGCGCGCGGCCGCGCACTCCCGGCTGTCGTCGCCGCTTCCTTCACTGGAAAGCGCCGATGCTGTGGGGAGGAGGTGGCTGACACCTATCACATGGTTTGGGCTTGTCAGCTCAGTTCGGCTCTTTGCCCCAACCCTTACTCAACCCGAGAGGAGTGGGAGGCGACGCTGCTCGGTTGCTCGGACCTTCAGGCCCCAAAGGCCTTGGTCCAGAGGGCTAAGCTGGCGGCTCGTGCCAGCGGGGTCCCGAAATAGGGACGCCACCCATTGCGGAGCCCCTTAAGGGCTCCGCCTCTCTTTTTGTTTTCAGTAAAGGCTTTCAAGCAAGCAAGCCGGCGGAACGGCCAAGGCGGCTGTTTAGAGTCTACTAGAATGCGGTTGAGTGGGTCGATAGGCATGGCGCACCTTATAGCTGATGCGCAAAACAACAAAATGTAAGCTGAAGGCGCTGCGAGCGAACTAGGTATTAGGGAAGCGCGCGCTGCAGCGCGTTCAGCTGGCGGCCGTCTCTGTCCCAAGGGCCGGTATAACGCAAAACTTTTCCGATCTGTCTTTATGCCCATATGGGAAAAGCCTGAGCCATATTAACTTAATACGGCATTTCGCAAGGTCGCAATTTCACGCGAAAGGCGAAGCTTCGACTGCGATAGCAAACTTGTTAACAGTTATATAATAAGTAAGGATAGCTGATTTAGCGGCCGTATAAACTTGTAAACATTCGCTTACTGACTAAATTAACAAGCATGTTGTCACGCGCGCACCATGAACACATCTCACTCGATGGCCGCGGAAACTCGCTGTCAGAACGCTGGAGTGAGAAAGCGCGGCAGCAGAAGCGAGCGAATCAACCTTTGTGCTTCTTCTCGTTTCAACGCGAAATAAGCGACGAAAACAAAGCGCGCACAAAGCTATAGCACTCTTTCCTCATCGTCGATCCCTTTCAATATAGCAGTCGCCGGAGTAGTACACCGCCTCGCTCAGTTGCCTTACGCGCGACGGAAGACGGCGCGCTTCCTCCCCGCTTTCCTACCTTGCGCGCACGAGATTGAGCCGCCATCGTCGGCTCACCCTCACACGCTTTCACTCACACATACAGCGTACGGCGCGCGGCGACGATGTTATCGACCCCGGACTTTACACCGGACATCACGCCGACGCCGACGACAGAAACGCGCCTGGAGTGTCCGTATAATATCTACCGCAATAAAAGCAGATTGGAATAGTTTTACGTTATACCAGCCCAGAGTTGATTGTGGCTCTGTGGGTCTGCGGTGACATGTAGCGATCCAGAAATTATGTTACCGCGTCGATTGGATCGCGTAACTTGAGAACAATTTTCGCTGCCATCGCGTGCGTCAGCGTGGGAATATATAGTTCCATCGTAGTGCCAGCGATGCTTTCGGCTTTGCAGGAAAGCATGCGCTTTGTCACCGGTCGACCGACTCTTCCATACTCTAGTACGCTATAACTATAAAGCGCGCCTCTACCATGCGCTTTGTGTTTGATCGTTCTCTGTTTCATCGTAGTTTCTAAGTATACTGTCATATTCCATATTCCATTATTTTAGCGAAATTCAGAATGGCCTGTTCCAAACTGCTTGAAAATGATATTTTGTCTGATCCAAGCTGCTCTAAAATGCCGTTTAGCCTGCTCCGAACTGTTCGAAAACACAATTTTACTTGCCCCCCAAAATTTTCCAAAATATCTTTGGGCATACCCACCCCTGGCAACGTCAAAAATAAAGTGATGGGCCCACGAAAACTGTAGGCAGAGCAGACACACGTTGCGCTATGTGATGTCCGTGTCTTGTCTTTAGCACGTGTTGCTGCCGTTCTTGTTTTCGTTGTTATTTTCTTTATTAGGTATGCAAACCCGGAAAGGTAGGCCTCTTTATGACTAGCTATACTGAAGTCGCAAGCAGTAATGAGGAAAGAAAGAAGAGAGAACAAGGTGAAAATAACCACAAACACTATGGGCACGATAACACTTCGCACAAGTAGTGTCATCACGGGCATCAACACAAGAAGATTGCTGCTGTTGTAGTTATTGTTGCTGATGTTTCACTTGTATTTTTGGTTACGCGTTTAACACGTCCCTGCGAGCTTCACTATCTTTATATAAGGCTCCAAGATTCTCCATAATGTCAGCAGGTTTATCCAACACAGCCACAGCACCACTGGTTGCCGACCTTTGCATAAGCAAGCCGCTCACACTGATGACATGTCATCGCGGCCAACGCGGTAGAAAATCTTCAGAATTCCTAGCTAACGGTCCACGCCTCTCAGCCGCTTTCTGGGCAATGCGAAAAGTTGGCCTTATTTCGGATGCATCGATATGCCTCCGGTTTCACGAAACTTTCAGCGCCAAGAAGAAACTTTCTTTTCCGCGTACGCCCTAGTCGTGTTCAAGCGCTCTCTCGTGACAGATTTTTTTTTTCTTATATACTCGTGTTATGTATGCTCTGTCGAACGTGCATGCCTATGCCCGGGCCATCTGTACAGATTGCATCCTTTCTGCTCTGGTTCTTTACCCACTTGGCTCTTTTACTTTACTTACTTTACTTTTACTTTTAGGCTGTGGAATTGACTTGACAAGAGCACATGCGTACAAGTAAGTTCAGACGCGCGCCATAAAGAAAGAACGATAACAAAACCGAGTCACCTTTGCACCCAAAAATAGTAAGAGCAGCTGTTTCGAGATGGGTATCATATTGAAAGAAAAGTTTCACAGGAACTTGGGTACAGTTTGGTATCCGAAACATTTTAATCTCACTGAAAGACAATGTTTCACTTCTTTGTAGTGCTCGTGCTTTAGAAAAGAAAGGAAAGCCACAAGACAAGTGATTCCTCCTGCTGTGAACTTATTTACTGCGGCAACAGCAGGATCTGGAAGCAGACAGCACGTGAGGAGTACGTACCGCCCACTTATCAAATCAAGGTTAAATAATTTTAAATTTTATATTTAAATTTAAATAATTGGAAGTTTTGTAAATAAAACAGCGAGAAAACCAATAGATGTTGTTGACCAAAAACCAAATAGATCTTCTTATAAGGACATACAGCTTCGGGTAGTTTCTTTTTTTTTATCAATGAGTGCTCACTTAGTAATATCGATCCATTTATTTCATTTGATCCGACGCAGGGAGCGAAGCCTGCGGCAACTTGATATTGCTATATTTAAAGCTGTATTTTATTTGAAGGCGACGATCACTGCAGCTGCATTTTTTTTCTCAGCCTATTTGTTTTTCCTTTGACACAAGCTTTGAAACACCTTTCCTTGGACACAAATTAAAAGAATTTTATGGTTGCTTGAATGAAAGGTACAGTTCGGCTGAAGCCAGGGAACGTTTTCAAGAAAGCAAAGCTCTGATATTTCTACATGGTTTTCACTGCTGCTTTCTTTGGCATGGTCTTGTCGTAAAACGTATATTTCAGTTTGGCGGAGAATTCGGCCACGAGGTCGCATGGCGGCACGGTGCTCTTACGGCCAATGCATTGGTAATTGACGCAGCACCGTCTGGACTCGTCTGAATAACTGCTTCGGGGCATTCGAATGTTCCGGGTACTCGGTGAAATGACAGCCCCATCAAGTATTCGCAACAGCCGCCTCATTCTCCACTAACGGCTCTGGCCAAGTTGTCCCCAAGGGGCTGTTCAGACCTCGCATTTGCTTCGTGGGAACGGCGTGCCGTGCATTAGTTGGTGTGGCTGTAGCTGTACAAGCATCAAAGAGAAGGAATGCCAGGATGGGGGCCCCGCCTTAGGAGAGCCGCACGTATCCTACCACCGCAGATCCTTGTGTTTCTCGTCTGCTTAGGAAGCCTGCAAGAGCGCTATAAAATGTACTTACGTATGCGATTGTTGTTGCCTCTTGCGGGTCGTCTGCATCATGGCATTTGTTTTTATAGAGCCATATCGTGCTCCCTGCAGTATCGGTGACGCGTACGCCATGTTTGCTTCTATTGGAAGTTCTAGCTCGCCTTGTCTTGACTGAGTTGCGTCGCCTTTTCTCGTCGGAAGTTGCTTGCGCGCACTCGCGTTGATTCGCGCCGGTCCGCTTGTGAGCTATCCTTCGCAGTGCTGTGCCAGTTATCTTCTCCGTCTTTAGCGTTCTGCTTTGCCGCCTTCTGCACATTCCTTTTTCTTCTAAGCTACGCTGTATTTTCGCTAAATACGCAACCATGCGAACTGGTCCAGCTTTCTGCAGTGCCGACAGTGACGAAGGAGTGAGAGAGAGAGAAATGGAAAAGGCACCTAGGTTGACGAGAACGCAGTACGGCTTTTTTTCTTTTTTACGTCGCATGGCGGAAATGGGTCACAATAGTTTAAAGGAGAACGAAAAAACATTGAGCGATCAATTCGGTTCATGAGTGAGCAGTTCTTTAGGATGGAGTTAGGAGCCAGCCTGGTCATTGGAGCCATTCGTCATTGAGCCTTTCCAAGCGATACAGCCATAAAAAATCTGAGACTAGGATGAAAGGGAAGGCGAACACTGTGGTTGTTCGGCTTTAAACGACAGGATGTATATAACCTACCGTAGTCCCCCTTCGGTGACCAGTGTAGTACACACGATCTCCTCGCAGTAATCCAGCATGCGGTGTGAGATCACGCTGCTCAACCTTCTGCTAGCTACAGCCTTATCTAGGTTAACCAGATTGCGTATACAGCTCCTGAATAATGGTCCTAGACGAGTTGCGGGCAGCAAACGAGTCATGTCATCCTTTTCTTGTAGGGAAGCTAGCTTTGTGAGTAAACTCTGCATGGTATTTAGCAGAAGTAAAACATTGCTCACGTGTTGAACAAAATCAAACTGACAAAGTAGATGTAGTTAAAGTCGAAAACCAAGCGAGGCTGCATGAAAACTGGGCCCGTTGGCCAGCAAGGTGAGAAAAGATTCATACAGCGAACTCACTATTCCGTAGTTCACGTAGATATAGACACTCGAGGTCAGCGTTATAGGGCATTGACGAAGATCCTGCGGACACTGAGTTTCATAACAATCTCCATTCCTCTGAACAACAGCGTGGGCCAAAGCCCCAACCTTCTAGAAAAGAATACCAAAAAAAGGTCGCTCATTTATTCAGTCAGTCCTTTAGAGCACTTTAGAAACATTTATCAGACAGTATACGGGAGCTGTCTACTTGGCCCTAGCGTTACATAAATGCCACGAACCCATACTCATTATAATGGGTGAGGGTCCGGAAAGAAACGCTTTGCCTCCATAAAAGAAAACGATAGACAACTAAAAACACATTCGCCCTAAATGCTAGTCTTGATGTACGACACCGTTCTGTATACGAACAAGCGTTGGTGCAAGTTGGCGGAGGCGAGAGGCCTCGAACTGACGATGTCTCTGGGCGACAGTTTCAGCCGGAACGCTGAGTGGGACGCAGGCGGAGACGAGTGCATCGACCAGCGTTCTCCGAAAAGCGTCAGCCCGCAGGGCTACGGTGCCGTATAGTGTACCAAGAACACCGTGTCATGCTGCATTTATAACGATTCTATGACAGGCCTAACACACGGGCCGACACTTGGTAAATGTACAGTGCCCCGTCCGCGCCAAGCAAAGAAAAAGAAATCCTCAAATGATAAAAAAATCCCGTCATCGTGCACAGCGTCAAACGCCCAAACATTGATTTTCCGAAATGGCCGTAGCGTGTCGCGCTTCCGAGGAAACCTGTCGAGCGCTTTCTCTGTCGAGAAATAAGTTTACGCGTCGATTCGGAAGCAACATAATAAGCGACGCTGTTGCGAAGGCGATTATTGACCTGTCTGTTCGTGGAAACCTGCCGCAAGGAAAATGAATACGCAAACCTTTGGTCCTCTGTTTCTAGATATCTTGTCGCCCCTCCTTCGTCGAAACTGTATTATACCGTGTCACGCAGTTGTTTTGTTATGTTCCTATATTTGGCCGTAAATGAAACTTCTTTTAATGGTACGTTAGTGAGAGATGTGCGCCATCAGCATGTGCAGCGGTGGACATTTATCAAATGGGAGGCAACCGCGTAGAGCACCATAATATAAGGGGTAGTGCGCTTGCCAAAGGGTTTGCATTCAAAAATTATGAAGACTTGAATGACAGAGATAGCCCTGGCTGGTCACAAAGCACGATTTTCGATTCCTAATGCTTCAAATGCCGGCTCACAATGTGGGACCGCTTTATTTTGAAGAACGTGTAAGTGATTTAAGTGAGTGTGTATGGTGTTACCTCAGGCCAGAAAGCGGTAATTTAAATGGGAGATGAATAAAACGTTATGTATTTGTGGCTTCACACTGGCTGGAAGTAAAAAAAAAAGATGTTTTACTAAGAATATCAAGGCCTTGAGATACTCTAGCAAGCACACAATTTATGCACTTGGGTGCCGCAAGAACTTTTTTATTGAAGTACACGTCGAGGGTTTTAATTTCATCAATTGCTTCTGCTGCGGGACTGCCAAATACAAGACTGTCAGCTAGTATTGCGCTTGTCTCTCTTGGAGAAAACAATACCGCTTTAGCTCTTTTGTTTTTTTTTTTACATTACTTTCTAAGGAATTTAATATACGCCAGTTATTTAGTTAATGCAGAGCCTTAATCATATCCGCTGCAAGAGATTGGTAATTTGTCCGCTAAAGAGAAGTGTGATGTCATCAGCATACGAGTATAATACATAGTGAGGTAGCGGGCTAATGGTAATGAAATCATTAGCATAACACTGAAGTAACATATGTCCTAAAATACTCGCCTGAGAGACGCCTGCAAGGATATATTCGCATGAAGAAAGATTTTGCTGTGGGCAGCAGCATTCTCGAACTGCGAAGACCACCATATGCCAGGAGAACACAATCATGAACTACATTTAATGTTGAAGAGTCAACAACTCACTATGATGCGTCATACCGCAAACTTCCGCAGGGAGTCACGCATAGTTCAATTTTCCTTTCGTTATCCCACTTCCCCGAAGGAGCCTCGAGCCATCATTGAAATATAGCATTTTACCTGTGCAAAATGAAGGAAAAGCACTTCCCAATACTACTGTGGGCAATTTATTAACTCTATAGGTTTATTTTACGAGGGTTTACACCGTAAACTCAATGTGCGGCTTTGTACATACCGAGAAGCAATCAGCGATTGTCCTGGTCGCTAACTTTTGGAACTCCATTATTCGAGCTGCCGTCGGCGCCCGCCTTGTTTCTTCGGACAGGACCTTGGACCGCGTATAGGACTGCGAGCGATGGTATAGAACTCCCGCCTTTCTCCAGCGATCCTCGAAACGAACCGTACTTCTCCTTCCTAGGCTCAACGCAGAAGCCCTATACGTCCTGCCCCTCCCTCATTCCTTTTCACCTCATCGGCGGCTACCGGTTCGCGGGAAACTCGGCAACGACCGCTGCGACGTCGCACCGGTTAATCAAGTGACTCGACCGCCGTGCTCACGCAGGCCGCGTTTAAGCGATGGGGACGGCCGGCCCCATTCACTTAGCGGGGTCTGATTAGAACTCCTTCCTTCCTGGCTCTCATTAATGCGAGCGCCCTTTTGTCCCTATGAGGAGACCACGTTTATGCGCGTCCTCACCGTTCACCCTCCTCTCCCATCTCCATGTGCGTGTTGTGCGGATACGCGCTTCTAATGAAATGGGGGTGGGGGGGGGGGAGGGGAGGACAACTAGTACAAGCCCAATGACGTGGTGGCCTGTCCAAAAACGTGGATGAGTTAACGAGTTTCTCCGCTCCGAATTCGAGAGCGGGTTAATCGCCGGGATGTACTGTCCAGTGTGCTCCCCGGCCCTGCTCAACTGACGCGCGGAGTTCTCTTCGCAATTGTGCGGGTGAAAGCGGAGACGATTTTAATTAAAGGCCACAGGTGGTTGTTCATCTCACAACGGTTCCTAAGTCCGCCTTACTATTCCGAATGCGCTGGCACAGTGGTAGAGCAAACAGACAAACGATGAAATAGCCGTGTCGGTTAGAACTTCGCTGCTTGCATACTGTGTAAAGGGTGGACAGGTAATTTGAGCCCTAGCGTTGAAGTATAAAAGCCCAACAATATAGAGGGATGAAACCGTATGACTCTGATGGTGTTTCGTCGCGCTTCAGTAGACAAAACTTTAACAAAATCACCTGAACCGTACGTCAAGTTCGCCTTTTTTCCCCTTTTGATTTAATCGCAGCAATGCGAACCGAATAGGCCTCCCTCGGAGTACAGCGTCCAGAACGGGAGAATACGTTTCTGGTATACCTTTAGCGTGGAGCGCGTCGCTCGGTGTCAGCCTTTTCATTTCGGGCTGCCACGTGAACACGCTTTTAAAAGTGTCTCAAGGTTGTTATCTCAGGGCGCCCTTGCATCTATAACCAAACAAAACACAATTCTGCCGTGGTCACTGCGCAGTCATTGCGCGCAGCAAAAGGATGCGCGGACGCTTTGCGATCGGTGCGTCGGAAGTCGTGGTCCCGAAGCCAGCGCTGGCAGATCCCAACCATGCCTGGAGCATTGCTCGTGTTGGTTCATGTACCGCGATGTTACCGTTGCTTCGGGCCTATGACGGTACCTAGCGTTTAATCTTCAGTGGCTCTTATTACAGCTCTACTTAGCAGCCAAAGCTCTACGAATTGGCATCCAATTATTAGGTGTCTCTCCAATGCACGACGCCATTTTGAATCAAGCACCGTTGAGTATGCGGAGTGCATTGACTGTAATACCAATTAAATGTCGTGTTAAGTGCGGATCGCAATGTGCTCTCGTGTGCTGAGGTAACCAGAAAGCGAAAATGTAAATCAACATAGCAGGATCGAGAACTATTGCTTCATAGGCACTATATTCGCTTGCTTGAGTGTAAAGTCGACGTATGAAAAATGATTGAATTGCGCCTCTAATTTTTTTATTTATTTGTTTCGACAAGCGAGGAGGTACATGATTGTGGCGGAAAAACAAGGGGAAAGAAGCTGCGGAAAAAGCAGCTTGACTGGCCTCAGATTCCGTTTACAATGGCAGCAGCAGGGCAGGTGGGAAACGTGTTAAGGAAAAAAGAGGAGAAAAAAAGAAAGGGGAGCAAAAACACCAAGGGCAAAAATTACAAAGTACAGCCATACACAGTCAAGATCGCAGAAACATTTCACGCAGATTTTTTGCGGAACAAGTGAGCACATCGACATTGCATCTGGAGAGATCATTGAGTAAACTGGGCAGCCAGAGGCATAACATTTGCAGGCCATAATTTATCGTTGTTTCACTATATTGATAATTTGCAAAGCTCTCTTTAGCAGATATAGAACACTAACATAATTTTCCCATTTGGTTGTTTTAATACATTTGGTTAGTTTTAATATTCGAAAATACCGAATATTTCTTTTTCGAATGCTAACTAGAATAGTTAAAGGGTAATATTCGATTCGAAACTACGAATATCCGCTAACTCATAAAAATGTCGATTTAGAGAATCTGCTCTCTCATGTTCTTGCGTTGCGAACGATACGAAAATATTGAGGTGTTACAAGGGTCATACAAGAAGGCATTTAAAAATGTGGTCTGTCGAGTTGAATAATTTCATTGCAATTCCTACCTTCTTGCTAGCGGAAATATACAAAGCTCATTTACGTATGTCTACATAAAAGGTTCAAATCACATTTCCGTCGTGGCCAAAAAAAAGTGCTATTGTTATTTGCGCGCTACCTTTTGCCCGATTAATGAATGTGCGTCCGAGCTACGGTTTTAAACGGTTCAGTAACAACGTCGTGCCTTCGCTCGAGTGCGCAAATATGAGTTGCCGCTCAACCGCATCGAGAAGAATACCATGACAGCTGTCAGAACTACATTGTTAAACGTGCATGTAGCTCCCTGTTTCCACTTCGCGAGACTGCACCCCTGAAAGATTTGGCATTTATGTTAGTGCGAGGATTTCTTTCTTCCCCACTACTGGTGCGAACCACTGGTGGCACGTTTCAAAGCAATCAACCAAAATATCCGTAACAAATACGGCAAAAATGCAGACGACGAAGTGGAAGCCACGGAGAAGCCCCGCGGGTTACGATGTTACGCAGCAACGCAACCGCGTTGCTGCGTAACATCGTGGTGCATACATACAGCCAAGTGACAGACGAGAGGCGGGCGTACATGTCAGAACCCTAATTAACGCTTTTCGCACGTCGCAATCCACTGCTACGCTCCAGAAAGTCACACGGCCGCGTGGCTTCTCCCTGCGTCGCGGTCTTGTCAGAACTGGTGAGCGCCAGGCAGGTATAGCAGGGAAGCCAAATGGACACGGTAAGTGAGACGCGCACGTTTCATCCATTAGGACACGCAGCTCGAAAAGAACTTGCGTGGCGGCTGGACTCTGTAAGCGTCACGTGTGAACAGCGAGCGATTGTTATACGTGCTGGACACACGGTCCTGTATGGTGCTTGCCTTAACTCAGCGCAACGTGGCGCCGTTTGAAATGAGGCGTGCGAAACTGGCTGGTTGTGACGAGTGCAGGAAACATGTGCCGACTGCGTACCTGTCACTGACGACTAAGCGCGAACGAGTGCTTGACGAAACTTAAAGCGCAGTCTTTCGGTGAACGCGGCCGTTGTTAATTGGAAAAGTAGGCGAGGCTTTGTGAATGCGCCGCGAGGGATCACGTGACGCCATGGGGTGCAAGCCGGAGAGAACGAAACGTCAACGGGAACTGTGAAACGCTCAAATGCAAAGTTCAACTATACACACACACCGCTTTCGTTTGCCGAAAGGATTATATATATATATATATATATATATATATATATATATATATATATATATATATATATGCATGTTAAATGCGACAGATAACACTGCAGCGTTGTCTGCCGCAGGTGATTCGTAAAAAGCAATTGAACTGGAAACGCAGGACATGTTCCGCCTTTCCAGACGCATTTCTGGGAGAGGTGCTAATTTCCTGACTGAGAAACTGTAATATCCAATCAGCTATATAAGTATGTTCACTTGCAACGACGTTCCAGTCTGCATTTTCACAAAATTTTCGTCTAACAATTCGGGCCAGCCTGACATGAAAAGACAGTATATCTCTCTGCACAGTTTCAGGACGGATAGAAGAGTACAGCTTTTCTTAGAACTTGGGCTAAGTAGACGTGACTTTACTGTTACTCGGCTTTTATTTTACAATTACAACATGTGCCCTAAAGGGAATAAAGAAGAATAATTTAGTCAATCAATTTACTTAGCTCCCTGTGTAATGCCATATCTCTAAGAAGTAACTTCTGTACGCCTCTTACAGAAAGCCAGCTGGGAAGGCAGAACGACGTTACCTGTCACATTTTTTTCGAATTAAGAAAATAGGAACTCGTACATGGTACGGACAGTTTCTCCAGGATCAGGTGGGGTCATCACTGCCTTTGCTCTCACAGTGCGTAATGATTTAGTAACTTTGTTCTGGCACTCGTCAAAGTGAATTTCCGGTGCGGCAGAAGAACATTCGACGAGTTCGAATTCAGATACGACCGATGACTCAACAAATTATCAGAGGATTGAGGATCGCTGACCTATGCCACTTGCAAGTCAGTGGCTACGAAAGTGCCCCCGTTCGAGCGATCTAGGAAGCGATCGATCAAAATGTGCGCCAGGAACCGCTGACGGCCACCACAAAAGGAAGCCGAGCGGCTTCGAAGTCTTTCCGACGGCCAGATACATCAACGCTGACGCGCACCCGTTTTCATTTATTGCATTGTTCGCGTCTCAAGTGCCACGCTCCAGACAGCGTGGGAGGCGTTGAACCGACAGCGCACGAATTAGTTTGGAGAACAACTGTATAATTCTTACAATATGAAAATACCGGAGAAAAGCTATCCTTTCAGCCCAGTGTCATATGGATTATACGTATGTGTGCAGTATGCCACGTCCTCGCATAATTTACCCTCGCCGCTTTGTGGCCTACGAGGAATCCCAGCAGGCTCAGATCTCTTGCGAACGCATGCTTAATCTGCTTCACCACGTGTGCGCATGCCTCCGTTAACCTAGCGTAGGAAGCATGCTGCAACCATTCGCGCAACATCGCAGGCATGCTTCCTTCGTGCCAAAGTCACGCGTTGAAAAATCTGGGTTTGCGTCACGTGCGAATTTCTTGCGTTTTTCCCATGTGACAGCGTGCTTTTCGAGGGGCTGTTTCGGACTGCTCTGCCTGCGGTGCTGGCTCACATTTTTCTTCCGATTAATACCTACAAAGTGGGCAAATCAATAAAAGAACCAGACGAGCGCTTTATGCGACGTAACGCAAAAAGAAAACGTAATGGTTCGATGGTGGGTGCCGGTAGCGGGTGGCTGGCCTTTATTTTATTTTATTTTCGGTTAGCGATAGATGGTGCATGATGTTTCGACCGTAAGTTAAATAAAAGGCTTATGGTAGGTGCCCAACCCAACTGGGCCACGAAGGATTAGTTTCCTAAACTTAAGATTTAAAAAAGATATTGTAAAATAATCTACGTAGGTACGTTGAGAAACAATGTAGGTTATACAACATGGTGTCTCGTGGCCCTGCAGTAAATGTTGGTTCCATCAGCGGTTCGATTGCGACGGTGGTGATCACAATGTGTGCCATACGATTGTTCTATGTACAAAACTTGTGTATGAACGTCCAAGACTACTTACAAATGTGTGGGAATACGGAAACGTCGTGGTCAATTTGCTGAAACGATTCTTACAGCTCAGCTTTTAGGCACCCGTTCCTGCGCCAGGAACGAGTCCTATAATATAGACAATTCAAGCGAGTGTTCCCGTCGGCGTCGCCGTGAGATTCACTGTACATTTAGGTGTGTGTATGCTATATGCCATGCCAAGCTATACGACATGCTGTATATGCAGATTATATTGCCACACCGTTATATCACTAAAGTTGCTCATGTCAGGTCCTACATTCTTGACTGAATCATTCCTCAGAATTTTGAAAATGGTGGTCCTCAAGCAAATGTAATGAAACAAAACACCGACAGCGCATGCCTTTTATCTTAAGTCTTCTCATACTTAAATTTTAAGAGTACAAAACAATAACAAACCGCGAACGTGAAAATTATATAATTTTGTATAAATTTATAAATTGGCGCGGCTGTGCACAACTTCCGTGATCAGCCTATAGTAAGAAAGAGGTTTGGACGTACATCATACGAAGAAATGGTAATAAAGTTGCTAAGGAACAAGTTGGCTTCACTTAACAAACATAAATGAAATTGTCTGATCGTAGGATTCAAACAGAGGACGGCTAGCACACGAGCTCCTTTTAATGCATGGACAATCATTGGCGAGTACTCCAGGAAACTCTGTCTTTCACATGAAAAGTGTAGTGCCTTGTATCTGCACAACCATGCGTAAAATTAAGACATTTAATGTTTATAGCAGTATAAATCTAGAGTGGCATCTGTATAAGCAATACAAAACAAGCGTAACCAAAAAGTCGCAGTTTCGTCCGAAAGGCGAAGCATCGGTTGTGCTAGTAAATCAGTGGTTAGCTATACGAGGTAAGGATAGTAGTTTTATCGGCCGCATGAACTTCTAAACATAGGCGTAATAATTAAGTTAACGAGCACGGTGTCACGAGCGAGTGAACACATCTCGCTCGATGATCGCAGAAACTCGCTGTCAGAACGCTGCAGTGAGGAAACGCGGCAGCGAGATAATTGATCTTCGTGCAGCCGATCGCATGAACACGAAGCACGCCGCGAAGGCACAGCGCAACGCGGACTTCGTACCCGTCACACACGGCTTTCAAGATGCAGCGGCCCGGCCGCGACTTTACATTTGCTAGTAAGCACGGCGGGGCGTGGCACTTGCGGACGCGCCGGACGTTTGCGCGCATGCGCGAGTAAGAGCGGGTGCGAGAGAGAAAATAGGGGGCTTTTGCTCCTTGAATATACGACTCTGCCTAGGCACTACGGAGGAGTTTCTTAGCGCGTGTTCTATGCGTCTGTCCCTAGGCGTGCCGGCATTGCGGAGTGGGGTCGAGTTTGTGTACGCTCCGACGCTGGCTGCCGGTGCATTGAAACAGGCGATAACATTGCAGATGCTTCTGTGGGAGCAGTAGGGACCGTGGAAGAGGCCAGTCCGCATATATTGAATATCTAGTAGGTACAGCGCCTTATCAACCGCGGTTGGTTGAACGCGAGTGGCTGAAAGGTTGCCCATCATGCCCCTGCAACCGCTAAAAGAGTACGCCGCGACACCCTAACGCGTTTTACGCTAACTCAACCTAACGTTAACGTAGCCTGACGTTAGTCTAACGATAGAGAATTTGCGGGATTGAGTAATTCTTTTATACGAGTTAGTCGGTTGCCAAATTCTTGATTCACGTTATCAGCGCAGACTTTAAAGGGACCCAAACAAGGTTTACAGACACAACAATACGCTGGATTAAATGTGAAATTTACCCAACACAATGCTACGCTATAGGTAAGAGCCATAACGAGTATCATTATTATCGCGCATGCTTTCCACTGATCCTCCTCACTAAGATACTCAAATTTTTTCATTGAGATACCTGCAGAAGCTTTGCTAATATAATTATCGGGTTGTTTTACGACGCGGGATGTCTCGAAGACCAAGCTCGTAACAAATTGATCTGACAAGTTTGTCTAACTTGGCCTGAAGGAAAGAGGCCGTCCTCTCAACGGAATAAAGGCGCCTTCTCAGTATGCCACAATAGTGCAGCTATACATAAAATGCTGTCGTCATGTCGGCACAAAAAGCAAAGAAGTATTTTAAAAAATGGGAAAGAAATGTTCGTCCTGGTTCCCCCGCTTGGAGAAATGCGTGGCGATGGATTGCGGCACAATTTGTCCGTCGGTGCCTTAAGAGTGTTTGTGGGTGCGTACATTTGCGAGCTCACGTAAAAGCTCCGCATCGCATTTGAGTGCATTCTTCGAGAGCAAGCGCTTCGATTTGGCCCGACTCGAAAGCGTGCTTCCGGGCCATCTAGCCTGAGCGCGAGCAAATTGAATCCAAGGAGCTATATGCTCGTGGAAAGCTCCTGATGCATTTGTTTGGAAAATTTCCTTAAGGTAGAGCTAGTCACATGCTTCCGAAAAGAAAATGCTGGTGCGCGCATTTACGAGCAGAAATTGCTTCGCGTTATAGTTTCCAAGACTGAGGAACAGTTTCGTGTGCTTTGTGCCCGTTTTCGACTTCCTTCGAAATAAAAAAGAAAGAACAAAAATAAGACTTCGCTCGCTACTGCTGCCGCACTTGCTCACACTAAAGCCCCTCCATACACGTTTCCGCCGAAGCGGCGGTGGCGCGTGGATAGAGGGACTTTAGCTCACACAAGCGCCCAGAATTTTGCAGCGAGTGTCCGCGCTCATCGAGTGTGATGTGTATCATGTTTGCTTCTGTGCGCTGACACTACGCTTGTTAATTCAGTTAGTAAAGGAATGTTTCCAACTTTATACGGCCTATAAAACGACTATCCTTACTTCGTATAGCTCTGTACTAATTTATTAGCGCAATGGATGCATCGCCTTGCGGGCGGAACTGCTGCTTTCTTTTCTTTTTTTTAAAGGCATAGCTTTTTTTGGTGCCTTCCCTCCAACTTTGTGGGTAGGGGCTGCTTGCCCATTGTAAAACACTACGCGTGTGTTAATAAGCGTGGTGGCCGAATAAAACACTCAATTGTGCCGCTGAGTATGTGCCCGAATAGGCAAGCATCGCTGAACACGAACATTAAAGCACTGAAATCGCGCTATAGCTGAAGTCGCATAGCCGAATAAGAACATATAGCCGCCTGGCCATGAACGTGGCAAATGACACGTCGAACCGCATTTATAGAGCATCGCATCTGTGTATCTGCGAATCGCAATAATGAGCTAGGAGAGGGTGGATCGAGACGGCTAAGTCGACTCACGCGGTGCATGTATAAGCGCTGCCGTACCGCGTCGGGCAAGAGAGAAAAGGTGAGGTGGCTACCGGCATGTGCTGCCCTTCTCTCACAGGGGAAACGCACTCACCCGAATCAAGTTGCGGCTTGTCTCGCACAAAGGGGCATGTGCTACATGCAAACGCCGTCGCACAGCGTTACCGTCATGCACTAGGAAACGCGATACTCTACAGAGCCGCGTTCATCTGAACGCGGGTACAGACATGACATGCTATACTCGTCCAGCCAATAAATAGTTTCTTGTGTTTCGTAGAAGTGCACGAGTACACTGGAAAATAACAAAGACGCATGCGTCCCAACTAGTGATTTAAATGTGTGTCCGTGTCACGCATGTGTGCGGACACCTCCGTTATACACCGACACGCTTCCGTCGTTGTTTCGCACATGCATCAACATGGCACTGCATTTTCATAATTAGCCTTTCATTTCCGTAAAACTGCATTGCATTTGCGCCATTAGCGTCTCATTTTCGAAAAATTTTATTCGTCATTTCCACGAGAGTCAAATGAAGTTTCGATTCTCATCAAATGTCGTAGATGCGTAGGATGTGCCGATTCATTTTCTTTTTCTTTCTTTTACGGACCAGTATACAGACAACATTGGCTCCCATAGCAAACGTATACGTTGTTGCTTTCAGTCTAGCTCGAAAATGCTTCAACGGTAAACAGCATTCAATCTGCTATATCGAACTCTGAAATGAACTCTTCCAGTTCATTCGTATAAGGTGATTTCAGAGCGATGTTTGCTCTCAGTTTGTTTCGCCGTAGCGGTAGGCGCTCAATCTCTTCTTCGTCGTTGATCATTTTTGTCTGTTATCTTTAGGTCCTCGTCTGATGTTTCTATTTCATTTTTAGTGTTGTCCCTTCCTCTACTACGTCTCTTTTAGACATTGTACTGTTTTGTCGCCAAGTCTCATCCTTCTGCGCGCTAGAATGCCTTTACTGTTCCCAATGATTTTTTTCGTTACCTCTCCAAACTCTTGTGCAGACTACAGCAGTAGTTTTTCCTGCGTTTCTTGCCACGCTTCTCTGAGTTCCCCTTTTCGATGGAGACAACATCTCTTCGGAGATTGTGCCTGATGTAGCTTGCTGCTGAGCGGGGGAGAAAAAGCCCCCTCTCTTGCCTTATGAAACTCAGTGTTGTCTATTTGTTTGTTTGTTTGCTTCCCTGTTTGTTTGTTTATTTACTTATTTCGCTGCGAAGATGGCCGAGGCTTAAAGAAGATAAGCAAATATGGTCTTTTCTGTTGACAGAAACAACCTATCAAATTTTCGAACGCAGCTCTAGGAGGAGATATCGGCCGGAGTCTGTGAGAAGACGAACGAATTTCGCTGTTCTCAGTGGAAATAAACAAATTACGAAATTATATATTGCAACTCAAGGACCATACGTAATGTAAACAAATTTGCTGCGCTCTCAATACCTTTAACGTTGGCATTGCATGGTGGCCCCCTTGGCTGGGCAGCGCAATTCGTTCCATTCGCTGCTGCTGCGTGTAGCAGCGTAAACGTGTCGAACTGTTAAACGCAGCTGCTTGCAATAGCTTCAGTATCCTTGCACATTACTGGGTCGCAACGCGCGTACAAAGACATAAAAGATTCCTCTCAAAGATGGTCGGCAGTCCGGTATGCATGGTTTCGCGTCGTTCACATAAATATGCTTTTTCACGGTTGTGCATTCGGTGTTCTATGCCTGCGGTTGTTTAACCCATCTTTCGAGCTGGGCGAAACGCACTGTGCGTGCATTTATTACTATCGTGTTTTATTGAAAAATGAAAAGTCTATATGTGTTTCTTCTTCTTTTTGCGGGAAAATGTTCTTTTTATTAGAGGAGGAAATCTGGGCAAGATTATCCAATAGCTCATTTCTCGCTTGAGCCGTAGCGGCCGTATACGTCAGTGCAACGTCGTGGGTTTCAAAGTATTTTTTCCGTTATTAGGTTGTTTCTGCGCAGAAAAAAACTCTGAAAATTCGCTGGGTTGAGCCATTATTTCCTTTAGAATAGAAAGTGCACTCTGTTCATCGACAAACTATTAACTCGTCTCGAACATGACCATGTCAGAGGCATGACGTCACCATAAGCTAGAACAGGAGTGCCAAAGTGGCGTCACCAACCTTCTTGCGCTCCCGCCGTGGTTGCTCAGTGGCTGTGGTGTTGGGCTCCTGAGCACAAGGTCGCGGGATTGAATCCCTGCCATGGCGGCCGCATTTCGATGGGGGCGAAAAACGCCCGGGTACTTAGATTTAGCTGCACGGTAAAGAACCCCAGGTGGTCGAAATTTCCGCAGTCTTCCACTACAGCGTGCCTCATAATCAGAAAGTGGTTTTGGCACGTAAAGCCTCATAGTTTAATTTTTAGGCTTCTTGCGTTTTTTTTTTTTTCGCGCCCTTCCGTTGGCTTACGCAGAGACTCCGTGCGACGCCCGACTAAACCTTTCTCGATGTTCCAGAAGCGCAATTGAATTGAATTCTTGGGTTTTACGTGCCAAAAACATGATTTGATTATGAGGCACGCCGTAGCGGGGCACTGCGGATTGATTTTGACCACTGGGGATAAGGCGGGAATTCCACTAAGGCCGTTCCACTTTTTGTGGCAGTTGGGAAGAAAAAGGAGGCACTGAAGGTGGTTGTCCGAGAACTTTGGCGTGCTACTTGAAGTGGATGGCTGGTGCGATAAGAAGCGCGCGTTGGAGTGAAATACTAGGTATACCAGAAGTGAAAGAAAAAAGCGAGAAGTTTCCAGATTCGCTTAGAAGTATGAACGCGTGAAGCAGCGCAAGTAAGTCTGTGCGTTCGCAAAGGCTGCAGCCTCATGCACCGACTGGCAGTTTCCTCTCTTATGCGTTAAATATTTCAGAGGCACCATTGGATGTTCAAGTACACACGCACTATTTCACCTTCTGACTATCCAGCGTGCGTTCAAACCGCTTTATAATGCATGATCGCTCTACCTTCCGATTCATAGTTGGGCGGCCCATTTATGTTTACATGGTATTTACGATGCTTGTTCACACAGCTAAGGTGTCGGCAATAACCCGTAAGAACTGTCACCAGTTCGCGAGGTTCAAAGAATTACGCTACGGTAGCTGCCCATACAACAGTGTCGGCTTGACTTATCGGCCTTGGAATAAGCGACGGACACTGTGAACACTAATTACGAAGGAATGTGCACATACGCATGGCTTTCTGATCGTCACACACGAGCTGAAAAATACTTTTCTTTTCTCTGCCCGGTACATAGGATGCTTTTGTGATTCCTAATTAGGTAGCGTCAGGTAACAACGTGCTAAAGCGATTGTTGCTGTGATGAAAATCTGAGCGAAATTAATGCGACGAGGTCCCCCTTTACGCGTCATAGCCGCCCATCCGGCGCGTGCTTGTTTTGCATAGAGAATGAAAAGTTATCATCACGCAACGTCAGAAAACAACGTATTAAGGCACTTGTAGCCATGAAAATGTGAGGGAAATTGCGGCACCGTGTGCAGAACTTAGTGCGTCCAGCGGGTGCATGAGCGGGCGTTCGCGCCTGTTTGTTTTGCGTAGAGAGTGAAACGCACGTGGGATCAAACGTATAAAGGCGCGATGATTTCAGGACGTGCACGTATAATGCTGTGCGAGCCAGCAATTCCGCCTGAAAGGCTTCGTTCGAAGATTTTCTCGGAACGAACGACCGTTCACGCGAACGTCAGAAAAGTCCGCTGCAAACTCGGTGAAACAGATAAAAACAAAAGAAAAGGAAAATACACCTAGTTATACCGGGCTTGCCGGGAATGACAAAGTACGGCGGTGGTTGGATGGCTTGTTCCTGCTAAGCTACGTGTGGACGCAGTATTTTGCAGGTATAAACGCCATGGTCTGGGACGCTCCTCTTTCGAATAGCCTATAGACAGTCGCAGCCTGCTCGCACATAGCAAGACGGCTAACGAGCTGCATAATTAATTAATGGGTACACGCACTGCGTGTGTATCTCCTCCAACCTTCTTCCGCCTCGTTCCGGTTGTTTAGCTTATGGCGTTGTTGCCAACTCGTCGTTACTCCCGGGATAGTTCGAGAGCAAAGTGGTTTGCAGGCCGCATCTACGAAAGCGGCGGCCGTGAAACGAGCGTGGAGAAAGTTTGTTGGAAGTTTTTGTGCCACACTCAGTTTCGCTCCAAGTTGAAATAAAAAAAAAGATATCTATTGGGTGTTCCGCGCGCTTACGACTACAGTGCGGCGTGGAGCATTAGCGACGGCGCAAATTTTGGTGCGAAACCTGTGTGGAGGGTTTAGAAGGACCCGCGTCTCTCTGTACAGCACGCGACATCGCAGGTTTGATTAGGGATCGCGACTGCCTCGTTTCGATTGAAGAAGGATGCAAAACGCCGTTGTAGTCAGATCAGGTTATGAATGACGCGATAACAACCCTTTAGAAGGAAAGCAAGTGGGCACTATATCTGCTTAGAAAAACAGAAAACTTAGAAAAACAGATGGACTCTGAAAGCTCGTTGTCCTGTTGAAGGCCGGGCAGCGATTGAATGTTAATAAACAGGAATCGGGCAGCCCAAAGGCTGTCATATAGCTAACGTTGTCGACTTTCTTGCAAAAAATAAATAAAAAGCAGTGGAACCTACGGAGAGAGCACTGACGCGCCACTTTTCGCAGCTACGTTATGATTTACGTAATTTCTTAATATCCTCGTGAAACTCTTATTCGGGTGCAATCAATTATTCACCTACATTAATAATGATTTTTCGCTTCGGTAGTTTTTGGAAGAGACAGTTTTAGAGCATCGCCTGAAGCAATGAATCCAATTGTTTATACTGGGCTCATTTCACGGAGTCTTTTCGTTTTTTGTTGCGTTTTATAGACATTGCCAGCAACTGCTATACTAAATAGTCGTAGGTGGCTTTGCGTCACGAATGAACGAATCCAACTTTCTTTGCGGCCTGCAGCCAGAGCCGTATCCACAGGGTAGCGATAGTTCCTGGCATCCAGCTCCAAAGCTTGATAACTGAGCTAACGGCGCAGGGCTTCTGTATGGCATTCGATGTGGGCCCTTTTCATCACTAGTTAAAGTAGTGCTGGGGCTGCGTGCCTTTCGTGGACCCGTCAGCCGTCGGTGTCAACGCTGCGTTGGCTTCTTGGTTGGGGTGGGGGCAGCCTCATGGACAACGTCAAATTAACGCCTCTGGCCATGTTGAGACTTAACACCATGTAATCAGACTTGGCAGGGCGCCCGCTGTAATACTACATCGTATCCCCACACGGACACGCCTTCAAAAGCTTCTGCGACAGCGTGAACTTCTTCCCCGTTTCTATTCGCTACCCGTATGTTCATGATACTTTCGAGCGCCTTTTTATTGTCTATACAGCAAACACTTCCCCAGCAATGTCCGCACTCATTCTCTCGTTTTCGGGTTGTTTTCTGTTTGGCAAATAAAGGACGCTGATTCAAAATTAGCATAAATATATGTTGTTCAAAGAAGGTGATGTGACAGTTTATGCGTTTGCGTTTCACTGAATTCCGGGACAAAAATTGCCAAAATCCAGGGTCCTGAGCAGTCCGCGTGCTGTCCGTGCTTCAACACATCTGACCCTTGGCGACTGGCCTCGTGCGAGGAGCTCTCCTTCTTTAGTGAACGTAGCGAAGATGTACAGTGGATTTCTGGCTATTTCACAGTTCCCGAGGTAAAACAATCGTGAACCAGCAAAAAGGAAAAAAAAAAAACGGTAAGGCATACTGGCAGCTGTCCGCTGGTTACGATGAGCCGCTGCTCAAAGTCGCCCAGACCTCCCGACGAATATATCGTGTTACACCAGCGATGATGCCGACCCACCGAGAAAGCAGTAATTTCTTTTCCCCCCTCGATAAACTCGCGGGGCGTTTGAAAACAAGCAGCTGGCAGAGGTTTCTCTCTCTACTCAGCATAGCGTGCGCTAGTCGCGAGTATCGAGATGATTTATGCAGACGTTGTTGCCAGCATCTCCGACTGACTTCTCTGCGGCCGCACGAGCTAGACGGAAAGTCGCATTGCAGTAGCCGTCGCGCTGCACGCATGTTCCGCGGAAAACACGCGCAGTGCCCGGAGCAGGTGCGGAAATGCTCGTTGCCTCGTTAGTGACCAAGAACGCGCCTGCGCCCTAATGAGACGGATATGGCGGACGCAGCTAGCCCGTCTCGCCTTATTCCTGAATCGCGGTACGTCATTTGTATCTTCCCGGGTAGGCGCATCAAACAACGCTTGCATTCGCCTTCATCACTTTAGCCGTCCCCCCCCCGTCCCCCCTCTTATCGCTACCCTTTCCTATATGGGCCACGGCTTGACCAAAAGCTCCTTGTTATAGACGTGTCAATCACTCTCTACGCCTCCCTTAATCGCCAGGTTCGCTAGAGGGGATATTTGAACGATCTGGATAGCCTTGCTAAAGTAGTGAGCTCGCCGCCGCCATACTTTTAAGCGAAAATGTTACGCAGATCCCACGCACTGTGAAAATCAATGTCGTACAACCTGCGATGTCTTTTTCTGCACACGTCTCACTGCGCAAACTCAGCTACATTGATGCAAGAAGTGCACTCTATACATACGTGTTAAGCATCTTTCGTCATGGTGGTTTGTTTACTTGCTTATTTCTCGAAAAATAATGTCAATAACAAAAAAACGAGAAAATAAAGACGGCTCTTCAGATGAAACTACGACCTAAAGGACTTGCGAAAGGAAGTTCAGGTTTATCTTCCAAACGGCACTCCTGCACGCGCGCAAAAACATGCGCTAGCAAGGCACACACGCAACGCGCTTTAGTATTATGGTTCATCGGCATGCACTTGAAAAATTTCGGCTATTACCTTCCAGGTCATGGTGTAATGTTTTGCATCTTAGTAGGCCATTTTTGTACCTTCTTTCTTGAGTCATTAGCCAATGTCACAAACGGCATGCTTCAGACAAGATTGCACAAACCAGTCCAGTCGCTCAGCAAAGTGCCAACTAAGCGCCCACCTCGGAGGCACATATGCCAAACAAAAGGCTTCAGACAGGAGGATTCAGCAAGCAGCGTAAATGCTAATTGTACTATCTCTGTCGCGAGTTAAAGAAATCAAGAGCAGAAGCGTAGACGCTCCCTGGTGTATTCCTTTCAGCCGACCAAGTCACTTTTCGTTCTTGGGAATTTCATACAACAAATTACAGTGAAGATTAACCGATAGCGGAGAAAAAAGGCAGGTACGTTAAAAACAAATAAAATATCCTTTAATGTGACATTGAGCAAGCGTTTCTCGCAAGCTCGAATCACATTTACTTTTTTTTTTGTGCTGCGGCGTGCCAGTGAAAATTAAATGCAGACATCGGTAGAAAGATGGCGCAACCTGAACGCCTTACAATATCACGCGCCAGTGTAAGTACACCGGTATTGGGGCGAAATAGGGAGACAACTAAATAAAGAAAATAATAAGAATACATAAATCACAACACTTTCCTTCTGCACTTTGTTAACTTCATTTATTCGTAATAACGAGGGCGAACGCGGTGTGTTTTTTTTTTTAATTGCCTGTCAACACTTTTGATGGCGTCGTTTTTAAAGAAGCCGGGCAGTTGTAGGAACTGTAATGCATTATAGCTAATGGCAATAGAACTGACAGCCCTTCTTGTTCGGGATGGTTCGTTATTAGTGCGGCGTATTGCGACTCGGGGTCGTGGACAAGAGATGGACTCTTGGAGCTGACGAAGAGGAGGCGAAAAGCTTCATACAATGTGTACATATAGCAGGTAAATGCATCATACAAGTAACGGTGCCGAAAAGTGCACCAGACCGACGGGGCGGCTGGTGGCGACTCTCTCTCAACAATGGGCCGGTTCCGACTTAGATCCGTTTGGCAGGAACGAGGAAGGATCGGTGATGACGACAACCACGTCGCTTTCCTCTTCCGTCGCGGCAGTAAGTCCAAGCTACATGTCACCCGTTTCCCTCCATGGCAAGGGCACAGCAGTTCTGTGGAATTTCGAAGGCTGTCAGTGTATTCGTCGGTGTTCTCTGTGTCCGTGAACTCCTCAGTTTGACCCACGGAAAGAGGCAGGCACTTTGTGATGACCACTTCAGAAAGACGAGGGGGGGGGGGGGGGAGTGGTGGGTGAGCGCACTTTGCCGCGACGAAGGCGCGCAGTGTGGCACGACAGGCGGCGCCAGGCAAGACGAGGACACGGCGGGAAGCAGAACGGGCGCTAGTTCCACATCTGTACAGTATAAATAATTTTGTAAGGGTTCGAGTTATACACACACTTGCAACCTTATTCACTTTTAAATGCGTAAATTATTTTACAGTGTACCGAGCTACACATCGCGCGGCACAACACAGAGTGGCAAAACAAACGAAGGACGCCATCAACAGCCATACAAAGCTTAACTTCGCATGCGCATTGTAAAGTTTACTTGCGTTGTGCGGAGCTGGGTAGGTGTTGCTGTTTAGGGAGCATGTGGCTCCTCCCACTTTGGATGATTGACGAAGAAAGGGTTGGATCATTCGAATGCATGTGTAAAAATTCAATTTTGCAGAATTGTAATGGGGGTAAGTGCTGCAGAATGCAAAATTGCCTATTAGAAGGACAGCAATAATAGCAGGAAGAGTGAATAATGTCAAGTTTCAAAGGACACAAGAAAGAAGGAAAATAAATACAATTTAAACCGGCCGTTCGGCTGGATTCCATAAGAAATTTATAGACAGGGATGATGTGACAGCGGAGCTGTCAAACTAAAGAATCGCAGGTTCTGTGAAATCAGGCCAAATCTTCGAAGAGGTAGCCCCAATATTCTTTTTTTTCTTGTCGCAGCAAATCGGCGATAAGATAGAAGGAAGTAGGGAATTGTTTCTTCGTCATTGCAAGCATAGCTGATTGGAGAGGGCATTAAACCTGACCTAGGCAAATAGAAGTTGAGGGAAGAGTTTGAGTATGGGAGACTCATTAGACGCAGAAAGGAAAGAGCACACGGATAGGGACTCAGTAAGAATAGCAGGTATTGCACTTGGATGGTCTACTTTGCATAGAGCTAGAATTTCTGCCACAAACAGATATGTGTAGTCATGTTAGGGAACCGTAGACACGTATACCGCTGCGACAGCGCTAACAAAACGCCCAAAACTAGCGAACGAGCGGTGCGACCAGCCGCTACGGCAGCGGTCAATGGTGTATGATTGTACATACATTTTGTCCTTTGCGTGTACGGCAATGTCTGCCTGCTGGTGAGTCCATGTGCTGATCACAAACGGTTCCAGTAGATCCATCCACTGGAAACAGTGCATCTTGACTGATTGATTTCATTGTTATTTTAGGGGCAGAGTGCTTTAAGCTTTCGTCACCGCCGCTGAGGCTCAGCCCGGTATTGCATAGGCTCCGGGATCGGCCCACATTTTAGGCCACGGATATAAAAAAGTGCATTGGGGGTAGCGGTATACAGCATGGTTGTAAGACAGGCGCAAAATCTAGCAACCTTAATGAGAAGACCGGTTGAGTGCAGGACAAATGTACTTGTGTGCTAGCGTCTATCCTGTTTACTTCTTTGTCCTCGTCTTGTTTTGCGTACCGCACTCATTATATAGGTTACTTGTTCATATCTACTTGGGTAAAAGTAATGTACAAAGCATAGCGTTCATGCCGTGTTTCTGACTCAGCAATCGGTTTTGGCGCATGCACTCAGAAAAGAGCATAGCCTGGTAGATTAGCTCCTGTGACCTAGACAGAGCCGTTGCTAGGGCGTGGATTTTGACAGCACATATTTATTTTATCTAACACAACCTTGCGCGTTTCATACCCCTTCAGTAGCACCTTTTCTTGGTGGCTTTGACTTCTTGCCTGTCGCTTCTCTTTAATTAAGTTTTTTTTTTCTCGGACAATGAATCTGCTTCCTAAATTAAATAGTACACTCCGAAAAGCAGGAGTGGTGGAATGCGAAAGGTTACTCCTGTTAGGCTGCTGACGAGCGGGTTGCGATGAAAAGATTCAAAAAATATATATAGGACTCGACGAAAGAATAATGCTAGGTGGCGCCGCGTTGGTTTTCTGGCGCAGTTGAACTCTTCCCAATTTGAATACAGCAAGAGCGGCAAAATAAATGCCTCTGAGGCGTTGATAGACTTCATGTTCGGTCCTCAGTTTGTTTTCCTTCACATTTGGATCTGTTTTCCTTTCATATGCCGCGGAAAACTTCCCGTTTTCTTCGTTCTCTCTATGAGAAAATAAATGTAGGGGGTGCGCAAATATCGAAGACAGTTTGCCAGAAGGGGGCACTGGCGTGTTTGTCGTGATATGCAGAAAAGACGTCATGTGCGCACACGTAATGCGTATGCAAATCCCGATCTCCAAGCCATCTGACAGCCGCGTTACCTGGGGCTGCACATCGAGCAGCGAAAAAGAAGCGTAGCGCTCTCCGGGAAAAACAGGAGAAACCGTCCCAAGGAAATGCAACGACGAAGGCAGAAGAAGGCGCAGCATTGCACATCTTGGAACAGCAGTAAGGGGGAGGGGGGTATCAAGAAGCAGAAACAAGGACAAGAAAAAGGCTCATTTTCGCATGTCTGTTTCTCCTCAGATGTGGGGCGCAGTTTCTCGCCGAGTAAGAGGACGATAAATTGAGGATGAGTTCTGGCGCGTTCTTGTAGGGTCAGCGTGAAGCTGCTTGTTCACGCTTGTCCACAACGCGTGTTTACGTGTGTTCGTTTTTTGTTTCCTCTATTCTTAAATCTTATTTCAGAAGTGGATTTCCCGCCTATCTCCCGTTTTCATCGTTTCTTCTGTTGCTCCTTCTTTATTCTGTGAAAGAAAGTTCGAGCCTATATTATTATTATTATTATTATTATTATTATTATTATTATTATTATTATTATTATTTCGCAACTCGCACCGCTTCACGACGTCACTAGTCTTCAGAGCCTTAATTTATTGTAGTATGTCTCTTTTTGACATCGCTTCTCGTACAATTTTCGCATGCGCAACTTGCCAGAAAAATCTCGGATATGGAAAACCTTACTGCGCGGTTATTGTTCACTGTCGCTGCAAAGGTTCTAAGCTCAGCGTAGCCGTCTAAATTTCGCCAGTGGTTGGGGAAACAAATGACCGGAACATATCTGCTGAGCAGTTGGAATGATACCAGCAGACACGTACGCCCGTGCTACGGGAGGCCATCCATCGTGGTCTATCCGTCTGACTTTACTTTTGTAGAGCGTGGTCTGGCGTCACACCGCAAGAACTCCAGCATTCGCTTTACGCATGCGCGTATTTCGTGCAAATCGTGGAACATAATTTTCACTTGAGTATTCGAAATGTATCACGCCGGGTGATGATTTTTAAGTTTTACGGAATTTTTTAACATCGCCTGTGACAGATAGTAGAATTCGTGTCATTGAACTGAATTATTCGAGGAGGCGGACAATACTAACACAATTCGAAGCACATTTTTATATAATTAGGAAGAATTCACGAATTAACTTCTTAATTAATTACTTTGTGGCCCTTATTACAAGTTGCAAATTATAGTCGGTGAGATTTCAATACGCGTCCTGTTAATACGATTTCCCCAGGGTGACACTACTTTCGAGATATTATTTTCCAAAGTATAGCACAAAATACATGAGTATCGCAGTTACTTTTGTGCTTCAGTGCATAAAATAGGTTTCTGTGAAAAAAAGAAAGTAAGTGGAACAACCATGCATTTTTATGGCGAGTGTGATGGCGTCTATGTCCAAACTGGTGCCATTCTAGAAATTCATTTCAAGTGGATACGCTTTGCAAACTGACCGGCTAGAATTAGTAAATTGGCATATGTGCTATAAAGTAATTATTTAGGAAATTAATTATTAATTTTTTCCATTAGTTAAATGTGTGTGTATTGCGATTGCACGTGCAAGACGAACTCTAGTCCCCGAAGCTGGTTTATTGAGATGCGGAATCCGCCTCTCTGAACAATCCAGCTCAAGGATCGATCACAATTACGTTATCTGTAAAAGGCGATTTTTCAAAATTCCGTGAAATTTAAAAACGATCACTTGGTATATATACTCTGTGTTCTTCCGTGCTCGAATATGAAGGGAACAGGAAGTGCTCCATGGTCAGAGTAATCGACGGGGCTTACTCTGAGCTGAAGAAAAATTGCCTATCTGGAAAACGCCGGTTTTGCGCGGGCGACAATTTCTACTTGTAATGGAGGCAAACTTATTTGGACATTAGAACACGCAAACACACAAACCCACATGAACTGAAACTCGCTTCTCTTTGCGCACGACTAAAAGTCACACCTAACAACAACATGTTGGCGACCTTTCGCATTCTTGCCGCGCAGGGCACTATGTCGTAAAACACGGTATAGGATGTAATGATGTAGCTTAGCAGATTTCAACCAAGCGTATCCTTTTGTTCACTCAGTTCACCGACGCTCTATCGAAGCCGTAAAATCGAATGGCCAACAACGCAAAAGCGGACGAAGCACGCACCAAGCATGGACACATTGATTGATGTGTTCGCTTGTTGTTCATAATGTCTTGCACAACTACACAACCCCCCTCTTGAAGCAGGGGGGCTTGTGTAAAAATGCCACTCTCGTGTCGAAGGTACTACGTTGGCCAAACGGGAAGTTGTTCGAATGGGCGTCTCCAAGAGCACAGTAATAAAGGGGGCAATATTTCCACAGGTGGTGTTACGACATCCAACCGGTGCCAGCAGTGTTACGAACTTTCACCGCTGCACCCCGATTACGGCTTTGTGGTCCCGTAGCGCTCGTCACCCGTTTCGTGACAGAGCGTTGGTAGCGAAGACTCCGAGCCTGGCGTCGATGAGAATAACAAAAGGGACTTTATACATTATATACAGGTTATCATACAGGACATGAACGGGTCGGCACTGGGGCCGAGTGCTCACAACAAACGCGACTGTTCTCGCACGACGACGTCCGGCGAAAACGCGTGACACATCTCCCCCCAGTCGGGAGCGACACTGTCTCCCGGTGGGTCGGCGGATCCTGTTTTTCAGGCAGCGCGTCGCTGCTTTTATAATCCCCGAGGAACCATTGTCACTCAAACGGCCCAATACAAAGTCAGCACACGACGGTCGTCCGAGGGGTCCAACCAGCGACCGCGCTGGCCACCCGGTTCAAAGTTCGCGCGCGCGGTGACCTCCAGGCAAAGGGAGGTGCGGCGCCGGGCTGTCTGGCACACGCCGACACGTCCAAACATGCGGCTCGCCGAGGCTTCTCCCGCAGGACCCCGCTGCCTGACGGCTCAGCATCTTGACTTGTGAAGGGAGAATTAGGGCGCTCGCAGGATAGATTCCGCATCTTGCAGATTCGGAATCCGGGCTTGTGGTAATGGCACAACAGCATCCCCGCCCTCAGATAAGGCGCCGGGAAGACGAGCTGCCTCCACGTGGCTCGGATGCCGGGCGCGCACGTTCGTCAGGCTCGTCCAAGTTCACGTCCAGTGTCGGGACGCCAGGTAACTTCACGTGCCCAGGTCCGACTCGCCAGGACAGGAGCTCTGCTCACCGCGTCGTCGCCAAGGCACCTTGACCAGCTCCGCTCGGGTCGTTCCTAAGACCTTGCTTCTCGCCACTGGTCCCGCTTGGTCGTTCTGCAGCTTGCAAAACCGGCCGGCAAAAGGCAACACCCAACACGAACAAGTGCCCTCTGTCTCCCGTCAAACACCAGACAAGGCCATAATCCAAATCAACCTAACTAAATCGCTATCCCCTTTTTGCTCCCGCTGCAACAGGAGGCAGGTGTACGATCTAGCACACAAGGCTCAAACAACCAGTTTTCAAATTAACAACGCAACAAAATAGAAACAATTATTAATCAGCAATAATAATGACAAATAGAATGGTCCCCTTGAAATCGCTTTGGACCGAAAACATACTTCTGAGGAAGCAAATGAGGTCATTCATTTTTCCCGGCGATATTTTCGCGGAATCCGAAGCTGCTTATATTTGCGACCCTGCTTATCCGTGTAGCGGCGGTACAATAAGCCAGATTCCTTGCCAAATGAAACCCCTTTTTTTTTCACTCCCCGTTTGATGCTCTTCCTCAGATCGGCTAGTGAACAATCTTCCTGTTGCTCGCGAATCAGACTTTCTCTTTCAACTGCAGCCTGCTCCTGCCGGCTGGCGGAAACCGGAGCGGGTGTGGAGCCCGCGTCGCCTAATTGCGGCGTCGAGTCTATATCGCGGCTAGCACTGCACGCGTCACTCCCACTCACTTCCAGGACCCACTCGTCTAGGCCAGCCTCCGAGCTCTGCCTCTCCCGTGACTGCTCGCAACTCAAGTTACCTTGATCGGTCCGTGTGCCGCACCGCCTTTCGCTCACCGACGCAAAGTCAAGTTCTCTCGACAGCGGGCGCGCTTTGGATCGCGTGAGCGCCATGTACGCCACGTCGGCAAAGAATGACTTGCCCTGATCCCTCAGCAGCTGCTCCGAGTTATTTGAGAAGAGGTAGGAAAATTGCTCCGGGAGGGCGGCTGACACAGCGGCTTCGGTGTTAAGTTTCCCAAACTCTCCTTCAATGATAACCGTTGCGATCGGTAAACAGACACTCTCCTTCTCGGCCACTTGCCGTATCCTAACGCACTCTCCCGTAAAATCACTCGAGGAGACGAAAGACGGGTGAACAACGTCCATAGTTGCTGCAGAGTCCCGCAGTGCTCAAATTTCACGAGGTATTTGGCCATATCCTCTCCGACGACAAAGGGTGGAAGTTGATCGCGTATTCTTGGAACATTAGAAGTGAGACTAGGCGCTGGCGAGCTATTTCGGGTCTCCAACTCTTTCATTTTAAGCTCGTGCTCACGAATCTCTCTCCTTTCCTCCTTTTCCTCCTCGCGACGTTGCTGTTCTCTCCTTTCCTCCTTTTCCTCCTCGCGACGTTGCTGTTCTCTCCTTTCCTCCTTTTCCTCTTCGTGACGTTCCTGTTCTCTCCTTTCCCGCTCGCAACGTTCCTTCTCCTCCCTTTCCCGACGTTCATTGATACCCGCCAAGGCCTCTGCGGCTTCCTCAGCCGTTACGTCCCCAGTCCTCATGACCTCAAGGATCGCATTCTTTCTTTTGGTTGAGCCCAACTCAATGCCCAACTCCTCACAAATTTCGAGAAGTTCCTTCACCTTGTACTTCTCCATCGTTCACACTGTCCTCCTGCTGTTTACCCTTTTTGAATATACCTGCCGTACGCTACTATAACACTACTAGTAAGACATATGCAAGTATTTCACACACTGCCCTGTTTACCCCCTCAGCATCCCCTGGTTTTCAAAACACTCTTACTAGGCTTGAAACACACAAGGTTATCACAATGCAACACCAAATCCTTCCCTAAGCTACTATAACCTGTGTCAGAGAAAGTCTGGTGTTTGAGGTAAACTTCAGGCACTCACCGCGCCGAGGTAGCTGATGCCGGTCAATCCCGTAGCTGCCATCCAGTGTTACGAACTTGCACCGCTGCACCACTATTACGACTTTGTGGTCCCGTAGCGCTCGTCACCCGTTTCGTGACAGAGCGTTGGTAGCGAAGACTCCGAGCCAGGCGTCGATGAGAATAACAAAAGGGACTTTATACATTATATACAGGTTATCATACAGGACATGAACGGGTCGGCACTGGGGCCGAGTGCTCACAACAAACGCGACTGTTCTCGCACGACGACGTCCGGCGAAAACGCGTGACACATCTCCCCCCAGTCGGGAGCGACACTGTCTCCCGGTGGGTCGGCGGATCCTGTTTTTCAGGCAGCGCGTCGCTGCTTTTATAATCCCCGAGGAACCATTGTCACTCAAACGGCCCAATACAAAGTCAGCACACGACGGTCGTCCGAGGGGTCCAACCAGCGACCGCGCTGGCCACCCGGTTCAAAGTTCGCGCGCGCGGTGACCTCCAGGCAAAGGGAGGTGCGGCGCCGGGCTGTCTGGCACACGCCGACACGTCCAAACATGCGGCTCGCCGAGGCTTCTCCCGCAGGACCCCGCTGCCTGACGGCTCAGCATCTTGACTTGTGAAGGGAGAATTAGGGCGCTCGCAGGATAGATTCCGCATCTTGCAGATTCGGAATCCGGGCTTGTGGTAATGGCACAACAGTGGTCATCTAGCGGCCCGTTGCAAAAAGTGTGTTTCACATCACCTTGCCATCCCTTGCTCGATAAGACGGTCATTTTGTACCGGCACCGCAAAGACCTGACAAGAGAAATCAAGGAAGCATCTGAGATTGCACGAGCAGGTGATCTATGCGTCAGCAGGGCGTCTGTGGCATTATCAACTACAGAGCATGAATTCATGACATGACGACATGTGGCGTTCTAACAATATTTGGGGTTTTACGTGCCAAAACCACTTTCTGATTATGAAGCACGCCGTAGTGGAGGACTCCGGAAATTTTGACCTCCTGGGGTTCTTTAACGTGCACCTAAATCTAAGCACACGGGTGTTTTCGCATTTCGCCCCCGTCGAAATGCGGCCGCCGTGGCCGGGATTCGATCCCGCGACCTCGTGCTCAGCAGCCCAACACCATAGCCACTGAGCAACCACGGCGGGTGTGTGGCGTTCTTGTTAAGCTTTTGTTTTTCTCTCCCTTAGAAGAATCAGTTGCGTATATATGCTCCTATTCCGCAATAAACGCTGTGTTGAAAGTTAGCACTTGTCCTGTCTAGTCTTTGTCGATCGTCCTTCCCGCGCTATACTTATAGTGTAACTATGTATTACCAACCAGCCCAAGCCTATACTCTACTGTTCACCTCTAGGAGATGAACTCCACTCCAGAAGCTTCATTTAAACCTCTTTGGCCCCAACACGCTCCTACCTGACAGAGGATGGAACAGATTAACCACTGGACACTGGTTCATGTGTTGCGTTTCATCTTGCAAAGAGGCTTGCTCGCCTGCACCCCCACATGTACATACGGTGCACGGACGTACGTCACCTTGAGCGTGACGTGACATGCAAAGTACTCTGCGCGTGCTTTGCAGCGGCGACAGCTCACCCGTCGTCTGTTTCCTCCGTTCTAAAAAGAACAACACAAAGAAAAAACTACTTCCCTTGTCCACCGCTGAAAAGTCACCCTGTGTGCAATGGTATAGCCGCTCGTCAGGCTACCTCAGGCCACATCTGTAGCTAGCGCAATGCTGCCCCTATTTAGAGGGCGTAAGAGAGGCCGCTATTTAAAGATGAGCAATGTCGACTACTACCCACTCCTTATTCGCCGGAATAACAGGCCGATTCAGGCGACAAAAGTGGGTGTCGAGGCGCAGAAAAATTTGGTGAGGACGATGAAGAAAAAAAAAAAGACAACGGACAGCTCCCTCCGTGCTATGGCTTCGGATCTCGCAGAGGGACCATTCGTCCTAATAAGGCTCCGCTTTGCTCGGATATTTGTTGCACTCTCAGCTTTTCTTGCTCCCTGGGACCGTAGCTTTAGCGTTCTTTGACGTGCGATAAACTGCACTTGAGGCATCGGAGTATACGCAGCAGTTGCCGCGAACGCGAGTAATCACGGACATGTCTGCGCGAACATCTCTACCGCTTAATCTCCATTCGACCTAATAGATTTTGCATAGCAGAAAAGCGACAATTTTACGCTATCTTAACGCGGGTACTATTCTTGTGGACCTCCATTGCACTTCGCAGTATAGGACGGACCACATGGGGGAGTGCCACACCATCTATGTGATTTACACCGTCTGAGAAAATTGAGAACGCGGGTCCCTCTTCTAGCTGCGAATAAAAATTAACGCTTTGCGCCTGAAATTGACGTCTATGCAATCGCGGTGCAGTTTATTCGCAGTCAGAAGTTCTGCTCCCCAATTCAACAGTGGCAGTGTAACTGAAGAATGTTTTGGCTGTAAATATTTTTGGGAGAAAGGGGTGAGTGAGTTGCGGGCTCACTTTACTGGGGACGAGGAGCTTTTGGAAAAGGAGGGAGAAAGAGCGAACGGGCCCGGTGTGCCACTCTGGCTACGGTACTGGCCAGTGGCACAAAACTGGCTGCAGTCTGAAGGGCGTGAGTCTTTGTTTATTGACGTATGAAGCTGGCAGACGTGGTGGTCTGGGACCAGCGAGAATAAACTGAGTGCAGTTCAAAAGCAACGTTCAGTGAAACTTTTTTGTTGAGTCCGTAAGGTGTGGACGACGTGGCACGTGGGTGCGTTAATGCGAATAACATGTTCAGCCTACTTCCCCAACAACAGATTGTAAATAAAGCTGTATTCATCAGTGATGGTAGGGTGCTTACATCATGTGTGCTGACATCGATTTGAGTGCTCGTCGTATTACCGTCGGTAATGTTGACAGATGTGTTTGAGATGGCCTCCGTCGTTTCCTTTTTTTTTTTGGTACCGTTTTATCAGAGGAGTAGATAGGTGCCTCTCTCATAAGTACAATAGAGGAGTCACAATAAGAGGCTTATGCTCGGGATAGAACTGCACCGCGCCAAATATGGGCTTCTTCGAAATATTAAGACTGTAAAATATTCTGCAAACTAATATACTTAGCTAGCCAGAAACATTACGGGGTTTATACAATTTGACGTCTTCGTGGCATTGCTCGAACGATTGGCTCCAACCGCAACAGTGCGTACAGGTGCCTCACCATCCGCTTTACTACTACGCCTTTGGTATTCGTGCTTTTAGATATGCATAATGTGGGCACGAAGGCGTGCACATACGTTCATTATCGTAATTCATTGTAGGTATTTTAAATAAACTTTTTCTTGAAAGCGCCATTGTATGCCATGAAGAAACCACGCAAGCAATAGAAAAAAATATGGCATCTATAGGACGGACGGTGAAATAGATTATCG
Organism: Dermacentor albipictus; assembly: GCF_038994185.2. NCBI lineage: Eukaryota > Metazoa > Arthropoda > Arachnida > Ixodida > Ixodidae > Dermacentor > Dermacentor albipictus. The sequence goes on from NC_091822.1 coordinate 170,715,309, forward strand.
AGCGATATAGAGGGTATACCCAAAAAGTGGAGAGGCAAATGGCGACGCGGTAGCTCAATTGGTAGAGCATCGCACGTGAAATGCGAAGGTTGTGGGATCGTTCCCCACCTGCGAAAAGTTATTTCTTCATCCATTAATTTATAGCTTATTTGTTTCATTTATTAAGCACAAGTAATTTCCCCTATGCTGTCCTTGGTGTCAGTGTTCCTGGATTCTTATAATATATATACATACGGTGAGGTGGAGAGATGAGCATTTTATTCATTTTTTGAGCCAGAAGACAACTGCTATGTAGAATTGAAGTTTTAGAGTGGCAAACAACTTCAAGGAAACAATAAACGTCAGACGTTAGTGCAACAGACACGGTGTAGACAGAATCACCGAATCCGTGAGCGGGCGAAAAAAAAAAAAAAGGTGCCTGACAAAGGACGCGCGATCGACGCTGCAATGAAAACTCTTTTGTGCTTTGCCGGCCCTCGAAAAAAAGTAGTTCAGGGGAGGGGTGCAGGCTTTGATTTAAATTTTGGCGCTGGTTCGACTTGCCGTTCTGCCACTCCTATCCTGGTCGATACCTCCAGAGCGTGAAGCTGTTCTCGATACTCAAGTCACGTGCTTCCACCTCCTCTTTTCCTTCTATCCTCTTCACTTTGCTACAGTTTCCCGTCAATGTGGGAGCCTTTCAGCAAGTACGAATATAAACGCGAACTTAGCTTCATCAGTTGCCCGGGAAGCAGAAGCGATGAGCCTTGGTCCGAGCCTTTTGTTCGTTCAGGATCAAAACAAGCGTATTCCATCCTTGTACGCGATACTTTGTCGATGTCTATCCTTAAGAAATGAACAGGTGGAGGCTTATGTTTGTTTTGTACGTTTCAGAAGTTCTAGGGGCACAGGGGTGAAATAGGGAAAAGTAAAGGCAAGGAGGATAGCAGTGGTTGCGCCTGGTTGGCTACACTACTCTATGAGAAGGGGTGCGGGTAAAGAAAGGTAAATAAAAATCACCGCCCGAGCACTCCGTACACTATACTTAAAAGAGGGTGGGGGTAAAGAAAGATAAGTAAAAATCACCGTCCACGCATTTCGTACAGATGTCTAAGCAGCGAAGCTGAAATGTGCGGCCCCAGTGTTTATCGCTGGGTTAATTCCGACGATTACTTAAACGACGGCTTGGTAGGCTGTCGGATACTGGGTACGCAGTTGGTGCTTGCGCTCGGCTGCACGAGCCTATTCTTGTGCCCAGGCTGCAGCATCGGCACGGCGTAGACGAGCTTATTCGCGGTTCTGCTCGGTGATTGCGGTGATTGTCAGTGTTCTGCTCACTGCGTTGCTGATCGAAAGCTGCCTACACCCCAGGAGTACGCACGGCCAACCCATTTCGGAGTCGTAGAGAACTGCGGCGCATGCGCTCGGTTGCGACGGAGAGCAACGACGTCACTATCGTGGTCGTCACTATCAATCACAGTCCTCCCTTTCTCTTTCTCTTCGCGCTGTGCGCATGGAGTTGAGCCAGAGGAGTTTTCGGCGTACAGGCAAGCGACAGATGGACGGACAGACGAATCGGCTAGCCATATACAGCTTCGCTGTAAAAAAAAAAAAAAAAAAAACGAAGGGTCACGCAGTGTGCACACACCCGCAGAAGAATGTTCACTTACATAGTCGCAGGTGGTCTTTCAGTCGTTGTGTTTATTTACAAAAGAAAGTCACAGTTTCACCCTAAAGGCGAAGCATCGATTGCGATAGCGAATTAGTAGACAGCTATACGAAGTAGGGATAGTGGCTTGATCTGCCGTATACAGTTTTAGACATTCGCTTACTAAGAAACAAGCATGGTGTCATGCGCACAGGTAGCCATAAACACACCTCACTCGAAGACCGTGGACCCTCGCTGTCAAAACGCTGGCGTAAGAGCGGCCGCAAGCGAATTGACCATTGTGCTGCCTATCGCTTTGACGCGAACTAAGCGGCTAGTACACAGCGCATACGAAGCTATAAGCCCTCGGCGCACCGAGACTCCGTACCTATCCCAGATATCGCTTTGTAGATAAGGCCCACGCGGCCGCGCCATACGCAGGAACCGGCGGAGCAGAATCCCCCTACCCTAGTCCTCCCGCTGCCTTGCGCGCGACGGGAGACGGCGCGCGCCCTCGCCGCTTTCCTCCCTTGTGGGCTCGAGATTCAGCCGCCATCGTCGGCACACACACGCATCCTTTCACACGTACATACAGCGTGCGGCGTGCGACAACCACATTGTGGCTCTGGGACTTTATGCGGAACGTCTAGGCGATGGCAGAAATGCGCCTGAAGTGTGCGTATAATCGCTGTCGTGATAAAACTAACTTATTATTGGCCGTTTCTGGGCCCACGCAAGCAAGTGACACTTGAATCACAACAATAGCAGCGAGCAAAGTCAACGATCGTCGAAGTCTGATCTAGCAATCAGACGCGTCGGCTATTTATACATGGCTCAATTAACCTTCCTGCGTAATCGTTGGGCTCGTGAAGTCCTAGAATGTACACCAGGGCCGCTATTTTGTAGCGATGCCTTATGCCTTATTCTATGCTATTCTTATCATCCACCACACACGGCCTCCTGATCCCGTTGATAATGTGGGCAGACCGTCGCTCTGACCACTCGCCAAGCGCGAAAAGCCTGAAAAAGCATAGAATCGGAAAAGGCATCGCTACAAAATACCGGCCCAGTATTCCTGTTGCGCGCACAATTTGATGACACGTACCAGGCTCGACGACAACGTAGAAAACTGATAGATCCATCGATCATGTTACAGCGAAGCTATTTATGGGCAGGGTACCATGCATTTTTCGTGTCAGTCAAAAAATATGTGTGAGCAAAAAATCATCGTCAGTAATGGCTTGTGCCACTGCTCGCGCCTTCGTCGTCATCTTCCACAGCTGGCTCCGATGACGCTCATCACGCTAGCGTCCCCACACTGCCCCTCCCTCTGCGTAGGCGCTGACAGCACTAGACCACTGCCAATCAGTGCAGTGATTTCGGTCTCAAATTCATTGCCTCAATATATAGCGAAATGAAAACACGAATGTATGTGACGAATATACAACACGAAAGAACACGGAGGTATAAAGATAAATGTGTGCGTGTACCTTTCGTCACGATGACCACCGATCACGACAATATGTCTGTTCGAACTTTTGTTCAAAACTCTGTGTCGCCTCTTTGTCGTGTGCTACACAGCTTCGCTGGTCATCCACCTTGACAGAGTGGAATGGCTCATGATCTTTTTTTGAGAAACTTGCGGTACAGAAAGGCGCGTCTTGCACTGAGCGATAAACTTTGACATTTGTTAGCTGGTGAAATACGGTCAGGGGGCAAATATAACAAAGAATTCACGTCAATAGTATAAGACTAGGGAGCTATGACATGCACGTATAGGCTCCCGAAGTATGACCGTTCTCGCTATACTAGTCCGCCAGCGTTTTACAGTGCTTTTGATTGCTCGGAACAGACGCTGAATAGACGCAGCTTCGCGTGCGAAGGAAGGGACAAGCCGCAATATAAGTAATCTTTTACATCCAGTGGTTTGTTTTATCTTATTTAACTGTTGCTAATAAGGTGTTTATGTTTTTTGCTTCCCTAGCTTAAACTAACGCGAATGAAAACACGGGACTCTTTTAAGAAGCGCTGTCACTTGTGCAAGGTTTGCTTCTGTAGCTTTCCGTTCATTGCCACAGAAGTCCCCCTATGCTGACCATATTGATAAACATTCTGCGTCCACACGTATATTTTCAAGCATATTTACCTTGCTTCTGGAGCTGTTACATTAAAGGATAGGAAGGAAACTAAAAAACAACATTTTCTATAAACCTTCACAGCATTTTATTTGGGATGCAAATTGGATAATACGATGAAATTTTTAGACTAGCCAAAGCAAGTTTGGGGGCTTTTCAAGATATCCTGAGGTAGCAGGCAGGACGTGTGCGGCTCTTGTGGCAGTGCTTAACATTATCTGGTGCTCCCCTTACATCTTTGCATATAGGCTTCTCGTAGCATCACTACAAAATTGTGTAAAGTGACGCCATCTTTGTACATAACCATTGTGTATACAATGAACATCATTTTGTATAATCCGACAATTACTTCATGTGTAACTGTGTGTTGCTTTTCAAGATATCGTATGTTAGCAGTCAGTATAACTATGGCTCCATCGGCAGTTCATTCTGCTTCTCCGGATAGCTAGCGTTCCCCCTACATCTATGCATATACGCACCTCGTAGCATCACTACAAAATTGTGTTAAGTGACGCCATCTTTGTACATAGCCATTGTGTACGCATTGAACATCATTTTGTATGATGTGACAATCACTTTATGTGTAACAGTGCGTTCCCGTGGGTCTATCTGGTTATATATTAGTGACTTTGGACTCGGACACTTCTTTGAAAACGTGCGAAGTACAGAATGCTTCGTACTTTCTATATGTTATCACCCCGATGGAATTGTGCCGTCATTGTGACTTCGTGTTCATATCGGCTTTTGTTGATAGAATCTCTTTCCTCTTTCTGAAAAAGAAAATCGAATTCCTAGGATACACAATGTTTCGAAATAAGCGTCCCTTTCCGTGTTTGATGTGTAATTTTCGAACCCACTTGTCAGTATGCTAAAAAGGCACGAGTGGCGCGCGTGCTCGTGGAAACAAGAACAGTCGCAGTTCCGCCCGAGAGGTGAAGCCTCGAGTGCAATAGCAAATTAATAGACAGCTATATGAAGTAAGGAGTGTAGTTTTATCATCCGCATAAACTTGTAAAGATTGCCTTACTAACCAAATTAACGAGCATTGTGTCACGCGCGCACAGCAGCGAGCGCTGCTACGGCCTCTCGATTCACCGCGAACCAAGCGGCGAAAACAATGCGCACACTCAGTCGCCCATCGCAGATAGCTTTCGAGGTAGGGCCCGCGCGACCGCAGCCTACGCAGGAGCCGCCAGAGTAGAACGCCCCCCCTCACTCCGGTACCTCGCGCTCCAATGAGAGACTGCGCGTTTCCTCCTCGCTTTCCGCTCTTGCTCGCACGAGATTGAGCCGCCATTGTCGGCTCACCCTCACATGCTTTGACTCGCGCATACGCCATAGGGCGCGCGGTGACGTTGTTATAGCCCGTGGACTCCGTGCGAAACAACACGGCGATGCCTACGCTGATGGCAGAAATCCGCGTGAAGCCTCCATGTAATTGCTGTCGTAATAAAGGGACGGAGGGAAGGAACGGATGTTAGCTAGATCAGAGTTTCAAGTTTCCTCTACCGCAACCGGGGTGGGTGCACAGTTTCGACAAGGACATTTTTCTCGCTACGCAACAAGGGCGCAGCATAGTTGGTGCCCCTGTGCGAGGCTTTGTTTCTGCGTGGCGGAGTAGTATTCCCCCTTGTCGTCAGCACGGGCCATGGCGGCTTAGTGCCTATGGCGTCGCGCTGCTAAGCACGAGGCTCAAATACCAGACGAGGCGGCTGCATTTTGATTGGGTATCCTCCTCAAACCGGAAGCCCGGTCATGGGCAGAATAACTTTTGAATCCGGTTCTTATTACCGTCTGGTATATTATGAAGGTGAAGGCACCGCTTTTCGTTTGAAATGGAGAAAGCAGCTGTCTCCTTAAGATTCTTGTCGGAAAAAAATGTTTTTATGTTGTCACGTGGTGGTTATAGATGAAGATCTAACATCACGTGGTTTGTTGACGTTTCGGTCTCAATTTTCGTGTTAACTCACAGTAACACAATAGCCTAGAACAAATGGGTGGGAATTTTCACAAAAGCTTACAGCATTAATGTCGATGCCTAAACCACTCTCAAATAGTTCCACACTGAAACAGTGCAACGACTGACGTGATGGTGTGTTTTGATTTCATTCACCGCAACTTACCTTCGCATTAGCACGCCAGTATTGCTATGACTTTTTTGTGGGTGTCTGTGCACTCTGAATGAAATGTCTAGCTGTAACCGAGAAATCAAATGGTGGCAATTGGTATTTTCATGCATTTTGATTTTCCTTTAGCGTATCATTTCTACACTTCAGTTAAATACTACAAAGAATTCCCCCTGTAATTTCCTTAACTTCAATATATGCTGGCATCATCTGATTAACTAACATAAATCAGGCCCCTCGGTTACCCTTCTCGTACAGCACCATAGAAAGTAGCAGGGATGAACCTGGGCGTAAGCGAACACATACCGTATACCTAGCGCCAATCACCACAATGCGGCCGTTGCACTGAACACCCAACGCATATATTGAGATTGAGCTGGAACCGTCCACATATGCCGAGCAACCTTGTAGAGAGTCCCAGGGGTCGGTCATATGTTTGGGCGAGTCCTTGCTTCGGAGTCCTTGCTTCACGTCATTTGCGCTGCAAATGACGTGATGCGCGTAAGTGCCGTGGTATTCGGCATAAAAACAATTCACCGACGAGTACGGCACCCCTAATGCGAAATTTCAGCGCAGCTCTATGCGTGTTTTATACAGAGGTACACGGGTATACTGAGGCAAAGTATTTGAGAGACATGTAAGAGAGTCGGCAACCTTCGAAAATCTGATCTGCTGTTCAAGAGCGTCGGTTTTCATACATGACTCGTCGAAGGTTCCAGTGTCATCGCTGGTGCCCCTTGGCTTCCAGAATTCGCGACGCCCATACAATGAGATTACAAAACACTCGCAAGCCATGGCAATCGAAACAAGCGCAAAAGAGACTATAAAACAAGCAAACCAAACAACCGCGAGCGAGAGCTGACGCGAGCAGACGATAGTACGAAAAGAGTGGTCCGCCTGAGACCAGAAATGAATACACAATCGAGCGGCCGAGCGGGAAAGCACGATAACAGTTTCCCGTGCGCAAGTCAATGAAGGGCCGCTCTCATTGGTCTCTGCCATTCGCGGCTCGCGCCTTTCACCAGCCGCTCCGCGTTCGCTCTTTCATCTTTGGCTGTTGCGCTCGTTCGCTTGTCCGCCGACGGCGACCCTCACCGCAGGAACGGGCCATTAAGAGCTGCACTCTGAATATATTATTCACCTTATTTTCACGTTGGTGCAGTGAAGGAGTACACTGTTTTCGCGTTTTTACATTGTGTAAGAGAGATCCGGCGCCCAAATTTACAATTCAGATAATATTCCACATATTCTTCGCGCTTTGTTGTATTCCGAACTTGTTTTGCGCTAGAGCAAAGTACAAAGGTGCTGTCGTTTTGAACATGGGGCCTGAAACTAGATACATTCTTATTACCATAACAACTCGCGCTGCGACATCATTTCAGCTTTAGTGTGCGGTGATTTCTTTATTTGGATGAGATCACTGCGCTGATTACAGTCACCGCGCTCACTGCACTCACTGCATTGACTGCACTCACTGCTCTCATTACAACAGCTTATTTTTTAGAAATCACATTGACAAACTTATTAACTACCATATTTTGCAAAAATCTAGTGAGAACTAGTGAAATTTTATATGCACGCAGGGGAAAGCTGGCGGCACTGCTCTCGCAAAACTGCTCTGAGCTCGAGACAATTTTTTTTTCTATAGCGATAGAATTAAACGGACACTGCAAGCGCATTTGAACCATCACCGTGCCGCCCCAAACGGGGTCCACGTGTGAGGAGAATGAACGCCCAGCGCGCCCAATGTTGGTGGTTATGTGCTGTAATGCAAGTGCGAGCATGCGAAGGCGCGCCGAGCTGGATTTTGATGCGCGCAGCCTTCCCACGATGCGCGGCGTCTAATGTACGAGGTCACGTGACCGCAACCACACTGCATACCGTTGGGACCAAAGGAGAACATTGCACGCCTCGTGCTCTAGCACGACGATGGCTGCCCGCTCGGCAGACTGCGTGCGCGCTGTTACATGGGAACTCACCTGCCGTGGGTATACCGGGGTGAAGGGCGAGCTTGCAAGGGCGAGCCGAGATGGCTGATGGCTTTGTGCGCGCTGTCTTGCAGGGCGCACAGTGTTGCAGGTCACGTCATCCGTGTTTAGAAGTGGCACAGTTGAAATGATGAATCGAGCGGCAGAGCGCAACCTTCGCTTTGAGACAAGCACGCGCTGTTCCGCTGCCAGCGTTGCGGCAGCATATGCTCACGTTTATCGACTGAAATCTGTTTATATTTGTCCGTGTTTGTTTAGTTATTAACAATGCTCGTTAGTAAGCGAATGTTTATTGCATTCCTTGCGGCCAATTAATTAACTACTAGTCCTTACGCCAAGTAATTTTCTAATGCTTTCTGATTGCCATGAATACTTTGAATTTTGAGCAAAACTTCGAATTTTTTGCATGCAAGATAAGAAGAAAGCATTGTCGTGTGTCTACGGCACCGGTTATTTCGTGCATCGCGATCAAGGTGAATAATACAGACATATACCCGTAACGGACGTAGAAAGTTAAAGAAACATTTCCGTGTGTAAACTTTTGCCGATGAACAGTGCGTAGTGCACGCACATACACTGATGGCTGCCAACAAATTTAGTCCCTCTTCTTCCAAACGTACAATTAACGTTAACTTTTCGGTGGCGCTTGTTGTCCACGGGAGCAGTAGCTTTTCGAGGCTGCGACGTGCGCGCGCTAACACCATTAGTGCTGGTATCAGTTGGTGTCTCGGTGTATTCTTACGCGGACATTCAAGAAGAAGCTGGCATACGCGTCTTCGTTCGCATGGCCACGATGACGCTGTGTGGTTTCGTTAATTATAGCAGCGTTTTCATTAGATACGAGCTTGCACGAGCTTTTTAGGGCCGTAGTAGAGGCCGACAATAAATCAAAGCACCGAATAGGCGCAGATAAAGGCGTAGCGGGATGACCTTACCCACAGGACTAGATGGTGGCCCGGATTTGCAGAAACTAGCTCTGTATGCGCGTTTACTTTTCTAGGCATTCATATGCTCGATGCGCCGTGATTAATGGCACTATCGCGTTTCCTCACACACCCCCAAGTGTGTGTCGTGTTGGCTGATTAAGTATCACCACGAACCACACAGGGCAGCACAAAGCGCCTGGAGTCCCATTTGCGGAAGCACGGGCTCGCATTCACAGCGCTACTTGCATGCTAGACGCCCACGCCATCCATCACATTTGCTATGGCCGCTCGTTTTCTTTCTTTTTTCCCTTGGCGGACTAATATACACGTCCACTCTCTGGCTGGAGTATCATGCTTCGTGGGTGAAGATATTCGTTGTCGACGACGTCGAGTGCGCGTACGTGATGTCGGGTGCAAAGTAACTGTGCCAGGGACACACTGACGACTTTTAAAGCGCTAAGCTACCCTCATGTGGCGCTCTACTTCATTATAACTCATTTTGCTTCCTTGTCTCGCTGTACTGCTGTCCGCCATATACTATTATATGCTGCTTCCGAAGACTAGATGACAGGGACGGGGAACATCGATACAGGAATACTAAAGTAGCAGCGACAATTCTCAGTCGGCTGCAATTAGTAATGAGAATGAACCACTAATAACACCAGAAGCAGGGCTGCACGCCTTTACAGTGATGACTGTTTGGAGTACTGCAGTAAACCTGACAGTCCTTTGCGGCCTGTCAACTCGCAGCTGTCAACGCCATGATTACCAGGTATAATAAAGCGCCAAAAGAGGAAAACGTTAGCGGTTCCCACCTACGATTGTACGCTGTCGAGGATGGCAGAGTAAAACATAGTGTGATGAAATATATAATTTTCTAAGCCTATCTTAGAGTCAGCTGACAAGACGGGGGTAAATGGGGATCGCTGGGAGAGGCATTTGTGCTTTCCGTGGATATAGATTGTCATGATGATAATGACAAGGACGATTACGACGTTCCAACTGCACTGTCCACTTCAGAGTTGTCGTGGTCGCTCCTTCAAAGCTTTGTCTTACGAGCGTTCAATAAAAGACGCAGTTTTACAACCTCGAGACGCTACACTATTTCAGTTGTCAAAGAAGGTTTTGCTGAGGCTATGTATTCTGAGTTATTCATGTATGCTAGCAGCGAGCTCTTTCCACTGTAATCTGTTCTTTTGTCCCTCTTTATTTCTTTACAGAATCAATATGCTGCCGTACTCTGTTACCCTTATATCAAAATTAAGTTCAAAGAATTGTGTCTCTCGCCGTTTCAATTATTCCCCAATCCTAATCACCTGCCAACTATACGGGGTATATAGTGTCTTTGCAATTCTGCACTGCCTATCCTATATCCAGTCCTGTCTCCATGTCACTTGCGCCTATTCTCCCATCGACCACTGGCAGTCGCCGTTCAGGTGCACTCCAATATACCCTGACGAATACCCAGAGCGGTCAGCCAGAACATTCAGAGACCGTCTCGCTTTTCTGTTGAGCGCTGCCAGCTCGCGCTCCTTGTCTTAGTCATGTATTTGTACGCAGCAGCATGTCTTGTTTACTTTAGCTGTGCTGATTTTTCTTCCAGTTTGACGCGGCCGCATACTGTCTTGAGAAAAAGACTCGAAAGAAGACGAAGGAAAAGGAGGAAGTTTACCCGCCTTCATCAGCGAGAGCTTAGCACAGGATGGCCGCAGGATGAAGAGTGCCTTCCTTTTCTCTCCCATGCTTGCAGATGCGGTGTGCGGATGAAATGTTTGCTCTCGTCTTTGCGGGCAGAAGGAGTGGGAGGTATACGACGCTTGCCTTTATCTCTCGCCCGAGGCTCTCTAATTGCTGTCGCCTGCACGCCGTGTGATGTCCGCTTCCCGCCTTTTCGTTGTATGCGTGTGATGGCGTCCTTGGACGTGGTGTCAGCGCGGAGCTGGGAACTCTAATCACCGTCATGAAAACAGCAGCAAAGCGAGGAATACCGAGAGAAACTACTAAGAGACGAAGGTAGCGAGGTTAACCGAAAAGCATGACCGGTTAGTTACCCTACAAAAGGAAAAGGAGATGAGGGAATAGAAAGATAATGTTCTCTCAAAACAGATGCTTAGAAGGAAAGTGTGAAGCGGACATAGGTAGTCACACCAGCCTTTTTGATATTTAAATAAGATATTAGCGCCTACGCAACTTTCCGTGCCAATAAGCGGCGAAGTCTGTATTGAAGTATCTTGTTTGTATAGACAGAAGCCAGTGGTCCAGTCGTGATAATGTAATAATCATGATAATGTGATAATGGCAGTGCCCCAGGTTTTCATTTTCCTTTTCACTGTGATTATGTGCTGCAGAGTGGCTACTTCTGTGCATGAACCTGAACACCATCACGCAACAAGAGGTCGATAAAGATAAAGAACTTCAGGAACTGTTCCTTGCTTAGCGAAAACCACCCTGCTATCTTGTTGAATCCGGACGTGACGTCGAAGATTATGCGACCTAGATTAGCTATCGGCGCGCAAATTCCATCTCGCGTAAATGTCTTAAGCAAAACAAGTCTAGCGATTGCGGGCTGCAAGAACAGAATTCGCAAAGCTCGCCCTTCATAAGAAGCGTGTTGCACTGCTAAGCACGAGGTCCTGGGATCAAATCCCGGTGACGGCGGCCATGTTTCGATGGGGGCAAAATCCAAAAACACCCGTGTACTTAAATTCGGTGCACGTTGAAAAAAACCACATGTGGTCAAAATGAATTCGCAGTCCCCCACTACTGCGTGTCTCATAATGGCATCGTGGTTTTGGCACTTAAAGCACCATACTTTATTTTTTAAAAGTAGCGTTCATCATCGTCGCCTGTTAGTGGGTTGCTGTAGTACATGCGGGACTCACCAGTGACCGTAGCTTAATTCCACCGATGAGTAAGTGTTTTGCGTGAAATATAGTAATGGGGTCCAGCTTTATAGATGTGGTTTCGGTACTCGAGAAGTAAGGTATCGATGAGTGTATTCACAAAGGATTTCGTTGGTAAAGGCTGTTTGCTGTTTAATCTGACTGGCCGCTTCCGCCACACGTGTATTCAACATCGCAATCAGCAGATGCTTCCTCTTGCGAATAGTTAGAGGGCAAGAAAGTCCTAGCAAGTACGGGCACATATACCAAAAGTGCGTATTCCGCAGGCACTGGCAGTAGACAATGATAGCTATCAGAAAGCAAACGTGCTAGCACTGACGGGCAAAATAAAATTTTAAAGTAATATTTAGAGAACGAAAACAAAATGGCAACGAGAACATGGCAGTATACATGCACGCCAACTTACTTCCACTTTCCGTCTCCGAAATATTAGCTTCTCAGCGTCACTCAGAGATGCCGAAGTAACCAGTTTGTGCAGTAACAATATTGTCTTAGCAATTATTACTTCCGTCATGTATCACTGGTAACTTGTTTGCTAACTACACCCCCCACCTCGAATGCTTCCTGCGCTAATGGGAGGTTGTCTGCGAACATCCGTGTGAAAAGTACGCAACGAACCTGAAAACCCGGGTCATAGTGGAATACCTTCGGGCGTAATTAGAGGGAGTGTTTCTTATTTTTCTAACACTAGCAACGACAGCTCTGCCATCGCACACTTCGCTTCACGATCAGTGCATATTCGCATAAGGCAGCCACTTCTTTTTTTCCAAAAGAAAACAACAACGAAGAGAAAAACAGTGCAGCAAGGGTTGCCGAAGCACCCCTCCAAACTCACGCATCTATCGATGTGAGAGCCCCAGAATTTTAGCGCTTGATTAAAAGGTGACACTAACTAGCGTCCTAGCCCGACGCCCGAAAGTTGTTCCGCAGCTGGTTTCGCATGCACGGGAGAGCGATGCGCTGCGTGTTTTCGAAAGCATGCCCTAAGTGTTACAGCGGTGCCCAGTGCATCGTTTCTTCGGGACGATAACGTCACGAGTCAATCCCTCCTGCGCTTCCCTCTCTCCGCTCGTGTGTTCGATTGTGTGACGCGGCAAAAAAGCAACAAACAATGGCAGGCCATCTTTCTTTCTCGAGGGGGGTTCAAATAAGCGTGGATCAGGATCAGAATAATTCATCAAACAACTCATCCACGTACGACAAATGGTTGCGATAGAATTGATAGAGAGGTTTAGTTTAGGTGACACAAGCGGCTTGCGTACGCAAGAACTAGGGGCGACGGTACTGCGCATGCGCAGACCTCTACGTCTGGGTCTGTGCATGCGCAGTATCGTCGCCCCTAGTTCTTGCGTACGCAAGCCGCTTGCGTCCCGTAAACTAAAGCTCTCTGATGTTGCGCTATTTCTTTTGGCTCGATGCACCTGACAACCTATTTGTGATGCCGTTCACCCACTTTCTGAGAATATTCTGTGGATATAACCGAGTATATCAAGCCACCTGCTCTGTCCCGTCGCAAGTGTTCTGATAAAGAGCACGAGGTCACGGGTTCGATTACTGGCCACAATGGCGCTGTATTGCCTTCCGAAAGCACAACGCGAAATGCTGGTGCCTCGTGCTTAAAGTGCGCGCACTGGGGAATCACGGGTGTCAGTAATTAAACCACAGCCGCCTTTAGAACTTCAGCCTTTGAACAATGCGATACAGGACGCAGGAAAAATCGACCCACCAGGTTAGCGCTGACAGTAATTAAACGTTTTCTTATAGCGCAGTTCCACGTTAAACATATAGTAGAGATAGATAGGTAAGCGAGGAAGTCAATCAAAGAACCAGTTAATCGATTCATTTGTCAACGGGCATTTTGTTTTTGTCGAGAGACAGAAGGAGAGGCAGATATAGACAGAGGGAGATTTCTCAAAGTTGTCAAGCTGTCGAAGCATGTGGGAAGTCGATGTATGTCGTAGAGAGCGGGATAGCGTCGCTCGCAGGCGGTAGCGGGGAACAGCCGGCGCGGGCGACAAGGAAGACGCGCCACCTGGGCAAAAGCATGTACGTCGTGAGCGGAAAAGCGTTCTCGTGCGTCGCCACCTTGATCAGGATTGATTACGCCGCACTCGCCGGGAACACTTGACGCGCCGCGCGTTGCTTGCTGCGAGTCGGTCCGTGAAGTGACTCTCCGTCGAGGTCGCTTGCTTTCGATACCCAAGCATGCATGCTCATTTTTTGATCCCCCACCCCAGTGTAGGGTAGCAAGCCGGAAACTCGCCCTGCCTTGCCTATCCCTCTCTCTCTTGGTGTAGTATAATCTATCCAGCACTTAGTCTGTGCATTTCAGCTTGAGTGAAGGCGCTTGAATGCGTGCGCTTCGTTAGATAAGTATCAGGTCTACCACAGCTGACTGAAACTAATTCGCTTGAGAGATTGCAGCGGAAGCGGTGAAGAATGGACTACGACGAACTGCGCTATGTACTTATATCCTTCGAGTGTATTTTGGAGTTTGATTAACAGCGCAGGGACCCCAGAGGAGACAGGAGAGAGAACAGAGCGCTATGTCATATCTTCTGTCCCCTCTGGTGTCCTTGTGTTGTTAATAAAACCTTACAGCATGTTTCACCAACAAGCAGAATCTTACGCCCTTCGAATGTGCAAATGGAAGACATGCCTGCTATAAGCTTATGAGGGAAAACATTAAGTGACAATACGTGACCGCAGCAGGAGATGGCCCGAAAGATGCTTTGTCATACCTGGTTTGGGTAGCAGGAAGTCCTTGGACAGAAAGAAAGTGTGCGAAGCTAGTAAATGTCTTCAGACTGGGGTTAACGTCGTTACGAGACTTTGGCCATCGTTGGGCGATAACACTCAGGCTAGTCGTAAAGCGCCAAACCACAGCATCTCCGAGCCACGCATATCCACAGCACATAATTGACAAAAAAGGTGCGAAGGGATCTCATTGATAATCGCATGCTTGCGATGCGAGCCGGCTCCTTTGTCGAGGCAGACTTCCCTCCTGCGATGCTTGAAATTTCCCCACCGCCAATGAGATAAGCGCATTAGACGCGCTCAAACTTTTAAAACGTCCTGTGCCATCGATCTCACCTCGCGGTTGGTTAGATTGTGCGTCAACGAGACACAATGCACATATCGTCGCTTTCGTAATCATATCGTAACATGCACTCTCATCATGGTATACTTCCTGCCTCAGCCGTGAAGACTAAACAAACACACTCAGTGCCTCCAGCAGTTAATATATTCTAGTGTCCAGCATGATGTCGCGCCTTCAATTCAGCACCGTGCCGGTTGCTTTACAATGGGTGTGGAGTGCATAAAACCTTGAATAGGAGCATTGTGTGTGCATTAGGGAAAGCCATGTGGTCAGTTTAATTCGGAGTCTTCCACAATACCGCGTCTCCTGAAAAAGTTCTTGTTTTGCTTCGGTAGCGTTGAGTGCTGTCAGCCATGAAAGTAGCGCGGGTGGTGTACCGGAACATGCGCTGACTAAAGTTCCAGCTTTGTCCTCGATGGTTGGCGACGCTTTTTTTCATTGGTTGAAAGCAGTGTGCCTGGCAAAGGCTGGGCTCAGCAGAGACGAGGTGGCGTGTTTATGGACCACAGACTGCTGTGATAGCCTGTCATTGGTCATGTTCCCTTCGTTCCTGATTAATAGATAGATAGATAGATAGATAGATAGATAGATAGATAGATAGATAGATAGATAGATAGATAGATAGATAGATAGATAGATAGATAGATAGATAGATAGATAGATAGATAGATAGATAGATAGATAGATAGATAGATAGATAGATAGATAGATAGATAGATAGATAGATAGATAGATAGATAGATAGATAGATAGATAGATAGATAGATTTGTATGCAACCAAAGAAACATTTCACAAAACACATTGTGGGGCTAGTTAGCGCTGCATATTTTCTTTCTTAATAAAATAGTCCAGCAGCGCCACATTTTATGACAAGGACACAGAGGGACATGACAGGATGGGCTCTGTAAAAATAAACAAAAATTGCGCACCGTCATCGTAGCAGAAAGAAATGCATGATGTAACGCATTACGTAAGCCTGTATGTAAAGAAAGATAATTGCCGAAGTCTTCATTTCAAAAATCTATATTCATTTCCAAAATACTAATTTCGGTTTCCCTTTAACGGTACGCCATACCGGTCATTCCACTACACAGAAAGCAAACTTATTAGAATGTATGCGCCATTTTCAGTTTGGACGCACTTGGAGTTGGTAGCACTCTGTTTTGGGCCACTTGTTGTCTTTTATATTAGTTTATAATTTTTCAACCCACTATTTGTCTGCACCTCAATTCATTGCCTCGTTTTCTCCCGAACCATTCAACTTATCGTCGAAAGCCGTCACGTTATGGGCAAAGGAAGCAAAACTCTTCGGAAATCGTCGTGTACACGGATGCAACGAGAGAAGCCGGAACAACAAGTATCGACAGAGGGTGTTCTATCAACGCGAGTTGTTGCCACCGGCATATCCGCAAGCTTCCTTCAACGCGAGCGCGCCGCTGTAATTTGTCCAGCTACGCGCCCCTTTTTTCGAACGATACAAGCTGCACACTTTTTCTTAGTTGAGAGAGCGCATACGTGCCGCACATTTCTAAATACGGGAAACAGGCACAACGCGAGACAAGATGTAGCAAGGAGCGCGCGCTCGCGTACGCCTGCTACGGGAAATTGAATTCAGCGTCGCGCTGACGGCGACAGATGTTGTCGCAGCCCGCTGTCGTCGTGTTCTTCCCGTCACTGTAAATGCGCGGCGAAGGCCGCTTCCGCAGCAGACGCAGCCTTGCAGCTCGCACGCAAGCGCTTCTGCTGCGGCAGACAGGGATGGCGAGGGATTGCGGGAGGCACGGGAGGGACGCAGTGCGGCTGCACCCGTGCATAGGGAGCGCGACCTCCCGGATAGGCGAACTTACCGAAGCATGGCGCGGTGCTCCTTATCGTCTTGTTCCTTATAGGCGTTTTCTGCCTTACGTGCGTCGACGGCGACTGTCCAAGTTGAGGCATCTCTCCTACATGCCTCTTTCACTTTCTGTCGAAGTTGTGTATACGCTGCGAATGGGTGATGACTTTTGCCTTCGCGCACCCGGCCAAACGAAAAGGAATGAGGCTCGTCCAACAAAACAGGTGATGATGGGGAAACGACAGCGGGAGTTCCTGACCCTAGTTCTTTCCTTGGTCGCTTTCTTTCTTTCTTTCTGCGTCTCTTTCTTCCTGAGCTTCCTTCTGCCGCATCTTGCTTCTTTCACCCCTTTTTTCTTTTATTAGTTCTTTTCGTTTCTTTTCATTCATCTTTCCATCTTTCTTCTTTCTGGCTGGTGCATTGCGTCATTTTTTTCTTCTTTTCTTTGTTTCTTGCTTTCTTCTTTATGCAGTATTTTCTATTTCCTGTCGGCCTCTCTGTCTTTCCTGTCAATAAATTCTGTTCAATTCAACTCTATTTCCAGCTTTCTTCGCATTTTCTTTCCTTTCTTGATTCCTCACTTCCTTTCTTCTCTCGTCTCCTTTGTTTCAGCCAATGCAATGGCTGCAGACGTGGGCTCCATCTCTCTCCGGTCTCAACTAAACTTAGTGGCGAGCGACGTTGAAGTTTTCCACTTTGTGTCTCCCACTTCTGATATCGTAGTGTCATACAATTGGTTTGTTCTTGCACTTTTTTTAAAGCGGAGCTGCATACCTCTTCCCCCCCCCCCCTCCCCGCCCCCCAAATGCATTTGTCCTGTCCGGTGACAAAAAGGTGGGCCGATCCCAGAGGTAGTGCAATACGGTGCCGACCCGTAGCGAAGGTGAAGCAGGCTTCATGAACTCCGCCAGCAACAACAACAACAACATCATCATCATCAACAACAACAACAACAGCAACAACAACAACAACAACAACAACAACAACAACAACAACAACAACAACAACAACAACAATAATAATAATAATAATAATAATAATAAACGAAACAAACAAAGACACATTGTTTCAAGTCGATGGGCATACTGGAATCGTTTGTCAAGAGAACATGGACTCGCCAGCAGGAAGAATTGTCATATACGAAAAGAGCGAAACGCATGTACAACCATACACCCTTGACTCGCAAAAGGAGAATGCTACCGACTGTGGGGATGTTTCTGCCGTACAGACGAAATACAGTATTGTGATATCCGCTGTGTATATCGAGAAGTTCATGACCGCGCACTTGGCGTGGTCAAAAAAAGAGGTGAGGCACTTTTTTTTTGCATTATGAATCCTTATCAACTAGCTCAGCTTTCTGTCGTTCCGTGTGATCGTCATTGGATATCTTAATCTGGACATTTGAAAACCAGACACGAAATGGTTCACTCACTTTGTGCTAGAAGAGTTTTGTTTGAAGTATCGCACCAATCCAAGTCACTCAACTACTCGACAATGGTCGCGTACATACTTAACTTTGGCCAAGATTATGTTTAAGGGTGCAACCGAACCAACCAGTGTGTATCACAGTAATCACAAAGCGATCGTCACTATCATTACCAAATGATGAAAATACTCGATACCCTCGGCTAACGCCGTGTGATGTGCTATACAGCTTCGTTGGTCATCCACCTTCACAGTTTGGAATGGCTCCGTGTTTTTAGATTTAGGTGCACGTTAAAGAACCTCAGGTGGTCGAAATTTCATGAGTCCTCCCCTACGGCGTGCCTCATAATCAGAAAGTGGTTTTGGCACGTTAAACCCCACAATTTTTTTTTCTACCCGGAGCTGATACGCAACAACTGGTCCTACACAATCTATTATTGCCTCACTAATTGGAATTGTTGAACATTCGCTTCTGTCCGAATATTAAGGACAACAACACTTATTGAAGTCTACAGGGAGAGGAAGGAGCGCAAGTGGAAGGCTGTTCTGTATACTATTTTTTTTCCTCTCTCGTCTCCGTCGGGTCTGCCCGTGCTGGCTGACACCCGTTGCCGTCGCTTTCCTCGCCTTCATCTCCTTGGCGATCTTCCACTGCGGGCGTGTCGTACTCCTCCGTCCGCGCGGCCGCTGGTTCACCGCGTCGACCGTGCCACAATTATGCAGCAGTTGCCTCGTGATACTCGCTGTCTGGGAATGCGCGCCTGTAATCCATGCTCCCGAGGAATGCCCTGCTGCGGTGTACCCGGCTTCTTTCGTGTTGTACGCGAAGACGCTGTAAAGGCGCTGCAAGTATGTCAGAGCGTGCACCGTTTCTGTCCGAAACATTTAATTAGTTTTACACAATGCGTTTTGCTCGTCGGTGGTGGGCTATGTGCGTATCATTTCACGTATCATTCTTCACATCTGGACAAGCATAATAGGCGGCTCGCCAAGCGAATCTGTCAGGTTTTCATGAAAGAGACTCCCTCTATGCATATATTTCACTTTTGTCGGCTCAGGATGTACTAAGTTACTCGCGGACTTGATCATTATTCCCTTCATGCGCTGTGGCATATTCCTCGTAAACACGTAAATTTCTTTGCCACCAGAAAGCGTAAATGTGAGCAAATGTATAAGGAATTTGCCCATGCTCACACATTCACAGAATATATTACGTCACGCTAGTAAACATGTCAGATTATTCATCTTTGTGTTACTGTGTATATTTTTCTTGTTGTGCATATATATATATATATATATATATATATATATATATATATATATATATATATATATATATATATATATATATATATATATATATATATATATATATATATATGTATATATATATGTATGTATGTATCTGCGCTTTTAACTGCCTTCGACCTGCTTTGGAATGTAGCGCTGTGCTAGGAACCTTAATTCGAGAAAGAGAGAAGGAAATAAAAAGTTGACACTCACTTAAGTATCCTTACATTATTTGAATGGGAAAGCATAGCGATCTCTACTCTATAAGTTATCCACCTTAAAATAAAAGTCTACCTTAATGCACCTTAATTCACTTTTGAAGGAGGGTCACGTCAATTGTGGGAGTGGGCCAATTCGGTTTCTAACGTGGGTCAACTCAATAATTAAATTGGGCAAAGCCAGTTTCGAGGGTGGGCCAAGTGAATTGTAGGAGTGGGCCAGGTCTCTTCTGAAGGTAGGTCAACTCAACTTTCGAATAGGGCGAAGTGAATTTTTTGGGTGTGGGCCACGGCACCCATCCGACGCCGTGGTTGTTCACCGTGGGATTTCGCATTGCGAGCCGCAGCAGGCCCAGCGCTGAGAACGTTGCGTCATCACTTGGTCACGTGGGTTTTGGTAACACGGATGTTAACGCTGGACGGACACCGCATTTTCAGCTCCATGGAACATGCATTTTAATGCCTTCGCATTAAAATGTGCAGACGCACGTGTCTGACGAGAACATTCTGTGGCAGCATGGCCAAGGCTACGTGGCCGCAGCCTATGTACATGTGTTACTACGCCAAGTAATCCTACCGTATCGCCCCGGGTTACGGTTTCGATTTCACCAGCGCATTCCGCCAAAGCGCGTTATTCATAACGACGCCATGTGAGCATGCGGTGCATGCTACGTTGGAAGGTAGCGTAAACCTTTATAAAACGTGTATAGCGTTTAGCGTTTCGCTTGCAGCGTTTCCCGGTAAACATTACGGTTACATAAGCTCCAGTTCCCGGGAAGCGAGAGAAGCAGTCAGGGATCTTTGAACGCCATCGTGTTGCGCTCCTAAAGACGAAACTTAAACGTTCTCCGTCTTTTCTATTCGCAGTTATTTTCTTCCTTACAGCCTTGCTCCGATACCTAAGGAGATAATGAATAAGGGAGAAAAAGGCTGATGAGATCGTGGGGAAAAGGGATGGTTTGACCCAAATTCGCTTCGTCTTCGTCGTTGCCATACTGTCGACGAGTTACCGGATCACCCGTGTTTGGTGCTTCCAAGCGGCGCTCGCTTTTACAATGTATATACCCCGCTGGTGTCCCCGCTGTTTCCTCAGCTTGTTAGCCGAGTTTGTGACCCAGACGGCGAACAAAGGTACAACGGAACAAAGAAGGAAATAGGCAAGGAATAGAGAGGAGACCAAGCTGAAAGGGAAAAAAAATTATGTCAAGAAATGAAGCGGCGCGTGTCTGCGTTTTATTGCTCCTTCTCCTACTCTTCGTCTCTGCAAATCTGACCTTTAATATAGTATTCCTTAATTTATTCTGACGCCCGTTTTTCGATCTCTCAAAAAGTCTTTCATCGCTCTTCTGTCTGCACAGGTCTCCGCCATTTCGGGGGCGCCCGAAGAACGAGCTATGATATGAATAAAATAAAATGAATAAAAAGAGCGACGAAACGGAGCCGTCTCCTTATAACGGTGGGTCGTAAACGCAGCAATAGCTCGCAATGAGTTGGGCTACACGGCTCCCACGCACAGCGGCACAGCTTGGGAGAGCCGTTCCCGTTCAGTGCCTCCTCCCACCCATGTATATCTGCTTACATTCTATATCACGCTTTTCATGGACGTTATTAGATCTCGCACTTTAGTTATCGGCACAGCTTTTAGGTCCCCGCTGTGCGCTGCTTGGCAATGGAGAAAGACTGAAAGAGTGGTCGGGGTTAAGGCACACTCCGGGGTGCCGCAGGAAAGTGTGGGTGTCATGGCAGATCAAAGAGCAGGCGGGCGTGGGCTGGTGTTCTCCGATTACAATTGCCTGCATATTTCCATTTTTCTTATGTGCCGCACACTCCCTTTTCCATTCGCTGTTGCTTCTATATAAGTGATCCGCGAGGAAAGGGTCGTATCTGAGTCGCCTTAAAAAAGTCGTCGTACAGTTTTGACGAACGGCCTGCCGCAAAAAAAAAAAAAAAAAAAAAGCGGCCCGGCGCTGGCGGATCCCGTCATCCGCCGGGGATCTTTATAGTGATACATGCGATATGTTAATGCGCGATATCCGTTCCATTCTTCTGACCGACACATACTGCTGACTCTGACGTGTAATAGATGATATGAAAGAGTGAGATATAGAAAGAGGGGGCCTTGAAGAAAACGAAGTCTAGCAGTTCCGGATCGACTGATTCGGCGAAAGCGAGGGCTTTTGGTAATATATGGGCTGACCGTACTTTTTGTTGTTTACCTCGCATGATACGTTGAAGGGCAGGCGAAGGCGATATTATGCTGGCTTCGACATATATTTCACTCAATTGTACTGCTGCCTTTTTTTTTTGCCTCTAAGTGGTGCCATTGTAGTCAGGCTGTTACGTGAAATATGCGAGCCTTCCCGTCTCAAAGAATAAAAAAAAAAGAGGAAGAAGAATTAGACAGGAGTAACAATAACAGAAAAAAATATGGATATCTCAGGCACTTTTGGAATCGATGTAAGCGGAGCTTTCTTTGCTGTTTGCTTTGACTGACGATAATTCGCGGTGATGTTAACGGCGAAAGCTTCATTTTTTCAACGTTTTGGCTGACACGAGAGTGATGAGTTGATGTTAAACATTACCTTGCGTGCGCGACTGCTGTTTGTCTGCGTAGTACACAGAACACAGAGGGAGAGGTGCTTGCTTGGGGCGTTGTTGTGCACCATAATGCATAACCTCTGAGAGGGTTGAGCACTGTCATTGCCTCACATCGCGCATCGCATGGTGGCAGAAGTACTAAACTTGAATTGGGTTATGGGGCTTTATGTACCAAAACCACAATCGGATTATGAGACACGCCGTAGTGGCGGACTCCGGGTTAATTTTGACACCGTGATGTTCTTAAACGTGTCCCAAAATCTAAGTGCACGTGCGTTTTCTATTTCGCACCCGTCAAAATGCGGCTGCCGTGGTCGGGATCAAATCAGCGACCTCTGGCACAGAAGTGTTGATGTGACGGTCGACCGATTCCGTAGTGTCGCCTGGACCCTGCGGTGCGCTTTAATTATTGCAGCTCTTTCTGCACGCTCAGCGCAATATGTCCGGTTGACATGTTTGCATGATGTTTATTTTTCAGAAATAGCAGGAACGTACTGTACCGTACCTTGAACTTAAGCTTATCCACTTTCCCCGCAATTGCTGACGTATATTAGTAGGGTTTCCTTGCCTTCTCACGTCACCTTCCCACCTCCATCCCCTTGTATGGGAACTGCACCCTCTCCTCCTTCCTCTCTACAGACTTGCACGTTAGTAGAAAGGGAAGCGCTGCAGTTTCTGTAATGCTTCTGAGGGGGTCACAGATAATTACAGTTGTCAAGAGGCTAAACATTACATTCGCTAGACACAGGACGCCGTAAAAATAAGTTGCGGACGGCTAATATACTAGGCTGTTTAGCGTGCGCTTTCTTTAGCTTGACTGGTGGTAACGGCCATAATACTTTCACAAATAAAGAAAACAATGTAATAAGGTTGGCTCTTACAATAATTGAAAATTATTTGCTTCATTCTCATGTATGTAATCATGCAAAACATCATTGTGCTAAAGCGCTATGTTTTTACTGCTACAGGGGGAAAAATTCAGTCTCATTTCACTTTGTGAAGGTGGATGG
Organism: Dermacentor albipictus; assembly: GCF_038994185.2. Classification (NCBI taxonomy): domain Eukaryota; kingdom Metazoa; phylum Arthropoda; class Arachnida; order Ixodida; family Ixodidae; genus Dermacentor; species Dermacentor albipictus. Next base: position 170,738,490 of record NC_091822.1, read on the forward strand.
CCAGCGAGCTGTGCATCTGGGCCTCTTAATGGCGAACTGACCACTGCCGTCCGTCAGACGCCGTATGCATATAAATGGACGGTGAGGCACGACTACTCGCTCCTCCACGATGTTGAGCCTCAGAAGATGATGAGGCACCTGGGGTACACATCCGTACGTGTTTTTGCAAAACGCGGCAGGACACCTTTTACTAAGGAATCCCGCCACGTACAACAGGCACGCACCTCACCGCACTCCGAGGGCGCACAGTGCTTCACCGTAGCCAAGGCCATCGTCCGTGGGTCGACGTCCTGCAATGCAGTAATGGTTGTGAGGTCATTCGAAAATTACAAGGGGTCGCACACAACACAGGCCAAACAAAAGTGCTTCCCCACAAACACCCTCTGAAACCTGGCCGTTGATCCGGTGAAACGTCCGAAGTTCGCGGGATCGGGGCCACATGGACGGTTCGCATTTCTTTCTGCCTCGCGGTCCTGGGGAGCAACACGCTTATGAGGCCGCCACCACGGGAGAGCGGAAGGAAAGCAGATATGCAAGTGCTTGGAACGTCGACAAAGAGAGCGCCCGCGAACGTAGGCATGGCCGACGCGGATCACAGTATCTCTTCTCTTCAGCTCAATATTTCATACAAGTAGCATTTGTGCCTAAGATATTAAAGTTATCTTTGCAAGTTGACGGAGTGATTAAAGCCTGTTTCATCTCAGCCGCGGGTCCGCCCGGTATTTCACTATTTTCGGGATCGGACCGCGTATGGGGAGGAGAGAGAGAGAGAGAAAAAAAAACATTTATTCGGACCATCGAGGTGATTGCTCTTCAGGTGAAGTGGGGTATTGGGAGGAATTCTCGATCTACGCGGCTCCGTAAACGCACGTAAACCTTTCCCGAACCTGGCACATTGCAAATATTAAACGAGCTGAATGCACATTTGTGTGCGTGCGTACGTGTGTGTGTGTGTGTGTGTGTGTGTGCGTGTGTGCGTGTGCGTGTGCGTGTGCGTGTGTGTGTGTGTGTGTGTGTGTGTGTGTGTGTGTGTGTGTGTGTGTGTGTGTGTGTGTGTGTGTGTGTGTGTGTGTGTGTGTGTGTGTGTGTGTGTGTGTGTGTGTGTGTGTGTGTGTGTGGCGCGCAATATTAGGAACATAACCTCCTGAAGTCGTAGTCGTCACTATTCTTCCGATGAGATCAACAGCATCATTTGTTCGAATTGTACAATGAATGCGGATGCTTTGCTTGCATTTGTCACTTTGCTGTGTTCCAGGGATATCAACTATGATTTGAGGGCCGTTTATTTCATCGCGTAAAGGAAAGGAACAAACAAATAGGCATTTCGGTGAAAGAGTGCGATGCTCCGGCCTTATTTCGAATTAGCTAAAACAAAGATATGCGGTACACGGCCAGCTCTTACATATGACCTTTGCCCTTAACGACAACGTTAACTTTCACACTTGCCCAATATTCACCGATGCATTCTCGAGAAGCCGACAAGGCATCATTGCCTGTTGCGTAAAGGTGAAAGGAACGCATTTTAGAGGCTGAATGTGTCAGATACAAAACAAAAATGAACATAACCGAGGCACAAAAGAAGCGCATATAACCACAGTACGGTATGCCACGTCCAAGGTTCGTACACAGAGGATGCGAGTTTTGCGGAAATGCGTCCAGACCACAGCAAAAATGTGCGAGTCGACTACCGCAATCTACATATGAGAACACGGAAGCATGCCCCGCGGACATATATATTCTGGACGGCGAAACTCGGGGCATGTGTACACAGCGCTCGACAAGCAGATGTACTACGTACACGTGAGAGTACGGCCTCATAGCATTGCGAACGCAGTTGCCTATTACTGCTGCTGCTGGCGCCTACCTCTCGTCGTCGTACTCGCTCACACAGCGAGAGGCGAACGCGCTCCAAACTCGGCGAACTCCTCCTTGGGCGTCGAGAGGCACCTGCGTTTCCCATCTGAGCTGCGCATGTTTGGCTTCGCGTACCACTAGAAACGTGCAGTACTACGGAAGTTGGACTCGACGGAAAGCGTCGGAAGATGAATCCGTAAACCTGTAGACATGTGAGAGCGGTTTCGGTTGGCTGGAAGCCGATGCGCCCACCGGTGGCGATTGCCAAGTATAATATAGCCAAGGTGCGTGGGCAACTCGAGTTCTTATAAGGGATTCATTTCATTTCATTATGGGGTTTTACGTGCCAAAACCACTTTCTGATTATGAGGCACGCACGCCGTAGTGGAGGACTCCGGAAATTTTGACTATCTGGGGTTCTTTAACGTGCACCTAAATCTAAGTACACGGGTGTTTTCGCATTTTCGCCCCCATCGAAATGCAGCCGCCGTGGCCGGGATTTGATCCCGCGACCTCGTGCTCAGCAGCCCAACACCATAGCCACTGAGCAACCACGGCGGGTTTATAAGGGATAGCAAATAGAAATACGAAAAACATAGATAGATAGATAGATAGATAGATAGATAGATAGATAGATAGATAGATAGATAGATAGATAGATAGATAGATAGATAGATAGATAGATAGATAGATAGATAGATAGATAGATAGATAGATAGATAGATAGATAGATAGATAGATAGATAGATAGATAGATAGATAGATAGATAGATAGATAGATAGATAGATAGATAGATAGATAGATAGATAGATAGATAGATAGCATGGGACGTTAAGTCCCTCCACTGGCAAGAAAGGCGATTGGTCAGTCTTGCGTGAGCATAGACTTGACAAAGAAGAAAGGGGGAGAAAACAAGTGCAAAGATTAATCTTGGTGCGTGCACTTTAAGGCCGTCCCTACATTTGTACACACACACGCACATATGCAACACACGCACACAACACACACGCGCGCATGCGAACGCAAGTATTTGCACACACGGACACACGCACTACAGAGAAGAAAGGGAAGGAGTGAGTTACGTGACTTCACTGTGAAGCTGTTGACGCCGTTTGTTAAACTGGTAGTCCGAAAAGGACAGTTTGTCCTGTTCAACATGTCGAACTGTGCAGACGAGAAGTGATACGAACAGGACAGTCGCTAGTCCCGTCATCCACGCAGTTCAACGCAAAGAAACTAGACCAGCTTAGACGCACGCATTTTTTTCCAGAACCTACCCGTATACAGTTTCGCTGTAAAAAAGAATGTAAGTACAACTTCTGTAAATATCGGAGGTCGTCTTTATTCTTCGCACTATCTTTTCACATTGTGTTTATATTGTACCTATAGTTTAAATGTTTTTTTTTCCGGCTGAACTGTTCCATTGAAAACATAAGGCTAAAAAAGTCTGAAAGCGTGGGGGGAAAGTAACGCATGTTTCATTGCGCTTGACGTTTGGTGTGAATAGTCCATCGCTGTAAGTCTATGCGGTGAGGGGCCCAACCGAGACGCTATCTCTCAGTTGAAAAAATGAAGCATCACTGCGAGCCGGCCTAGACTTTACGCTAAGCAAATGGCGACAAAAAATATACGCAAGGACAAGCCATATCTAAGTGGTTTCATTTTTTTTCGGAAACATCAGACCTAACTGTCATACAGATGAGCGCAACACATCTCAGGATTATATTTACGGCGGACACAGCGATCACATTAATTGTCTGGAATTTGTATGGACACGAGGAAAGTAGCAACATCTCTTTATCTAACATAACAATGAATGGGTGACTCACACGTTCCTTTTGCTGCGAATTGTAAAACGCTTCCTAGCCTAGGAACGCGCCCTAGCCCGCGTACGATCTTGCATTGTGACGAGTGTTCGCGCACAACCTGCCTTGACAACACAGCCACCATAGTGAAGCATGTACGTGTGTGTCTGTAGCTTCTGTTTCTTTTGACCACGTGTTGCTTTCTAGCGGAAACAGCTCACTTACCTATACCTATACCTGTACTACGTTTACATGGACAGGAGACACCAGGCATAACAAGAATAAAGAAACCAAAAGTGCGCCAGATCCACTGCTGGGGCGGAGATAGGCGGCTCGGAAGCTATGATACCGTTCCAGCTATTCGGGCGGCAGAATGGCGATTATCATCTATAATACCAGGGGTGCCATTTTCTGTACCCATGCTCCGTCTCCTCTTCAGTGCAGCTCGCATAGGAGGAAGTACTACCGGCGTATGACGACGTCGTTCGAACTGAGAAGCTCTACAAGAGTACGTCGTCGTACCCTTTCTTCTTGACGGTCATTCTCCTTCTATGGCCGTTTCAATGCCGTGATTTATTATGCATGTAGCCGCACCCCTTTCTTCCTCGATGGGCGCGCTGCCGAAGGTGCCTCAATTCGGTATTTCGCTGTGAAGGCGATGGACATGCTACGGGCTCTGCTATATCTATCTTTCACTAGTCTGTGTCTGTCCGTCCGTCTGCTTGTCAACTGAGCTTTTCTTAGTTGTAACGCGGTAGCGTTAAGGAGCTCGTGTCGTCGGCGTCGGCGCCGTCAGCCGTGAGCGAAAAATGCCGAAAGGCAATTCATAAAAAACAACTTGCAAGATGGGGTGGGTGGGAATCGAACCAGGGTCTCCGGCGTGTCAGACGGAGGTGCTACCACTCAGCCATGAGTTGGATGCTTCATAGCGGGACAAAAACACTTCTAGTGAATGCGGTGTTGCCTAGTGAATGCGGTGTTGCCGGTGCGGTAATTATGAGCATGTAAATTACAGAAGTCGCAGTTAAACACGTAGCCAAGTACGTTTCCGCCACACTTCTGCGCTTGCCGCGCACGCAGAGCCATCTTGCGGCAAACACAGAAGACCCCCTCCTCGCAATGTACGGCGCTGCCCCTACAGGTGATGCGCCACTCGCCCGCGCGACACGGCTCCTCTTTCCGCTCACAGCGCGATTCCTAGGTGCAGCGTCCGATGCGGGATGCCTCTGACTGATCACTGCGCCGTAGCGCGTCCGATGGGAAAGTGTCCCCTGCGAAGTGTGCCATGCTGCTAGTGAGGAGTCATTCGTCTGCATGGTGCTCCCAAGCGAGATAGAGGACGATTCCATCGAGGCGTCAGCCCCCTGATCGCGTCCGCCTTCATGGCGCGTCGCGGCCCGGCTGTCCGTGCCGATCACGGCGTTTGGCTCGCGTAGATCGTTTCTCCCTCCGAGACACCGAGTTCTTGCTTCGTTCCGCTTGCTCAGGCGCACGTTTCGTCTTTGTGTGACTCAAGAGCATGCCGAGCAAATGAGTGGGCGGTGCGAACGGGGTGCGATAACGATATCGCGTTCCCCTCTTGAAGGCGCAGCTTAAGCGTCCTTCAATTTTTTTTTCTGCCGGTGTGCTTTTTTTCACGTGCGCTTGTGGGCTCCTTTTCTGATGCGTAATCACTGTATCCTCTGTCTGTTATCAATTAGAGATGAAAGTTGGGATAGTTGGAGGTTATTACGCACTTGACACAGCATTATTATTATTATTATTATTATTATTATTATTATTATTATTATTATTATTATTATTATTATTATTATACGCAAACATACAAGCACACAAAGGAAGCAGAGAAGGAGCAAGCTGACAACTGCCACTGAGAGAGAGAGAGAAAATGATAAAAGGAAGGTAGGGAGGTTAACCAGGACTGAGCCCGGTTGGCTACCCTACACTGGGGAAAGGGAAAGGGGGACGGAAAGATGAAAAGAAGAGAAAGTCCACTGGAGATATCAGTCGGTCACTCAGTCCGAATCACAGGCGCTAACTCAATCCGGTCGCTTTCAAATATCGCAGCAGCGCTTTTGTGGCCTTTTGCAGCTGCGATATGTGAGGCCATGGTCCCAAGATCTTCGTCAAGGTGAACGGCTTCCCATCCAGCTGATTGAGAGCTGTGCAGAGGTCTTGCCTTTCGTTTTCATAAGATGGGTAGTAGCACAGTAGGTGTTCTATGGTTTCCTCGACACCGCAGGCAGTGCACTCGGCGCTATCAGCCATTCCAATCAGAAATGCATAAGCATTTGTGAATGCGACTCCCAAACGTAAGCGGCACAGCACTGTTTCCTCATTTCGCGGAAGACCTGGTAACAGCCGCAGTTGCATAGAGGGATCGAGGGAATGCAAGCGATGGTGAGTGAATTCAGATGTGTGCCACTTCTCCAATGTCAAAGAGTGCGCTAGCTTGCCTAAGTGTTGGGCTGCGTCGGTTCGCGATAAAGGTATTGAAACAAGGGTTGCTCCTTCGTGTGCTTTTCTAGCAGCTTCGTCAGCGAGGTCGTTGCCGGAGATACCGCAATGACCAGGCAGCCACTGAAACACGACGTCGTGTCCTTTCGCGATCATGAGATGGTGCATTTCTCGTATCTCCGACACGAGTTGTTCACATGACCCGCGACGAAGAGATGCCAGAAGACATTGTAAGGCCACCTTGGAATCGCAGAATATAGCCCACCGATTAGCCGGTTGGTTATTAATATAATCAACGGCACCTCGGAGGGCAACAAGCTCCGAACCAGTCGATGTTGTCAAATGAGAAAGCTTGTATTGGATGCTTAGTGATCGTGATGGTATAACCACTGCGCTGGTGGAGCTGGTCTGAGTGGAAGAGCCATCCGTATATATGTGTATTCGATCAAAATAGAAAGTGTGCAAACAATCCAGAGCTGCTTGCTTCAAGGCCAAGGTAGGCAGGTCGGTCTTCTTTCTTATTCCTGGAACCGTAAGACGCACTTGAGGTTGTTTCAAACACCACAAAGCTGAGGTTGAACGTGCAGAGGGTGTGAAACCCGATGGTAAGGAGGCACGATGGATGCTGACCTTGTTGGAGAAGGACGCCTGTGGTCGTCGTTCCGGCAGGCACGCAAGAGCGCTTGACTGCATCCGTGAAACATGACGAACATGGGCTCTAAGCGTTTCGGTACTAATATAAGTCGTGATCGGATGGTCTTGAGCCATTACAATGGTTCCAGCTGTTGAGGCGCTGCGCGGAAGGCCTAGGCAAACACGTAGTGCCTGCGCCTGCACGCTCTGAAGTTCTCGAAGATTTGACTTGCATGTTTTAGCAAGCAAGGGAGAACTGTAGCGTAGGAATCCGATGAACAGTGCTCGATATAACTGTAGCATGGATCCCACTGACGATCCCCATGTTTTGCCCGCGATGAACTTGAAGACGTGAACAATAGATGTGAGCTTCTTCTTTAAGTGGGCAACATGAGGGCTCCAAGTGAGGTCTCGGTCTACAATGACGCCCAAAAACCGGTGATTTCTCTTGTAGGAGATAGGCTGACCATTGATGCATACCGGATAAGGAGTCATCGCTCTTCGCGTAAAAGCGACTAACGCACATTTTTCTGTTGAGATGGTAAGGCCTTGTGCGTGAAGGTAGTCAGATGCTTGTGTTGCTGCTTTCTGTAGCCGTGCGCGAACCTGCAGGCGAGTGACCGCTGATGTCCAGATGCAGATGTCGTCGGCGTAGATTGAAACACTCACTGTTTCCGGTAGGGATTCGGCCAGCCCAAGAAGCGCGAGGTTGAAAAGAATAGGGCTTATACTGCTTTGCGCCACCTAGGCAGAGAAGCACGACGAGAACTCCTCAGCATTTTTAATAATAATAGGGCATATACTGCTTTGCGCCACCTAGGCAGAGAAGCACGACGAGAACTCCTCAGCATTTTTAATAGTTCATGGCAAGATGGTGTCGTCCCACAGGAATGGAAACGCAGCCGCCTGGTACCACTTCTAAAAGCAGGAAAGTCACCGCTCGAACTGGCATCCTATCGGCCTATAGCTCTTGCCAGCTGCGTCTGGAAGCTCATGGAACGTATGATCCTCATGCGTCTCGAATGGTACCTTGAACACCACAAGATTTACCCTGACTCTATGGCGGGATTTCGACGGGGTCGTTCATCGATTGACAATGTCATCGATCTAGTAACATCTGTGGAACAACAAAAATATCGGAAGCGATTATCAGTAGCACTCTTTCTTGACGTGAAAGGCGCTTACGACAACGTTTTCCATCAAACCATTCTAGACGCACTTTTGACAATTGAACTAGGAGGACGAGTATATCGATGGGTCAGTAACTACTTGACACAAAGGTCCTTGTTCGTACGAACGGAAGATGGTCCGACTACCGACCACTACACATGCCGAGGCGTTCCCCAAGGTGGTGTTCTAACTGCCACTGAGAGAGGCACAGCGCCTGCCTACTCTTTCGGGAGGAGGGAATGACAAGAGAAGAAGAGGAGAAGAATAATAGGAAACGAAGAAATAGGAAAGCAAATAGGAAATAAAGAAATGACAGAAGCACGGACAAAAGAAAGTAGGAACACGGAAAGAATGCCTGTAAATGGGAGACCAAATTAGTTTTCTGCATGAAAGTTAGCATGGCTCTATGGGCCTGGTCGCTTTGAGCAGCACTCCTTCTCGGAAAGAGGCAATCGTGAAGGGTCGTACACTTGAGTAGAATCAGTCCGCATTCCTTAATTAGCAGCGCACGTTGTGTGACGAATGCGGGACACTCCAATATAAGGCGTTCAAGTGCCCCACAGAAGCTACAGGACATACACGACGGACTGTCCACATGTGCTCAACGATACAAACCTCGCCCACCAACACAGAGTCAACTCTTAATTTTACTAACGGTGCTCTAGCACTGCGAATTAACTAGCGCGAGAAGGACATCGGACGACAGCGATGTCTGGCCTACGTCCATTTCACGGTAGTTAATGATGTCTCAAGTCCGTCATCAACAAGCCTGTTTGCCCAGTCCGCCGCAGCGCGATCCCTGGGAGGCAATATATGCACCTCCTGGGGATGCGCAATTACACCTGTTGTGCAGCGAAGCTAGTGTCAGTAGCAGCGGTTAGTGATGGTTAAGTAATCACGGAAAACAACGTTGCTCAAAAAGGTGTCGACGCTCAACGTCCTAGCAGCTAACGGGGAAACGGGAGCCGCTGACACCTCTGCTGCACGCGGTGTCAGGATTGGGGGCTCAATCCCATCGTCCGTGGTCCTTTGCCAAGATTGGAGTACGGCATGAATTCGAAGGTAGCTGGCCCATGCCGTCGTCCAACTTATTTACGCTGAGATCGTTGAGGAAGTGAAGAACTGCTTCTCATCGAGAACGGGGAAAAGGGTTTATTTACAGAAATTAACTCAGTCTAACATGACTGCTTGAGAAAAAGAGTAACAGTCCAACATGACTGCTCAAGAGAAGTGTGTCCTCAGCATTCGCACAACCACAGTTTTTATACACTCGATCCGCCGTTCCTACGACGCGGCGACTGTTCGTTTACACTTCACCAACTCGCAGCTGCTCTGAAGATCAGTTTACAGACACAAAGGCACACACATTCCGAAGCCCAAGCGACGGCGTTGAAGGGGGTGCCGTTCCGGAAAGTATCGACGCCGCTCGAGGGTCGCTCATTGTTTTGCGTCTGCCGAAACGTGAGAAGCGCAAAAATCCGTCGTTCCCGCGGCAACTTCTCCAGGCGTGTCTAATCAGCTCCGCGTTGGGGAACTCTGGAATCATTGTCCACACACCGAACTCGTCCCGTCACAATGTCGAAGGGGCTGGAGGAAGGAAGCGGGTTCCAGCGCAAAGGCCGCTTCTTTGAACGCCTCCCAGCTGCAGCGACGGAGAGGGAGAGGTGCGCGTCTTGCACCCCTTGTCGTAATCGGGTGGCAAGGTGGCAATCTTGTTGCGCAACTCGCCATTCTTGACAGCGCCTCCATGGCCCGAAAAGTCTCGACTGTCTAGCGCTGACAACCGCTAGGCAGGAAGAGAACGGCTGCTGGTCAGGGGGGGATTGATGTCTTGGCTCGCAGCGACCACTTGTGCATTGATGTCACCGCCCCAAAACATCCAACAAGGACAGCCAACTGCAAAATGAACCCTACAACACGGCTCTGCGCCGAGATGACGTGCATTGGCTCTCACTTTAGACTCGCTAGGCTTCAAAAAAAACAACAACAACATAAGTGCAGAAACAAAAAAAATGCTGCATTTCACTATGCCAATTTCTGAAGCAAATTCCTGCTGACAAATTCAGCAATCATGGAGGGAATCCTGCTAAATGAGAGGGGATCTTCTTCGCTTAAAGAAAAGCTAACACTAGTAACCCCAAAATTTAGGCGGGACCCTCAAACGCAGAATTCAAATTAGCCTGCTCAAACCATCCGCATTGCTATGCAACTTTCCCTTATATCTAACGGAGAAGTTGTACTCTTGGAGAGTGAGGCTCCATCGGAGCAAGCGGCCGTTTTTGTGTGACATTTGATTGAGCCACGTCAGAGGACAGTGGTCGGTCTCGAAGATGAACTTCGCTCCGTACAAGTAACACGACAACTTCTGGGCGGCCCAAACCAAACAAGCGCATTCCTTCTCTGAAGCGCTGTAGGCTTCCTCTCTTACATTTAGTTTACGGCTGGCGTAGAGGATAGGATGCTCCTCATTATCGTCGCCGACCTGACTAAGTACCACGCCCATACCTCTGTCGCTTGCGTCGCATTGAACTATGAATTCCTTTGTGTAGTCTGGCGCGCGAAGCACAGGGCGAGAAACCAATAGCGTTTTCAAACTTTGGAAAGCGTTCTCTTTGTCCTTATCCCAGTGTACGTTACTCGGTGCTCCCTTTCGGAGGGCGTCTGTTAATGGACTTGCCAATTGCGAGTAATTCGGAATGTACCGTTGATAGGACCCCACAAGTCCCAAAAATGAACGAAGGTCCGTTTTCGTGCGCGGCTGAGAAAGTTCTCCAATCGTAGCTATTTTCAGCTCAGCCGGCCGTCTCATGTCCTGACCGACAACATGGCCCAGATAAGTAACCTGCGAACAACCAAACCTACACTTTTCCGCTTTCATCGTTAAGTCAACTTTAAACGTACGAAGCCTCGCATTCTTGTCGTAATAGACTTTGGCGTTCATTTGAGCTATTGCCATGTTCTTTCCGACTAGTTCTTGGTTTGCACTCAGCCGTTCCAGTAAATTTAGCACGTATTCAACCACGGTTGGACTCTCCCCTCTTTCCTCCCACATCTCTCTTAACATTCTCAGTGGAGAACGGAGTGTCCTCTCATACACTAGTTCTGCTGGTGAGAACCCTGTCGCCTCATGTGGAACCGTTCGCAAAGCAAACAAAGTTGCCGGCAGACAGTTCTCCCAGTCCTCCTTGTGCTCGTAACAGAGCGCACGCAAAACTCGCTTAAGCACCGAATGCCACCTCTCTACACTGTTTGACTGAGGGTGATAGACAGAACTGTGTATTAACTTTACCCCGCACTTTTGCAAGAATGTGGAAGTCAGTGCGCTCGTGAATACTGACCCTTGATCTGCCTGAATTTCGGCTGGAAACCCAACTCGTGCAAACACTGTCAAAAGCGCGTCTACTACTTCAGTGGAGCTGAGCTCTTTCAAAGGGATTGCTTCTGGAAACTTGGTAGCCGGACACAGCATGGTAAACAAGTACCTGTAGCCTGATTTTGTTTTTGGAAGAGGCCCTACCGTGTCTATTACAAGCCGTCTGAAAGGCTCTGTTATTAAGGGCACTACCTTCAGTGGAGCTTTCCAAGTCTCTCCTGGTTTACCAGAACGCTGGCAGGCGTCGCATGATCTTACAAAGTTTTCTACATCTTTGAAACAGCCAGGCCAGTAGTATTCCATAAGCAATCTTTCCTTTGATTTGTTTATGCCTAGGTGGCCGGACCACCCATTTCCATGACAAAGACTCAAAAGGTCCTCCCGATACTTAGTAGGTATGACTAACTGATCTAAAATCCTACCCTTTCGATCTCTGTAATGCCGATACAACAATCCTCCTCTCTCATGTATCGTTACGTTGCGCCTAGCAATGCCTTCTTTAGCTGTGTCATGTAATTTTGCTAAGCTCTCATCATTCTTTTGCTCAGCTGCCAGTGACTCTCTATCCACGCGTAAGAGTTGATCGAAGTTCTTTGAGGCCGGTGATAATAACGACCCTGTCTCGCTTGTGAGCGTGTCTGCTTGCTCTTCCTGCAGGCTAGAACTCTGACACTCTAGTGCTACGCTCTCATTGAGCTGGTCAACTGGCAGGCTCTCCTCAACTGTTCTTTTGTCCCTCGGGCCTAGCTCGGATTCGGGTATTGAAGCTATCCCCTTTTCTGCTTCAGCTGGAGGAGCTTGAGCATTTTCAGCCGAAAGCGCCGCGATCTTACGAGCTTGGCCTCTGGTCAGTGCCTGTACTATGCCCTCTCCCAGTTTGAGCCCTCTGTCACGCAGTAACTGATTCGAACGATTCGAAAAGATGTAGGGATACAGCAGTGACAAAAATTTGGAAACTGCAGCCTCAGTCTCTAGCTCCCCGAATGGTCCACTGATTTTGACTTTGGCCATGGGCAGACACACGCTGTGTTCTTCTACAACCTGTTTTATCCATGCTACTTCGCCGGTGAAGTCATCTACCATCACGTAAGACGGATGGACAATGTCCAGCGTGGCGGCACTGTCTCTTAACACTCGGCATGGTTTTCCATTAACTTGCAGGTCGTGGAGATATGGACTTAAAAGTTCCATATTCTCATCCTTTTCCTCCACGTAGGAAAAAACTACGCTAGACTTCTCGCAGTTTACAGCTATATGCCCCAGTTTGTGGCATTTGTAACAGCGAATTGGTCTAACCGATTCGAATTTTCTTTTCTGTTCTTTTTGTGTGGTTTCTCCGTTAAGTTTCTCCTCGCTCTTTTCTGTGGGCTTTTCCGCCATGTCTACAGGCTCGGATCGTCTAGTTTGCGCACCCTTTTTGAACGGAAATGGTTTCCGCGGTCCATTTCGACCGTCCCAGTTTCCCTCCTCGGCGTTCAATTTTCTACGGGTTGCGTACTCTTCGGCTAATTCAGCCGCCCTTTCCACAGTGTTTACATTACCTCTGTCTTGCACCCACAGTTTCACAGCTTGGGGGATGGTTTTGTAAAACTGCTCTAGACACATGCATTCAATGATCATGTCTCTGCTGTCGTACGCTTCCGCGCTTTTAAGCCACTCGACTAGGTTGGCCTTTAAGCTATATGCAAACTCCGGATAGCCCTCGCTATCTTTCTTGCCTGTGCTCCTAAACCTTTGCCGAAAAGCTTCGGCTGAAAGGCGGTATTTCTTCAGGAGACTAGCCTTAACTTTCGCATAATCATATGCATCCTGCACACTCAATCTGGCGATTACTTCCGCCGCCTCACACGGCAACATAGACAGCAACCGCTGTGGCCATGTACTCGGACCGAAGTTCATCTTTTCGCAAGTCCTTTCAAAATTGCTTAGGAACAAGCCTATGTCGGTCCCGACCTCAAATGGCTTTATTAGCCTGTCCATGCGGTACGATTCTGCCTCACTTGATCGACCCAGAGCTCCTTCACTTCCTTGAGACAACTCCAAACGTCTGTTTTCAAGTTCAAGTTGCATTTTTCTTATCTCGCGATCTTTATCGCGTTCCTCTCTCTCTCTATCCCGTTCCTCTCTCTCTCGTTTTTCTCTGTCTCGTTCTTCTCTTTCTTTTTCCCGTTTCTCTCTCTTTTTGAGAAGTTCCAATCCCATTTCAATATCTTGCTCACTGGCCTGATTGGAAATTAGCTCCAATAATTCCGATTTGAGCATTTCCTTGCGTACATCTAGGCCCAGTTCCTCACCAACTATCAACAACTCGTCTCTCAGCAGTGTCCTTAACTCCATGACTGCTGCTTTACTGCCTTGATTCTGCTCTCTAAATCTAGCTAGGAAAACACAACCTAGCTAACACACAACAATCTAGCTTCCCTACTGTTCTAAACAGAACAACCACAAAATGAAGCCTAGAAAGTCAAAGCAAAAACCAAGCACTCACCGCAGATACAGCACCATGTCGCAAAGTCCATCTCACCGCTGTCAGCCAGTTGTCAGGATTGGGGGCTCAATCCCATCGTCCGTGGTCCTTTGCCAAGATTGGAGTACGGCATGAATTCGAAGGTAGCTGGCCCATGCCGTCGTCCAACTTATTTACGCTGAGATCGTTGAGGAAGTGAAGAACTGCTTCTCATCGAGAACGGGGAAAAGGGTTTATTTACAGAAATTAACTCAGTCTAACATGACTGCTTGAGAAAAAGAGTAACAGTCCAACATGACTGCTCAAGAGAAGTGTGTCCTCAGCATTCGCACAACCACAGTTTTTATACACTCGATCCGCCGTTCCTACGACGCGGCGACTGTTCGTTTACACTTCACCAACTCGCAGCTGCTCTGAAGATCAGTTTACAGACACAAAGGCACACACATTCCGAAGCCCAAGCGACGGCGTTGAAGGGGGTGCCGTTCCGGAAAGTATCGACGCCGCTCGAGGGTCGCTCATTGTTTTGCGTCTGCCGAAACGTGAGAAGCGCAAAAATCCGTCGTTCCCGCGGCAACTTCTCCAGGCGTGTCTAATCAGCTCCGCGTTGGGGAACTCTGGAATCATTGTCCACACACCGAACTCGTCCCGTCACAATGTCGAAGGGGCTGGAGGAAGGAAGCGGGTTCCAGCGCAAAGGCCGCTTCTTTGAACGCCTCCCAGCTGCAGCGACGGAGAGGGAGAGGTGCGCGTCTTGCACCCCTTGTCGTAATCGGGTGGCAAGGTGGCAATCTTGTTGCGCAACTCGCCATTCTTGACAGCGGTCGCTCGCGTTAAAAATGACGAAGCTCATCGCGCCAGCTCCATTTATATGTGCACGCGCTGTTTGGTCTGCCAATAAAGCCAGTGACTCGGTTACGGTTTCTGAAAGAGAGTACAGTCGTAATCGCTATGCTTAGCAGCTGAATGACGGCTCCATATACCCTGCGCTGCCGTAAAACGCGATCGCTGAAACATCTTAAGCTGCGGTGGTTCATCTATTAACGAAATAGTGGGCTTACTTTGCACCGTATTGCTAACAGAGTGACTCAGTCTGACACGGTGCGCACGACACACTTTTGTAGTAAAGCTTTACACGCTAATGATCGTCTAGCAACGTTTCAGAACCAGTTTGTGTCATGCATTTTACATTAATGCGCCCTTAAGAATCTGCGTACTATGTCTGTAGTATTCCCCTGCTCAGCACGAGGTCGTCGACTCCGCCAAGCCTTTCTCATTAATCAACGCTTTGGAGGTCGTAGGTTGGACGTCCGGCCGAGGCGGCCGCATTTCTATGGAATCGGAATGCAAACGCGCTCGTGTAGCAAGCTTTTGATCCACGTTGAACAACGAAAGTTGAAGTGCTCCGTCTATCGGCAAATCGCATTACGCCGATGCTTTACGAGATACGATGCCCGGTACTATCGGGTTCACGCAAACGTAGCGTATCTATAGACAATTGCGGTTTTCCATCGTGACTCTGCGTAATTTATTCAAGTCGCGTGAAAACATCCGATGGACAGCAGTGGTAGCTGAACAGGGTGCACGAAAGTATTACATGAGGAACGCGTTTAGCTGTCGCAGGGAGTGTTAGTGTCATCATTGCACACTGCATTACTTTTTTTAATGGCTCATGAAGTGGAAAATCCGACGGCGCGGCTGGAGATGGTGCAGAGTCACGGGGTCACAGAGACACACTCTTGACACTACTCAGGATTCGTCGTCTTATTCCATAGCTGGCTCCGATGCCGCTCACCATGCCTGCGTTCCCGTACTGCCCCTCCATCTACGAGGGCGCTGACGGCACTGGCCCACTGCCAGTCGGTGCGGCGATTTCGGCGAGTTCTGTCGTGCGCTCCGACGGACGAACATTCGACTATGACTTCTAAGCCCTCGGCTGCGCCCTGCTCCTCTGGACCACCACTCGTATACGCGAAGGAGTCGCGTTGTGCGAGTAATGATACATGGCAACGTAAACAATACCACTACGCTTCGTAAAACGAGTCATCGTCTGCAAGACGCCGCAATGTTTTCGCATTCTTCTACGTAGGGATAGTTGCCATTGCCTTTTTTGGTGGATACTTGGCAGTGTGATTGGAGCAAGCCAGGATGGCAGGGCCGTGCGAGACACTACTTTGTATAAGTTACATGGTTTCTCAAGTTACCTACGCAGATTATTTTGAAAATTTTCTTAAACCTCGATTATTTTGCAAGAACAGCTTACGCGATGCAATGAAATTGTACACCTAGCATAAACCTTTTATCCAATTTACGCTAAAAGAATATGCACCGTCTATGCTTAATACAAAATCAACTAAACTTAGCACACATTGATGAATCCGCCATTCCAGTGCGATAGCTGTAAGAGTTTGTGAATGCTACTCCTACCCCCAGCCGACACAGCAGTGTTGCGTCACATCGTGAAAGGTTCGCTGGTAATTTTTAAGTTTCATTGATGGGTCGAGCCTGTATAAGCGACACTTAAGAGGAAGCTTTAGCTCGTGTGCTCCTATCTAAATACATGTAAAAGGAGAATTCGTTTTTCTCGGCAACCACTGCACCAAATTTGACGAGGTTTGCTGCATTTAAAAGAAAAACTTAAAATCTAGTGACTGTTGGCTTTGAATTTTCGATTTAGGTTGTAAATGTATTATAAAAAATTGGCAAAAATCGGAAATTTTCAGAAAACGAAACTATCAAGTTTAGAACTCCGTAGCCCAGCGAGAAAAAATGATATCGCTATTCTGTGAATTGTATCTGATAGCAAATCTAAAGCGGACAAAATTGATATGATACACATGAACCTCAAAAAGTGTAATAACATGTAATTACAACTTTTGCAGAACCCTTGTAAACAATGTAACAAATTCACGTAAGATATGAAGTGACATATCAAATTTGTCCGCTTTGAATGGTCTAATAGATGCCGTTTACAGAACCGCGATCTCAGTTCTTGACGCAGAGTTATGACTTTGTAAACTTCGTGCTTCTATTTTTTTCAAACTTCTGAATTTTTGAATATCTTTTTCACAAAATTCGAGCCCTAAATCAAACTTCCGCTTCCAACAGTCACTAGAATTTAACTTTCCCTTTTAAATGCAACAAATTTCATTAAAATCGGTCCACGGGTTATCTCAGAAAAACGTTTTTGCGTTTTTACATGTATTTGAATAGGCCGCGACGCGGCCTATTCAAATACATGTAAAACGCAAAAACGTTTTTATGAGATAACTGCTCGACCGATTTTGATGAAATTTGTTGCATTTGAAAGAGAAAGTTAAATTCTAGTGACTGTTGGAAGCGGAATTTCGATTTAGGGCTTGAATATTTTTAATCGATTTTCAAATATTTGACCGTTTGAAAAAAATAGAAGCACGAAGTTTACAATGTCATAGCTCTGCATCAAGAACTGATATCGCGGTTCTGTAAAGGGCATCTATTAGATCATTCAAAGCGGACAAATTCAATGTGTCATTTTACATCTTACGTGAATTTGTTACGTTGGTTACAACGGTTTTGCAAAAGTTGTATTTCCCTATGATTAAATTTTTTTTATATTCATGTGTAACATATCAATTTTGTCCGCTTTAGATGTACTATTAGATGCTATTCACAGAATTCTATTGTCGTTTTTAGTGGTTGAGTTACAGAGTTGTAAACTTGATAGTTTCGTTTTTCGAAAATTTGCGATTTTTGCCAATTTTTAATAAAAAATTGACAACCTAACTCGAAAATTCGAAACCAACAGTCACTAGATTTTAACTTTGTCTTTTAAATGCAACAAACCTTGTCAAATTTAGTGCAGTGGTTGCCGAGAAAAACGAATTCTCCTTTTACATGTATTTAGATAGAAGCACTGGAGCTAAAGCGTCCTCTTAAGTTCTGTGGTGTATGCCAGTAAGTTAACGTGATGGTACGAGCGAGACCATGTAGCTCTCTTGCAGCGTCGACTCTCGATAAAGGTATAAGGAGTGTCGGTGCGCCAGCCTGGCCACTGACACTTTTTCTCAACTAAACAAAATCTGCGGGTGCCACGCACTGTGGAAATCGATTTAAGCGAAGCTTTGTACGCTGTTTTCTTTGATCGACAACTATGAGCAGGGATGCTGGCGGCGAACGTGTAATTTGTTCAGCGTTCACTCCAATAGAAAAGTGGTGAGTTGACGTTAAACGTTACTTTGCGTGAACCATTGTTCTTTGTCTGCGTAGCCCACAGAGCACACAGGAGGCTGTGTTTGCTTGAGACAGTATTCTGCGTCATTGTTCATAATCTAAGGAGGTTGACTATTATGATTACCTCGCATCGGGACAGAAGTGTTAAGTTTTAATTAAATTATGGGCTGTACGTAAATAATATAGTTATTATAGTATAGCCCTATGTGTACACAGTATACATACATTCGCGGTGTGCACCACATTTCGCTGCGAAGCAAAGATGCTCCTGTTCCGCGCGATGCTTCTTTCGGGCCTGGGTGTCTTCGACGCAGAGTGCGCGATTTGGAGCCATTTTGCTGGCGCGTGTTTACGGGCACCTTCTGCATACGTGGCAAGCATGCCGTGGAGAGGCCAGCTCCGAGCGCTCTCTTCAGGCTATGGGCGATTGCAATGTCCACACTACCATAGTCCTGCATTTTTGTCGCATAGGAAAGCAAGCACAGCACGTGCCATACGCACAAACTGTGAAACGCTGCCGCGGTCGCGCCGGTCATGATGCGTGGATTGCAAGAAGCCCAGCGGCGCGAGCGAGTAAGATCACAGAAGCAACAGCGGCAGCGCGCGGAAAGTCGGGAGAAAAGGCAAAGAAAACTTCTCTCTATTTAAGGTCATCCAGCCACTAGCGGCAACCATCATCCAATCTACAGAAAGACTATCAATGCAAGGAACGCGAATGTGCACAGTGCACTATTGAACGGTTTCTTATTTGCTTTTTCTTTCTTGTGTTTATGCGCCGGGGGTATACGACGTTGGCTATCAGTCACACACATTTCCCACGCAGGCGTGCTTGCGAGAGAGAGACAGAGAGAGAGAGAAGGGAAGAAGGAAAGGCAGAGAGGTTAACCAGATTGAGTCCAGTTTGCTACCCTACACGTGGGGACGGGAATGGAGAGTGAAAGGGAAAGAGAGAAAACATGAGTCTATACCGCACTTTCACATGCACTAGGTTAGGTGTAGGGTGTCTATAGGCGGGCACTCAAGTCTATTGCCTTCAGGTAGTGAAGAAGCGCTCGAACTGCTTTCTGGGCTAACGAACTGTGAGGCCAGGCTCCCAAGATCTTTGCTTCTGTAAAATGGCCAGTCATCCAGTCTATTCAAGACACACTGGAGAGTCTGGCATTGGCTGTCAAAGCGAGAACAGTGGCGAGATTCGTCACGATGTCGAAGGTTCTCGGCGAGCTCGTAAACTGCGCCAGTGGATTCTTTTACGCAAAGCGAAGTGGCGGGATTGCGATTATTTTAGCAGCTACTGGCATAATGATAACGTAATATCTGCCAAGCTACTAAGGCTAAGCCTCCTGGTCTAGAACACATTCGTTTAGTACCGCGTGCCTAACCTGAATGAAAGTGTCTGTAGATTTTCTCAGAAAAAAAAGTAGCTTATTATTTGTATCGCTCGAACACGAAGAAAGCTTCACAGAATTGAGAGTGTGTTATCGAGGCTGTGGTAGCCGTTAAAGGTACCTTGAAGCCGTGAAGGATACCTGGATGAAGGCCACATTAACCAAGCACATCAGCCATTGGTCAATATTAGCTATAGCAGAAACGGGGTCGAGTCCACCGATTCTGGGGGCAGCTTCACTGTTTTCAGAATGCTCGTGCTCTCAGCCCTGAGAAATATTCAACGAAGTTGAAAGGAGAGATCGGGAATGCTTTGTAAGCTGCAGGGCGTCGTGTTGTACTTGCGACGTCACAACAAAACACGTCTGGCTTGAGCGCTCCCAACGAGCTCGCATGTGGTACGCCCGGCGAACCATCGGGCGTACTTCGGCCACTCCAAAGAGCCGTGCCTAGAGAACGCTTTGGAAGTCTCTCACGGTATGAAAGTCGTAGCGCCATGTGAGACGTTGTTATGTGCGCAGCGTTCAATAACCCTGGTCGTTGTCGACGGGAGGCTTTGCCCGGTCTGCACTTTGACAGTTCGCGCGGGCTTCACCATCTCCGCTTTCTCAAGTTTCTATGGTTTTTGAGTAAGGGTGGGATAAAGGTTTGAGTAAAGGTGCCTGGTCTATTTGATACGTGGGAAGGTTAGGCCGGAGCGCATAGTCTTTCGCACGCATATGATCACTCGCTTGCCCTTGGGACACGGGAAGACCTCGACCGAACCAAGTTGTATTCTGGAATAGACGTGTTCGTTGCCGATGTTACGCAGGACTGCCGTATTCGGCGTCTACCACTTTCGAGGCTATCGCTTTCACCGTAATGTGATTGGCTAAGCCGGCGGACAGAACGTCGGCATGGGGCCTCGAGTTTCATTCGTTTTAGCAGTGGCCGCGTTCTAGTTAGGGTGAAACGGTGCAGAAACAATCTGCGCTTAGATTTAAGAGCGCACTAAATAACCCCATGTGGCTCCAATTAATGTGGAACTCATGACTGCGCCAGCTCACATAGCTCCAGTGTTGCTTTTGGGCGCTGAAGACCACGAATCAATCTTCTTGATGGATTGAAGACCATGAATCAATCATTCCCACCGTAGTCTATACGGCGTTCTAAAACGAGGATATACCTGATAGCGATGAATTGAGTGAACTGCCCCAGTTAGCAGTATACTATGTATATTCAGTCACTGGTAGTTTCAAAACATTTATTAAGTTGCTGTACAGAGCTAAGTGAAATGTGTTCGGCCGTTGAACAGACCTTGTCGCCGTCTCTTCACGCTGTCGTCTGTCGGAATTGTCCTCCCACACATATTTCCGTAGAGCTTAAGCGTGCCCCATGTAGGAGCATCAATTTGTTTAAAATGCGTAAGCATTTCTGTGCCTAGTCAACGAGGAAACGCGTCTGTCCACCCGTACATCCGTCCACGCGTATGTCCGTTGCTCCATCCGTCCGTCCGTCCGTCACGCATGACGATCACACTCAACATAGGGCCACAGGAGCGAGCGAATTTACCTTCGGGCTGCCTTTCTGCTTCAACACGAACTAAGCGGCGAAGACAGCACTCGGTGCACTCTGTCCCCATTGCAGATCGCTTTCAAGTTAGGGCCGCTGGAGTACGGTTGATCATGCTTGATAGCGGTTTGACGCCGATGGACACGGCGCTAAAGAGCCCATAATGGCTTTTAATGATCCGAACGTCATCAGTGCATCTGGAGCCGCCCCCTGCAGTAGTTTGCTTGCGTCATCAATTCACCTTGTGTCGCAGTCCGCAGCAGTTCGTGTTGCCGCAGGGCTGTCGTTTATATTAGGCGGATCAAGTTTCATAACGTTGATAATGACACCGGTCTGCGTGGTGGTGATTAAGGGGCACAATGCTTATGCATACCTAGAGTACTTCCAGAGGAGTTTCTGCGGGAATTCTTTTATTTTCTTATTGCGCAGGATAGCGTATACCTACTTGAGGTTATTGAATGTGGACTGCATGGAGGAATATGTTCTTACTTTCTCTATTCCTAGGAGGTGGCTTCACAGGCAGTGGTATAAGCATTTTCGACGCAGGCCCTTTGTCCATGACCATGATTTCTGCGCTACGTATTGTCGAAAGTTTCTGACAACATCAATAAATCATCACGGTGTGTGAAAGAAAAAGCGAAACAACGAACAGAGTAGGGTAGACTTGAGAAACTCATGTAATCATTCGTATTGGCGCGGTAGTGTGCATATGCGTAATGGCTTGCGTGCAAATTGTTTTGAGGCTACAAAAAAACAAAAAGTGCCTCTGGCTTTCAAGGCTCCCTTAAGAGCGTGGCTTCTAGGAAAACTTGGAGGCAAGAAAGCAATGGGATTTGAAGGCAAGGAGAGCGTAGGACACACAGAGAAACATACGGCAGCACTCTAGTAACTGATACGTCGTAACTACTACTACTACGTCGTCGGCAAGGATTGACTTCTCACCTTGTAAGTAGTACGTCATCGGTTTCTCTAACAATGTTAAATTGATGTGGTAAAGAGAAGGTGGTGCAAGGCGAAGGGGATCCTTACAGCGACCTGTTCTAAGTTTAGTGCAGAGGCAAGCCTCTGTTCTTCCTGCGAGTAGTCAGAAAACTGTCCGGATGGGTATCCGGTGATCCAGCAATGTGGTTGAACACGCGCAGAAAGAACTGAAAAAGACAGAATTCTTGGGTGCTTTTTCCTAGAGCCCAAGACGGAAGTTGTAGCCCCGGAGAAAAGCCTTCGCTCAGAAATTTTATGGCGACGGTGTCGGGCGCTCCGTGCAATACCTCCTGTGTGTCTGGGGCAAAGAGAGTGCAAGCACCAGAGAAGGTTCTGGCACCGGAGGTGTGTTTGCGCACGGCGCGCTGCCACCTTCTTTCATTGTCACTGGAGATACGCTATAACTTTGCTGGCTTCTTCGACGTCTGCGTGATTCTGCTGTGCTGGAGATGGTTAAAAAAGAAAGGCGAATGGCAAGAAATGTAAAAGCGACAAAATACAGAGAACAGAAGCGAATAAAGGAAAAGCGAGTACGATGTAACGGCGATGTTCAACCTTTTCCTGTCAGAAAGTGACGTGATTTGGTTTTCAAATGGCGCAGTGCGCTTCAGTGGACCGATATGCGGCGAGGCGTTGCCATCGCTTCCCGCGCCTCACCCCTTCTTCCCCAGTTCCGCTACCCAACTGCTTTTCCAGAAGCACACAGCAGGAAGAAGCGCCGGCTGGGATCTCGACCTGGGGCTTCAACAAAGCGCCAGCACTCAGGGCCTTTATCGATGCCTATTTACATTATCTTTCTTTTCTTCGGTAATGCCCTTCTTGCTCATTTCACGACCTGCGTATGTCCTTCTCTCGTTCCACATCGCCATGTCGTCTTCTGTTGTGTGTCCTAGAATATTGCGTGCGTGTGTGTGTCTGTGTGTCATCGACTACTTGCGCCTTCGCTTTTCGTTGTAGTAGTTCTCGCTCTGGTTACATATTTTGTCAGCCAGTCAAAGCCTCCCCCATCCCCGTTCTTCCGACGATTTTTCTCATCCTCTACCTCTCTCCGAAGGTTTAGATTTTTCGCTTCCGTGGTACCGCTGCAGCTTTCCTACGACACAGTTTGCTCAATACGTCCAATTCTGTATTCATTTGCAAGTATCGTCGAGGCCACCTCCTGCAATGTGCCCTCATTGACTACTGCCAGCATTTTTTCCTTGCGACAACAGTTAAAGGATCTAGATTTTTTCTCTCTCTTAAAGCACTGTAAATATTAGGCAGCATCTTTTTTCCCACTAACGTAGCTTTCTGTAGTAGCGGCTGCGTTTTCCAGTACATTCAGCAAGACGGCAAGCAGCCAGATGCCCAAGCAGGCTACATGCCCAATTGCCACCCAGTCGCCACGCAGCCAGCCTAGTAGCCACATTTGCCACATGCCCACTTGCACATACTTAGTGTTGAGTGTTGTCTAATAGACAAGACGACAGCATAAACAACAGCTATAGGACCAGCGTATAGTGGAGGGAATGACAAGAAAAAGCTTCCGACGAAAGCGAAAAAATCCAGCGTTCCGTCTGTCCGGTTTCGCTCCTCTGTTTCCCCAAGCGCGGTAGAAAAATAAAGAAATCTGTTTGGCATATGGCGGACTTTGTTCGAAATAATGAGACACCTGCTGAGTAGTATTAATATTACTTTTGCAACATCATCTGTTGTTAATATGCATGACAGATCTGAGTGTCGTTTTCTTTGCTTGTCTCCATACTGCTGATTTCTTAATATGCAAGCTAAGTAACTTGCTTTGGTTTATCAATTTTGTGTTTGTGTCCTTTGCGTTATTTTATTCCTCCTATTCTGCTTTATTGTTATCATTCCCACATGCACTGTTGTTCCCCCTCCTGATGCCATAAAATGGGTTTTAGGACTTAGTCAAGCTGCTGACGCAGCTTTTTTCCTCAGGACCTGTCCATATTCAAATGTATGTTGTATATGGGAAATAAAGCACTTTACTTACTTACTTAATTTACTTACTTTTACTTACTTACATACTTTGCTTACTTTTACCTACCTTACTTATTTTTACTTACTTTAACTTTTACTTACTTAGGCCCGTATTCAGAAACAGAACTTAATTTGGGCGTCAATAAGTGCGGGAAAAGTACAAGTGTTAGGAAAGTTTTAGGCGAGTTCTTCAGAAACGACACTTAAGTATCACTTTCGAAAGTAACACTTTTCGAGTCAAGTATGTCGTCTGGTGTCGAGGATCCGTAAATATTTGACGTGTACGATAGGTTCAATCGCAAAAAAATAATTTTTGCAGCCGAGTAATGTGGATATAACTGTTGCAGTGCTTGCTCGCGCATTCTTCTGAGTAAAATACAGAGAACGGTTTGGTTTTAGCGCTTTACTCAAACTCGTCTGGCCACAAGTTCACGTTCGCTCTCGCAGCCACTGCGGTTCTGCGTGTCGCCGTCCCGACTTCTTCTCTTTTTTTTTTTTTTTTTGCTGCTGAAAACTTGCGGTGTTCTTGCGCAGAGAGTGTGTGTGCGTTGCGTGTTTTCAACTCGCGCGGACGATGGAAAAAAGGAAAACAATCTTTTCCGAGGAAGAACGCGCCGTGCTCCTTGAGTTCGTTTCCCGCCATCGCAGCCTTTCGACAGTGAAAAACCTCCGCGTCATCTCCTCCGGGACTAGTGATGGGTACATGAGTGCGGTCAATGCACCCGCTCACACCAGGAAACCGTGCGATGGTGTAGAACTCCTCCATTACTGATGCCAAATCATTACCATTTCGCAACTTCACGCGCTGCGGGAACAAAGTCTCGGCAATCATTCTTGACATTCGTGCTATGATTCGAGACACAGTTGCTTGCGAAACATTAACGCGGTTCCCGGTGACAACCTCAAATGTTCCGGCGCCGTAGAATCGCAGCGCGATTAGAAGCTGCAACAGCAGTGGTACGCGGTGACCGCGTTCATTGTCTTTGCGGACCAGTGGCAGCATTTCCAAAAGCCGTAGCACCGCTTGCTTGGAAAAGCGGTACCGCCACGAGAATTCTGCGTCGTTGTATACTTCCATGGGATTCTGTCGATCCTTAAGCCGTGGCCGTAATGGCGACACGTATCGGTATGCCTCATCCTTCGTAATATTGCGCACACGTCCGGCGAACTCCGCAAAGTCGTCGAGGCGGCCGTAGTAGGCGGTCTTCTTGCTTGCTAGGCGAGAGTAGCGAAAGTCACACTTAAGGTTGCCAATGACCGTACTTTACTTTCCGGCACTTAAGTGTCGATTAAAGTTTACTTTAGGTACAAGATTTGTCTATGAAAGGCGTTAAGCATCAACCGGCTACTTAACTCATAAGTTAAGGGTAAGTTCCGTTTGTTAATACGGGCCTTACATTTACATACTTACTTTTACTTACTTACTTTTACTTACGTACTTACTTACTTTCACTTTTACTTACTTGCTTACTTTCACTTACTTTTACTTACTTACGTTTACTTACTTTTACTTACTTACCTACCTACCTTTACTTACTTTTACTTACTTACTTACTTTACTTACTTTTTACTTACTTACTTACTTTTACTTACTTACCGTTACTTACTTTTACTTACTTACTTTTACTTACTTTACTTACTTACATTTACTTACTTACTTTTGCTTACTTACTTTTACTTACCTACTTTTACTTACTTACTTTCTTACTTACTTTTACTTACTTACTTACATTCACTTACTTTTACTTACTTGCTTACTTTCACATACTTTCACTTACTTGCTTACTTTCACTTACATTTACTTACTTACTTACGTTTACTTACTTTTGCTTACTTTTACTTACTTACCTACTTACCTTTACTTACATTTACTTACTTACTTTTACTTACTTACTTTTAGTTACTTTACTTCCTTACTTTTAATTACTTACTTTTACTCACTTACTTTTACTTACTTACCTTTACTTACTTACTTACTTTTACTTAGTTTTAGTTACTTACTTTTACTTACTTACTTACTTACTTTTACTTATTTACTTACTTTTACTTACTTACTTTCACATACTTTCACTTACTTGCTTACTTTCACTTACTTTTACTTACTTACTTACGTTTACTTACTTTTACTTACTTACTTACGTTTACTTACTTTTACTTACTTACTTTTACTTACTTACTTTTGCTTACTTACTTACTTTTACTTACT
This sequence comes from Dermacentor albipictus, assembly GCF_038994185.2. Taxonomy (NCBI): domain Eukaryota; kingdom Metazoa; phylum Arthropoda; class Arachnida; order Ixodida; family Ixodidae; genus Dermacentor; species Dermacentor albipictus. The sequence goes on from NC_091822.1 coordinate 170,764,563, forward strand.
TGCTTACTTACTTACTTACTTTTACTTGTTTACTTACTTTTACTTACTTACTTTTACTTATTTACTTACTTTTACTTACTTACTTACTTTCTTACTTACTTTTACTTACTTACTTACATTCACTTACTTTTACTTACTTACTTAGTTTGACATACTTTCACTTACTTGCTTACTTTCACTTACATTTACTTACTTACTTACGTTTACTTACTTTTGCTTACTTTTACTTACTTACCTACTTACCTTTACTTACATTTACTTACTTACTTACTTTTACTTACTTTTTACTTACTTACTTACTTTTACTTACCTTTACTTACTTACTTTTACTTACTTACTTACTTTTAGTTACTTTACTTACTTACTTTTACTTACTTACTTTTGCTTACTTACTTTTACTTACTTACTTTTACTTACTTACTTACCTTTACTTACTTACTTACTTTTACTTACTTACTTTTACTTACTTACTTACTTACTTACTTTCACTTACTTTTACTTACTTACTTACTTTCACATACTTTCACTTACTTTTACTTAGTTACTTACGTTTACTTACTTTTACTTACTTACTTACGTTTACTTACTTTTACTTACTTACTTACATTCACTTACTTTTACTTACTTACTTGCTTTCACATACTTTCACTTACTTGCTTACTTTCACTTACATTTACTTACTTACTTACGTTTACTTACTTTTGCTTACTTTTACTTACTTACCTACTTACCTTTACTTACATTTACTTACTTACTTACTTTTACTTACTTTTTACTTACTTACTTACTTTTACTTACCTTTACTTACTTACTTTTACTTACTTACTTACTTTTAGTTACTTTACTTACTTACTTTTACTTACTTACTTTTGCTTACTTACTTTTACTTACTTTTACTTACTTACTTACCTTTACTTACTTACTTACTTTTACTTACTTACTTTTACTTACTTACTTACTTACTTACTTACTTACTTTTACTTATTTACTTACTTTTACTTACTTACTTACTTACTTTCACTTACTTTTACTTACTTACTTTCACATACTTTCACTTACTTTTACTTAGTTACTTACGTTTACTTACTTTTACTTACTTACTTACGTTTACTTACTTTTACTTACTTACTTTTACTTACTTACTTTTGCTTACTTACTTACTTTTACTTACTTTTTACTTACTTACTTTTATTTACTTTTATTTACTTGCTTACTTTCACTAAATTTCACTTACTTTCTTACCTAATTTTACTCACTTACTTACGTTTACTTAGCTACTTTAACTTACTTTCTTACTTATTTTTACTTACTAAATTACTTGTACTTACTTACTTACTTTTACTTACTTACTGACTTACTTTCACTTACTTTTACTGACTTACTTGCTTACTTTCATTTACTTTTACTTATTTGCTTACTTACTTTTGCTTACTTACTTACTTTTACTTACTTAATTACTTACTTGTACTTACTTACTTAACTTTACTTACTTTTACTTACTTACTTTATTTCACTTACTTTTACTTATTTACTTACCTTTACTTACTTCATTTTACTTACTTACTTACTTAGCTGTACTTACTTACTCACTTTTCTTACTTACTTAGTTTTACATACTGACATTTACTTACCTACATTTACTTACTTTCTTACTTACTTTTACTTACTTACTTTTACTTACTTATTTACCTACTTACTTAGTTACTTTTACCTACTTAATTTTGCTTACTTACTTACTTTTACTTAGTTACTTAGTTTACTTACTTACGTTTACTTACTTACTTTTACTTGCTTACATTTACTTACTTACTTTTACTTACTTTTACTTACTTACTGACTTTTGCTTACTTACTTACGTTTACTTACCTACTTTTACTTATTTTCTTACTTACTTTTACTTACTTCCTTTGCTTACTTTCACTTACTTTTACTTACTTTCTTGCTTAATTTTACTTACTTATTTTTACTTACTTAATTACTTACTTGTACTTACTTACATTTACTTACTTACTTACTTTTACTTACTTTTACTTACTTACTTTTACTTGCTTACATTTACTTACTTACTTACTTACTTACTTTTACTTACGTACTTACTTACTTTCACTTTTACTTACTTGCTTACTTTCACTTACTTTTACTTACTTACGTTTACTTACTTTTACTTACTTACCTACTTACCTATACTTACTTTTTACTTACTTACTTACTTTTACTTACTTACCGTTAATTACTTTTACTTACTTACTTTTACTTACTTTGCTTACTTACATTTACTTACTTACTTTTGCTCACTTACTTACTTACTTTTACTTACTTACTTACTTACTTTTACTTATTTACTTACTTTTAGTTACTTTTACTTACTTAATTACTTACTTTCTTACTTACGTTTACCTACTTACTTACTTACTTTCACTTACATTTACTTACTTACTTAGTTTCACACACTTTCACTTACTTGCTTACTTTCACTTACATTTACTTACTTACTTTTGCTTACTTACTTACTTTTACTTACTTTTTGCTTACTTACTTCCTTTTATTTACTTTTACTTACTTACTTACTTACTTTTACTTACTTTTACTTACTTTTACTTGCTTACTTTTACTTACTTACTTACTTTTACTTGCTTACACTTACTTACTGACTTACTTTCACTTACTTTTACTTACTTACTTGCTTACTTACTTTTACTTACTTTTACTTACTTACTTACGTACATTTACTTACTTACTTACGTTTACTTACTTACTTTTACTTACTTTTACTTACTTACTGACTTACTTTCACTTACTTTTACTTACTTACTTGCTTACTTACGTTTACTTACTTTTACTTACTTACTTACGTACATTTACTTACTTACTTACGTTTACTTATTTTTACTTACTTACTTTTACTTACTTAATTACTTACTTTTGCTTACTTTTACGTACTTAATTACTTAGTTTTACTTACTTCCTTAGTTTCACTTACTTTTACTTACTTACTTGCTTACTTTCACTTACTTTTAATTACTTTTACTTACTTTTGCTTACTTACTTACTTACTTACTTTTACTTGCTTACTTACTTACATTTACTTGATTACTTACTTTTACTTACTTACTTAATTACTTACTTTTATTACTTTTACATACTTACTTAGTTGTATTTACCTTTACTTACTTACTTTTACTTACTTACTTACTTACTTACTTACTTTTACTTGATTACTTACTTTTATTACTTTTACGTACTTACTTAGTTTTATTTACGTTTACTTACTTACTTTTACTTGCTTACTTACGTTTACTTACCTACTTTTACTAACTTACTTACTTTTACTTACTTAATTACTTACTTGCACTTACTTACTTACTTACTTTTACTTACTTGCTTGCTTACTTTCACTTCCTTTTAGTTACTTACTTACTTACTTACTTTTACTTACTTGCTTTTACTCACTCACTCACTCACTCACTCACTCACTCACTCACTCACTCACTCACTCACTCACTCACTCACTCACTCACTCACTCACTCACTCACTCACTCACTCACTCACTCACTCACTCACTCACTCACTCACTCACTCACTCACTCACTCACTCGCATACTTACTTTACTGACTTACTTACTTACTTACTTAGTTACACGATCTGCGTCCTGAAATGTTTCTGTCTTGGATATGCCTCATCACTTCTTCGTTTTTTCCGCTGCGCTTCATCGACACTCCGCGGAAGTTTTTATGAAACGTAAAGCTTTGTGCGTGCGTGCGTGTGCGTGTGCGTGTGTGTGTGTGTGTGTGTGTGTGTGTGTGTGTGTGTGTGTGTGTGTGTGTGTGTGTGTGTGTGTGTGTGTGTGTGTGTGTGTGTGTGTGTGTGTGTGTGTGTGTGTTTCAGTCGAGGAGTGGCGCAGATCTGCTCGAGAAACTGTTTAGAGTCGAGGATCGCTTTAGGATACGAGACCCAAGATCACCACATTTTTTTCGTAGCCGTTAAGAATTAACGCGGCATTCACGTGGCCTTACAGAACACACGATGTACGCTGAGAGCTGTTCTACCAAAACATGTAGACTTTTCATAAAAAGTGCATTAGATGACAACTTCAAGAAACCACTTAGTAGCGTTGTCGTTCCCTTTTTTTACTAGTTTTACAATAATGTGGTTACTTATACGAGGACGGCTGATTGGCAAAAGAAACGTAGGAGAAATGGGTCACCCAGCTTATGAAAACTCCCGGAACCGCAATCGGCAAAGCGCGAGTGGGCCAGGAACAAGGCTTTCGTGGCAAAGCGATGATCACGTATGAAACGCTTGCCCGTTGTTTAATGGGGCTTGCGAGAGAAAGCCAAGGGAGAGCGGTGGAGACAAGCGGAAGAGAGAAAGAAACGGGAGAAGTGCTTACCACGTATAAGAAGGTTTCTCTGAGATATCCAGCGGAAGACAGCTAGGAATTACGTTAACGAGAAGCCATGAGTTTGTCGAGGAAATAGGCGGATCGTTATGCTCTCGGCGCCACAAAAAGTGCCGAGAGAAATCTGGAAGCCGGGTAAGTGGTACTGTAGGACTCTTCAAAGAAGCACACTAAACAAACTGGTTTTATTGTGGGCGAACTCGTTCCCGGAAACTCAATTCTAAAGCACTTTCACACAGTTTACAAGAAGAGTTAACAGCAGCCTATTAAACAGTGAACCACGTCTCCACACCGCACTCTCACGCGACCCGACGACCCCGAGCCACGCCGTGACTTCGCATTGGACGGCGGACTCGGGCTCTGCCGTGTGCGCGTGCGCGAGAGACACGCGCTGTCTCGCCATGCACGAGGCGTCGCTGGCGCTCTTGTAATGGCGATGCGATAAGTAATGCCTTGGGGCTTTAGAGATGAGGTGCTTGGAAGGGTACCTCACGAGAGTGCTCGTAACTTGCATGTGGCGAGCTGTCGGCGACAATACGAGAGAAAAGTGAAATGAACATAAACCGAGGGCAAACTTCTGCCCACTTCACACTTTCTTTTGCTGTACAGTTGCCCAGGCTTTCCCTTTCCTACCATTGCAGTGTAGTGACTCTGTGATCGAAGAGAACACGTTCACAGCGAGTGTCGTGGCGTGGGACGTTCTCGCAGCTGTTTTGAAGATTCACGCTACACCCTGTGCGCCGCGCGAAATGCGCGCCGAATGGGAACGGCAGGATTCAGAGTGAGGTGTGAACCTAACAGAGTCGCTGATACTTAGGGAGCGCTGAAGCAGCATACACAGATGTGACGTACGCACACACAACACACAGGCACACACACGTGCACATAGGCACACAGAAGCACATACACACGCACACACACACACGAGTGCGCACGCACACCCGCACACGCATACACACACACGCACACACAGCGCACACGCGCACTCACACACACGCACGAACACGCACACACATGCACACATGCGCACACACACACACCACGAGGTACAGGCAAACTATATCACCCCTCAGCACTACCAGACGAAAGTCGTGGCCCGATCGAAAACGCGTGTAACGTGTGCATACGCCTAATACGTTCGAAGACATCTGTTTTTCGTTATGCAAAACTGTAATTTTAAAAAGTTGACCGACAAAAGCGTAACCCATGCACAGAACGCCAGCACTGCTTATTGAATTTGTGCCACCGGGCCATCATTCACGCCAGCCAACGCCGTTGCCGATATGCAAGGGGGAAGAGAAAAGCGCCCGGGGTAACGGCTTTTATTTAGTTATACCAACGGCGCGACGAGGCTTAGGTTGAGGGAAAAACAGCGGCCTAAATAAAGAACCAGAATGTGTACAGCGCGGGTTCCAAAGAAAATTCCACAGCGTGCGTTACAGGGTTCTCGTTGTGGAAATGGGTTATTCCTACCTGCATATCGCGATTTCAACGAATCGTCTGTCAATAAGAAACGCGCGAGAGAGAAAAAAATAAATACAAGGAGCTTTGTACAAAGAAAACTTAGGCAGGTGCGAATTCGAGAAGCCTAAGACTGAAGGAGAAAGAGTGTGCGAAGCGAAATAAACAAAAGTAGGTAAAATATGAAATTTGACTGATAAGGGCCGAGGGGAAAAACGTCTTGCGGAAATGAGGCTGCATGCATTCAGAACTGCAGGGGTGAGGGAGCTGATCGATGGATTAAATGTGGGTTCATGTGCCTGGCTGTATGTGTGTATATGTCTATGTACGTGCGTCTGAGGGAGAGTTGGAGGTGGGGGGTGGGCCGCGTCAAGTGAAGAACGGGGATATTGTAATAGTCAAATAAGGTTGTTACGAATGAAAAAAAAAGAACGAAAGTTAACCAGGGAAGAGTTGTGGTATGGCTCGAGATTTATGGCTGAGGGAGAGTGCGGTGTAGAGTGGCCGTTCGGAGCTAATTAGCGGAATTCCTCGAACTCCTGCTGTTGATCGCTTTCCCGTGCATACCCAAACGCGCGCTACACATAGTACCGAAGCGCAAGAATGGACTCGGTACTACGTGTTGCTGGGCTAGTCGGTTCATACTGAACACTTCTCGACCATATGACACATATGGCCACTTAGCGCAATATGTATATAAAAAATGGGAGAATGGCAAAAATTAACATAGGTTCGAGTGAGTGGACGCTACGAAAGAAATCTGAAAATGGGGCAAATGAAAAGGAGAAAGAAAGGACAGAAAGAAAGCAATAAACGAAAGTTTGAGTAAGAGAGGCTCAGATACAGGAAGTGCGTGTGAATGCGGAATTATTGGGCCCGGAAGAGGTTAGTATGCAGGGAGTGTGCTCTAGCGTTTCTCTCCTTCTTTGCACTCCCTCGCTTCCCGCTGAATCGCTTAGTTCTCGTATCGTGGCGCAGTGATTATTGACGATGCGACGGTGGCGAGTGGTCTTCCCAGCGAAGCTGGGGTGCCCAAAGGAGAAGCCGACAGCACGTTTTGAATCGATTGTTTACGTATATACTGCACTCGCACAGGATTATTATTATTATTACTATTATTATTATTATTACTATTATTATTATTAATAATAGTAGTAGTTGTAGTAGTAGTAGTAGTAGTAGTAGTAGTAGTAGTAGTAGTAGTAGCAGTAGTCGTAGTACTAAGCATTGAGAGTAGTGTTAACACTTAACTGTAACTGATGCAAAATGCAGATGTTGGAAGACAGAAGTTTGATTAGCGACAAGAGACGCTCCTGTTTGTTGCGCGTTTGTTGTCGCGACGCAGATTTGGTTCACTCCTGATTGTGATAGCAATTATACGGACACTCCTCGTGAATTTCCGTCGTCGTAGTCGCCATCGGCGTCGCGTCATGTTTCGTATAAAGTCCAAGTGCGATAACATCGCGGCTGAGTGCAGCCGCCTGGGTTCCAGTGGGTTCCGCCGGTGGGTTCGATGGCTAGGCGACCCGAGGCAGCTGATGTCTTCGTTTGCGCTGTGTTCTCGCGCGCCTAGTTAGCATCGAAGCGAGAGAGGCAGCACGAAGGAGAATTCGCTCGCCGCTGCTGCCGCTCTTCATCACGGCAGCGTTCTGACAGCGAGTGTCCGCGGTCATCGAGTGAAGATGTGTTGGTGTTTGCCTGAGCTCACTTGACAACGTATTCTTTAATTTAGTTAGTAAGCGAATGCTTACAACAGTTCATCCAGCTGGTGAAACTACTAACATTACTTAGCATTAACATTAACAGTAATGCATAACTTAACATTATTAGTATAGCTGTCTAATAATTTGCTATTGCAATCAATGCTACACGCCTTCTGTGTGAAACTGCGATATTTTGTTGCTACCCTGCAATACACAACAGCACTTCTTCACCCGACTAATTACGTAGCAGCATGTAAAGCGAATTTCCAGCTGCTGGCGCACGCGATGGAAATTGTGGGGTTAATACGGGAACACCCCGAGGGGGGCGACACTAGCGCTTTTTAGGCTATGCGAACTCCCCAGCATGTGTGTGCGCGTGCTTAAATGTTGCTCAGAGTAAACGGAAGGCGGGTACAAAGGTTAAACGGTGAGTAGCAGACGACGCACAGACGACGAGGAAACAATTTGTTGCCCGAGTGAGCCTGCTTCCTTGGAAGATTAGTTCGGGGCTTCGGTTACTAAACAACGATAGCTAACTTGTTTTCGTCACGGGAAGGAAGTTTATTTCATACTGAGGTGAGAAAAAACTATGTAACGGGCTGCTGTGAAAGCGAAGCCGATTAGCGGAGCAGGAGATTGTTTTCGGACGGTGCTCTGTATGTGTCAACACCGCGGAAGGGGGGGGGGGGATGGGTCATGTGTATAACGGTGAGGGTTTGTCTTCCCTGAAAATATCTGCAGTCGCACCCAGTCCACCGGCCATGTCTCTGACCTAGGCGTCCATTGCTTTTCACTAGGAAGTTTTCTTTTCATCTGCACATGTCACCTGGCGAGGATTTTTGCGCCCTCTTATAGATGATAGGAAGGAACTGCAGAACAACTGGAAGTTGGGCGAATCGATAAGCATTCATGGTAAATCTTCAGCGCACCGAAATAACTGTTTAGAAACTACCTGGGTCCTTCGTCCACAGCTGTGTCCGCTGCAGTTTTGCCATAAAAAAAAGTAGGGGTGGGCGAATATCCTAAGTTTCGTATACGAATCGAATATTACAGGCTAACTATTCATATTCGTGTTGGGAAAAAGGATCTTGCGGTATTTTTGAATAATCGAAACTATTTTAGAATTCGCAACAACCGACTATTAAAGTCTAGTTATTGTTTTCCGTCAGCTAAGTAGTATGCCGCCAATGGTCAGAAGTGACTAAAGGACAAGAATTTTTGAAGTGACGCAGAAGCACATTGTATGCAAGATTTGTTTTCGGCTTCACGACAGAGGCCTACGTGACGACCTGTGCTTATTTCTTGTAGTTCGGTCATTAAGTGTTCTTGACATTGCAGCAATGTAGCAGTTGTATATTGCTATATGTTATATATATAGAAATATATATTCTATACAACAGCCATTCGTTCTTGTAAAGCTTGTTTGCGATTGGCGTCTAAAGTACAAGCGATTCCTGCGGGATTTTTAAATGGCAGTTTGGGATATTCTGTGTAAAACTGATCGTTTGTTCCTGGTAGCTGTCTTTCTCATTACTTTTTTTTTCACTAGTCTGTACAGGAGCAATGCCTACTGAATATTCCCGAAACGAATATTCCTGCTGTAAATATATTCGTCTACCTCTAACTACTGGATATTCGATATTCGGTACTTACTACTCGAAAACATTTATACTTACACTATATAAACCCACACATGCTACCTGAAGTTAGCATGCGTGGGCAGACCATTTTTTTCGGAACATTTGAAGGAGATTCTGCGGCAAATTGGCTCTCTAAGTCGGCGTGACGCCTTTTTGCTGCTTTTGGTAACTTAAGCCTTGACTTCTTGCGTTCTCGTTGAATCCGTCCGTGTCACCTGTGCGCCCCGGTAAACATGGCTCCCTCTCTCCCAACCTAATTTTCTCCGCGCGTGCTTGACTGCCTGTCCTTAGTTTCGATTAGTTTATCGGCGTGTGGACAGTGCTGGGTCGTGGTTGAGTTCGCCTGACTTTCGACGGCCGCTTCGCTTGAGTGAGCCTCTTTCGTATAGTTAGTTTCGTTGCGTTATTACTGCTCCCGAGGTCAGGCGCTTTCAGCAGAGCGAGCAAGCGTAGACGTGAGTCGTTCATCACGCTTGCGGGCGTGGCGTGAGGGAAGCCCGACTGGAGAAGAACACGCCGCACGAGATTCACTCATCTGCGCCCTATGGGTGTGTCGGGCTCGATGCCCGTACGCGACGCAATCAACCAGGAAGTTGTGTTTGCTTTAACGCGGACATAATGCATTAGGAAGGTAAGACCCGTATTCATAAAAAGCTCTTACGCTGCTGCCGTACGTAATAGAAAATTCCTGCGAATTCTGGTGCTGGACATGTCACAAGAGCCGCTTCCAATAATGGCGAGGAACACTGACGGACGAAAACGTTTGCGATTTCGGCAAAATAGTAGACGACGCTGGTGCTGTATTTTGAGAAGTCTAGCATTTTAGCACCCGAGTGGGCCGTCTCACACAAAGCTTACCTGCAAAAGAGAGTGCTTCCACTCTGCCGCGAGTTTTCACGACCTGTTGAGAACCAACTGCATGGGCGAAGTCGGGAAATGAGAACTCAAGAAAATGCACACAAAACAAAATTCAAACTTCTTGTGTGGGTGTGTCTTTTCTTGGGTTTGCCTCTTTCCACAGCTCTCTTGGCGCAGTTATTAACAATTAAAGTAGTACTGGCATGACGTATTCAACTAATATTCTTTTTTTGTTTAATTGAAATTTGTACACCTTGAAATCACGGAAAAGATACCGTGCAACCTGGGGTGCCGTGAATAATTTACTGTAACACCGTTTCGGCGAACTAGCTTCTCCGTTTTGGTTTCCGTGGTGTCTCTTTTTCGTTACGTCATTACATAGAAGGTGATCAGGTGGGAGTAGAGCATCGTGACGTTTCGGCACTCGCTCCTGCTCGCTCCGACATGACACTCACTGCTGTACCATGCGCTTTCCGGAACTCAGTGTGGCTGCTCCGCAGGGCAACATCGGTACTGCTGTGTGCCTTCGTTGCATTGAAAGCAAACCACCCGTCGGAGATGCCTAAACTCCTTTGTTCTACAGGCAAATTTATTGTAAGAGCCTACACTCTATATAGGTGTTCACAACACGTATGGCAGATGGGAAATAGGCCATCACATACGGAATCCTTCGGTGTGCAAGCCATTTCATTGTAGGCATGTTCGACTGGATTTCGCTTTTGGGTACGTACGTGTCAGAATTGCAGAATTTAATCCGAGCAGTAATGAATTCATACCAATTCAACAAATTTTCCTACCTACCTCCTGTTCCTCAAAACGCGTCCTCAAATTCTGGGGCGAAATGCATTGGTCAACAACATTGTGCTGGCACAGATAATTGGGATACCTATCTAACTCCCTTGTCTTGTACGTATCTTTTGTCATATATGTGAGTCACTGCTGTTGAAGGCTCCGAACAATATATCCAAGATGTTCAAGAGCTCTTGTTCTTGGGCCAGCCGTCGTTTAGCTTTGTTGCATATTATTACTTTAAATGCGACGTGAACAGCACGAAATAAGTGACACAGAAAGAGATCGGTCTGGTTAATGTCATGTCTAAAATAATAACGTTCACTGCTGATCAACAGTATAGGCGAACGAGACGAAAGCAAATTTTTTGGCAAGGTGATTTGTACAGGGCAAGTCCTCCTGCTGAAATGTGGACACCAAGCTGAGGCTTCTCATGTTTGGGCACTATTGATCACTTGAAGACTCCCTTATCTTTTGCTCACCACCTCGTCTAGCGGCATATATATGTAGATTTCATTAAAAGCATCGAGATCCTTCTGATGTAGAAACTGCAGTAGCGTTGCGGAGCGAACTTACTGGAATGGCGGACAACGCTGCCTTTGACGACTATCGTATAGTGTCGTGTCCTGTATGTAACTTGATCTCGTCCCACGTTTCTGCTTTTTTTTTGTATTGCAATAGTTCAGTATTTCACAAGTCGTGGGACACTTGAACTCATATTGTGCGATGGTCCTCGTTACACTGTGCATACACAAATAATCGCGACTGCGCTGGCTCATACCGACGAAAGACCATTGTCTGAACAAATCATTTTAGAATACCAACCAAGCACACAAGCCGTCACTGCAGAGGCCTACGAAAGCATTGTTGAAGTTCTTACGTACGACAAACCTGCACGGGCGGCTCTACCAGTGACAACCGTTAACTGTTATCTTGTGCTGTAAACAACAGCTATATCTGTGTGTGTTCTGTATCGGTCTCTCTCTTTCCTTGTCTTTCCACGTCTCCCTTAACCCCACTGTAGTGCAGGAAACCCTGTCTTTTTTTTTCCTTCTGGTTAAACTTTCTACCTTTCGGATTTCATCTCTCTCTATTTCTCTCTCTAACTTTCTACTGGATTCGCTCGTAGCCTGGCAGGTCTTAGCTCGAGTAACCCTCGCTAATCGGTAGAGCAGCAGCAGAGACTGATATCAGAACTCCATGCATTCAAATCATACAAAGGTTTCGCATGAAGTCTCCAATTTTTCTCTAACCTCTTGTCTTGTTTAAATGCGCAGCGCTGCGAAATTGGGACCGGCTGGACTCATCGTTTTGCTGTAGCTGCCCCAAAATTGCACGTCTTCTTCGTAAACGGTCTCGTTTTAGAGCGCAAAGAGGTCCCTGCACCAAGCTCGACAAATTTGTCAATGGAAAACTCCGGGAAAACTAAATTATTTAATACTGGTTTCAGACGACGCCACCTTGAGATGTCCTAAGAGCACTGTCTTTCTTCAAAAGCATCGGCACTACATGCCGGTATCAGGCGTTATCAATGTGTTTGTGCGGAGAGATTATTTTTATAGGTTCGCATAATATCTATCTATCTATCTATCTATCTATCTATCTATCTATCTATCTATCTATCTATCTATCTATCTATCTATCTATCTATCTATCTATCTATCTATATATATATATATATATATATATATATATATATATATATATATATATATATATATATGTATATATATATATATATATATTTCTGTCCTTCCCGCTTCACACGCCTTCCGACCTCCCTCCCCCCCCCCCCCGTCTCCTCTTTCTCCAGGGGATGGGGGGGTTATTCTGTAAGAGTCCACCTAGCGGACTGTCCATTTCGGCTGCTGCTTATTGGATGCAGTTGTACGAGCGAGGAGGAGACGAGCGGCCCTAGCCAATCAGCAGCGGCCGCAATGGTCAGTCCACTAGGTGGACTATTACAGATTATCCCTCAGTAAAGCGCAGCTAGCCAAGCGGACAATTACTCCGGTTATCTGGTTATATTTCCTCTGTCCATGAAACGCATGCGCACGCTTCTGCCTAAGCCGCGGTTATGACGGTACGCCGTTTGCACGCCGACTTTCCCGAGTTTCCCGAGAAATGCGTCGAGTAAACACACTAACGCAACGCAGCGGATGCCTGCACGAAAGGCTTAGTTGCGCCAACGTAGAGAGGGCGGCAAACTTAGAACTTCTCGCGGTCGCCGTGCGTTGGGAGCTTAACGAACGCTGATTGTCCCCCCCCCCCCCTCCCATCTCCTCCAGCGCTTGGCTTCAGCCGGGCAGAGCGCCCGGAGCGAGAGTGTGAGCTAGCGAGTTAGCGGCCGTATACGCGTTCAAGCCGCGTGCTCTACCTGAGGTCCGGACAACAGTGCGGCCCAGTGCTTTACAGGGAAGTCCCACTCCTCGCCAGTTCTCCGCGGTTGACCGTCGAGGCGATCTGCGCCTTCTGCAAGCTTCTCGGGAACAGCCACACGTTTGAGACTGGGTAACTTGCTAAGATGATGTTGGTGGGCTAGCTGGCTTACGATTGTTGTAGAAGTTACCCGATTCGGTAGACAAGCGGATAAGCGTGGGAACAAATACAAGAATGCATGCTTGTGTGAAGGTTGCCTATATTAGTGGTGTTACTCGGTGCGGTAACACCACATCCAGGCCATATTCACGAAAAACCTCTTAGACTAAAATTGTTCGGAAGACTAAGGTCGAGCCAATCTTGATGTTGTACATATTATCACCGCGAAAGTTCTCGATACGCACGCACGCACGTGTTGCGCTTCTGATTGTGAACTCTGGCTGCGCCTTCGCCTAATCTTGCCGACTAAGTAGGAAATTTGAATCGAACTCGTTGGGTGTGTGGTGTGCGTACATGCGCGTGCGTGTGTTGTACAGAAGTTAACTTCCCGGTACAACAGCGCCAGTTTCCGTGTCTTCTTCTTCTCTTACCGTCGACAGTTCAAGCTCGTGGACGCTATTCTTGACCTCCCCCTCAGACCGCTTCGCCGACGAAACGACAGCCAGAAACAATAGAAAAGCTCCCAGAGGTACAGCATGCAGTTTTGCTGGCACCTAACGCATAGACCCGTGTAAGGGCCGAACTTTTTTCACAGCTTTGACGACGCGCCTCCCTTACATGGCACCAAACCTTTTGGTCATGATGGTGCCGGTGCAGCTGGCGACTACTGCACACCCCGGATTCCCCAATGTACCTTTGCGTCAGAGGTCAACGAGCAGCTCTCGCCATCTATAGGGGCACGTGCAAGTGCGAAGCACATGAAAATTCGCCACCTAATCGTGGCACCTAACGCGTTTCATGGTATGCTCAGTACATGACATGCTAATCGGGGCACCTACACATCCCATAGCATGCTCAGCTCCATTTCTTTCTCTTGATATCAACTAGAATATCGGCTACACCCGTTTGCTTTCTAATGCACACCGCTCTCTTCCCGGCTCTCAAGGTAGCGCCTAACATTTTTCGTTCCGTCGCTCTTTGCGCTGTCCGTAACATGTTCTCGAACTTCTTAGTTAACCTTCTAGTTTCCGCCACATATGTTAGCACCGGCACAGTTCAATGATTGTACACATTTATTTTCAATGACAGTGGTAAATTCCCAATCAGGATTTGGTAATGCCAACCGTGTGAACTCCAACCATTTTTTATTCTACTGTAAGCTTCCTTCTCATGAGTAGGATCCCATCTGAGTAATTGACCTAGATGAAAGTAATCCTGCCCAGACTCAAGAGGATGACTGGAAATCAAGTATTTCTGTTCCCCTGCCAGTGTATTAAACATTGTCTCTATCTTCAGCATATTAATCTTCAACCCTACTGTTATACTTTCTCGGTTATGGTCTTCAATCATTCGTTGTAATGCACCCCCGGTGTTGCTGAACAGGGAAATCTATTTTGCAAACCGTAGATTGTTGAGATATTTGCAGATGATCCTCACTCCTTGTCCTTCCCAGTCTAATATCTCGAATACGTCTACTAAGCAAGCCGTGGACAGCATTGGAAAGACTGTGTCTCCTTGCATTTGTGACTTCTGAATGTTACACGGCTATTCCCTCTTTCTCAGTTACCTCCACCTTGTCGTGCCCTACGTGTAAGAGCCAGTTATAATGAACGTCTGTATCTTTCTCATCCCTTTCTCTTTCTTTCCGGATTGACATGCTCATCGCAACATGTCGCTATCGTTTCTTTTTCTCTGCGTGCATGGAGTCTGTATAAGGGTGGCCGCTTAATAAAGTTCTTGTGATTGTATCCTTACAGTAATACTCGAATATGCCAAGTGAAGCAAAATACTGGCAACGAAAAGTGACACTCCGAAGAACGACCGCGGTATACTGTTATGGGTCTCGCCGATAGCGTAACTAATGTCTGGGAGTGACCGAGCTGGCTCTTCTTGTTACTGGAGCCGGTGTGAGAGTCAACTCAATCAAACGTCAGCAGGGCCGCTAATTTATAGCGATGCCTTATGCCTTATTCTATGCTATTCTTATCATCCACCACACACGGCCGCCTGATCGCGTTGATAATGTGGGCAGACCGTCGCTCTGACCAGTGGCCAAGCGCGAAAAGCCTGAAAAGGCATAGAATTGGAAAAGGCATCGCTACAAAATACCGGCCCAGGAAACCTTTGCTGTTGCGATATTTTGCAGGCGCTCGGGGGCGACGTCGTGGGAATGCTATGGATTGTGTCGTAAGCTATGAAATCGTCGAGGCGAGTCACTTCGAAAGTCGTGCTTCTGTGATTGCGCACCAGTTCTTTTTTCCCTGTATATCATACGGTGGGTTACAGTGGTAAACGTGATGACATAAATGCACCTCAGTGTATAGGAGCTCCAGGCACTTCTGTGCAGTGCCAGCATCTGGACACATGCCTATAACAAGATAATAGAGCAATCTTCCGCCGAGGAATAGTGAACCCTGCAGAAAATTGCCAAGCTTTCCCGAAATGCATATGAGTACCCGTAACATGGTGGCCGATGCCATGTTAAAATACCGAATAATGCGCAGCTAGTCCATAGTTATTGGTTTCGTGCATTTATTTCCCCTCATATCTAAGACGCAAGAGTGAAAACACGGCCCAGGCTGCCCAATAATCACTATTCTAACGATGCGCTGGCCAATATTATTTTCGTGTTCGTGCACTGTCGGAAAAGCAACTTGGCACTTTTTCTAAACTGACTATACTCCGCTGGACAATGTAGCATTTAACAGTGCGACATTGGACCTTGCTTACTATGACGATCTATGCTATGCGGCATAAGTACGCGGGACGACCAAGAAGGTTTCGTTCTTCGCGAATTTTGTCGGCAGCGTGTGCACAAAGCGCGACTCTGCGCTCGGCTACGATGAGAGCGCATGCGCGGACGGGAGCAGGTGCAGACGCGCTCGTTCCCTCATTAGCGTCCAGACGGCGCCTCCGCGCTGACGATTCAAAGATGGCGGACTCTAGTTGCGGCGCGGTGGTACTGATTGGGTGCACTTGCAGCGCTGGTTCCTGAATAACTAGAGCTTTTCTTTTTCCTTTCTTTTCTTTTTTTGGCCTGTTGACGCCGAGGCCGTCAACCTAGCTACATCTTGCTCTTCCTTTAGTCTTATCGTCCTTCCAATGACTTCGAAAAAGTTAGTTTCTTTCTTTTTTGTTCCCCCCTCGCTGGAGAAAATCTGTCGTTATTTCGCTAGCGTGAAGAGGCCATTTCCTCGGTCATCAAGAGCTCCGGCGTGCACCGTTCTGAAGCCAACAGAAGCGTCGTGTGTTGGCGTCTACTGACGCGTTTGCAAAGAATTTAATACGTCCAAACTGCTCTAGTTGTTGCCCCAAAAGCAGTTTTTCTCTCTTTGTTTCTTTCTGCAAAGTCCGCACTATGCACATTGAAGTGTTTAGACAACCCGTGTGAGCACACTGCGTGTGCGCCTATGCGTATCCTGTTACACGTAGACACTTACATTGTTTTTGTTTTTTCCTTCATACAGGTGCCATCGGGAAAAGGCGAACGCTGAGACGAAGTGGTGACTGAGACAAAGGGTGAGACAAAAGCGTAGTCAACACGATATCTTGGAATTGCATAAAAAAATCCATTGGGCTCAATTGTTTGCTCGGCAGTCCTCCAATTATAACATCACCTACATGCTATTGCAGTGCATGTTCACGAGATGATAACAGGAGGAGACATTGACGCCTTTTTCTTGTTCCATTAATTTATTTATTTATTTATTTATTTATTTATTTATTTATCCTTGCCTTAGAAGTGTGTCCATTTACACCTTTGAAACATAAACGACTTCGAGTCGATCTGCCAGTCAAGCGGTAAAGAAACAAAAACCTAAGTAGGCCGTCGCCGCCAATTCTTTGGCGGTCACCTTTGGCGGTTGCTAAGCCTCAGTCCTAAAACACGAATACTTATGTCAGATGTCTGTGGGCGTAACCTGCGCATGTATGTAATGTTTCCGGAGACCCGCATTAGTAAGGTTTTGAGCTCCGCACGCACGATATAGGGTATGTATACGGCGAGTTCGAACTTGAAGTGTGCGATTCTTGACGTTACAGCCCTCATAGATGGATGTAACCGTTCCCTTGAATGCTAAGAGGTCCCACTTCCCCTTTCGCTCGTTTTCTTCAGGGCAACGAGGGAAAGACTACAAGGTAGGGTGGTGGAGGCGGGAGGGGCCATTTAAAAGTGCATAAGCAGAGACGTCTCCCAAAGTTAGGAATCGCGAGGGAGCCCACCATTCTCTTTCAACGGTACAAATCCGCGCTCCGTCTCGTTCACTGCTGGAAAAATTGTAGACCGCAGGGGAAGCGGGGGACATCTTATGAACTTGCTTCGTAAGACGCTACCCGCTTCGCATAAATTCGAACGCCACCACTAGTTGGATGAGAAGTGCTCCGTAAATGAAAAAGCCGTGTACTCCCTAAAATCAATTTGTCCCATAGAAACAGTGGTCATTTTTTTTGCAGTGATTTATTGTCACCACTACTGAACTGTTTTCTCCTCAAAAATGGCAACATATGTGCATCCATCCCTTGCGAAAATTGATTTAGAAATACCATGGCGCTTCTACTGGCATTTTCTCGACATTAGTGGACTTTCTGAAGAAAGTCAATCTAACATCATAAGCCCTTGCACTTTGTGAAGGTGGTTGACCAGCGAAGCTGTTTAGCACACTACACGGAGGTGACACAAATTTGAATGAAGACACGAACTCATTTATTATCTTGATGGTTGGTCATCCTGACGAAAGGTACGCACACTCATTTATTGTCTTGATCAGCGGTCTTCAGTTCACTCGCAACTGCAATGCCATTCTTTGATGTAAAATCGATGCACGTACGATGCACAGTCAATTGGGCCGGATCGGTGTGGCATCGCGTTCCGTGTAGTCTGCAACACGGAACGCGTAGACCGCTCCCTTTTCGGGGCCGACACATCCACACTGATATCACCGACAACAACGATAGGGGTGGTGCCATCGCAGCTAATTCACGCAAAGTGAGTAGCCATGAACCTTGCGGGACTCTGAGTCATTGAATTTTTTGCTTGCTTACAGGTGTATGAACCATTTATGATGATAGTTTTTGTTCATGTAGAACAAAAATGCACAAAATTCTAGCCATATAAAGCTTAGCTGTAATATCATGCGTAAGTTTCTAAAAAAGAATAGTGTTCTTCGCAGAAAAGTGCACAACGTGAAAGAAGGGGAAAGACCATTTGAATTGTGGCGACTGTTATCTTGTAAACTTCACTGATTAAAGGGTGTTGCATATTTAAAAGTGCGTACGTTTTGTACTCCTTATAAAGGAAGGAAGGAAAAAGTAGAGAAGGAAAGGCAGGGAGGCAAACCAGTATAGCTTAACCGGTTTGCTACCCTACAAATGGGAGCGGGACGGGGGGATGAAAGATGGGAATCTATATGCGCCGATATATCTCCATGCGATCATTTGAAATCCGTGCTCTGGCAGGTATCGCCATCATCGGACGAAGTGTACAACTATTTATCATTCCAGCGTATTCTGTTGCATGATTGTTTCGCCACTATACGCACGGTTTCGTTTCGGTTGGACGATAACAGCCATCGCTGCCATTCTCATATCATGCCTTTCATGGCGCCGGTTGCCACCTACGTTTGCGCCGTCTCCTTATACACATGACGGACAAAAAGAAGTTGTGGGAGTTCGCACGTACACATCGTTATTTGGGAACGTCTAAATGAAAGTTAAATATTATGCCGGGGTAGATGAAATGGCATGCTACTTGAGGTGTTGGCTGCGGTATGTGATCTACACATCAGACACACACACAAACACGGGCACCAATATTGAGCCGCAAGTCCCCATGAAAACGGCGCAGTATATATACATACATATATATATATATATATATATATATATATATATATATATATATATATATATATATATATATATATATATATATATATATATATATATATATATATATATATATATACATATATATATATATATATATATATATATATACATATATATATATATATATATATATTTATATATATATTCGCTGCAACAGCGCTTGGACGCATTCAACTATGTGTTTCGGGGGTCCCCGGACCATTTGTTTCCAATGAGAGCTTCCCCCAGTACTGCGGCACGTTCTGGCGATTTGTGTTTCTCATTGCTCTGGCGCCGTTTCAAATGGCATCGAAGAGCGGGACTCTTTCACGCTTGAGCGGGCAGTAATAACGACGGGGTTTCCTACAATATTACTCGAAGGAACTCCGATGCTACGGGTGCAGCAGACGTGAAAGTTTGAGCCAGCCAGCCAGCCAGTGATGGGCAGAGAGTACAATACTTGGTCCTCGTTACTTCAAGCGGCTTTGTAACTTTGAAAACCTATCATTTTTTACCTTGCGTTGCGTCATAAGTGCCACACTTCCAATTGTTTATGCCCGTGCACTGAAGCCCGTTGTCATCGCACATTCAGTATGCGTACTTGTTAGAAACTTAGGAAGATTCATCGTAATAAATGACACCACGAAAGCGCCTGCAGTCACAAACACGAACGAAATTAAAAGATTTTTGAAAAACTTGGGGAAAGACATGGATGAATGGCTAATGCAATGGGAACGAGCGAGCAAATGTAACAAATTGGACTCGAAGGCCCAGCTTACAATCGTAGTGTTCGCGTTAACTGATACTGCGTTCGTCTGGTGCTAGAACACTGAGGATGCCCTAAAGACCTGGAATATCTTTGTTGAGAGAGAGGGAAAAACTTTATTCAGCTGTAATTGCCGATGGTGTTCCGAGCAGAGTCCCTCCGCCCTGAGCCTCTCAACCGTCTTGTGTCATCCCGGCGTCATGCTAGGCTAGCAATTGCTTTGATGAGACCGCTGAAAAAAAAAAGAGCAATAGGCATGCGCGGCCGATGTTTTGCTTCATGACATTTGTTTGTCGGCTGCCGCCCTCAAAATTCTGACGAATAATTTTGGCAAGAATGTAAGCCCTGGCATGAGCAGCTTTAGTGATAGAACGGTGTGTCAATGTAACCTGCATATACGTAATGCATTTACACGATGTATGTACCACCCGCTGACTAGACAATGTGTTGTTAGGTGACAGTATCGTTTGCACTTTTGAGAGTTTTATGTGCATAAGTGTGGAGCCATTTACTTTGTGTATTGTATATACCATGTGTTCCTTACGTGATAGTCTTCCTGTGAAAACGTTGCGTGACAAGTACTGGTGCTTGTGCGAAAAGAGTATTTGATATGTAATATTGAACCCTGTATTATGTACGAGGGAACCACTCAAGAGATAAGGTGTAGCCGGCGCCTAAATTGTGCGCCAACACCTCCTTACATCATATCAATAAAAGAAACGCATATACGCCGCCCGAGATATAGCGTGGCATGGTATATAGCATACATGAACCTAAATACTTACGGTACCTATCGGTGACACCGACGGCAAAAATGTTATGGCCATCTTTCGCTTCGCGAGCGCAGGTTAAGCGGCAAAGTGTATCGGCGCCACGAACATGCACGAAGATGCACAAGGCTGTCGAGGCACAAGCGGAAGGGGGCGCGAACGCGACGATTCTCTTCCCCACCTCCAGGCGCCTTCCTCCTCCGGCGCTCGCTTCCATCGCGGTGACTAAGATAATTTCTCCCATTTCAAAGACGGAGCGGAGCATCTACGCTAGCGCGTAACAAAACTTATAGGACGCTTAAGCTTCGCCTTTAAGAGTGGAACGCGATAGCATTAAGACGTCCCCGGCTACTCCTCACGCTTCCCGACAACTGCAGCTTATGTAGCTGTAATGTTTACGGAAAAATGCTGGAGCCGAACGTTCTGCACGAAGGCGAGCGGGCGAGCTTTCTGGTAGAAACGCGGCCTCTTGCGTGGTCCGCCATTGCGCGGAGGCGAGCGCCACCTGGAGGTCTTGCGAGGAACCGAGCGCAGCACGCCGCTCTATGAATGGTAGAAACGCTGGAAAACGTGTTTATCTTTGACTTTCCGCGTAACATAATTATGTTTTCTGGTATATTCAAATTACTGTTACCCGCCGTGGTTGCTCAGTGGCTATGGTGTTGGGCTGCTGACCACGAGGTCGCGGGATCGAATCCCGGCCGCGGCGGCCGCATTTCGATGGGGGCGAAATGCGAAAACACCCGTGTGCTTAGATTTAGGTGCACGTTAAAGAACCCCAGGTGGTCGAAATTTCCGGAGTCCTCCACTACGGCGTGCCTCATAATCAGAAAGTGGTTTTGGCACGTAAAACCCCAAATATTATTATTATTATTAAATTACTGTTCCACGCAATCATGTCTGTAGGTTGTGTTTAGGTTGTACTTTACGAGTTTTCTTACGCGTCTGACTTTGTGTTGAATTAAAGTATTCAGTTAGTTCAGTAGGGCTGACTTGTACACCTAGCGTAAAACCTTTGATTTAATTTACGCTAAATATGAGAGGGACCATCATCAGCTAATAGAGAACAAAATACAAAAATTTAGTGCCCTTCTACTCTATGAAGAATGATAAACAGAATTGGTACTGCGATTACAACTATATTTCCTGACCCGCCGTGCTTGCTCAGTGGCTATGGTGTTGGGCTGCTGAGCACGAGGTCGCGGGATCGAATCCCGGCCACGGCGGCCGCATTTCGATGGGGGCGAAATGCGAAAACACCCGTGCGCTTAGATTTAGGAGCAGGTTAAAGAACCCCAGGTGGTCAAAATTTCCGGAGTCCTCCACTACGGTGTGCCTCATAATCAGAAAGTGGTTTTGGCACGTAAAACCCCAAATATTATTATTATTAACTATATTTCCGAACTTAAACCATAAGCAAATTCATAAGTTCAACCGTAAGCATATCCATAGGCTAAATCATAAAGCATAACCATAAGTTTAACCGTAAGCATAACCATAGGCCAAATCATAAAGCATAACCATAAGCTAAACCATAAGCATCACCGAGCCTTTTCACATCGAGATATCCAGGCTTAACTTTAGCTAAGCCCCAGCCAATTACCCCCCCCCCCCCCCCCCAATTGTGTTCAGCCTACAGGACCACAAATAGTCGGCATCACTTATATGCACCACTACCTCACATCACCTCATGAAATCCGTTTAATACCTTAAAGACCCCGTTTAGGGGTGTTACACGATACACGTCAAGAGATCCTACGCTGTACTCTTCAAAAGAATCAAAGACTGCTTTTACTGAACTGCTACGCCCCAAAAGTGAAAAAATCCTTTGATTTTCCTGGCGTCATGCTGAAGTACTGGCCTCTAAGATTTCGGGGCTAAAGTTAAGGAAAAAAGACAAAACGAAATGTGACTTGGATCTTCATTTCCTTTGCTAGTACAATCAACCTATTCGCGTGATAATAACGCAAATAAAGTTTAAAAATTCAGTTTTATCAGTGTAAAGTTATTATGTGTTCCTCATTAGTGCACGAGTTCCCATAATGCGTGAGATCCGTATACTGTTGTCTTATTTGTTCTTTCTAAGGCATGCTTCTAAATAGAAAGGATTGTACAGGTGTTCTTTTCAGCGAGTAGCACTGAACTTCGACTTCAACGCACTTCAACGTATGGTAATAATAGCGAAGCGCGTGTTTAAACAATCATGAACGCTCCACAAATCTACCGCTGCTGGCAACGATGAGTTCTGTGCCCCCCCCCCCCCATCCCCCTCCCGTCTCCTGTTAATTCACGGCTCCCCTTGTTGGCGTCGACGGCGTGCGACATCACCGACGGTGTACGAGGCGCTAGCGGCATGCGACGTCCACGTCCTCGGCACCGCGCGGCAGTCAGGCCGACGCCAGCCGACGCCGGGGTCTGGGAGGCGGCGCGCTGGCGACGCCGAAATAGAACAACGCCTCGTCGAGCGCTCGGGGCCGCGCAAAAAATAACGCCGCAGCCGCGCTGGCGACCGCCCTCTTGAACCAAGTGGCGAGATTGCGTCGTGTAAGTGTAGGTTGACGCCAGAGTTCATCAATCGCGCCACTTCCTCCCGCAACTCAAATAAGCAACTGAAATGATTTAAAGTCGTTTTGGCGACTGGGTTGCAAATCGCGGGCAATCTAAGACAAGAAAACGCCCCTGTGTCTTTTAAAGCGGTCATGTTGCTTTGGAGCGTAAATCTCGAGAAGTCTTCAACAATTTGACTTGTTAGTAAATCACTCGGACTGCTGAGCTGGCTTCTGTACGAAAGACAACACAGGGAAGAACATAGAAGAACAGCTGTGCAATTACCAACTGTTAGGGGAACCTCTCCGAATGGGAATTATCCAAGATATGCGTAGCGATATATTCGGCTTCGGCTAGCTTCTGCTATACTGTTGCAGCTGTTTTGTACATGTGCTGTGGGAAGAGCAATGCTTGCGTGCGTATGGAATTAACTATAGGCTGATTTCTGAAGCAGCCCTTGAAGTATGAGGGAAGGCACCAAAGGAAACAGTAGGTATGATCTGCGGAGAAAGAAAGGACCGGACCTAGAGAACTGTTCCCAGAGAACTGGAAGAATGCCAACATTATACTGATCTACAGAAAGGGAGACGTGAAAGAATTGAAAAAATTATAGACCCATTAGCTTACTTCCAGTATTATATAAAATATTCACCAAGATAACCTCCAATGCAATAAGGGCAACACTGGACTTTAGTCAACCAAGGGTACATGCCGGTTTCAGCAAGGGATATTCTACAGTGGATCACATCCATGTCATCAATCAAGTAATCGAGAATTGCTGAGCACGAGGTCGCGGGATCGAATCCCGACCACGGCGGCCGCATTTCGGTGGGGGCGAAATGAGAAAACACCCGTGTACTTAGATTTAGGTGCACATTAAAGAACCCCAGGGTGTCGTCGAAGAAAGGAAAAGTCTACCACATGGATAACGATTGTTGTTTAGAAAAAGAAAAACCCCAAATTGCGCGAATCTTTTCGCGAGAGTGAAGTGAAAGAAGTCTCACAGAAAGGCATAAAAAAGGGAGCAATGTCAGAACTCAGAAGAAGATGAATATCAGAAGAAGATGGCGATACCTATTTTGTTGTATTATAGAATTTAAAAGCTGCTTCTTGTCATTGCCGCCAGAAGCGTGTCAACGTGGCCGCCGGAGTCGTTCTTTAGCATAAATAAGGCTTTCAAGAATTCTCGAGCTTTCAAATTCGAACTGTCCTCAAGTAATCAAATCAATTTTCGACCAAAGCTCACAACCTTGCACCAGTCTGATGGTCGGTGCTTGTTTCGCATGTATCGTCACACATTCGCACTTGCAATCTATCGCAATGGCGCAAAGCGATAAAACAAACAAATGAAGGCGAGAAAGCCAGCATCATCGTTTTTGTGCCCATTGTTCGTTTGAATTTTAAGTTATGTTATAGTTATGTGTTATGTTAATTAGTTATAGTTATGTTGACTGTGTGCATTCGTATAATCCGTCGCTCATGATATGATGCGCGCAGACGTACACATGCATATTACAGCTGCATAAGTGTACTAGGGCAGTGTACAAGCCTGCCTGCTGATCTCCGTTATCTCGGCAACATAATATACGCATACTGTATACCACACTAACAATAAAGCAAATGTCGCACAGCATCTCGGCTACTGAAATACTGAAAAAGACAAATGACGAGTAATTATGTGTATGAAGTATTACGAAATACGCGTAAATTGCGTAAGTTTTGGTGTTAACGCTATACATTTCTTTCCTTGAGAACATTTTTTTATTCGCTTTACCCCTTATAGTTATATATTGCCGTTCGTCATAATATAGCGAGTCAGCTGTGTCTATTGCCTTCTATTGCTGCCGAGAAAACTATAACCTCGCCACCTTGGCCTGAGCTTCTTGTTTTCAAAACCAAAAGCCGCTTCTGCACCTGCCCTATATTGCAGCTGACAAAGTGAAGGACTTGGCGCACTTAGCTTCGCGTGGCACGTCGACGGGTTCATAAACAAGGCGAAAGCGCCAAACGATGCCACACCCGGCCAGCTTTCTTTCTTTTTTTCTCTCGCTTTCGGTTGGCAGGGGACGAAAAACAAGCAGGATGTATTTGTAATTTGTAGGCACGCGCAAGAACACTCCGGGTTTTAGTTCGCCGCCATTTTTTTCGTCGCTTCACGAGTTCCGCTTTTCGCGCCAGAGTGTTTTCATTCTCAAAAAAAAAAAAAGGATATACGAATAACGATGACGGCACGGGGATGGACTGCGTGGTAGCACGTGCCAACAGGACGCGTATGTTTTCTGCGCGTTCTTCATAACGCGATGCGGTTGCAGACGCACGTGTAATACGTATGCAAATTTTGATCTGCAGAACACATCTGAAGAGCTTCGTTCGAAGCTTCATTCCAAAAGGGAGACGGAAGAAAACAGCGATATAAGCGAGCGAGCGAGGTCATTTGAAAGCCAAAGGAGAAATCATTCCTCTTCCGCCCCCAACCCCGCGATCCTTATAACCGTCGCCCACACGCTGCAGAACGAGTGGGAAGAATATACGCCAGAAAGAAAAAGTAAATAAATTGGAGGTGCACTCTCTCGTGCTGCTGTTTCGGTCAACAAGAAGCAGCTCGCTCACTTTGGGCGCTTGTGGTGCATATCTCGGGGTGCTTACTTTTCAAAATTCTTGCTTTCTTTCGTCGTTCCGACCAGTGTGATTTTTTTTTTTTACGCGGTACAACTAGGTGGGAGCAGAGGTACTCCATTAAGTTATTTATTTCATTCTTCTTGCCTTGCTCCGCTTTCGTCATTTTTTCACTTCTTTATCGTTGACTCGTTCTTTCCTGTATCTTTCTTTCTTTAATCACTTTGCGTCTTGATTGCGGCACTTCTGAATTGTGGCAGCACTTCACGGCGCTATCACTTATTTCAACCATTTTCCTTATTATTTTTTTGCACATTTAAGCTACGGATGTCTGCTACGAAACCGCTCTCGAAAAACGTGAATATGGGTGAAGCGAGAAAGCATTGGGTCGTGTATTTTAACGTCCCAATACGGCTCAGTAATAAGGCGCCGCATTGCCGTAATGGTGGGCTCCGAATTTCTTGTGAACACCGGGGACTTCTCAACGCGCACATAATTCTAAGTACACGAGCATTTCTTCCTTTCTTTCTTTTTTTCATGCTTTCTTTCCTTCTTTCTTTGCTTCCTTCCTTTCTTTCCTTCCTTCCTTTTGTCCTTCTTTCTTTCCATCCTTCCTTCTTTCTTTCCATTCCTTCTTACTTTCCTTCTTTCTTTCCTTCTTTCTTTCATTCATTCTAACTTTCCTTCCTTCTTTCCTTCTTTTCCTTCCTTCTTTCCTTCCTTCCTTCTTTCTTTCCTCTCATCTTTCCTTCCTTCTTTCCTTCCTTCCTTCTTTCCTTCCTTCTTTCTTTCCTTCCTTCCTTCCTTGTTTCCTTCCTACCTTCTTTCTTGCTTTCCTTCCTTCCTTCTTTCGTTCTTTCCTTCCTTCTTTCCTTCTTTCTTTCTTTCTTTCTTTCTTTCTTTCCTTCCTTCCTTCCTTCCTTCCTTCCTTCCTTCCTTCTTTCTTTATTTCCTTCCTTCCTTCTTTCTTTCTTTTTTCTTTCCTTCCTTCCTTCCTTCCTTCCTTCCTTCCTTCCTTCCTTCCTTCCTTCCTTCCTTCCTTCCTTCCTTCCTTTCTTTCTTTCTTTCTTTCTTTCTTTTTTTCTTTGCACTTCGCCCCCATCAAAATGCGGCCTCAGCGGCCGGGATCCGAACCTGCGACTCGCCTTCTCAGCAGCAGTACACCATAAGCTTCTTTCCCGTCATCTCGACGGAAGCCGACTGAGCCAGAGGTCGAGCTGACCCAGACCGACCGCGCTTACGTGCACTTTTCCAAGCGCGTTGGTCGAGTCCACACGCGTCTTGCATGCGCGTTGAATGCACGGTAAGTGAACACATGCTCGGTATCAAGCATGACGATTACTATTCGAAGTTCCTAACCAACGGGTCTTGAAATGCGAGACAGTGGAAACAAACAAAGAAAGACAAAGAGAAAAGTATTAATGGAATGCCGGGAGGATAACCCGGACAGGTTAACCAGCACTGTGGGAAGGGGGGCGGGATTTGGAATTGCGCAGTGGTTATGTTGCGGCTGCATTGATGAAGGACTGGGAAACTCTTCCGCCACTCCGTGTCTCTTGTGTTACCGCAGGTGCATGAGGTCGTGGATTTGACTGCCAGCCACGGTGGGCGCATTTCGATGAGGGCGAAAATGTTTGAAAAATATTTTAAAAATGTTTTAAAAAAAGAAACAAAAAGAAAAATTCATGCGCATACAAATTTAGGTGCGCGCAAAGAAACTCAGACGGTAAAAATTAACTCGGAACCTCCTTTGGCCTCTTTTTATTTTTTTTTGTAGCATCAATGTTTAGTTTGGACCGCAAATTCCGCAAATCAATTATTTATTTACTCACCTAGACCTCCCTCAAGTTCTCATATCTTTAGGACGTGATTTCTGCAGCACAAAAATTCAGGAATGGGGAAGGGAACAGCAGGCAGAAAGGCAGGCGTCTCTCTGCTTGTTCCTTCCTTTCACTATAGTCTCTCCTCGTCTGAACTTTGCACTACAAAGATTATGTCTTACAACAAGCACCAACTTGCCGAAGAGGAAGTTACCTTGCAGTACATTTCTCATATCTCGAGTGATAAACATGTCCGCACGCAACAAGACAACCTAGGTGGAGGCAGTGCACGGCCGGCAAATGCTTTGACGATTATCTCGTTATCACCATGATTCCTACTACGAGTAACACACTCATGAACGTAGACCAATAAGTTAACGCTTTTACGTAACAGTTAATTTGTGAACAAGAGAGAGATAAGTCGTAAGGGAAAAGTAGGGAGGTTAACCAGGCTGAGCCCGGTAGGCTACACTGCACTGTAGAAGCGGGACAGGGGATTGAAAGAGGAGAAGAAAGAAAGAAGGTCACAGTCTCCACGGTTACGGACAAAAGCGTGCACTACTGAGTCAGTCACAGGTGGCCATACAGGCTGGTGCATTTCAAGAAACGCACCAGGACCTTTTTTTCGTCTTGCACATAGCAGACGCACGAGGCCACGGCCCCAGGATGTTCTCTTCTGTGAGAAGATGGTCGTCTAAGTGCTTCAGAGCTGTACGAAAGGCACTCCTCTCGTCTTCGTATGTAGGGCAGCCACACAGGATGCGTTTGGCCGTTTCTTCGACACCACATCTGCAGCAATGGGAACTGTCCGCAATTCCAATTAGAAATGTGTAGGCGTTTCTCAAAGAAAGAACTCGCAAGCGCCACAATAGCGTTTCTTCCCTTCAGGTATAACCAGGTAGAAGTTGCAATGCCATATGCGGATCCTTAGCATATAGGCGCCGGCTGGTGAACTCCGGTGCGTTCCATTTTCTTACAGTCAAAATAAGGACGAGACCACTGAGGTGCCGCGCTGCATCCGTTTTCGACAATGGTATCGAGGTGCTTTCCGATTCACCATGAACCTCATGGGCAGCTTTGTCGGCACGTTTATTGCCTACTATTTTATGGTGTCCGGGTAGTCACTGAAATCTAATGTCGTGGCCTCCGTCCACCGCTTGATGGTAGCGTAATCGTATCTCTGCTTCCGGTTGATCATGTGGGCGGGTGGCGCAGAGATGATAAGAGTGATTGCAGGGCTGCCTTTGAGTTACAGAATACAACACTGTGCTACGGAAGGCGGGAAGTTCGGATCCTGTCGATATTGTGACCTGGCTCATCTTGAACTTCTTCTATATTGACATCGACGGAATGACTATCGCACCAGTAGAGCGGGTTAGAGTCGAAGAGCCATATGTAAACGGGAACTCGATTGAAGTATGAATCCCGCAGTAAATGTAGAGCGGCTTGATTCAGGGCACAACTGCAGCAAGATCACCTTGTCCTTTGTGGTGTGTCCGGCAGCCAGAAGTGCGGCTTTCCATACCAGGAGTTTATAAGAAGTCCTACTTGCCAATTTATGAACAAGGCACCTGTATCGCCTGCCAGGTCAGAGCATTCAAGATTCTTTCGTTGCAAACCTTTGTTTATTACGAAAATTGTGTTAGTGGACGTGCAGAGAAAGTGCAGAAATGTGAGAGACGACAAAACATTGTCAGCTTTTCGTTTGCTCTGATTAATGGCGCTGCGGGTATATGCGCGAATCAGCAAGAGTTCTTGCGCAGGTTTCAGTTCCCAAAGGCAAACGCGAGCCTATAGCGCAAGAACAAATAGAAACTCTTCATTATACGGTCTGAGGTTGCGCGTTAGCGTACTTAGAAAACCATTCCGTGTTCCTATAAATTCTGGTGCTTACTTTTACTTCAAAAATTTCATTCTTTTTGTGCGCTGAGGGCGTAATTGAGGTCGCCGATTTTTCGCTTGAGCGGCTGCAGCAGACGGCCCTCTGTCCCACGGGACATAGTGTGCCTCCTGCTCATTCGGCCCAACACTTCTTTATCTTCTTTTTTTTTTTACATTGTTTCGGGGAGCTGACGCAGAAAGATTTCCCCGGGTGACTACTGCGTGAGGTGATTTTAATTAGCGCACCTAATTAAGACCGCTTTGTTTCGAACGCGCTTGCTATTAGCTGGCGCCCATTGTGCGTCGACCGCAAAGTAGCGCTTTGTTTAAGACGTAACTTCTGTAGTCGCATTCCGTGATGGTGCGGTAACGTTGTTGCTGTGTCATTGAGTCTTCTACGAAAATTACTACAGGGAACTACGGCGCCGTATTCTTTATGGGCGCTTAACGTAGGTGGTTTTGAACACATATATACAATTAAGAGGAAAGGGAAATTGAGGAGCAGGCTGGCAACTGCCGCCGGAAGGGGCACAACGCCTGCCTACTCTTCAGAAGGGAGATGAGAGCAACACAGAAATGGAAGATAGGAAAAAGAGGAGGAAAGAGGAAAGAAAACGCAACAGGACAAATCTAAAGAATAAAGTAGAACACAGTACAGATCACGCACAGTAGGGCCGGTCACTGAAGTTCACGCTACTACAGAATGTTGAATAGAATAGTTTCGACGCTACAAACGTGAACTTAACCTAGTTAACTCTAGGAAAGTAAGTAGAGCGCGATGAGCCTGATCACGTTTAGACGCACAACCACTGGGGTAAAAACATTCGTCGAGTGTCGGACACCGCGGGCCAAGGAGATGATAGCCTCTCACTAACGACATGCGCTGAGCAGTGAAAGCGGGACACTGAAGCATAAGGTGCTAAATTGTGTCTAAGCAGCCACAAGATATACACGATGGACTTGCCACACGTCCTTGTCTGCATAAACGTTCGTGCACGTTCACGCAGCCAACCCTCAGCTTGAGTAGTTGTGCTCTAGCACGACGAGGCAAGCCTCGACCACGAACACGGGCCCGGAACATTCCATTTGCGACGCGCTGGTCTGGATCCTGCTTGAGTAGGTGGCGACGAATCAGCAGACGAGCGTCATCAAGCTTGCACAAAATTTCTGGGCAGTCACAGTTGTTGTGAGCGCAAGTTCAAGCGAGTCGATCAGCCTCTTCGTTTCCGGCGATTCCTACATGTGGAGGTATCCATTGAGCAACGAGAGATACCCCACTAGATGAAATTTTGCTCGCAGAGTCAGTAATGCTGCGCACACTGGGCAATCAATCTCACTGCGTTGTAACCTGCTTAGGACAACGCGGGAGTCCGTGAATATGGCAATCTTCGATGCAGTTAACTCCTCGCGCACGTATTTCAGTGCAACATTAAACGCTGCTAGCTCCGCAGTTGCTGACGAAGTTGGATGAGATATTTGAAAGACGCACCGTACTTGAGTCGAAGGCCAGAAAAAAAGCTGCACATGCGCCTTGACCGTCGCTGTGTACAGATGCACCGGTGAATACTTGGAGATAATCTGGAAACTTTTCGAACATGTGAGACTGAGCCGATTGGAATATTGCCAAAACAGGCATATCAGACTTTTGTGCACGTCAGGGATTGTGAGGTAAATGGGGAATACGTGTTTCGTGATATCCTTTGGAGGCGGGAGGCGTAACTGAAGCAGTATGTTCAGAAATGTCAGTGATATTCATAAATAATGCCGCCATATTTCCCATGCGAGATAACGGGTGGAGAATGAGACCATCAAGGAGCGGTTCCAAGAGCGAAAATAATCGCCTTATGCGGAAATGAATCGAAAGCTTGCTGTATGTCTAGGAAGAGCATGTAGGCGGAATGCTTGTTTCCTTTAGCAATCTCGAGCGCTGAGACAAGGTCTGATATGCTGTCCAGAACTGAACGGCGGCGACCAAAGGCACTCATGACGTCAGGGAAAAAATTCAGCTTCACCAGCCTGACATCTAAGCAAAACAAGACCATTGGCTCCATTAAATCGATGTCACTTGAAGTTACGCATATTGGCCGGTAGGATTTGAAATGTACTGCAGGGCGCCCGGGCCTTAAAAGTGGTATAAAAGAATTATTGAGTTTTATGTGCCAGAACCACTTTCTGATTATGAGGCACGCCGTAGTGGAGGACTTCGGAAATTTCGACCACCTGGGGTTCTTTAACGTGCACCTAAATCTAAGCACAGGGGTGTTTTCGCCCCCATCGATATGCGGCCGCCGTGGCCGGGATTCGATCCCGGGACCTTGTACTCAGCAGCCCAACGCCATAGCCACTGAGCAACCACGGCGGTTTTAATATTGGTATCACCACGGACGATTTCCATTCAGCAAGGATTACACCGGTTCTCCATACTTCGTTATACTCGTCCAATATACTGTCATGAAAACTCCTGTCAACGTTTCGCAATGCTTGGTACGTCACACCATCTTCGTCTGGAGCCGTGTGGCGTTTGGAGAGGCTCAGCGCGTGCTGCAGCTCCACAAGAGTGAAATCTGCCTCGTTCATGTGGCAGGCTGGACTGTAGGAACCGGTTATGGTACTGTGACTTGTAAAAAAAAAAGGAAGGTCGCCATTTGCGGTGGTACTGGATGCAGGAGAGACGAAAATGTCTGCAAATGCTTCCGCTGTAACTTTTGGTGACTGGCCAGTCACAATGCACAATGCAGCCGTAGGATTCTTGCAGATTTCACGAGCGCGGAGAACCTTCAGTATGCGCCATACACTTCCAAAACCACTTCCGGTATGCAACGAACTACATAAGGCTTCCTAGCTCTTGCGACGAAGCTGTTTCGTATGCCGCCGTATGGCTGCGTCAATGCGATTACACGCAGTCGAGTCAGTGCGTCGTTTAGAGCGCTGTGCCAGCCTATAGGCGCGCCGTCGACATGCGCGGAGCCGCAAAAGCTTCAGATCGGGGTTCGGTTTGCCGATACTCCGTCGTCGTTGTACCGTAGCTTTTCGTAAATGCTCTCATCAGTTTGAACAGGCTGTCTGGAGATGGGCCTTTGGAATCAGCTGATGAAACTTGTCCCATTTTGCCACTGTATACACGACAGCCTGGCGGCCCGCAGTATGTGTTGGTGTTAACCAAATGGGTAGGTGATCTGAGCCCCATGGGTCACGTTCACATGACCAGGCTAAACACACGTCTCTCGTTGATATCGCAAGGCCTATAGTGGAATACTCCTTTTATCTACCTATAAATGCAGGTGAACCGTCATTCAGTATTTGCTGATCGTTCTTGATAATGATCTCGTTAATCTCTGCCCCACGATCGCCTTGGAGACGGCTATACCATCGCGGATGGTGGGCATTAGAATCTCCTCATAACACAAACGATGCACCACACCGAGACACCAGGCATCAGGGATTCTTGTTAGTCGTTTCCGTTTTCTGTTTCTCCTCGGTCCGGTCTCCTCTAAAGCCGAACGCCACTTAACTACAGTGTCCGCCCTCGTTACAGCCCTTATTCACCATCGGTTTTTACGGAACCTGTCAGGTGTGGCTGTCTTGACGAGGTCCCCAAGTCAGGGGAGCGACAGTCTCCGAAGCAAAAGCTTTCCTTTGAAGCGTTGCTCCACGGTGCAGCGGGACGCTCAGTGCTTTCGCCCGGTTTACGCTTCACACCGGCTTCCCTGGACTCTTTGTTGTTGTCCGCTGCCAGTGGTCCTGCCCTCGCTGTCGCTTGCCGTTCTTGTGCTTCCATTTTCACGCGGATAAACCTTTCGCCACCTGTTTGTTGTGGGTTTATTCCCAGAACAAAAAGGAGAAAAAATATTGTCAACGATGCCGCTCGCGCAAGGAGGCATGGCACATGGGGAAAAGTTAGAAAAAGAAAACGATAAAATACAAGAACAAAAGCCCCTTGAAAGGTGGACAGTATTGTTGAGCCACTGCGGCCTGCGGAGGTGCTTTGCACGTGATGCGCTCTATTTTTTACGCCAGGGTTGCCATGCGGCAAAACATGGAAATTAAATGCCATGCAAGAACTAACTGGAAGCACGTTTCATGTAGATACCACAAAGACGACATTTGGATGTAGTGTCCGTGATCAATCGTTCAGTGGCTTCCGGCTGCTTAACTCTCATTGCCAATTACATTTTCGTGGACCGTCTTTGTTCCGGGAAGTGTGCAGAGAAGATGACGAGGATTCGGTGCGGGGTCAGGAGTGTAACACTTCGAACTCTGGACATTGCCTTCATTACCATGTACAGTTGACCCCACGTACAAGTGATTGGTGATGTACTGGCTATCCTGGCCAAATATCACCGGAGGGAGACTTCTTCCACCTGAGAAATATTGCAGGAAAAGGAGTAGGCACGTGAGGGTCATCTGCAGAGTACAGCGCTGAGTTCGAGCAGTTTTTACCTTACAAATTCATTAAGTGCATCAGTTAAGTCCTTCTACATCGCACGTATACGTAATCATCCGCTCGTATTCTGGAGAGCAGACGACCAAGCTGTGGGACGTGTGCTTGCGCAATGGCTTACGCAACTGAGCAGAAGCAAGATGCGATCTCGTACGCGAAGAAATGGAAGTTCACGAACAAACACTTGTGACCATTGATGTGTAATGAAGCGTAGACTGTTGGGCCAGTTGGTGCTTCATGTAGTGTCGTTGAACCTAAATACTGGCGGGAAGAAACAGAGTGGACAGGACAGACGCTGCCCGAGCGTATGTCCTGTCCACTCCGCTTCTTGCCGCCAGTATTTCCGCTCAACGGCACTACATGTATGTAATGAGTTTGCGCAATAATGAATTCTACGCACTGTAGTATTGCTAAAGAAGAGATACAAGGGCTCTTGTAGTTTTCTTGTCATAGAGGCGTTCACACACACGTAGACACATTGTCATTGCCAGCAGCACAGTAAGCTAAACAAAACACGATTCTGATCCACGTACTGAGCCATTGTTAAAGAACAAGGAAACATAAAAATGTGGATGCAATAGGCATGCTTTTACGCAGGTAATCCGTCACAAACGCTGCTCGCACTACTATCTAGTATGCAATGTGTCATTAAAAGCAATTTTGGCTTATGACTGCACAAAAAAGTGGAACAGTATTCCCATAGGTGCCGACAAGAGCTTTCTGCCTTCATGAATGGGAGGGCATAGAAATCAGGGTTTGACGAACATTGAGATTCCGACTGGTCGTGTCGAAAAAAGAAAAGTACCTTTGTTCAAAGAATCCTCGTTTCTATGTCATAATGCCAACTTATTTAAGGATCTCAGTAACGCGGTATCAACTTTAAGGAGGAGATTGACACGACCGTTTTATGTACCGGCATAGCTAGCGGTACAAGGTAAATAGACATGTTCTGAAAAAAAAAAGGGGGGGATTGAGGCAATGTATACGAAAACGCTAGGGTGAAAAACATGCATCGCATACCTGATTAATCGAGCAGCCTAGCTGACTATTTGTCCCCGCCCCGTCAAAGGGGATTTATAGAAATCATCGTCATCATCTGATAGGTGCGTCTCTAGCGGCACCTGTGAATCCCGCCCACGCGTCACCCATGCGCTGCTTTTCGCGGCTTCCCGATTACCGATGCAGTCGCACCACACTTCGCTCCGTTCGCAAACGTGCTGCACGAGACAGATTGTCTGCGCACGCGAATCTATCGCGAAATGAAAACACGTATAGAGCTGCGTACCAATTTCGCATTAGGGTGTATCGTAATCGCCGGCAAATTTTTTAAAGGCGAAAGCCTTATATCTCGATGTTTCAAGGTCGCGCTGTGACGTACAGTAAATATCACATGACCCGACGAAGGCCATAAGTGAACCAGCGCCTCTCCAGCCGTTTGTACGATATGTTTAATGATTAGTAAATATAATTAATGATTGATTAGTTATTGGACTAATGTAGATTAAGATCGTTTAAGGTGTATTAATGTCGATTAAGGTAGATGAAGGAGAATTAGGCTGGATTTAGGTGAATTAGAGGGGATTAAGGTCGATTAAAGTCGATTAAGGTAGAATAATTAGGGTTGGGGTGAATTAAAGTGAATTACAGTAGGCTTTACAAGGCTTTCGCCTTCGCGTCTCTCAGGCGATAGCGAAGGACACCTGGGATGGTTTTGGCAGCATCGCTGGATCACGCTAGATTCTCTGTCTCATGAAACATATAATGCCTTCGCATTGAAATTCGCTTGGAGTTTTCATGTGTTTACAAAAAGTTTATTTTAACAAGAGACGATACGAACGCTGAGTCCCAATCATGACAGAATCCCGCCAGGAGTATAGCACATACAAAGTACGAAGCATTGTATACACAGCACGTTTTCAAAATAGAGTCCGAGTCCTCACTCACTAACATATAACCACATAGACACACGGAAACGCCCAGTTGCACATAAACCAATTGCCTGGTATATAAATTGATGTTCAATATATACAGTGCGCATAACGGTTATGTACAATGATGATGTGACAGAAGCACTTTGCATAATTTTGATGTGATGATGTTGGGTGTGTATATAAAAAAATGATCATGTATACGATAGCACGCACGCACAAAAATTGCGGGCACATACATTCTGTGCATACTCTATGAACACTTCTGATAGCTCGGCTACATAAACGAGACTAGTCGAAAATTAAGCCATACGCGTCGATCAGCCACTGAAAGGAAACGGCATGACCACTGTCGAAGGAACTCTTCTTCCCCACGGAATAACAACTCCTCTGACAGAAACGACAGTAGTTTAGAGTTCAGCCTCTCCAGAAGTGGAAACAGAGCGCGACGACGACGTCCCGCGGCAACTGCCTCGCACTGGTTGCGCCACAGACAAAAGGCGCCCGCAGAAATTAAAAGTCGCGCGAAGCGGCCACGTGAGCAGCGACCATATGTAATAAAGCAGTTAACTCCAAGGCTGCGCAAACCAGCCCGCCAAAATACCTTGGCAACGACGCAGCGCAGCAGCACATGTTTATTGGATTCTTGAAGGGGGCAATTGGGCCACAGCGAAGATGCGGCTATGCCCCACCGCTCCAGCCTGTCCCGCGTTGGGTCTCTTGCCACCCTAGATGCCACATGAAGTCGCGTAGGTGGCCAGGCAGAAATAACGCCGTCGTCGCACCCCATGACACAATATTGTAACGTGGGCGGCTTGCCGGGAAAACTAGAGGAAGCAGTAAGGCTGACATTGTATCTACAACGCGGTTTTCGAGAACGTCTGCATCAGGACATGCCTGTTGTAAGTGGCGATACAATGCCACGGCCGTAGAGTAAAATGGAGATTCCTTTAGTACTCGTGGTCCGCGATTTAAGCGCACGCCCGGAAGCATGTAAGGAAGTTTTTGTCCAAAGAAATATCAGACGTCAATAGCATTAATCTCGTATTCAGAAATGCATCTTGAAGCCGACGCTTGACATGATTTAAATGACACCTGTCGGGAACGCACCGAAGGAAACGCAATGAGCGTCTTGGGGACGTTCTCACCACACCTCACTTATGTCAAGTCAAGCATGGGCTTCTAAATAACGTGCATTTCTGTGCTTAGAAAATATTCATTTCAACACTGAATATCAATGAAATTTACCCTACCTCGGAGCCAAACGTTCCAGCAGGGTTAATATACGACTTTGTGGAACCTACATGGTTTCTCCAGTTACCTCCATAGATTATTTTTTAAATTTATTTATATCCTTATATGTTGAAAAACCGAAATAGCTTGCCGGATGAACTTGTACACCTAGCATAAAACCTTTTATTTAATTTATGCTAAATTTGAGAGGGACCATCATCAGCTAATAGAGAATAAAATACAAAAATTTAGTGCCCTTCTACTCTTTGAAGAATGATAAACAGAATTGGTACTGCTATGACAAGTGTATCGATTTATATGGCTATTCCTTTATTGACTGAAAAAAGACACAGACACGTAACTTCGTCCTTGTTATCATCTTTGTCTCATTCGTTACCACAGTGACCATAGCTTTGTGGTGGCTGTGGTGCACCGCGATCGGTGGTAATGCTGGGCTAGACACGTTCTTGTCAAGATAGGTAAATCTGTACACGACCGGTGACGCGTGGTCGGCACATTGGCATCCGTGCCGCGCTCAATTCCAAACCGTTCCAACAGGACGGATACAATCAACTTGCCGTCGGGGTGCGCTAGGTCAACGTTAAGGTGTCCCGCTACAACGATGGGCTTGTCATCGACGGATGAGATTCAACCAAAGGTGTATATTGGAAAAGGGTCAATGTCTTCTTTGCAGGTAGCCGAAGACCGTCGCGACGACTGTCCCATCTTCGGCCTGCACGGCACATACTCGATGGTCCCGATCCGTTGGCCACTGCACGTTCGGCGGCAGAGGCTTCAATCAATCAATCAATCAATCAATCAATCAATCAATCAATCAATCAATCAATCAATCAATCAATCAATCAATCAATCAATCAATCAATCAATCAATCAATCAATCAATCAATCAATCAATCAATCAATCTTTATTATTAAAGATACTGTACAGATAGTGGTATATACAGAAGGTCCCATAATAAAAACTGAATTGCGACCATCCTCTCCTTCGATTTCACTCCCATTTGCGCTTATGCTTAGTTGTCACTCTTTGAGGACAAGTTCTTGCTCAAGGCGAACTATGCGCGTGCTACTCATAGCGGGTCCAGAGAGAGAGAGAGAGTACAGCGAAAGGCAGGGAGGTTAACCATAGGTAGTTCCGGTTGGCTACCCTGCACGGGGGATAAAAAGAGAAAGCGAGTGGAAGGGGTAGATAGAGAGAAAGCGAGACGAGCACTAACAAAGCGCATAGCGAGTCCAAACTGCTGATAACTTCGCTAGGGTGATGCTCGCTTGCCCAAGTGCACGCGTCCTTTCCCAGCCCACCCTGCGACGAACAAGCGAGCGAGATAACAATCGATGGTTCGTCCTCTCCCCTCGTTCCTGTCCCTCCATCTCCATTTGCCTGCCCGAAGGGTGCGTTACAGGTCCCCCAGCCCACAGGAGTATGTGCCATTTGGCTTGGACCCTTTCTGCACTCTCACCAGGATCGGCCCACATGATGATTTGTTTTTGTCAACATCTCGGACACATTTTTTTTCCAGATCGTAGTCATAGACATATATCAAAACGTTCATTGAAAAAAAAAAGAAGCGCAGGAAACGAGTGGGTGGAGCCCCTAGTCCAAGGCCCCACTGGCTTGAGCGGTCCGATCAAGCGGTGCCTGGTCGAGGAGCGCTGGTTGCATCACCCGATCCTCGCTGGCGAGCCACGTCTCCCACTGCCCCCTTCCCGAAAGCTTGCCGGTCATTTTTGGTGTATTAATTTTGGGTGGTCTGGGGTGCTGTCTTGTAGGAATTCTATTCCTTTCTTTATGCCTTTTGCCGCCATCACCGCGCATCCATTGCTCGAAAATGACCGGGCCCCGCCCATTTCGCCTGTAAATCACGCGACGTCAGGAACCCGCGAAAACTGTAGTCGTCACAGTGACGTTGACGCATTCATTATGCGGAGCATAAGGCAGGGATTTTTGGCACGGCCAGAGGAAGGTTCTTTTCCGAAGGAATTGAAAAAAAATGGCCGCCCCTCTGATTGCTATGGCCGTGGCTCTTCGCCGTAGCCGACGTGAACACGGAGAGCCAGACGACGCGTTTGACATGCCGGATGACCATTTTCGACGGCATTTTCGACTCTCGAAGGGAACGGTGCGGTTGTTGTGCGAGGAACTGGCGGGGGAACTAGAAGCGGAGCGAGCGACGGGACTGCCGGTGGAGCGGAAGGTGTTGTGTGCGCTGCGCTTCTCTGCCACTGGGAGCTTCCAAGCGTCCGTTGGGAGCGAGGAGACGATTCGTGTGTCGCAGTCGACAGCGAGCGAGTGCGTGCGACGGGTGGCAGAGGCTGTTGTGAACGCCGGGGCGCGCAACAAGTGGGTGCATTTTCCTAAGGCGGCCGAGGAAAAGGCAGCCGTGAAGGAAGGTTTTGTTCGGCGCGGTGCTATCCCCGGCGTCATAGGATGCGTCGACGGCAGCCTCGTAGCTATTGTCGCACCGAAGGGTGAGCGCAAGGCTGCGTTCATGTGCCGCAAGGGATAATACTACGCTCTCAACTGCATGTTCGTAAGTAAACCTCACGTTTTCTGGTGCCGATCCTTCTTGACTGTTATGTTGCTCGTGTCAACGGGCACATTCTCTGTTTACGTTTTACCAGATCTGCGATGCGGACATGAAAATCTTGGCCGTGGACCCTCTGCGACCGGGGTCGGGCCACGACGCTTTCGTCTGGCGGACGACATGGCTGCGCCGGTGGTTTCAAGCGGGCCGCATCGTGAATCCCGGGGAATACCTCCTCGGTGAGGCAAAACATCTTTTTTGGCGCAGTCACGCTTCAGTAGCGCAAAACGCCGTGTCCGCTCCAACCCAAACTTTTAACCAAATTACCAAAAAAAATGAAGTCACCATTGTCACCATTGTGACTGCCACCATTGTTAATGTTCGAAGTGTTAAGTTACAAGCACATTATGTGCCTACAAGGAGCAGATAAAAGCAACACGTATTAGTGCTGCTGCTGCACCCAGTGCTTGCCAGAAGCAGAAGAAATGAACAAACATTAGTGCTGCTACTGCTACTACTGTCATTGATAGTACCAACAAGTGTTGATTTCTTCTGCTTGTGGCAGGCACCGAGTAGTGCACTTGTAAATTTGTTAACCGTCTGTGTCGGTTATGGACTTGCTCAACTCATGCTTTTACTTGCGATTCACCTCTGAAGCCTGCTGTAGATTTCCTAAGTTTACAACTTGCCTCTCGTGAGATGAGTACTCAATGTACTGTTTCCATCTTCGTGCAGGTGACAGTGGCTAGCCCTTGGAGCCGTGGCTCCTGACTCCAGTTCCTGGCCATCCTCCAGCGCAGACAGCCGAGGGGCAGTACAACACAGCACATGGCGCCATGCGTTCCGTAGTGGAGAGGTGCATTGGGCACTTAAAGAGTCGTTTCCGCTGTCTTCAGCGATATCGCGCCCTCCTATACGAGCCAGAACGTGCAGCCAACATTGTCGCGGCATGTGCTGTGTTGTACAACTTTCGCCTTTCTGAGGGTGACATAGAATCGGGCGATGATGACAGCGATGACGACAGCAGCAGCAGCAGTAGTCCTGAGCTCTGCGGTAATGGCGACCCCATTCCGCAAGGTCTGCCCCGAAACACAGGGTCGAGAATGAATTATTTGAGAGGCCGGGCCGTCCGTGACTCTGTGATTGGCATGTTTGGGACAACCCGTGCGCAGCACATACATTACCTGAGGAGTGTTCGGCGGCAGCTGCGACGTCAACAGCAGCGTCAGCATCGCTAGGTGCATGCACACAGTTGTAGCATAACATATGCCAAATAATTGCATTGTGCATTTCATGCTGTGAAATTGCAGACGTTTTGCATTGGCTGGCCGCGATGGCTATAGTACTGTGTCAGCTAACGTTGGCGGCTGGCTTGTGTTTGTAAGAAACGCTTTAGCGCGTATGCATCCGAAAGAAATGCGAACGACACGCAGGTTCTCATGAACACGAATACAGGATGCC
Organism: Dermacentor albipictus; assembly: GCF_038994185.2. Taxonomy (NCBI): domain Eukaryota; kingdom Metazoa; phylum Arthropoda; class Arachnida; order Ixodida; family Ixodidae; genus Dermacentor; species Dermacentor albipictus. The sequence continues at coordinate 170,805,827 of NC_091822.1, forward strand.
TGGAGGAGCAAGTGCTCAACAATGGTCTCTGTGTAGATGCCCATTGTAGCAACGTTGGACAAGCGGAACTTGAGACGGGGTCACTCCATGTTCGACAACTGTTAATTGCTTATCGTGCGAGGATGAGAACTGTCACTGCCAACAGAAGCCCCAAACTGGCGCTGCCCTAGTGCGCAGAATGCTCGTGATGCGTTTCAGAAGAGATTCCTGTTGGCGTAGGAAAACACGAAGCTCGGCTCATTGGCGCTGACGTACTGTAGTAGAAAAGGCGGGTCGCAAGGACAAGGTGGGAGACGGACCTTCACTGACTAATAGGGTTTACGAAAAGAAACTAACAGAATTAACCTCAGTTATAAATGTCGTGCTTCTATCTTTAACCTGATTCTTTTACCTTTTTTTAAGAGCCACGTAAATCGGCTTAAGCACATAATCACTCCGACGACCATAGTGACCGCACTGCGGCAACACTGTGCTCAAAGGTAGTACGTGAGTAAGCTTTGCACCCACGCTTGCGTTTTTTTACGTTCATGTTTTATTGCCTGGCCACCCGCTCGTTCTGGCCTTAGCTATATATCCACCCACCGACCGTTTTCCAGCCTGTGCAGATCTCGGCTACTTCGCGCCTAAAACTGGTTTGGAAACCCGAGCAAGAACTAAAGTATTGTATAAAAGCGCGCTTACGTGGTTATATTTCACGCCGTCGCGATCTCCTGGTGGTTGCGTTCGCTTACAGCCGCTTCGGGGGCAGGCCAGTGTGGCAATAAGAAAAGAAACAAAAGAGAGAAACGGAAAGAAATACCTGCGCGACGCTCACAATAAGTTCTTTCGCCTTCTTTAACATCGGAGAAAGCCGCCTCGAGTTTCTTCTTTCCGCAGTTCCCTTTTGTTTCAGAAATGTTCAGCAGTAGCAACCGAAGCGAGCTGAGTATTCTCGAGATATATTCACGAGAAGCGTTACCTTGGCCAGTATATACCGACAGAGGCTATCTTTTCACCGCGTGGACAGCGAGATGCGCCTCCTACGCCTGAATTGGTTTTCCCGAGCACGAGAGGCTGCGCAACACCGCGCAGCCTCTCGAATAAGGTGGGCGAAAATTCCTTCCCTTGAACCTAAAGCATGGACGAGTTAAGCCTTGCGAGAGAGAGAGAGAGAAAGAAAGAAATGGGTCTTGTGCACTTGTGCCTCACACTTGTACGAGCCGGGAATGATGGGAAGCGAAGAAAGTGATAATAGGAACTGAAAATAAATAACACCTTTTTTTTATGATTCTTTGCCACCTCGACCACCGTTTGTCGCAAAAACCACGCGCGTGCTTGCTTCCGTTTTCCCGTTGAGAAATTGACTAGCTATTTCAGTGTCCTCTTTCCTGGCGTTGCACCTCGTATCGTTCCGGCTATATATATAGGTTCTTTTTTTCTTCTATCTACCTATCTTTCCAGTCAGCCACGCAATTGTACCCTGTCGTGCGAGACTACCATGTTACGTATATTCATACTCACGAAAGGAGTATACGTCTCCCATTATGAGCAGTTGCAGTGAATAGACGTTGCTGGTGGTACTCTCTCCGGCGTGCACTTTTTGGTAGGGTGCACGTGGAAATTATGTAGAAACGGCGAGCGCGCTTTTTTCAACGGGCTTCCCGCTTATGCATTCCGCCGAGGGTGCGAATTTCAAGAACATATATAAGGCGCTGGAGGCTAGCGCGTTATGCAAACCCGAGTCTTCTCAGTCTGCACAACTGTGGGAGCGATGACCGGGTCTTGATGACCGGGTCTTCTTGATGTCTCGCACACGTGTGCGAATTCGGCGCTCTCTTTCTGTTTAGCTACATTCTTGAGCAATCAGCGTCTTGTGAGGGGGGGAGAGCCACAGCAAGCGATGGTCGCCTTTGTGTTAGAGGAGTGCGCGAAAGCTATGGGCAAAGTATGCAACATAACTGCAGTAGGGAGACAGAGAGATCCATTCGCCCGTCGCTAAAGACCGGTTGCGAGCGACGAAAAATCTAGGCAGGGGGCCCTTGATGATCCTTTTACCGTACCTTTTTTTTCCTTTCTTTGTCGGGGGCACCACGGCTTGGCGAAGATGTCGTGGCGTCGGGCTAGCAAACTCCAGCTGCTGGCGCCTATTTTATGGCATGACCGAGAGTGCCGCTAGGACAGCGCGTTTATGGCATGTCCCGACGTTCAGCAAACCACCCAGGAGATGGCAGAGCGGGAGTGGAGGAGGGAAGGGGTGGGGGCGAAAGAATTTGTTGTATGGTGTCACGAGGCCTAAGGCCCAACTTCAGTTTTAAAAGAAAGTGTGTCGGCGTTTCCATCGAAACCAACTTGTGAACTGGTGATTCACGTCATTCCGGCTAGCATTATGTTGAAATTCTCGCCTCACTCTATTCCCTTCTTGTCGTACGCAGCTGTGGAACGGTCAATTCAGGCGATAAGTTGGGTGGTTCGGTACTATAGGACAAATTAGGAAGAAGGTGGAGAAACGGGTGTTAGAATTCAAATCATTAACAATATTCCCCAGCAGGAATCCCTCTAGCAGTGATTCACGTTTACCTTGCTGTTAATTTTTGGACTATCGTAAGTTTATCGCATTATTGATAGTGACATGCAAGGGTTGGCGCGTCCCATAATGGAGACCTTTAGCGTGTCCGCTATTCCGCCAAACGAGGGTGGTTTGGGCGGATTGCCGGATGTGCGGGGGCGCAAACCTGAGCGGCCGGAGCGGTGCAGCCGCCTGGTGGCGTAGAGTTCAACCAGGCAAAGACAGAGATAAAATTGGAGTAACAAACTAGAGAGTTTTAGTATAGCGTAAAGCAGCAAACGCAAAGAGTTAGCGTTAGCGTTAGCGTTGCGTGCGCCACACTGCGCATGCGCTATACGTAAACGCTGCTGGAGCTCTTACGTACGTACGCTATTTTCAGGATTTAGCGTTGAACGCTAACGCACGCAAGGGGAGCCTTACGTACGGCAAGATGGCGGCGCCAGTCGAAGTGAGAGCAGCCCGCTTCGGATCTATCGAGCCGTCTGCCTGCACTGCTAGGCTCTATCCTTCCCCACTAATGCTCGTGTTCGCCTTAGATTTGTGTGATGATGCTTCGGCAGCGGTGCACAGGTGACAAATGGGCGTTGTTTACGATATACGTTCTCGATTAGCGGCGCAGTAGGCTTAACGAGAGGGTTTGCTCATAGAGTTAGTAGAGCAACTCTATGGGTTTGCTAAATGTGTTTGCTGTATCCGCCTCGAGATGGCGCCCAAGTGTATTTCGCTCGTTCGCTTGGTGTAAAGCCGCATGTGGAACCGATGCATGTCATGTTTTCCGCGGCAAAACACAGTAGTGTGGTCGGTGCTGTGGTCACAATGCGTGTGCGTTTTACCAATGACGACGATATGAACCTCGTGAAGGAGGTTTTCGCCTTGAACCCATTCGGATGGACGTCAAGGTGGGAGTCCGTTGCAAAAAATTGGAAAGAAGTGGGAAATCCGCTTTCTGGAAGAGAAATTGCCGGCGAAACGTCCCCTCCGGTATAGCTTCGACGTTGAGTGGATCTTGAGGACACGTAGAACCTGCACGGTCGCTCTCATTCCCGAAGCATGAGGGTGTCTATGTCATCCCAACTTAAAAAGGACACGTAATATGGGTCCCACAGAACACTCGATCACAGCATGATAAGGTTAATCGGTATGTTTCGCGACTCTCGACAAAACAACGCTAAAACCAAACACCTACATGCGTAATTAACGCAGCGACTGTGGCTTTCGATAAGCTTGACTTAGGGACACACTTGCGGATTCGGCATTGGATAAGCTCGACATTTCGTGTGGATTTGGCTTTCTGGTATTTTGTGTCTTTACATCTAGATGGCGCTGTATTTGTTTGCGTTAACGTTAACGCTTTTCTCCGTTCCGCTATTCTAAAACACTACCTTGTGCCGCGCAGTGCAGTCTTTCTTTGCGTTAGCGTTGCGTCGCACGCTAACGCTAACGCAAGGGTTTTACGCTATACTAAAACTCTCTACTATATCCTACTTCGCTACTGTTGCAAATTATCAGCAGCTGCGTAATGGTGAACACGATTACACTGCTGTCGAAAATTTACACCAGCAGCTAAGCAGAATATAGTAAGTGGCTTTGTGTTTGTGTGGTTGAGCTGGCGCCACCAGCTGGCGCCACCACCACCCACGCTTACGCGGCCGCTAAAGCGGCAGACCGCCCGCGCATGCCAGATTACCAGAGGAACTAAAATTCTCTAATGTCTAATTTACGTGACAACCACGCCTAAGATACACACTCGAGCAATTTTCGGGACATGGTACGCCTCTCCTTAAGAGACGTGTGTAGAAGCGTCTCCGGCAAAAAGGTTGAACACTCCGACCGTATTGTGCAGACATAATTAATATGACGCTGTTTTTTTTTTCTCAATTATCTCTCGGTTCGTGCAGTGGTAATGACATGAGCTCGAATGTACGCTGGCAAGGCATCTCTTTCAGGTAGTCCTTGCAAAGGTTAGCTCATTAATCAACGTTACTTGCAGTCCTACACTTCGAACAATATATAGAAATGGCTTCCCATAGAAATTTCTATGCATCCGAGATGGTACATATAGTATAGATTTAAGCTTATCCCGTATATTTGCTGCTTCTTTTCTTTTTATGCCGAAATAACTCACAAGTTTCGCGAGGTCCCGCGTTCGCCTTTGTTTGAATTCAACGCAACCATTATTTATCGCAAACGGTTCACTAGCGTTCTCAAGAACGTGGTCGTAAACAGTGACGTCATGGGAAGATAGTGCAGGAATCGTAAAGCAACGTCCTCACCAGTTTCATTGTTTTGTATCTCTTCTGCTTCGCAAGGCCTTCCCGGGCAGGAAAACTTGTCTATGTTTAATTCGATACAGGGCGCGATTCTTTGCTTTCCTATCACTGCTCCACTGTTGCTATGAGCTACGACTCACTATGTGCTTAGCGATAAAAAGAACCACAAAAAGCGCGACATTATTTGATGATGATGATATGTGGTGTTCGATGGCCCAAGGGCTAGGTCTGGCCGAACAGTGCCACTTATTTGAACTTTAAGAGAGGTGGGTGCCGTTGCAGCACGGCTCAGCGCCATAACATGCCGCTCAAAGGCCGAACCAATGAAGGGCAGCGAAAGGCCGAAGTTTTTGTTGAATATTGCGTTGGCAGTGGGCGTGGTATGCTCCGTCCGCGAAAGAGAACCAGTTGCCGTGAGACATTCTTTTACTCCCGAGGCTGCCTTCGTTTTGTGGCGTCGGAGGCACCTCATCAAAGGTTTTCGGTGGACGGCCAACCATTAGCGTACACTCTGGATATGTGGCTGTTTCTTTACGTCAGTGTCTTTTCTTTTCTTTAACGAATTCTCCGTCTGTGACTCACGAAACAAGTGCTCCCCTCCCCCTACCACTTCTCTGGCACGCCACAAGACACTGGTCGCTGCCGACAGGTCACGAACGTGTCTTGGCGCTAATTAAAAAGAGAAACACTCGCCACCGCAGAGTGCGGTTTTCTTTTTCTCACCGAAGCAATTACTCAGCGCGGTGGAATCATCAGAAAGCAGCGCACGTCGAAAACTTCGGATGACGAAACGGGAAAACAAGACGAAGGAGAAGAGGAAAAAAAACTAAGAGTGAGGAATAAGTAACAGGCATATACGTGCATACGTGGTTGGCAGAGCCACCTTAAATGTGGGTGACCTCTATTTTCGTTTGGCAGAGTTTGTTCTGATCTCTTCGCTGGTGACCTATTAATTAGGTGCACAAACGCGGTCACAAGAAAACTGTACTGCAGCGCTTCCCCGTAAAGCACATGCCCTATGTTGTGTTTTCAATGCGTACGACGACAGAGTTATCTATTAAAGCGAATATTTCTTCGCCAATTTCCCGGCTTTGACCTTTCTGCCTGTTGGACCGGTTATCTTTCGGTGGATATATCTGTGAAGATATCGCGTACGAAGGTTACATGAGAGTACCCGCAAATTTGCTTATATAACTCTTATTTGCTGTTCAAGATAAGCTGTATTTTTGTTTCTGAACGTGGTCGTTCAGTCTGAAATTGAATGACGCGGTACCCGTTGGCGTGTTCGACGAATTCGCTGCATTAGTCTCAACGCCATGCTGTTCACTCATGCTGAAAAGAATAAATTGAACCTCTCTGGTTGCTTCCATGCATGTGTTCAAGCTTACTTTCGCAATGGTACATACATCATATACGTATGTAGGAGGTTACTATTTCTTTATTTTTATCCTGGTTTGGTGCAAGACCCACAACTGCGCCGCTGTCAGTACCTGCAGTCCACAAGGCTGTTGTAACTTTAACAGCATATCTCGAATTCTCAGGTGCTCAACGTGCATATGACTGTAGCTTTGGACAACTGTTAATAACGTTCTTCAGCTTCTCGAAACTGAAGCTCTTACGTGTACAGCAATGTTTAAACACCTTAACTTTCGATACTTGTTCGTCGTTTCAAGCATGGGACTCGACGCAGTAAGCGGAGCTACGCTACTGAGCTCGAGGTCGGGGGTTCGATCCTGCAGGGACGGCGGCTTGATTTGGATGGAGTGAAATACAACAACGACGCTCTGGTGCTTAGGTTTAGATGCATGTTAGAGAACCTCAAGTGGTGAGAATTATCTAGGAGTCCCTCACTATGGCGTGCCTTATGACATTGGGGTGTTGACGCATAAATCCCCAGAACTTCATTTTTGCATCTCAAGTTTCGAGAGCGCTATCTCTTGTTCCAAGTTCTTTTTCTTGCTTGCTTAAGTTTCTTTCCCTTTTTGTTTCCCATTATTCATCCTGTGCACGTGCAGCCCACCACACGCACGCCCATAAAGAGAACGGCGTTTTCACGAAAGGCGCCAAAAGTTCCGTCGAGCTCTCGATGTTGTTTGTCTCGGCACATTCCGCAGCGAAGTCACGATGGCCAGCAGCAGTGAAGAAGGAGATGAACAACCGGACGAAGCGGCGCGAAGTGCGAGGGGAAGGGGGAGGTCTGCATGTCTCTGGGAGTACGACACGCAAGGTGTCGCCTTCCCGCTGCGACTTCACACCGCGCAAGCGAATAACCGACCACGACCAGTCAAGCAATCTACGCACCACGTGAGCCGTCTAGCAGCCGGAGCCGGCATAGAGTGTGGGGGAGAGATGGTAGAAGCTGAGTTGAAGGCAGGAGGGGGTTGGCGCAGGGGGTGCGTAAACAAGCAAGGCAGGACACTGCAGGACCGAAGTTATATAGTGCTGGAGGAGAGCCGCCAGGTTCTTTCTTTCCGCCAGGCTTGTGCAAAGCCAGTGCCGCCGCTACCCACCTCCTGGGGAAAAAAACAGAAACAAAACCCTAATGGAAACAGGAGAGCAAGCCACAGGGGCCAGCCGCATATGCCAGCATACCGTACGTGCACTCTTCTGTGTGTGCGTGCTTGTACACTATGGTGGCGTTGTCCGCGCTGCTAGCGATGGGGTTGGCGCGTCACCGACGAATGGGTCACGCGCTGGGTGGCGGCACACACAGCGGCGGCGTCTTGAGTACAGCAGACCTCCCCCATCTCCACCCTTCAAGGCATCTCCTCGTTCACTGTCTCCCTTGTCGGTATACCGGCGCTGAGTCACAGACATGGTCTAGCGAGAAGGTGAGCACTAGAAAGAGCGGGTGGAGGACAGCACGCTCGTACGACCCGTTAATAATAGCCTGCTTTACCGCCAGCTTTACACATTGCTTATACCCTTTTTTTTCTTTTTTTTCTATCTGTTCCCATACGGCTGGCCTTTTACGCCTTGCTGCACTTCCTCGTACATCTCTTTGCTTCTTCTCTCTGAGGCCGATACGACGTCAGCTGCATTCTATTGTCGTTGGTGGGCTTTTCTCTTCCATTTTCTTTTGATGGGTCGCGCGCGGCCTTCGTCCACAACTGCTTGCACGAGGTGTGCATTCCGATCCTCGCTCTAGCTTCACATTCGGCCGACTTTACTGTAAGCTAAAGGCGTTTCCAGTATGCGGTGACTGTGCGCAGCGCACGGTTTCAGGTAAAATCCTGCTGATCGGTGTTATCCTGTCATAGTGGTGGTACATTAGGCGCTTCTGACTGTAGGTTTGAAAGAAGGTCAAGGGCAAAAAGGCAGCTTCGCGCAAGCTCGCTTGTATATAGAAGGTGCCGTCGTATTCACCCCTGTAAAGTCCCGCCCCTTCCGTAGTGTTACGCCTAAGAAGTAGCACTGCACTTTTAAAAGAACAGCGCTGTTGTTTATTAGTACATTGGTGCTTTCGCGCTTCTATTTGAAAAGCCCGCTCTGTTTAAATTCTCACTTGCGTAGGTGTAGTATCATGCGTGGTCAAGCATTCCCGAAAGGATACAGCAGAGCCTGACAAAGGGGTTAAAACAAGGAGAAAAAAAAACGATTAACAATTTAGTGTGTTGTATATAGCGCCGCTGCAATTAATACAGAAAGAACGCGTTGAAAAGACAGAAAGAAAATAAACAGACGGTTACCTGGTGACCTATCTTAACTATCATAGCTATGCTATTTATTAGACTGCTAACAAACGCTTAGTAATTGCGAAGAGTGCGAGAAGTCGCTTATGCATCTTCGCTTTGATGTATCAGTTGTTCTCATTGGCATACATCTGCGAAAGCTGTATGTCTAAATATTTATGCTTTCAGGGGCTCCACACTGTCCCGGTTCAATACCTGCCGTAGCGGAAACACGGGTGAATGTATATACGTGCGTAACTCGTGCCTTTTAGCCTATTGACGAGGAGGTTCAAAAATTACATAGCACACACGGACGGGGATGCTCATTGTAAAAGATTAGACAGTTTTGGAACTGCGTACGTTGCGTACGTAAGATCGCTACGTTCTGCACAGTGCGCATGTGCAGAACGCCACACGAACGGTGCCTGATGCATACGCGGCCGCCACGTACGCGCGCAGGATGCACGCGTACGTGAGGAACGTCGCGTGCTGCTCTCGTGGTTCTCGTTTGTTCGGGAGAGCGCGAGAGGAAGGAGAATCGCGGAATGGTGGCGTCAGTGTTCAGTGTGTGCTGTTTGCGCCAGAAGCTCGCGACCTCCTGTTGACGCAGTTCGTCGCAAATGTCCGTGCCAGCCTCAGAAAGCGAGTGCGCAGTTTTTTTTATTTTTCTCGACCACCAGTCGTTGAAGTATTGCATTCGTATTAAATGCAGCGTGTTTTAAAAGCCTGAATGTAGTCCGAAGTAGCGTGAAGACGCGCAGATCTTACGCCACGTCGGCGAGGACAACAGCGTCCGATGGTTCGACATCGACATCGTCGTTGGTTCGACATCGGCCGACTCACCCGATGTCTCACGACGCTCGCCCGCTTACGTACGTAGGCATTTCCCAGTACTAAAAGCCCTGACGTGACACGCGCTGCTACGTTCCGCAAAGCACTTGCGTGCTTGGTACATCTCGTCATGGCTCAGTACTAAAACTGTCTATTGCGCACAGACTTCGGTATGGCAGCGCAAAGGTTACTAGGAGATTGAGAATGATGAATCCACAGTGCACATCTGCTAATGGAGCCGAGCATACATAGATGGCTAACGCAACATATCTTGCAAAGCCTGCGGATTTGCTCTGGGCAGACGGCAAATTTCGTTTTCACATCTAATTTGCCTTATAAATGACAACAATGTAAAAATTTAGGTCGAACAGTTTTTAACATTCCTTTATATTCTTTAATATAACAACTCCACAAGCAAGACAAATATGCCTGAAATTATATGTTTCGACGCACGACGTCTATCAATATCGTCAGCGTGCTAAACTGCATGTAAAGGAAACGTAATACTTGGGGTGCATGCCTTGGCTCCCCAGTAATTTTATTGACGCGCATACTTATTTTATTTACTTTTTCGGTGACCGAATTTCACCGGCTAACGAATATTAAGAGGTTACCGCTGATCGCGAGACGCGCCATTCTGTATAGGAGAGAGAGAGAGAGCAAATGATAAAGGAAAGGTAGGGAGGTTAACCAGGACTGAGCCCGGTTGGCTACCCTACACTGGGGAAAGGGAAAAGGGGACGGAAAGATTAAAAGAAGAAGAGAAAGTCCACTGGGGATATCGTTCGGTCACTCAGTCCGGATCACAGACGCTGACTCAGTCCAGTAGCCTTCAAATATCGCAGCAGAGCTTTTGTGGCCTTTCGTAGCTGCGATATGTGAGGCCATGGTCCCAAGATCTTCTTCAAGGTGAACGGTGTTCTATCTAGCTGATTGAGAGCTGTGCAGAGGTCATGTACAGGAAGTTTCACAAGTGTTATCGATGGTGGTTCTATCTGGTGTCTATGTTGTCGGCGAGCCTCGCGCAATTAAATTCTCTGCGCGACGGAAAGAGAACTCATGCGAGCGCCGACGATTACGCTGGAAAGTTCGCGGAGCCATGCATAGATAGCTGATGCGTCTGATTCGCACATCAGATTTCGATGATCGTCGACTGTGCTCACCGCTGTCGTTGTGCTTCAAGTCTGACTCGCTATTTGTGGGATCAGGCGCACCCAATACAGTCATTTTTACTATGATAGCAATTATGTGAAGACTGCAGGCGCATTTCTGCTGTTACCATCGGCGTCGCCGTCGCCGTGATGTCCCCGATAAAGTCCGAGGGCGATAATGTCGTCGTCTTACTAGCGCAAGGGAGGAAAGTTGGGCGAAAGCACACCGTCACCCGTAGCGCGCGAGGTACCGAAGGGGGGGGGTAGGAGGGAGAGAGTGGGGCGTTTCACACCGGTGGCTTCGGCGTATGGCGCGGCCGCGCGGGCCTTATCTTGAAAGTGACCAGCGATAGGTACAGAGTCTAGGTGCGCCGAGGGCTATATAGCTTCGCATGTACTGCCCTCTCGCCGCTTAGCTCGCGTCACAGCCGAAAAGCAGCGCGAAGGTCAATTCGCTCGCTACTGCTGCCGCACTTATTCACGCCAGCGCTTTGACAGCGAGTGTCCATGGTCATCGAGTGAGACATGTTTATGGTTACCTGTGCGCGCTTTGCTCCACGCTTCTTAGTTAGTAAGCGAATGTCTACAAGTTTTACTATCCATAAAACTTGTATCCTTACTTCATACAGGCTAATTTCCTATCGCCATCGCGCCTTTCGGGCGAAACTGAGACTTCACACTTGACGGGCTCACCCAGTTTCGTTTTCTTGGCTTCATGTTTTTCAATTGAGGGCACCTCAAAAATAATATAAAGATGGAAAACTAAAGCAAGGACGCAGGTAGAATACTTTTGCTACCCGCATATTAGTTTCTATGGCATGAAGTCGCCGGAAGTTTCGGGAAACGTGAAAGCGCACTAGATATTTGTGTGCTATGGCTGAAACCCTAGATGCATCACATTATTATTATTATTATTATTATTATTATTATTATTATTATTATTATTATTATTATTATTACGTTTGAAGAAAGAGAAACAGAAAGCAAACAGCGGGCTGGTGAACTGTCACTGGAAGGGGCGCAGAAACATACAAATAAAAGATAGAAAACTGGGTAGCAAAGAACGAATTAAATCACAGTTCTTGAACTACACAGTAGAACAATGACAAACACATAGAGCGGTAGCAGGAACAGGAAATATCGCTGCACTCGCGTTACTAAAAGAATGTAAAAAAAGCGTTGACAAAATAATGTCCAGGCGTACAAAGTATACGAATGCGTGGAAAATAACTGAAAAGGCGTCCAAAACAGTTTCGGCCTTCGGGTATCCAAAGTCGATTGACGACGCTGTTTTTAAAGCTCCCTAATAGAGATTTAGTGTCTTCGCAAAGGTTGAAAAATCAAGCTAAACACTAAACGTCCCCAGCAGAATGTCTCAGCACCGTATCTCAGCGATCTTCCGATATACTTCCTGCCTAACTTCTTTTATCTTCCTTTCCCGTCTTGCCTATTTTTTTGCGATAGCAGTTACATGGACACTCGATGCGTGTTTCTGCCGTCACCGTCACCGTCATGTTCAGACAGATAACTCGGGTTGCAGACAGACAGAAATCATGAATATCTTAACTATAATTATGCGAGGCAGTGCGTATATAGTTTAGGATTTATACAAGGCTTCTATTTGTCCATTTCCACTTGGCTCCGTACTCACGCTGAAACTTTTATCCAAGGGCTTAATATAAAGCCGCCAGTTCACACCTTGCCATAAATCAATATTAACGGAACGTGATTAAGTGGTAACCAGGATAAAAGCTGTAGCAGGATCTTCGTAGAACGTGCCCTGTCGCGCCTTAAGTCATTCCACAGCCACCCTATTCCGTTTCGTAGCCATAAATGTCATTCTATAAAGAGATGGGGGGAGGGGGGGGGGGTTGTAACGCTCCGCTCTAGCGGACACAACATCTGCTTTAGGGAGTCTTGCCGAACGGTCAAAAGTTATGATCGAAAATTGTGGAGTGCGGCGCGTGTATTCGTCGCACCGTTAGCGATGCGGCGAGTGCTTCTGTATACGAGGAATTGTCCGTGAGAATCGCAGCAGCGCACTGCAAAAAGCGTAACAACGCTTGCGGGTTTCGAGAGCCGTCACTGGCGTCATGGCCAGCGGCTGGAGAGATGATGACGCAGAATCAAGGTTTGCGCGCGGTCCTAGCACTCGGCGAAACGCGTGTGTGCTGGCCTCGGTTCCTAGAGGATTCGTACGTCATCTTTCTTTCGCGCTGACTGTCGGCATGCCCGCTTTCCCTCTAACTACGCTGCATACTTTGCGAATGATGTGTATCCGGTGTCTACGGGTTCCCTTGCGCATTCGGTACTCTTTACTCCTCGACCGCACCCGCATCAAGCGAGGTAAGTGCGTAAAAGAACCAGTGATGTGTCAGATTGTTCTAAGCTGGCATAGCTGGTTTACGTTGAACGTGGCATGTCATGTGCTAGATATACTGCGCGTCTCCGCATAAAGACCAGTTGGTAGTCAGCGCATCTGTTTCCTTTCGTTCTTTTGCCAGTTGTCTGCATGGCTTTGGTGATGAGGTGTGAAGAGTGGATCCGCTTTCATATTTCTGTTACCCGTTTTAATGGACCGTTTGCCGCGCCGTGCACAAACTGAGCACATAGATTTTGCCCTCGTCATGCTTCGAAATGTGGACGCGGTGAAAAAAGAAATCTGCATCACGGTGTTCTCGGCAAAACGGAATCTCGAAAATAAAAGAGAGATAATGTGTTTCCCTTCCGTAGCAGAAGTGCATAAAAGCAACTGCTCTTGACGAGGCATTCTATCGCGCTCATATATGATTTGTACTAAATAACCGTGGTAATTCTACCAGCCGCGCAAAGTTCTCTTCCACCTTCACTTTTCTCTTCTGAAGCTTTTCGCAGAATTCACTCGTATTTTATGATTCGTTCCACATGTTAGTTAAGAAGCAGTTACATTCCCCTCCTGTTTTTTTGGCTCCTTCGTTAACACCACCACCACCAATAACAACATCATCATCATTATCATCATCGTCGTCGTCATCGTTGTCATCATCATCATCATCATCATCATCTTAAAAATTTATGCCCACTGCAAGACGAAGGCACTGATCTGTGCAACGCGGACGAAGGCATCGACCAGCCATCTCTCGTCAGCTTGCGTTTGTATCCGCTGACACCGCACAATATGCCTGAAAACATTACAAACATGCCTGCAAATATGCCTGCCGAAAAAAAATGAGAACAAGAACAGAAACACGAAAATAAGTCCCTTGGTTCCTCCGAATATTATCGCTCTTGATGGTGCCACGACAGACGTGGCGAAAGCCAGCCTGAGATATTATTATCTCTAGAAGATCGTCGCCGCTATTTCTCGGAAGGAATCGCCAGCGATGCGAGCATAGGAGGACGCTCACTCATTTAGGGTGCACGCAAACTACTTGCAGATGTGAAGGTTATGAAGCTCAAGGAGAAACCGGCGGTGTCTTTTTTATTCACCTTCTCTATTTCCGTCGTGTCCTTCAGAAACGAGCTGCTATTCGCGTCTTTGAGCGCACTTGCTTCTGTCGTAAGGACGGACGAGCTGCGGTTGCGACAATTCTGGCGACTTCGCAGAAATTCACGCACGCACGTTGCGTCCCCGCTCGGACACCGCAGTCCGAGGCCGCATAGCTGGACGCGCTCATCGCTTTCCTGCTGACCCAGATTCCTTCGGGAAGAGGAGACTGCGCGCGCAGCAGCGGCATGAGATGCCTGCATGCAGCGGCAACTTTTTTTTTCTTTTTCGTTTAGTGGCACGAGCATCGAGTGACACTCCTGTTTCTTGCGCAGCACTTCCGGTTCACCTCCTTGAAACGACCGGGGAGGAAATCCAAAATAAATCGGAACAAAGTTCATGGGTTTCGTTGTAGATATGATATCAGAGCATAAGTTTTGTTACAAGTAGAGTTACCGAAGCGTCTGGAATAAGTAGAGGTAATTAGAAATCGCCGATTACCACACACCAAAGTGAAGAATCGTGCACATTAGAGACCCGCCACGTGAGCACGTCTTTGGTGAAATTCCTGCAAACCCGGAAGTAGAAAGAGGAAGTAATGACGTCACTAATGACGTCTACGCAAGACGGTGCCATTATATTTAGCCGGCTAATTAATGGAAAACTGTTGCCTCCGAGTTCGGTTCGTACGTTGCATTCGCCTAAAGGTAACCCAAAGAACACCAATGCACAGGCGCGAGTGCCACTAAAAGCCACCTAAGCCAAAGGTTAGAGTCGCTTACCATTATTATTTTTTTCTTCCTACGACATGCCGGCCCATGCCCTCTATGTAAATGATATGGTACCAAACGAATAGAAACGGGTCGCTCAGGGACCGCAACAAGGAAGGAAGTGTATCGTCGCTTGAAAAACAGCGAGAAATAATTTTTATGACAGCACCTCACACTCGTCTTGACGAAGAAGAGAAAAACCGAGGTGGAGAGCACGGACATTGACAGCGGGACCGGCTTCATTATAAGTGTATTAAAAATTCAGACTGCGTCATTCGTTGTGTTGCATCTATCACACTAAATTTAGCAATTTTCTTAAAATTGCAAATGAAATGAAATTTCTATAATAATTAGGCCTTATCCACCCGAGTCTTGGGCCATGTACGCCGCAGTGGGTGTGAGCTAGATTGTATGAGCAACGCAACAACAATGACGACAGCCGCCTTTTCTTATACCGAAACACGAAATATCAAGTACTTCGGTGGTGACATGCATCCGAGGGCGTGCTATTTGATCGTAACCCTTTATCAGCCGCCTACTTTATAGAGCTATAGTGTCATCAGCTGGGAAAGAGGGGGAAATTATTTCCTAATCACCCAATGTCTGAACTAAGTTTATCTTGAAGGTGACTTCGAAGGCAAATGCTCGCTCGGTAATTCTCGGTAAATTGAGAAATCGCTGCCGCGGGAAAAAATCAACATCCGCTCATCATTGAGTTCGTTCCGCTAATTTGGTGTAGTGTTTGCCATGACGCGGTCGTTACTCTTGGCAACTGTTCTCTGGAAACGTCGCAGCAGGCGGACCATCCTCGTCAAAACCAACATCCGACGGTCGCCCGAGAAGTGGCTTGTTTGAACAGCTCTGCTATCGAGGGCTTCGAAGAATCGCCCTTATTGGTGCGCCATTCATGAGTCAGAAGACGCACTCCTGCTACTCAAGGAGTGCCGTCTGCTTAGTGCCAAGAAAAACTACTGACAGACGTGCGAGTAGCGTCGAACTTGGATGAGGCATAGATATCTGTGGTTCGATTTGACAAGTGGCTGAGGTAACAGCGCATTCGCAAGTGCTTTCATCATGCTGCATTTTGCGAAGTTTCACCACGGTTTCAAAGCGTGGGCTTATAACTCAATAAAAAGTAAACACGGCGGGCACTTCGTGCAAGGGAATTGCATAGTAAGAATCACTCGTTTTTCTTTCCGAATCGTCACGGGTTCCTGCTGACAAACAGCGGGCAGAAGGGCATGTCGCGGTAATAGGGTGAGCAAATTTGAGCTTACATCCGGTGATGAGTGGGGTTTTCTTCAACCTGTAGGCTTGTTTACAGTTCGTATAAAATCACTCGGTCGTCATAACGATCAATGCGACTGAAACTGGAAGCAATATTTTCGCGTGGTAGTGACTATCATGAGTACATTAGCAAAACCGTGAATGGCGAAACTAGGGGCGCTATAACGTAAAACTATTCCAAACTTTTCTATTCCAATTCTGCTATCAGCCCTCCACGATTGGTCAAAAACTTTTTTCGACCACGCCCACTTCACCTGTCTGTCACGCGGCGTCACGAAAATCGCGATACCTCCCCATCTGATATGATGTGTTCCCACTGATTATGCATGATTTGACAGAAAAAAGAAAAACAGTTATTTCTGATTCGACCTCTTTTCGCCATTAGCCGTCGGCTATTAGTAAAAAGTTTTCGGGCTGCACCCACTTCACCTGCCTGTCACGGGACGTCACAAAACCGCAAAAACTCATCGCGTCAAAGTGACGCGTACGCGATAAAGATGCAGTAATATGCCGAACAAAAGTGAATTTTTTTCGCAATAGCCTCAGGCTTCCCCGTTCCGAAAGGAATAAACGATGGCTGCCGCCGATCTGGCTACTCACACCTGCCGGAGAGCATGGGCGTATTTGCGTATAATAAAAGTTCTTGCGTGGCCGTGTAACGTTTTCGAGCCCTTTCGGCACGTTTACCACCTCACTCGGCCAACTCTTCTTTGCTGAGGGTCAGTTTTAGCGTGATTCTTAAGCTTCCGTTGCATGCCGCCGTGATTTTCAACCAGCCACCACAAGCTAAGTAAGCGAACGCCGACCAATCGCACACGCCGGCACCACCCTCTTCTTCCGGCTATCGATTTTCAGTGTACTGGCTCTGCCCCAGTGAATCCCTCTCCACTTGAGCGTTCTCCTCGCCTCTTGTCAGCCAATTAGATACGACAAGCCGCTCAGTTTCGGCAACGTTATTCATTTTTCAAGCAAACAAAAGTGACCTCCTTTGAGCGAGGAGAGTGTTTGATTGGTCTGTTCCGACAACCCTGCGGGTGACCGCCCGGTGCTTGCGTCGACGATTACGCAAATTTGACGTCAGGAGATTGGAATAGAAACATATTGGAATAGTTTTACGCTATAGGCCCCTAGCTTTTTTGTTGGACGAACCTGTG
This sequence comes from Dermacentor albipictus, assembly GCF_038994185.2. Lineage (NCBI taxonomy): Eukaryota > Metazoa > Arthropoda > Arachnida > Ixodida > Ixodidae > Dermacentor > Dermacentor albipictus. The sequence continues at coordinate 170,822,972 of NC_091822.1, forward strand.
CCAAACGAAACTCGAAGCACAACGATAGTGGCGAGCACAGTCGGTGGTCGTCGAAATCTGATCTGCGGGCAAAGCGTTTCGGCTTTTATGCATGACTCATCGATGTTCCAGGGTAATCACTCGTGCCTTTCAGGAAGGGCCACACGACTTGTGTCATGCAACAATCTGATCGCCCAATGATGTTCAGCGAGATCATACGCAACAGATAGAACAAACGATAACATTCTTGTGAGTTTGAAGTCATGCAACCGCGTGTTGCGCTGATCGATAACTTGAAGCTGCTATGGTAAGTGAAATTCAGTCCCCGAGAACAGGATATATATATATATATATATATATATATATATATATATATATATATATATATATATATATATATATATATATATATATATATATATATATATATATATATATATATATATATATTATTGAACGTGGATTTCTTTATGTAACTATACAGTTGCCAGTACCCCTTCCTTTTCAGCTATATATATTTATTTATAATTCAGAGGAACCGAAAGACTGCGTATTGAGTAATTGAAGTCATGGTCATAAACAAGCAAAACTCGCCATTAACAAAAGAGCCGTAACGAGAAGTACACGACACGAGCGATGAAGCATCTATACTATATTTACCTGCGCTTAAAGAAGCACAGGTGCTCAAGCTTAATCCGACGCTCGCCAATGCGGTGTCGTCCACAAGATGTTGCTTTCGGACATAATAAATAATTATTCAATTAAATAATTAATTAAATATCAGCCCTTGCTCGCTTTGATCATCCGCATTCTTATTGGGAACAGACACATGTATAATGAAAGAGCGATGCATAGTCCACGCGTCTGGGCGATACCAAGACAAGAGCGAAGAATCTCGATCTCGCGAGAACAGGTAGAAACGAAAACCTCTTTTGTCGATGGGATAAGACTCGACGACCACTGGACGCGGACGACACGAGTCAACTTGGATCCGCACAGCGATTGCCGCCGCTTTTCGCCGTTCTTCGCGTCGATGTAGTCGCCGCCGCCTCCTTATGTCAAACGCAGGCTACTCATGTACTGTTGGACCGTATAATTTTTATTCACCCAGTGTTCTACTGAGTGTTATATTTTGTGTCACTATTCACCCTTTTTACGTAAATTTGTTTCGTTTGCCAAGTGACAAGGAGTAGCCGGTGCCACCATAAAGGCGCCAACCTCTCCTAACATTTCACTTCAATAAAAAAAAAATTACGAAATCCGGCAAAACACGTATGGCCAGCGAATGATGATACAATGCTCACCACATTATATCCTGGCGAATGACGCCACTGTCTCGTCTGCCTAGCTCTGAATTAAACGACGCTCAAATTGGTTGCTAGTGGAGCTAAGAGCAGCACAACTTCCAAACGCACCTCTGTCAAAAAAAAAAAAAGGAGGATTAAGAATTAATCTCGACTTCGCCTTCGAGACGCTCGGAGAGCTGTGTCTCCCGCTGCATAAGGTAAACGCGATGGTGAGAAGCCGCTGGGCTTGATCTCCGTGCGGTGAGGACTGCTTGAACACCCCTCCAGTTGACAGTGTCGCTACCTGTGGAACGCCGCCCGTCGCGCCATCTGGTGGGTGCGATTGGCCTAATTGTGTCTCTGCCATCGCGCGTCCCGACAGGTCGAGTGCTCTTTCGCCTCAATCTCTTTCCCGCCATTTCACCGGCCGTTAATCTTCCCCCTTTCTCCAAGCCTGTCGTTTCTTTATTTAGTTATTTGGTTTGATGTCATTGTTTCAATATTCTCAATGTTCCAACCAGCCACCCTCGAAGCAACGTCTGCTTTGGTGGGAGAGGGCTCAGGAATCGTTATTTCCTTTCTTTAAGTTTTGTTGTGGCTTTACCTCTTACATTACCTCTTAATCGCACCTAGTGTTTTGTCGCGCGCCCTATGCTTGCGGAAAGTATAGCGCGTAACTTTAAATGTATGAAGGACATAAGGCGAAACCAATTAGCTCTGCCTAGACGTGCCAGTGTTAAAATCTCGAGAAAAAAAGAGACATGCTCGTTTTGATTCTTTGCGTTAAATGAGAAATTTGCATTAAATGAGGAAGCGATTTTTTCTTTAGCGCTTAGGATACAGTACTTGTACATTTGATGGAGGAACATTTCGATTTGTGAAAACCGCACTTTGTATCCCTAGGAGCCACGGTGCGATTCTCGTTCCTTTTATTTATGCTTTTCATTATTATCCTGCAATTCTGTAGTCAGCTCTCGACGATTTGCCTGTTTGTTTGTTTCTGGCAGACTTGCCTTTCATTTTAATTTATATATGCGTGCGCCTCACACCAAAAGCAAGAGTGAAAACACAGTGTAAAAATTTGCAGCCATCTTGGAACTCCTTCTACAATTCCCAAATACATTTTTCTGAAAGTCCATAAGAAAAAAAAAACAGAGAATCATCAGCGTTTTTGTGCCACTGCTAGCTACAAACGCCTACAAGACACTATAAAAAAACGTCTCAACTTTTAGAGACGTAAGCGCTGGTTAAATTTTACCCGTCAAAGATAGAAGACGTCAGGAAAGCAAAGTTACTGCGGCGACTTCCCACTCTGCGTTCCACAGAACCAATCGAGCAATAAGTTAGCACTTTTTACGCAACATTAACATAATCTTAATAATTGCAGGTTTCATCATACGCGAGGCTGAGGTGTTTAATCAATAATGTATGTCGATTAGCAGGGACACATTACATGGATGTACACAGACATGTCTGGAGGGTCAAAGCCACAGGGCTGCTTGGCCTCAATAGTGGCTCTTAAAGAGGGTTGTAAACATCCAGCCTACGCGCTTTTTGTATTCAAGCCACGTTAGGTACTAATTATTCTGTACGTTTACCTACCAGAGACACCGCTAGCTAAGCGAAAACGTTTACGAGCACCACGGAGCAGACGACGCAGACGGATACAGCACATTACACTCAGTATCCGCGCTGCCAGACGACACTATTATAGCGACGCCTGCGTGCTTAACACGCGGCTGACGTGTTATGAGGCGTGACGTTGGTGGAGGCACTCTAATAGAGCGTCATTTAGCTCATGCACAATATGAACGCCTGATGATGTAGTTGGACGTTGCGACACATTTCTGGCACCATCTGTGAAACAACTGAGCAACGTTTCTCGTGCCGCCGACCACCTCGAGCGCAGTATTTGTTCCTTTTGCGGTGGGCGCCAAGTCTTCCAACGGCTTCATTTCACGCAGGGGCTTGCCGTGCTAAATGAAATCCCGCTTTATCGTCAACGTGCCCCCTGGACTCAATATCACCCAGCGTGGCTGTTTAGCCGCTTTGGTGTTGCAATGCCAAGCACGAAGGTTCGTGGGACCAAATCCCGGCCATGGAGGCGGCATTTCGATTGGGGGGGAAATACAAAACACCCGTGTACTTTTGTTTAGGTGCACGTTAAAGAACCCCAAGTGGTAAAAATTAATGCGGAGTCTCCCACCACGGTGTGCCTCATAACCAGGTCGTGACATCGGCTAGTAAAATCCTATAATTAAGTTACATTAAACTTAATATCCAGCAGTGTCGTCGTGCGCATAATCCCGTATGAAAAACAGCATGTTCTTATGCTATATGAGATTACTGCACAAATGTGAATTTATGGTAGGATACGAGTTCTTTATTAAATAAAACATCTGTAGTCTTGCACCAAGACTTCCTGCGTGTGCGCGTGTGTGTTTGTGTGTGTGATTATCTCCCATAAGAACGCTTCCTTTTCTGTGTATTCTCCCCCCATCTCGGGGGTCAACATCTCTTTTTTTTTCAGTTTTTTTGTTTCTCTCTATATATGTCCGACCAGCTGCGCTTTAGCGTCATTTTCAACTATATACTGCGAAGAGTGTAACTCGAGCGAAGTAAACTCCGGGACCATTAAGTAAGCAAATCACGGGAGGCGATGATGTCATTAGGCGTCCGTTATCGAGCGAGAACGGGGCACTCTAAGCAACGATACACATGTACAACATTATCATCGTACACTCTAAAAATTTTAACACCCTTAAGGGTGTAAATGACTTGTCCCACGGGTGACACCCTTTTTGGGTGTATTGCTACACCTCAAGCAAAGGGTGCAAATTAACACCCTACAAGAGAAGGGGTGTTAATATGACGTCACCTCGCCTATGGGTGTAAAGCTAACAACACCCTTTCTATATGGGGTGTAACAGAGACACCACCCTTAAAATATGGGTGTAGCATGGACAACACGCTTCCAAAAGGGTGTTATCACTGCAAGTATTTTAGCGTTCACTACAGCCATGTAGTTAATGGGCAGACTAGCTGTTGTGAATGCTGCCTAGCCTTAGCTATGGTACTACCTTGTTCAGTATGAGCCAGAATCTGTGAGGCGTCGTCATATTGCGCTTCTGGTCCGTCATGTGGTGGCATAACGTGCGACCCTTTCAGGCAAACAATTGAAGGTTTCACCATTGCAGCAAGGCACGCAGGCCATGCTTTTCGTAATCTTCTTCTGCAGTGATAGTACACTGCCGGTCGGATGCAGAGCGCAATAACAATGCGCGCTGCACTAAGGACACGATCTCCCACACCTTGGTGCACCAGTACTTATAACCCCGTGGAAACAGCACACAGCCAAAAGCATAGTTACATGCATTTCAGAAATAATTAAAAACCTCCACTTTTCTTGGTCAAACATTTTCGCAACACCAGCTCGACCAGGAGGGAAAGACACCACAGCTCGTTGTTGTAGCTCATATTGAATGCAATAGAGCACAAGCAATGCATGGATTGGCGACGGTAACAAGTACAGTACTACAGAAGCATATGTTTGCCTGTCAAACAGTTTTTTGCCGTTTTAAGCACACATTTTACACCTCTATTCATCAAAGTTGTCATTTATCGCCAAGGGATGCTTCTACTACTACTTTGACACATGACTTAAAGGTAGCACTCAAAGCCAAAGAACAAAGTGCTTCCACGTCGAATCATGTTTCAGCATTTACGAACAAAACAGCATGTGTAGCTGTCCTTGCTGTTCAATATATAAGAATGCACTATTTCCTGAAATATATGTATGCTCCATTTACTGAAAGATACCTGCTTATACCCAATAACTTAGTTTATTTTTCACCATGTGCTTGCATTGAATATTGCAAAGGCATTGTAAGTTAAGCTACCAGAACAACAATCAGCTAGTCTAAGGTTACCTAATTGAACAACATCATTGTAAAATTTGTGACGAAATGTCAGAAGTATTTATTTCATTCAAGAGAAATGGTTACATAATAATGTTTGCACATTTTAAAAGTAAAACGGAAGATGAGCAAAACCATACCAATACAAAGACATAAGCACCGAATAATGGCACAGGCTTGCTCAATTAAATTTGAAGCAGAACAGTTTTTTTAAATAACCTCACTACTAAATATCACGTTTTCATTCGAAAAGCACTGCATCTTATTATAAAGCACAAAAATAACCGGTCACATAAGTAAGAACAAGTCTGAGTGTGTCTTTAACACAAGGATAAAAAGTTGGGCGAGTTGGTACAGTAACATGATCTTGGATTGTAGCGCGAAGTGGACACAGACTCAGACACAGACTAGAAGCAGACAGGATGAGCGCTAACTCTCAACTAAATTTTTGCAAGCTAGTCTCTTATCAAGTATACCTGTAGGCATTGCGACCATTGTGCTCCCAAGATGCATGAGGCATTAGTCATTGCAGAGTTGTAAGGACATGACAATCCTAGGATGATTATGTTCTTGAGGCTTTTTTTCCCCACTTTCCATCTTTTGAAACGTGTATACTGTAGTCATGAATACAAAAATGCTACAACTGGCGTGTGATAAGTTTTGCATCTTATTTCCTAGCAGCTCATTGAAACAAGCCACGATGACAAATTTAAATGCTGTTACCTCATCAGACATTCAAATTTCTTAAACACAAACAAAACCAGATAGGCATTAGAGTGAGCATCACTTAAATACATTACACTGGTTTAAAGTTATTGCGCCACTTTGTGCCAGGTAAAAACGTTAGAAACATCAAAAATGTTAAGATTCTACGGCCAACCGTGAAAACTAAATAAAAAAATCATTAAGCTTTCTTAAACGGGTACAGGAGCTTTACAACTAGCCGTCTTGGTGATGGACACGCAGATAGATGGGCAGCCATTCCACTGAAACGAGAATGTTGAGGGCTTCGCATGGAAGTCTGTGAGACACTGCAGAGTAGTTCTTGGTCCACATGAAGGAGGTTGCTTGCATACACGTCTGGGCCACCATACTGAATGCATGGTGTTACCGGAACTTTTTCCCCCTGCATTGTGGTAAAAAAGCATGGTTAAGTTTATACGACATTTAATATGCAAAAAAAGAGGTGAGACATGCAGACAGGACACGAGAGTAGAGAAGTGAACACGAACGCGAAAAACATGAAAAATTTCATTAAATCGTTTTATTAGATAAAATTTTTATACTATGTGTCATTCATTATGAGGGTTCATAACCGCAACACATTTAATATATAAGCAGGTAGAATTATCAGCTTGGTCAGTTTGTACAAGCTCGTTTGAGGCAAGAAATCGAGTTTCACAAACACAACCTCAACATTCTTGATTGAAAAAGGAACACTTCACATGACATGCAGTCCTGTGAGTGGAAATTGCACAGTTCAAGAAAAACAAATTAAAACTCACAGACCGATCCTGAAAAAGGAATAAGCACCTGCTACTGCAAAAAGCGAATTAATTGATAGGTTTTAGTAGCACAAGGGCATCTTTGGCCAATTAGCGCCAAGCCTATACTGCAAAAAATAAACTTAGTGCATCTTTACAAAGCAAATATATAAAGATGACTAATGCCTCTCTGCACTACAGTTGCTTTGCTCTAGCGTGAAGTCATTTTAATGCATGCACACGTACACCCGTGAGCAAAAGTATACGGACCACGGGAGCGCGTGCCAAACTGCATCGACGCGCCGTCTACCGACGGGGTGCCTGCTGTCGAGAGGGCCGCTAGATCAGTGGTGCGCATGCGCGTCCTATCATATCTGCTGGCCTGACATGTAGCCTTGCCTGACGTGGCTACGGCGCTCGTAGACTAAACGTCCACTGGGCGTCGTTTTCTCTGCTCCGTCGCGTCTGGGCCATTGTATTACGCAGCGGCTGGGCTAGCACGCGCGTCCGCCGCGCTTCGTTTTCATTCTTTTTTCGGGGGATTATCGCGCGCCGCACTGCCTTCCCTAACGCCTTTAGATGACTCGCGCAAAATGCCTTTCTGCGGTGTTGAATTATCTCGAACTGTTCCAATGTTTGCTGTCGGGGTCTCCTCACGGCATCGCGTTACCAGTGGATACCACGGGACCTCCGAGGCGTCATCACCGCCTATAGAAAATTAACAGCATAGTGAACTCATGCATACAGTAGTGAAAATTATAATCTCCGAAAATAACAACAGCACGTTGGCTTGTTCTAAGTGCCCTCAAGACCGGAGTCTGTCGGTGGTAACCCCGACCAGTGATTCAGTTCGGTCACCCCGACCCGATTCGCAAGAGGGCAACTGTAATTGGAACTTCACGGGTGCGTGCACCACACAGCTGCACCTGATTTTATATTCTCGCGAATGTGTCAGCGTTGCCGCAGCTGCCTGTAGTGGCACCCTCGCGTGCATTTCTTGTTCAAGCCTTGTTGAAGGGTTTGAAGAAATAAAAGCTGTACGGTGCCGCTAATTTCTCCTTTTAGCACCCTGCTGCTTGCGGAGCATAGTAGCGTCAGCAACTCAGTTTTACTTCTTAACGCGACGGCGGACACCGATTGCAAAACCTTGCTTCTACCTGCGGCAGCAAACATTGGAACTGTTCGAGATAATACAACGCCACAGAAAGCCATTTTGCGCTAGTCATCTAAAGACGTCAGAGAAGGCAGTCGGCGCGCGACAATCCTCCGAAAAAAGAATGAAAACGAAGCGCGGCAGACGCGCGTGCCAGCCCAGCCGCTGCGTAATACAATGGCCCACACGCGACGGAGCAGAGAAAACGACGCCCAGTGGACGTTTAGTCTACGAGCGCCGCAGCCACGTCAGGCAAGGCTACATGTCAGGCCCGTAGATATGATGGGACGCGCATGCGCACCGCTGCTCTAGCGGCCCTCTCGACAGCAGGCACCGCGTCGGTAGACGGCGCGTCGATGCAGTTTGGCACGCGCTCCCGTGGTCCGTATACTTTTGCTCATGGGTGTACATACACATGCTACACCCAAGTGTAACAGCTGCAGAATTAAAATTGGGCATCAACAAAGTCGCAACATTTAAGCTGTACTAGTGACTGGAGGTAGTACTAATATCGCCAAAGACGAGTTGCACTCTTTCTGCCCGATGTTATGCTGCTCGTATTGTCAAAGATGAGTTACAGTCGGCATTGAGGGAAAGCTGCCCTCAAGAGCAGCTCTTATTTTTGTGTTATTTCTAACCAGAGACCAATGAAGTAATATATTTTTAGAATGAGAATGACGGCGAAAAATTGAGTACGTAAAAAATTTGGTGCATTTTTCCGGAATTAACTTGGGGGTTAACGGCTAAAGCGGCAATCCAGACACTAGAACAAGTTTTGACATGTTTGTTACCAGTGAATGCTAGAAAATATGTTGGCATTCTGTAGTTTTGTCCAACAATGCAAAAGGGATTCTTAATAACTGATGAAATAAATGGAAAAGTATCATGAAGTATATTTCGTGAATGTAACGCAGAATCACTCAACTTCTGTTACTATATAATCTCCACTAGATTAACCTGCACTTTCTGAACTAGTTCAGGAGGTGCTGAATTTCACTCCTCATTCCACCAGTTCAACGTGGCAGCACCTGCACGTTGTGATTCGTTTTACTTAGTGCAGGCTTTGTACAGGGCGAGTTCACAGCATTCCCTGCACTTGGCCGAAAGGTAGTGCATGTTTACGCAGCAGGTGTGGTGCCGCTTCTGCACGAGTGAGGCGCAGAAATCAGAGTTTCATACAATAATTACTAGAGGAAACTCTGACGTTAGTGTCCACAGGAGATCAAACAAGAACGGCTGTAGCAGCATGGAAATTATGGGAAGTACATGGATTTGCCTAAACTTCATCTGTTTGGCTTCAAACGGCTTTGTGACTTTGTAAACTAGTCATTCTCAACAACATACTGTGTAATAAATAAATAAACATGAAAATCGTCCGACGACAGGATTCAGACACAGGAACTCTAGAACAGAAGTCTGATATTGAAACCATTAAGCCACGGAGGCGTGTAACGACAAGCGAGTGCAACGCCCTGATGAATTTATCGCGGGCATACCAGTGCCTTGAGACGCTTGGCGCCCTTCGATTTGGCTACCTGGACAAGCTCAATCGTTGCAATTAATAGCAATTGTGCGTGTTGACGCCGTCTTCTGCACTTCGAAGAGTATAGACTGCGCTGAAATTTACGACAATGAGATTTATATAGCGTATAATATACGAAGCCACAAGAACGTCTGAATACACAAGCACGATTATCCGACAAATCCATGTGCTTCCCATCATTCCCATGGTGGTACGACTGCAGCGCCAGAGTTCCCTCTAGTAATTACTGTAAGAAACTCTATGGCAGAAATAACCGAAGTGCCTCGCATTTTGTTCTGGAGTAATAAACTAAGTTTTGCTGGTCCCATAAATCTTACTGGTCATTAATTCCAAGTTTTAGTGCAGTCACATGTCTAGTAACCAATTGTGGTATTTTGCATAAACATTGCAAAGCCAACTGTGGTGAATGTTCACCCTGGTAAATTGTTTATGATGGAGTAGCATAGACTACTGAAGCAATCTCTGGAAGGCAAGTCAAGTAATTTTCTTATTAGCAGCCTCTAAACAGCATTCGAGCTTATGACACATGCACCTCAGATATGCAAATATTTCCTTGACTCAGCAAGAAGCGATGCTTCATGTTCCACGAGGCTACCTCTATCAAAGCAGTATTGGTGCTCTCTAAAAACATTGCCAATGCATATTATCCAAATATTTTTCAGGGGCAACAGTTATGCCTGAAATCATGCTAGATTAGTTTTTTTAAACACATGCTCAGACCATGTTAGAAGTGCTTCTTAAAATCCTCCTATTTATTAGACTAGTCATATATCTGTACACAAAGGCTACTAATTAGGTCCCATGCTATATCATCTTAACAAAAACTTCACTTAGTAATACACATGCTATGATAAGATTTGAGACCACATTGAGATACTGAACAAGGTGAATTCATTATTTTTAAAATGAAGCTCCTGTTCTTCCAAAGGAGAAGAAAGGATACTGAGGGTCAAAATTTTTCTGAATCACAGCTGGAAGATGCCAGGGAAGGCACGTGGAAACTTATTTGTAATTTTCTATTTAAATGTAGAAATGATAAAGGGAAATGAAAATGGTAAAAAAAAAACAACCAGGCATGGGGGGAGAACGAACCTACAGCCTTTGCATTAGGCATGCGATGCACTAACCACTGTGCCACCGAGGCAGCATTCAACCGTCCACAATGGCCCCTAAGATTGTCGACGCTCGAATACGGCAGTAGTACCACAGTGGTTAGTATATCACATGTGTAATGTGAAGGTTATGGGTCCGTTCTCCACCCACAGGTGGATATCTTTTAATCCACTTTCACTTACCCAGAATTTATCATTTCTATACTTCATATAAAAAAACTTAACACATGTTCCTGTATGCTTTCCTTGGCCTCATTATCTGCTGGCTTCTTCCAGTTCTGTTACTTCCAACACTTATACATATTCTAATCTGGTAAGTAAACAGTTCTGCATGATGCTGGAATACAATATAAACATTATTGCATGGCAGTGTTATGTAGAATGCCTTACACTGCCCAGGCAAGGTGTATTTATGTCAATCTGAAAAAAAAAACCATTTCCACTCTAGGCAGAAATGCTGTGTACTGCTGTGTGCAACAGGGTTTAACGAAAACAACTTGTTCAGAAATAAAGCCACCAAACAACGAGGAAACATGAAAACTAGATGAAAATTTGTGCAGTTGCATGTTAAAAATTTAGCACAGCAACAGATAAAGACATAATGAAGGAAGCGCGAGGATGGTTTATTTTGGACACACGAGGCAATATACTTGAAAGATGCATATGAGCTTACACGTGGAGAAATATTGTTTATGTAGTAGCTAAACTACGAACAGGCCTAGAACACACTGATACAAGGTGTCGAGCATGTCAATCTTATCATGCCCTTAAGTCAAAGAAACATGGCTGTTTCTCATGATTCGCTACACATGGCTGGCTTACACAACTTAGCCACTTCTATATATGCCTTGTAATTACCAGGTGGTCTGTATAACACATGCAAGCTTTAAATATGTACAACTGCAACGTAGCTGGACAGCACCAAGGTAATGTCGTTTGCCATCGTTTTGAGGAAGTGAAACCAATTCTTGCATTTTTCGTAATTAGGTAATTAGTTAACGATTACTTAACTGCTCAAATATTATATTCAAAGCAAAAGTGTCAGTGCGAAAATTGCAGAGCACCCTGAAAAATTCCCAATCCAGCTTTCTACTGCTCAATAGGTGCAACAAATGTTTCTTTCAAGCTTGAAAGAAGCCAGTGAACACATGCAAGTGCCGTGCAACTAGCCGCTCGTGCACCTGAACACCATTTGGCTCCTCCTTTCATGCTTGAAAAAAAACTTTTTGAAAAGAATATTTTAGAAATTGATAATTATTGACTATGTTTTAGGCAAAATGCATGAAATAGTGTGACTGCCACCTCCATTTTCGGCGACATGAATTGACTCCATTTTCATGTCCAAATCCAGCTATACATGGTGCGTGTTTTGAGCTGTTTCTGTAATTTAGGCTGGTTTTGACTAATTGAAGCTTCGCACTTTAATAATGGAGTCAGGTTAAAAAGAAATTGGTACATAAACAGTCGCTGTCAGTACTCCATACTCCTTTAACTTAGTGCAAAGTGCTTGTGAGCCAAGAAGTTGGTAGTTCTAAGCAGTATTTCTCATTTTGACCTAGTGTTATAGCCCACTTACTATGATGCCATGCTGCTCAGTCATGCTGGTCCCAGCTTCAATCTAGGCCATGACAGCTGCCCTCCAATGAGGGTAAAATGCAATAACGCTTATGCACTTATATTCAGGTGTACATTAAAGAAGGCCAGGTTCCCAAAACTTCAGGCTGTGACTTTGGTATGTAAAAGCCCATAATTTAATTTTAATATCTAAAGGTGCTTTATTAGGAGCAGGGGCATCATTTTGAGCTTTTACTGCACTGCCATGGCACCAAGAAGCTCTAAGTAAATAAAACAATTTCATAGACAATGTACATATCTTGCAAACATTTACAAACACTTCTCTGCATGCACCTCTGTTGCTGTTATATTTAGATCCGTATGCCAAGGCGGGTTATGATGTTAGAACTTGTTTCAAACTTGTTTTTTTACCGCTTTAAAGTTGTTGGTTACCTTGCATCTCATTGTGTGTCGAACGCACATTTCAATGCATCAATTTCTTCAGAAAGTGAACTCCTCTTTATTTATTTGTGCATGCAAAAAGGGTTCAGAAGAACTGCCTTCTGAAGGTCTGTATAAGAACAAAAAACAATTCTATGTAGGCTGCACAAAGAGAAAGGATTGGTTTGTAAATATGTTATTTAGTTCTTAAAAAAAGAGGCAGCTGTCAGTATTCTGTTCCAAAGTAAAAATTGGCCCTACCTGGCTCTGCTTCAGTTTCCGATGTTGATGGTCCATTCGGGGGCACTCAACTGATAGGCTGCACTTTGGCGATGTCGGGTGTGCTGTCACCAGGCCCAAGGTCGATCGACAGCCTCACCAAAAGTCGAGTCCAAACGCTATAAAAGAAATATCTCATCATTTTGCTATCAGTTTTGTCATCTTGCGTGTTTCACACACGGCCGTCAGTGGAATATTTCGTCACTTGGATACTGAAAGAAATTCAAGCATTTTCTGGCAGCCAAGCTGATGATGATGATGTGTGGTGTTTTATGGCGCAAGGGCCACGTTTGGCCAAAGAGGGCCATGACAAGTGGTAATGTTGACGATGTATTATGGAAGATGTAACTTGGCTGTAAACTGGCCTAAAAATTGTCGCTGTAAAGTGCGTAAAATCTACGTGCTATAAAATTATGGCGATGACTAATGACAAATAGTATGAACATTAAAATCCATCGTGGAAGAATGATGCAAAATAGAAAATATATAGGATGGTAAAATTACTTGGAGCACTGCTGCCTCGCCAGAGCCCTTGAAACACAAGGGCCTAGAGGCATGTGCTATACGAAAGAGCTATCACAGCAGCATCCTCTGAAGAGAGGACGGCAGCCAAGCTGAATACACAGTAAATGGAGAACATTAAAGAGCAAATGCAGTTGTCACATTAGATTGCTCAAGTACAGCAGAAATGGAAAATAAATCAGTGATACTCTGTTGGCTTTGAATGCAAGAAACGTAAAAACAGGAACTTGCAGCCACGCCACATTGAATTTCCCGCGTTTGCTACACCTCACACGTTTGGCATCGTCCGGTACTCGGGGATAGTAACCGCTTAAAATCAAGATGAACGAGCGTCGGCAAAAAAAAAAACAGGATACTTAACCAGGCAATATTGGCGCATAAAACAACTCACGTAGCGAAGCTACTGTCAATTACCCGATGACGCATCTGCGGGCGAATTCAAAAAAGGAAAGAGTTTCACTTGTTTCACGCCTACTAAGCTAAGACAGAATTCCAGTTTCTTACTAAACTATACTGGATATTTACGCTCCGAATAAAACGCTGGAAATTTTGTTACGTCACATTGCATACGTATGAAAGTGAGGAAATTGCTTTTGTTGTATTCTGCCCAGACGGCATGCAGCAGCTACCTCTCATGCAACAAAAGCATGAAAGTGGTACTCGTGACACCGAAAACAAGCATATACAGCGCCAACGTTACGCCCCTTGAAGTTGGAACTAAGCACGATCAAGCCAGTTAGTTTTCTAGCTTTCATAACGCCATGAACACGACCAAACATCGAGTGAAACAACTCTCTGCTCTCGAAAATTATTACCGCTTCCATTTATATACTTATCGCTGCCAGAAGCAAAAGTCAATGGGCTAGCTGTCCACAAGCCGCAGATTAGACTGACAGCAACATATTACGGTAACGTAAAACAATTTCCACGCTAACTTAGCAGCCGCGGTGTGCTCTAAATGCCAAAGTTCTCGTTTGCCGCTCGAAATTCACACCATGATGACGGGCACTGCATCTTTCACATGAAATATTGCACGCTTTGCGCCGGAGCTCAATAGGAGGGCGAAACGCATTTGCACGTACCTGAAATCCGCATGCCGGAAACCCGTTGACGCTTCCGAGAACAGGGCGCACAGCCATACACCCGTACGGCGGCTTGACTTGGACGTGAGGCACTTCTACCAAACATTTCACATGCGACATGCTTCACACCGATTGCGCGAACACCAAAAAATGACGCAGGCCGCATTGCGACGCCGAGCAGACGTGCATCCACCGATGAGCTGCGTGCGCGGATTGTAGAGAACAAAGCCATACAAAACGTTAGGCGCGAGAAGATGGCGGCTCTCGTTGCGAAGACGAAGCGAACGAAGCAATGACGCGCGAATGAATGTTGCCAACTGTTGGTTCCGCGTTATGCCGGCGGTGGTGGCTTTAGTGGCGTGTGTTGCGGCTGTCTAATTTTTTATTTCTTTTTCCCAAACAGTATAATTAAGATCAGTTATTTGTTTGAATTTTTAACTGTGTCATTTGGCATTATCTTTGTCTTTTTATGCTATTAAGCGGCCAATTAGGGCCTCCCAGGTTCGCGCGCGCCAGCTGCGCGCGCAAATCTCAGAGGCCATAAGACAACTCGTTAGGAGATGCCGTTCTTGTCGTTAACGTTTCATCATTGTTTCTTCAACTGAGATAGGTAGTGTCCCTTTTCCCGGGGTTGGGAGGGGGGCGATCAAGACGGCATCGCTCCGCGGGGCGCCGAGGAGTGGGTTGGTGTTGGTGCTTATCGCGAAATTCGCGAACCCTGCGATTTTTTTTTATAACGTAAGCATTTCTATACTTCTCCAACAAGAAAAAACATCCGTCCGTCAGTCCGTACCGCACGATATCTTTCAATATAGAACCCGCAACAGCGAGTGAATTCACCTTCGTGCTAGCTCTCGCTTCAACGCGACCGAAGCGGCGAGAACACTGCGCTCACGAAGCTCTCAGCTCATGCCGCACTATGCGCTTTTCGCAGAACACTTTCAAGATAGGTGTACGCGCGTCTGTTTTCAAAGCGAAGTAAACGGTGCGAACACAGCGCGGGAAGGTTTCAGCAGTGGGCACACTCTGTCCACAATGCAGTTCGCTTTCAAGATACGGTTCGCGCGGCCGTGCCACAAGCAGCCGCCGCCGGAGAACGGTTGATAATGGTTCGACGCGGATGAGGAGGGCTAAAGAGCGATAACGGCTCAAAACGAACGGAACGTCACCAGCGCGCCCGGCCCCGCCACCTGCAGTACTTTGCTTGCGCCGCCGACCAGAGCAGCTCGTGTCGCCGCAGCGCTGTCGCTTATACTTGTCGGCTCAAGTCTCATAACATTGATAACGACATGGACTGCGTGTAGATGAGGAAGAGTCACAATGCTTACGCACACTTAGACAAATCCGAGAGGAGTTCCGGTGTGATTTTTTTTTTACCGGAAATGTACAGTCAGCGGTGGGACCCAGAGTTGACAATGCCTGTAAGAGGGGTGCCAAGCTTTTTTTTTTTGTGAGAGTCTTGCCCAGCTCCCAAAGATCTGCTCAAGCTAAGACTTGCTGATGGCTGTATGGGTTTTTTTTTATTGTCGCATGCCCTCGAACCGCCACAGATCCTACAGTGTAATGGCATTAGAGCAGTATTCACGTGCAAAGGGAAATGCAGCCGGTAATTGGGCTGCCTAAGGTTTGCGGCCCGGCGGCAGCTGCCCTCCCGTCCCCCGTTTCCGTTGACAAGTTACAGGGAGGGGTCTAGAGCAATATTACACCCTCTCCCTACAGTGGCGTAACCAGAAAATTTTTTCGTGTGAGGGGGGGGGGGGTGGGGGGGTCCCAATTGGCCGTGGAGGGGGAAGGAGCGGGGCCATTGCCATAGCAGCAAAAATTTTACTGTTAGTGAGCGTTACAAGTGCCCGGCGTGCCCCACTTGGCTACGCCGCTACTAGCCCCCCCCCCCCCGCGCAATCGACGCAAATCGAGCTATCAGAACGTGCATGACACGCATGCATGACATAACATGAATGACATGCCGCGAAGCTAGCATGGATGTCGTCACGTCATCATCATCATCAGCTTATTCTGACGTCCATCGCAGGACGAAATCTTCTCCAGCGATCTCCAATACCCCTGTCTTGTGCTAACTGGTTCCACGTGTCTTCAAGTTTCCCAATTCCATCACGTCCACATTATTCTCTGCCGTCCTCGACTGTGCTTCCCTTCCCTTAGCACCCATTCTGCAACTACAATAGACCAGCAGTTCTCTCCCTTACGCATTGCAATGTCTGCCCAGCACGACTTCTTCCTCATAATGTCAACCAGAATATCAGCTATCCCCGTTCGCTCTCTAATCCACATCGCTGTCTTCCAGTCTATTATCATCATGCCTAATAATTTTCATTGCATCGCTCGTTGCGCGGTCCTCAACGTCTTCCAAAGCTTCTTTGGTAACTTCCAAGTTTCGGCCCCATACGTTACTAACGGTAGAAAGCAATGGTTAGCAGTAAGCTCCCTGGTCATGATTTAGTAATGCCTGCCGTAAGCTCTCCAGCTAATATTTTATTTTTGTTAATTTCCTTGATCAGAGGCCCCTGCGAGTAATTAACCTCAATAAACGTATTTCTGCGCAGGTCCTAGAGGTTGACTGCCGACCATGACATTCGTTCTCTTGCCAGGCTGCGGAACATTACTTTTCTCTTCTGCATACTAACTCTCAATCAGACTTACTTTCTCGGCAAGTTCCTCAAACGTTTGTTGCAAATAGTCTGCAGCGTTGCTGAGTATGCCAATGTCATCTACAAACCGTAAGTTGGTGAGCTATTTACCGTTAGCCCTCACTCCTAACCATTCCCAGTCTAACTGGTTGCACACCTTTAAGCATTGAGTGATAGCATTGTAAATATTTTGCTATTGATCATATGAAGCCTTTTGCAGATATCTGGCTATGCAAAGTCTGCGCGTTAGTGTCATCCGTTCGATATCAACATTCGTGGGAAACTTCGTTTTTGACCACTGTTCGGAGCCAGTGCGCTGCTGCCTAGGTGCCCCGATCTAATCATTCCAGCTACCTGATTCAAGCGCTGGTAGCGCGCGTTTCATGTACAGCCAATATCAACGCCTTAACTGGCAATGTTCATTTATCATATACTGTAAGCTTGTTCACTTACTCCCTTATAATTAGGGTGTAAATTAGAAAGACTGGGGGTGTTCCAAGGGTGTTTTCTTGTTGAACGCCCTTTTGCGCTGAAAAAGGGTGTTTCAAGGGTGTTTACAAGGGGTGAAAAGACGAATACACCCGCATTACACCCATAAGGGTGTGAAAATTTTAAGAGTGTAGCCAAAAAAGCGACACGTAGCGAATGCGTTTGCCCGAGGCTTACGAGAGGTCAAACTACTAACAAGCGAAATCGGTGTCGAGAGTTAGTAAAGATAAAATAGAGATATATAGAGAGAGTGCGTACAGTGGAAGAGCACGCGATGAAATGTTGCGCAGAACGCTGTGCGAACTATTAGCGTTCGCGTTAGGCCTAACTGTTCGCCGCTACGGGCACAGAAAAGCGGCAATGATGATGATAGGCATTCCCTTCGCGGTACCGACGTTTGGCCACAATGCAGGGCGCCCTTTGTGTCCACGGGGTTCCCATTTCTCGGCGGCGTTCCCGAGCTACGATTCGTGGGTTTGCCGCGTTCGTCGTTATCGCTGCGCGCGCGCAAGTGACGCCCTTCAAAATGTCGTTATACGCAAAACGAGGCTCGTGGGACTTCTCGCCTGTAATCCTCCGAATAGGCTTAGCTGCTGTCGCCGTAGGCGTTCCTCCAATCTGCATTTATTCTTTCGGTTTTCAGCGCAGACGGCAGTCGTCTGCGCTGTATCTGTTATGTTCTCGCACCATGGGACCATGCTTTACGAGATGAAAAATAAGAACTTGAAGAGAGGGAAGCTTTATTCTTCAGTGCCAGTCGAGTTTGTCGACTTTTGTGAGGCCTATACGCTCCCAGAAGCTTTTCCCGGTTCTTCTGTGAGCAGACGACCGCCGTTTCCCGGTGCTCTTATCAAGTAGGATCTATGTACTATACGCCGTCACCACGGCCAAGACATCAATGCTTTCCTGTTAAGGCCAGGATAAGAACAGCCATAGCAGGGGAGTTAGCGCATATAGAGATCCACGAGAGAGCATGTTCGTTGAAGAACTTTGGTGCTTCCAGAGGCGCGTTCGCTCGGTGTAATCTTCATGGCCTGGTGGACGTAATCGTATGCTTGGGTGCAGAAATTTTTCGCGCATAAAGACGGCCTATGCACGGTTGCTGTGGATCCTTTCTTTTACCGTACCTTTTATAGGAAGTTTCAAAAAGTATGGTTTTTATTTTGTCATCACGGTCATCTATCTCAGCTCAGAGACTTAAGAGGCAGCTTTAGCTCGGGCCCAACTCCAATGCCGCCTGTTTATATGCATGTAAAGCGCAGAAACAGTTTTATGAGATAACCACTGGGCCGATGTTAATGATATTTGTTGCATTTGAGAGAGAAAGTTACATTCTAGTGACTGCTTCAAGTGGAAATTCAATTTAGGGCTGTATTTTTTTTAGGCAACTTGAAAAAATTGGTGAGTTGGGAAAAAATATGAGCACGATGGCTGTGCATCTCGAGTATATATCGCAGTTCTGTAAACTGCATCTATTACAGCATCCAAAGCGGACACATTTACTAAGTCAATTTTTATTGTACGTGAATTGTGAAATTGTTTACAGAGGCTCTGCAAACGTTATACTCACAAATTATTAGTATATTTGTGAGCCATATATAACACATCAATTTTTCCACTTCAGATGTACTATTAGGTGCAGTTTACAGAATTGTGATATCGCTTTTCATTGCTGAGTTACAGAGGCGTTAACTTCATAGTTACATTTTCTGAAAATTAGCAATATTTGTCATTTTTTTCAAAAAATTTATTACCTCCATCATAAATTCACAAATAACAGTGATTAATTAGACTGTAGCTTTTTCTTTCAAATGCAACAAACCTCATCTCATTTGATGCAGTGGTTGCCGAGAAAAACAATTTCTCCTTTCCCTTGTTTTAGATAGGAGGACCCGAGCTAAAGCCTCCTCTTAAGTAATGGCTCTGCGAATAGAAGAAAAAATAGGATTTTAGTTTCGCACTTTTGTGGTTTTTTCCTTGGCTTGCTTTACTTGTTACGGTCTCTCATGTGTATAACTTCGACAGTGTAATCGTTTCTAACTAAGCTCGATATCTTCGTCGAGAAAATGGAACGCCACTGTGGTGAAGTCATCCTCTCCACGACAGTGGTGAGATTTGTTGATTGCTGGAAGCTATTTTTCACATGTGCTTCTAAAGATGCATCCTTAAGACGGAAAAGACAAACCCTGCAGTGCAAAAGAACAAAGAAGTAAACAGGAAAAGTTGCTTACTTCGAAGCTGTTTGTTACAGCACTGCCGATCAATGAATACTGATAAGTTATACGATGATAAAAGATGCGTGGAAATAGAAAAACTAGAAAGAAGAACTTGACTGTCTTTGTAAGTTGATCTTTAAGTGTTAGACTTTGTCGGGATTCATGTCATGACGATTCTTCAGCGTAACGTGAGGCTTTATGAATGCATCCGAGATTTGTACGACAAACACACCGCAAACAAATTATAAAAACAGCAACAGCAGACGACTTGGCACTATGCAACGAAGTGCACTGTTGATCAATAAGTACCGAGATGGCAGACGAGGTAAGCGCAGGCCATCCGGGAAATGAAGAGGAAAAGGTATTGACAGCCTTTTAACTTGAAACTTGTGTGCTAGTTTTTCGCGATTCTACTATCAATTATATAAAAAAACTGTTTTCTACATGCAATACTTGTCGCTGCCTAACAATAACTGCCGAGAGATCATACGACGAGAAAGGCTCGAAAAAGAAAACTACAGAAGAAAACAGAAAACGCGACGCAACCAAACGAAGATGATTGCCCATGTCTACGATAGCTTTCTTGTGTAACCTACGGCATATCACCATGCCATCTGCGAATCACGAAACCTTATGAGCACAACAGCAGCCGCACGAACTGGCAGTCTGGTTGCCAACCACAATTCCAAATAATACCACGACGTAGTATGTCTTGTTGTAATAACAGCACCACAGTTGAAACTCCCTAGAAACCTCCACTGTCCCTGGTATCTTATAAATGCAACTTCGTTGCAATGGCTTTCCATCAAGCTGCGGCAGCACTCGATGGCGAAAAAGCCTAGGACAAAGTAAAGGCTCTTTTAGATTTGCTCGCTTTTCACGTGTTTCAGCAGGTTGCTTTCGTATGTCGCACCTCCTCACACCGTAGTGCGTGACGTCACCCGCACGTGTGCCAACCGATCAGTTTCTTTCCTCTCCTATTCGTCCTCCTCCTCCCTATACCTGCGCTTCCTCTCAATGTTCTCTGCTCTCCTCCTCGTTCGTGTTACCATCTCCGGTTTTTGTTGTGCGAGATCGGCTGACGCCCATCCTAAAGGGGCCGAAATAGTCAAAGAAAGCTACTGCTTCCAACTTGAAAGTTTACGCGGTGTAGCTTTTCGTAACTGGCGTCATGATAGTCTGTCATCTTTATTTGGGGTAGCACTCGTCTCCGTCTTTAGGCCTTGCAACACAAAGGCGACATTCATTCTCAAAGATGGCGCATAAGGAACTGACCTATTACATGGAAGACGCTGCTAAGTACCAGCAGCCGAACGACACGCTGCAGAGCAGTATGAGTGCATCACGGCCAACGCGGAGCGCCATGGGAACCTGTGCTCGTGTGCGTGCTGCAGCTCTCCTCAGCGGCGTTCACTATATACTGTAAGTGCGCTCTCCTGTAGACTGCAGGCCGATCGTATATAAACGGGTAAAGGAGAAGCCATAAAGTCAGCAAGACCATAGTGACCATCACGTTTCTTTGTGTAGACACAGGGGATTTCTCAGCCGTTCTAAGCTCTTTCTTAGTTCTTCACTGTTTCTCTTTCTCCACCTTCGTTCCACCGCACGTCACGCGAACGTTGAGGCGTGAAGACGTTGCCCGTTCTTTTTCCTTGTTTCGACGGTCTTGTTCCAACAAGGTCCTTGTTTTCCGGATCTTGCCTCTGCTTAGCTCGGGATACGCGTGAAGGCACGCCGCTGTTGTGCCTTCGGGGCTTGTACGAACGGGAGTAAAAGTCGGGGACGTAAGGCAAAGTTGTAACAGAAAAAAAAATAATGAAGTGAAAGAAACGACTGAAAACGTGGGTGGTAAGGTAGGGATAGGAGAGGCCGTCCGCAGACTCCGACAAACACTTAGTGTTTATAGAAAAGCGCCCCCTCCAAGGCTGTGCGACGCTTCAATAAGGTTCTCGGCGGTAAAGCAGGCTGAGAAGAGGAAGCGGACTTCGGTTTTCGCTTTGTATACTTACTATTGTTGTTTTGTAATCGTGTAGTTTACTTACACGATGCCTATTGGGCTCTGTTTGTACAGCATATTGCCGGAAGCGATGAAAGGAAGAAATATTTTATGATTCTCGAAATGGGATGAAGCGAGAGGGTGGGGGCCTGGTACTAAAGTGGCCCTTCTGTGTCGCCTATTTGCTTTTCATGCGTCATAAATATTGATTCCTGTACCGTGTTCGTCTGCACTATTTAGGAGTGTGTACACCTGGGTTTGTTTATACATTGCCTCTCAGATTCTTTCTTTTTTTTTTGATCATTGCTAATTTCTGGAATGGATAATATCGCCATCTATACCGTGTTTAGAGCCCGTGTTGGCTCGCGTGCTATTGCAGACTATTAAGTGGGATGTGCGAGCGACTGTAATTCAGGTGGATGGATTCCATCATCTTTGCTGAGTGCGAAGTCCTTAATTTCTTGAAACGACGCAAGTCGAGTGCGCGCTCATAATAATAATTCGTAATATGCATCAGGCTGTTGTATTTTTTCGTTTTTCCCTCTCCAAAAGTGGCACGTACCAACCGCGGAGGATCGTCCAAGAACTGGGCGGTTTCTAAACATATGCTTAAAGGAAGTTTAGGAGTCGAAGAAAAGTTTCTTACAGGGGCAAGATGTGCTATTGCGCGCTATACGTATAATGGCACTAGTGGCTACTCTTTTTTATGTTTAGATAATAAAAACAACAGAACAAGAACAGGTAGTCACGATACATGGGGTTCGCGCACCTTTGAGCTCAGCTCTCGATGCGTTCGCTTTTTTTTCTTTGTGCGTCTCGCGACATTCCGTGAGCAACGGGTTTTTTCACCTGATCTGAATAAGGCTTCATCTTGTTGCTTTCGTGTCCCTTTCGTTCATTCATTCCTTCTTTCCCTAGTTAATTTGTTTGCTTTATTTATTATTATTATTATTATTATTATTATTATTATTATTATTATTAGTAGTAGTAGTAGTAGTAGTAGTAGTAGTAGTAGTCCGCGAGTTCTGCAATTACTCCGGGTATTTCGGTGTAACCCTGTTAATGCCTCCGTTTTCTGTTTACATCGTTCTCGTTGCGAGGAAAGATGATATTCCAGCTGAAGTTGCTCGCGCTGAGCTTTTTCTTCGCATTTTACTCCGATGGCTCCGCGTCGTTTGATTGTTCGTTTCTTTCTTTCTTTCCTTCTTTCTTTCTTTCTTTCTTTCCTTCTTTCTTTCTTTCTTTCTTTCTTTCTTTCTTTCTTTCTTTTTTTCTTTCTTTCTTTCGTAATTACTCTCTGTCCGTCCTCTCACTCGTGGATGCTTGTACACCACGCCTCCGCAGTGGCGTCAATGTCCCTCGTCGCTGCGTGTTCGGTCGACTGCGACGCCGATTGAACGAGAGAGGAAGCCAGACTGTGGCACGGTGTGGAGGCAGTCTTGGAGACGGGCAAAAAATTAGGACTTGAAGGCACAAGAAGTGAGTAAGAATGCGGGAGGAAGGTTAACGAGAAGAGGGGAGACGCAGCGGCTGAAGATGTGATACGCGGGAAGGCATTGCCGCCGCAAGGCGCGCTGCAAGAGGCGCTTATTGAAGATGAGAGCGCGTTGACCGCGTTAGAAATAAACGAAAAAAGAAGAAGGAAAGAAGAACGAAAGACGTCTGGCCGGTGCAAGGACGAGAGGACACAGGTGAGGCAGCGCGAGCTGATGAAATGACCGGATAAGACGACAAAGTTAAGGAACTGGAAGCAGCGAGCCTACAACGGAAATAGAGCGATTGAAATGGCCGATACTGCCGGGGAATCCGGAGCCCCTCAGAAAGAAAGAAAAAAAAGACAGAAAAGAAAGAAAGAAAGAAAGAAAGAAAGGAAGGAAGGAAGAGAGTAGCGCCGGGGCACGTATGGCACCTCGAAAGTTTGTTTTTCTTTTTTTTTTTAGAATGAAGGCTTTTTTCACTTAGCTACACTTTGACGAAGAAGCGAAGGGCCGTGGAACTAAGGAAAGAAAGGCGTGGTTTTGTTGGGCACTTAGCGGTAACGGCGCCTTATTGGGCCGGACTACTTGGAGCGCGAAAGGGACACCGAGGTGCTCCACCGTGGTATTTTATACTATTCTTATTTGTTCTAACTTGCGCTACTGTTAGTTCAATTCATTTTCTACAGGGTTGGAGTGGAAAGCAAGAGATGAACGAAACCTGGACTTTGGCAGGGGTGCGGCCGGACATGGAGGCAGGTCTTTATTTTCGCTCACTGTTTTGGAGTAAAGTGGCCATCGGTATTTGTTTCTGTCGACACTTTTCCATGTACTGGTAGGCAAAGCCACTGGTCTTCTAATGCTTTTTGGGGTGAACTGCTTGAAAAATGGCGATGGTGTTGACTGCTACGGAAAAAATATCCGGGTGACAGAGCTGATATACCAAATTGAATAAAAGTACTGCGCACTTGATGACATAGTCTGTAGTTGGGTTCTTCCCATCGCCTGGTCAGATAACTAGTTGTAAACTCTTTGCGGTTGTTGATGTCTAGAATACGCTCCTAAAATAATACAGCACTGATATCTCCTCCCTGTGGAAGTAACTCCTTGCTCATGATTATTTAAACTTTCGATATACGAATGTTTCCGAATAGACTATATTTAGTTTTTGCCCAGTACACGAGTGAACCTTCTCCGTTTACTCAGTACTGGACGAGGAGGAAGAGGGCATGAGAGGGCATGAGTTAATTCTTGTATATGTTGTGTAAAGTAATACACGGAGTTACTCCCTGCAACTAATTTTAGTTCGCAAAAGTGCATGACACTTTTGGCGGCTGCCAGAGGACACTCGAGCCCGAATCTGAATGCAAGTGTTCCTATACCCAGAGTCGACGTCATTCGTCTGCAACCACTCCTTCGAGTTGAGCCTCGGCCTGTTATGAGGGACAGTTTAACCTTGCGTCGGCCGCGGATCGTCCTGCCTCTTATTAACAGAGGGCGTGTGCATCGGTGAGGTATGGGTGCGCATTTGTTAGTGAGCCCCGTAATGGCAAGCGTATGAGTACAGGATGAGACGGGGCGCGCCCCTTTCTGGACGCCGGCATGTGTGCGAGCGACTGCGTTGACGAGCGCGACGGGAGTCAGAATGTCAAGGCCGGCACCGAGCGTTCCTGCGGTCGCCGGCGTCGCGAAGAGACTCGCTCGCGTGCCGGGTCGATGCTATCATCGTCTCTCGTCGCCACGCTCTCGAGGAGGGCGTCGGGATTCCTAGCGCGCCGTCCAATCCAGTTGCCCGCTCAACGCACTGGCACCGCTACCGAGGTGGTGTTAGCTCTTTCCGAGGAATGTTGTAGGCTAATAGAAGCCATTCTCTAGTGTAAAGCCTGACGTTACGAAGCCCGTTTATGTGGATGATCATTACTCTGGAACAATTCCTTTGCGAAAGGCTTAGCTGGTCTTATGGTGCGGGTACCATAAAGGATAGAAAAATGAAGACAAAGCAAGCAAACAAACAAACAAACAAACAAACAAACAAACATATAAGATTCTAGAAACATATATTCAGTTAAGCTGGAGTACTCTTGTGTCAGAGAAGGAATGGAACGGTTTTTTGCCTATAGGTCCTGTAGTTGAAAAACTACGTGTCCGTGGTTCAACCAAAGCGAGCATATTTTGATCGACTGTGGTAAAAACGGTCACCTCAGGTCCCAGGTTCGATTTGCGCCGCGGCTGCAGCATGCTGAAGCACAATGCATAAATATTCCCCGGACATTGTTTTTAGCCCACGTTACTGAAATACATGTTCTTAACATTCGAAAGGCCCTTGTTATGTGTCTTATAGTCCGTGTTCGCTTAGGACGCTAAATATTTTATATGTATGTATGTATGTATGTATGTATGTATGTATGTATGTATGTATGTATGTATGTATGTATGTATGTATGTATGTATGTATGTATGTATGTATGTATGTATGTATGTATGTATGTATGTATGTGCGTATGTGCGTATGTATGTATGTGCGTATGTGCGTATGTGCGTATGTATGTATGTATGTATGTATGTGCGTATGTATGTATGTATGTATGTATGTATGTATGTATGTATGTATGTATGTATGTATGTATGTATGTATGTATGTATGTATGTATGTATGTATGTATGTATGTATGTATGTATGTATGTATGTATGTATGTATGTATGTTTTTTGAAAGACACCCCCTTGAAACATAGAATATCGGCAACGCCGAGCCACGCTTTCTCTTTGTTGGAAATGCTACGCTGCCAGTTTGCATCAAAGAAGTTGCATAAATGCATGCGGTGTCGACATCTAGCGAATATTGCGATAGATTATTGGCCGAAAGCCAGGAGCATATCTCATAGTGCAATTACGATCACGAAATTAATTATGTCTTGTTTGGGATGCGGGTCCTTCCGCAGGGAAACGCTGCAGCGTTAATTAAATCGGGGTGGAGTTGTTTGTTGCACGAATATTCTGGGTCACCGCTTCCGAGGCAAGAAAGGCCTTCGGTGACTGCGGAGCTATTAAAGATAGCGTGCTTACGAAACTTTAGTCGTCAACAAAAGTTTTCTTTCTTCTTGACTGAAGAGTTCTTGAAATTTGTTTTTGTTGTAAACCATTGTATCTGTGTTGTTTAATAAAAAAGAGAGAACTGAAGTTTCCAAGGCCGCTATTTTGTAGCGATGCCTTATGCCTTATTCTATGCTATTCTTATCATCCACCAAACACGGCCGCCTGATCTTGTTGATAATGGGGGCAGACTGTCACTCTGACCACTGGCCAAGCGCGAAAAGACTGAAAAAAGCTTAGAATTGGAAAAGGCATCGCTAGAAAATACCGGCCCAAATTTTTCGCCGGCGTCTAGTGATTCAATGCTCAAGAGCTGTACTGAGCAAGACTGATCGAGACGACTCATAAAACGCCTCGGCGACACTGCGAAAATTGTAACGACAAAACAGTGAGCAGGTCGGGTTCATCTGCGTCGAGATTCACGCGCATTCTCCCTCGCTCGTTGGGTTATTATAAGTGGAGACGCGTCTCGCTTTCTCAGACAAGCCCAACGGCGTGTCGTCTGGGCTGATGAAGTACCCCCTTAGACCCCCAGAGGGCAGCACAAAGCACCCGGGACTCTCCATTTCCTCAGGCGCGCACACACGCACGCACCCATTCAAATGACTTCCCATAAGCACCCGTGTGACTGGGTCTGTGTGAGCGCGCCGACGCCATCCATCACACCCACTTCCGGCGTTCGTTTTGCCTCGGAGCGCTGGCAGTGTACCGTATAATAAACGTGTCCACGCGCTAGCGCCTTCCTGAATGGCGTTCTGCCATCGGGGAAGGGCTCACTGGCGACTTCAAATGAACCCAGCCGTGGAAAATGCAATAGAAAGTAACAGTGACAGCGGTGCACTAATGCATTTGGAATGGTCATCTTTTTATGATGTTTATTCAGTTTCCTTCATCACGTTCTGTTTTCGCTATCCAGTGTCTCTGAATACGAAGTGCATAATCGGGATTTGGGACTTATATGTCGAAGCAGCTAGCGATTGCTCACGGTAACGTCTCACTGCTAACTTGCCGAAACCATAGGCGCAAACTATCACCAGTGAAAATTTGTTTTGCCGTCGTACATATAAAGAAAATCCCTTTACTGTAGCGTAGTTTCGCGGGTCCAGTGCGTCTTTGCAGGACGCTTGCGAATAATAAACAAGAAAATTTCGCACATAATTTTCGGCAGCGATGCGGTTCCATGCCTAACGAGCTTTCAGAATAGGTTGTCATGCAAGCGCATCTGTTCTGAAAGGAAGAGGCTTCTAGACAGCATGAGAAGAGGTACTCCTCATGAGCATGGGAAATAGTTAGTTTTACGGGAAGGACCGCAATTAGGGCGCAAGGAAGTGTGGAGAATTCTACTGGGATTTCCGCTCGAGAGACTGAACTGATTAACTCATAGTGACAGATGTTCATGACTCTGAAAGAGACGCTCAGACGGAGAAATTGCCGGCCTGTGTATATAGCTTGCCAGCTTAAACCCGCCTGAAGCATAATCGTTACCACCAACCTCACTGCCATAGCGACGAAACTAGGCAAATTTGAACGCTCTCTCTCTCAGCGTAGCAAACAATCTACTAGAAGAGTTGCTGCATTGTTAAACATTTTTAAATGTATAACATCTAAAATACACAATTCATCGATCATCTTTTGGAAGGCCTTTACGTTCGGCTGCTCCAAGTTTATGGTTTGATCACTTGCTGCGGCAGCTGCATTCTGATGGTCCGCAAGAACTCTCGTGTATTTAGATTTTACTGCACGTTGTAGGACTACATAAGGTGGTCAAAATTGCACCTGAGCGCGTTCTGTGACATCTCTCCTAGCGACGCTTACCTTTCTCTGGGATGTTACACCTGATAAATAAATAAATCAGTCAGTGAAACCTTCTACAGCAGGAGAAGTTTCGTTGATGATCGCAATCCAGACCTCGTAATTAGAATTACATTCCGCACTTCCTCTGTTGGAGCTAGTTGCGTGTAAGACGGGGCGCTTATGCGCACACTTCCACCTAAAAATACCATCTTCTATGCGCGTTGTGTAATCCATTGAACTCTCGATCCAGGTGTCACATTTCCGAGGCATTTCGTGTGTCAGAGCTGTTTGCCGTAAGTAGGCCACCCTCAAAAATATGTCCAATATCACGACTGGCTGGCGCCTGCCTTGACGAGCCACAGCCTAGCGTGACTCCTGTATGACTCCTTTGTGAACACGACCCCGGGCCTTTAATTTCACCATACTGCACATTTCTTGGAATGACACCACGATCTAACGCTTATCTCAGCGCTCTTATTTCGACAGGCTCACCTCAAAATGATGGTCGTGGCTCAAGTCCATCGCGAGACCGTCAATTCAGTTCAATTGTATTCCGTTCACTTTTTTACGAGTTTTGCCTCAGGAGACATAGGCTAAAGGCTGGAGACGCCTGACAGAGCTTCTGCAGTCATTGGTTCGCAACAAATGCAAGGCGAAAATTGCAAAGATAACGGTCGAACAGAGTCTCACATTCTTCAATATGAGAAGTGAGTTCCACAAATGCTTCTTCACAAATATCAAAAGGACTCACTTATTATTAAATTTCCGAAGTTATGCGAAACACTTTCTTCTCACGAAAAACTAAAATTTCTAATTCGATGTGTCAGGAACACCAAGTATAACACAGTGAATATTGCAGGAAAATGGCAGAATAATCTGTTACAATAGCAACATATTCACCATAATAACAAGATAATGCAGTATCTCATACAGGTTTCAAAAAAAAAAAGAGAAGGTTCTTAATAATACACATATTGAACCCGTCCAAGGTCAGTAGTTACACGATACATCCTGAACACATGCTTTATTTTCCCAGAGGGTGCATACGCCATATTCTGGCAGAGTAAATTTCCCTCACGTTTTTCGCACACATCAACCTCCGCTCACCCTCAAACTTACGCCCATTCTATCGCTCATTTAACAAGAACACTGCCCCAAGCCAACGTTTGAAGACACTGTGCTTTTGCCCAAGCGCTGTGGCGAGACCTGTCCCGGAGAAGGTCAGTATATAGACTGGAGCGTCATTTATTAGTTTCGGCTCACGCTCCCGGTTACCCCTTAACTCGTTCAGTTAACCAAAATGTTGGAGCCCTGTGGTCACCGCTTTCAACGATGACTGGTTTTGGACGGTTTACGTTCAGAATCATTGGCAGTCCTATATAGGAGGTTTGGTGTCGTGATT
The DNA here is from genome assembly GCF_038994185.2 of Dermacentor albipictus. NCBI lineage: Eukaryota > Metazoa > Arthropoda > Arachnida > Ixodida > Ixodidae > Dermacentor > Dermacentor albipictus. The sequence continues at coordinate 170,852,436 of NC_091822.1, forward strand.
TAATGGCGTTGAAAGAGATGCATTGTAGTGCCTACAGTCCCTTTTCGCGGAGTAGTTTGGTCTAGAGCAACGAGATGGCGCGTTGGGCGCCGCGCTGAACGTTGCCTCAAACGAAAGCGCACGAATGCGAAACCGTACCGCTTCTACACTGCTACTGTGCAGTCAGCTGTCGAAAACGCAACTGGGTGATTGTTGGCACACTGTGCTCCATTTATACTGCACAATGTGGAAAGGCAGAAAGAAGTTGTTTGCAGTAGTTGGATGAAAAGTAATGACAATATTAAGGAATCGAATGAATCTGTACGGTCAAATTCACCGGTCGTTGCGTCACAAGAATTGCCGTTGTTGCCGGCCCTTCGAGAAGCACGGCTTTCTACGAGTGTAAAAAATTTTACTCGTCCACCAGGGTTGTATTGCTAAGCCCCCCCCCCCCCCCCCTAAGTAAAGAAGAAATTTAATCCCAGAATGTTAGCAACAGTGAGTATCGCTCGTTACACAGTGACAAAGATAGTAACATCGCATTTTATTGTGTTTCTCGCGCATTATTTACACATATCCACCTCAACTCGCACTTACGCCCACCCTATCGCCCACCTATCAAGATTAGGTGAATAGGCACACTTTTGAGTCAATGCGCCGAAGCATGGGTGCATAGCGGTCTACATCAAGCGCCCACGAATTTTCGAAGCTTAATGTTTCGTGACAGTTAACTAAGTAAGCGAGTTAGTAGCGATAATTCGACTTTGCTACAAACTATTACAACGTGCACAACATTTACGTTCCAAGACTTTTGTACCCACAGGAACAATTTTATCGCAAGTGAGCACACCCCCGAATGATTAGGCAAACACTCATAAATTGTCTGCACCCAAAAACATTGCTGGATCAGAAACATGACAAAGCGCTGCTTCAAAGTGATCGGCTAATAAAGGGCGAAGAGCAAAAGACACTGATCCTGATTTATTTCAAAAGTGGGAAATTTGGACAGCTTGGAATAAATTTGTAAACCCAGTTCTTGTACAAGCACAATATACGCTGCTCACGCCATATGGTGGTAAGCGTAATGAGCTCCAAAAGCACTGACAAGTCCTGTGAAGCTGTGGCCAAATCAGAAGTCGTGGCCAAATCAAGGTTTGCTTAGCCACACCGGCGTCGTGCGCATTCATTGTAAACACGGAAGCCACAGAGGCAGCCGAGGCAAGTGGTGGACGCGTCACACGTGATCAAACATGGCGCCGCTACCCCCAGTAGTGAAGAAGGGTCTATATCCTACGGTTCGAAATCAGGGTTCTTACTCACACACACAAAAAAAAGAAGCGGAGAAAACGCTTCTATGATAGAACTGATCGTAAGAGGAGATGGCAGTTTATAATGACACAAAGTGCCTGCCATGAGAAAAAATCTGGAACACCTGGAATTTTCAGCAAATATGTGAGTTCTGAAAAATATTGTTACGGTGAAGTGAAGGAAGACGTTGAGATGGACTAGAGAAAGACGAAGTCTGGCGGTTGCCTGAACGCCATATCCATCATTTGTAAATATAAGTTATTTTACACTCGTGGGCCTGCTTTCTTCCCGCAACATTTTGGTGGAAGGTGTGGGGTACCACCACGGAACTTCGCAGCGGACGTCATCTACCTGCTGCCACAATGGCAAATCAACCGACACAAGCGACAACGCCTCGGCAGCCCGTGCCCACGGTCATCCTCACTCACCCACGGGACCCGGGAACATTTTGTGGCACGGACAACGTCGACGTCGAGGACTGGCTTACGATGTACGAGCGAGTGTGCGACAACAACAGGTGGGATCCTACAATGATGCTTGCAAACGTAATATTTTATCTGAAGGGAACTGCGAAGCAATGGTATGACACACATGAAGCTGACCTAACGAGCTGGGATGTTTGCAAAGAAAAAAATGCGAGACCTGTTCGGCAGACCTGTCGGTCGTCAGCTGGCAGCTAAAAAAGAACTTGCGTGCCGCGCTCAGACGTCCACAGAATCCTATGTCGTGTACATACAGGATGTGCTGGCCCTCTGTCGCAAGGCTGATGACAACATGACCGAGGCAGACAAGATTGGCCATATATTGAAAGGTATTGCAGACGATGCCTTCAATCTCTTGATGTGTAAGGATTGTGCCACTGTGGATGCAATTATTAAGGAGTGCCGGCGCTTCGAACAAGCGAAGGGCCGCCGCGTCACTCAAACTTTCGACCGGTTGCCCAATACCGCCGCGACATCTTCTTGCGAAGACCCGCCGCGGTTCGTTCAGCCCGCAGGACCGGAAGAAATAACGCGCATCGTTCGCCGTGAGCTTGAGGCCATGGCCCCGGCTCCCGTTCGTTCAGACTATCGGGAAAGCGTACCCGCTATCTCCCTTATACAAGCGGTCGTTCGGGAGGAAATAGCAAGTTTGGGCATTCCATCTCTCTGCTCAGTCCGCCATACCAACACCTACCAAATTTCTCCGACCGCTCGCTCCCGGACGCAAAGCTTTCCACCACTCCGCCGCAACCCAGCTGAATGGCGCACAGCGGATGATAAACCCATCTGTTTTAATTGTTCCGGTATTGGACACATCGCCCGTCATTGCCGCAACCACTGGTCGTCGCCTCCTCGGTGGTCGTCTCCGAGTCACTACAGCCAAGTACCCGACAATCGCACTTTCTCGCCCTATACGCCGACTAGGAACATCAACGCCGACAGTGCTCCACCAAGATCCAGCCGATCCCCGTCTCCGCAAGGTCGTAGGTCCCGTTCGCCTCTCGTTCACCGCTCTTCGTCCCCTTCTGCAACCGGTCGCTTCGCTTCGGGAAACTAGGCGGTGCAGCTCCCGGAGGTGAAGCTGCAACTCCGACCCGGCCCACAAATCCTCTATTGACCCTGCCTACATGTGGAAACCTGCTGGACATTGAAGTCGATGGCGTTCCTGTTAGATCTCTCGTTGATACAGGAGCGCAGCTTTCAGTTATGAGCGCTGCTCTCCGCCGCCGGCTCAAAAAGGTTCTGACCCCCGCCGTACCGTGCACCGTGCGAGTCGCCGATGGGAGTACGTCACCTGTCCTTGGAATGTGCACAGCACGTGTGACCATTGGGGGCCATTATACCGTTGTTCTATTTATCGTCCTTGAACACTGCCCACACGACCTAATTCTCGGCCTCGACTTCCTTTCGAAACACTCTGCCCAAATTGACTGCTCCGCAGGTGTTGTACAGTTGGACCTGCCGCTTCCTGCCGACGCAACCACTTGTGCTCCACACCGCTTATGTGCTGCTGAATTTGCAAGGCTGTCTCCACAGGCTGCTACAAATGTCCTGCTGACGCCCTGTCCTCCCGTACCTGATGGCGAGTACGTCCTGTCGCCGCTTACTGACGTGGTTTTGTCGCGTAATATTGCCCTACCGAGCACCTTAATTCGGATCCGCGAAAACTGCGCTCGCGTGCCCATCCTCAATTTTGGGTTCTCGTCACATGTTTTGCCACACGGTATCGCCATAGCGCATATCACTCCTTTGGAAGAATTTCAGATTTCTTTTTTGACCTCTGAATCCTTCCTCAGTACGAACGGACCTTTGTCATCCACTCCTTCGTACTCGACGCCTGCGGACGATGTTTCTAAGATGATCGCCCCCGACCTTCCTTCCGAGCAAACAACAGCTCTTCGTCATCTCCTGTCATCTTATCGGGACATCTTTGATTTGGACGACCGTCCACTTGGCCAGACATCTGTTGTCACGCATCGCATCAACACCGGTGACGCCAGCCCCATTCATAGGCGGCCATATCGTGTCTCGGCAACAGAAAGGGCCATCATACAGAAAGAAGTAGACAGGATGATGGACAAGGACATCATTGAACCCTCCAGTAGCCCGTGGGCATCACCGGTTGTCTTAGTAAAGAAAAAATATAACTCGTGGCGCTTCTGCGTTGACTACCGTCACCTCAACCGGATAACAAAGAAGGATGTTTATCCCTTGCCTCGCATTGATGACGCTCTTGACTGCCTTCACGGATCCCAATACTTTTCATCAATTGACCTCCGCTCCGGCTATTGGCAGATTAGCGTCGATGAGATGGACCGCGAGAAAACCGCCTTTGTCACACCGGACGGTCTGTACCAATTTAAAGTCATGCCCTTTGGATTATGCAATGCGCCAGCTACATTCGAGCGCATGATGGACTCTCTCTTGCGCGGCTTGAAGTGGTCTACATGCCTGTGTTACCTCGACGATGTGATTGTGTTTTCGCCGAACTTTGAGAGCCACCTGCGGCGCCTCACAACCATACTCTCCGTGTTTCGCAGGGCTGGCCTTCAGCTAAACTCCTCCAAGTGCCATTTCGGTCGCCGTGAAATTAACATGCTTGGTCATCTCGTCAACGCCGCCGGAATCCAACCTGATCCACAGAAAGTTCACGCCGTGCGAAATTTTCCTGTACCTTGTTCAACGAACGATGTCCGTAGTTTTCTGGGCTTATGCTCTTATTTTCGGCGATTTGTGAAAAATTTTGCGGACATCGCTCACCCTCTCACTGACCTTCTTAAGAAAGACGCCTCTTTCTCTTGGGGACCGCTACAGGAGAAAGCCTTCTCTACCCTGATTGAGCGGCTTACCACTTCCCCGATTCTCTCCCACTTTGACCCTTCTGCGCCCACTGAAGTACGAACTGACGCGAGTGGTCATGGCATCGGCGCTGTCCTCGCTCAGCGTCAACAGGGCCAAGACCGTGTCATCGCTTACGCTAGCCGCCGCCTTTCCACGCCCGAGCGAAATTACTCCATTACTGAGAGAGAATTCTCGCGCTCGTATGGGCGGTCGCGAAATTTCGCCCGTACCTTTTCGGTCGGAGCTTCTGCGTTGTCACCGACCATCACGCCCTCTGCTGGCTCTCCTCTTTGAAGGACCCAACTGGACGACTTGCACGTTGGGCATTGCGCCTACAAGAATATACATTTTCTATTATATATAAGTCAGGACGCCTGCATAAAGACGCTGACTGCCTGTCCCGCAATCCCGTGGATCAACCGGACGATACCGATGCAGACTCGGACATCAGTATTCTGTCCCTCTCCGGCTTCCTCCACATTGGCGACGAGCAGCGCAAGGATCCTGTTCTTCGAACACTTATGGACCGCCTAAGCTCCTCGCCCAATGACCCGTCCCTTCGGATGTTCACCTTGCGCGATGGAACTTTATACCGTCGTAGCGTTCGTCCTGACGGCCCGGAGCTCCTCCTAGTCGTCCCCAAGCACCTTCGACTCACCGTGCTCCAGCAACTTCATGACGCTCCTACTGCTGGACATCTGGGCGTCACTCGTACTTACGACCACCTGCGGCGCCGCTTCTTCTGGCCTGGCATTTATCGCTCTGTGCGCCGTTATGTCGCTTCTTGCGACCTGTGTCAGCGCCGGAAGACGCCCGCTATGCCTCCCGCTGGTTTGCTTCAACCCATTGATATACCTACAGAGCCCTTCTTCCGTGTGGGCCTCGACCTCCTTGGTCCGTTTCCAATTTCCATCAAAGGAAACAAATGGATTGCTGTAGCAACCGATTATGCCACTAGATATGCCATCGCACGAGCCCTGCCAACCAGCTGCGCTACAGATGTCGCCGACTTCTTACTAAAAGACGTCATCCTGCACCACGGCGCCCCTCGCCAGTTGCTGACGGATCGCGGCCGCTACTTTCTATCGAAGGTCGTTGATGATCTGCTCCGCTCCTGTTCTACAGAACATCGGATTGCTACCGCGTACCACCCTCAAACGAACGGCCTCACCGAGCGACTCAACCGCACACTCACTGAAATGCTCGCCATGTACGTCTCCAACGATCACCGCGACTGGGACGTCGCTTTACCATACGTCACTTTCGCATACAACTCGTCCCGTCACGACACTGCCAGGTTTTCACCATTTTTCCTTTTGTACGGCCGCGACCCCACCTTGCCTTTTGACACGTTGCTACCTTCCGCAGTACAGTCACCCAGCACTGCTTACGCTCGCGAGGCTATTGACTTAGCCGCCCAGGCCCGAGATGTCGCCCGTCATCGCCTCACAGTCTCGCAAGCTTCTCAAAAGCGACGCTACGACCTTCGGCACCGAGACCACCATTTTTCACCTGGTTCCCTTGTCCTTCTCTGGACGCCTTCACGTCGTGTCGGCTTGTCGGAAAAATTACTGTCCCGTTTTTCTGGTCCGTACCAGATCTTACGCCAACTGTCCGACGTGACCTACGAGATCGCCCCACTCAGTCAGCCTTCCGTGCCTCCCAACTTAACCAGTGATGTTGTTCACGTCACCAGGCTCAAGCCCTATGTCCCCCCAATAAGTGAGGCTGTTTAACTTGCACCGGGACGGAGCTCCCCCACCGGGAGGGTGATGTTACGGTGAAGTGAAGGAAGACGTTGAGATGGACTAGAGAAAGACGAAGTCTGGCGGTTGCCTGAACGCCATATCCATCATTTGTAAATATAAGTTATTTTACACTCGTGGGCCTGCTTTCTTCCCGCAACAATATTAAGGGAATTCCCACTCCACTTGCTTTGAACCAGGAAAAAATGTATACCTACAGTATATACACGGCAGTACTTATGCCGAAGATCTACTCCGTTTCATGCTTAGCATCCAACTCTGTGGAAGCTGCACAACTGGTCCTGTCATGGATGTCTCACTCCGCGCATTTCGCAGTCGTTATGGATCTGTGAGGCCCATCTATGGGATAACTATACTTCATATATTACAGCTACAACTTGCGTGCTTAAGGTCCTATCAGGTCGCGTATCTGTGCACTTTTGTGATTCCAGTACATGCGAAGCTCTGGCTGCAAACACAAGTGCTGTGCTGTGGCCACTGGTCGCGGAATATGTCACCCTCGCTTGTTTCGTGGTAATGGGTACAGATCTGTGATACTTTGCACGCAAAAATGAAGCGATAGTTTACAACATAAAAGTATGCCACTTACATCGAATTACATGGCACATAACTGGAACTATCTTTTGTATGTGACGTACTATTTTTTCGGTCGCAAATCTGAGCAGTAGTCGGAATCGGAAGTCTCGTTAGCGTTTGTACCATTGTCAGCTATGTGTGAAATGGAGGACAGCCTCCCCAGAAGGGAACGAAGCTTTCAACTTAAGCTATAAAATTCGCCAATATGGTGTCGTCCGTTGGTTTTGTGAGATGGAGCCTGGATGGACGGTCGGAATATTATGAAACGCTTGACTCAGCCGAATCTAATACATCGCACCAGATGTATACCTTACCAGTAGTACTTGAAAATTATGCACTGGGCATAGGGGCCTTTCATGTTATAAAGCTCCATTTTTATTCTTGCTCCTGAACAGCAAGTGTCAAACACCGTCAGAGAAATTTAATTTTTTAAAAAATCTGTCTGGGAAAAGCAGAAAAAAAAGAAAATATGAAACTGACGACATAAACATAGTCAGGACACTGCTCGATCAGACATGTTATTAGTCAAGAGGGCCAGCCAATGGTAAATAGCTATTACGAACAAAAAAAAATTATCTCTGAATTCGCATCCGCTGTCGATATCTGCGCAATACCACTGTAGTAGCCCAGTGCCTTCACCACTGCTTCGCTCAGCGCTGCATTTATTTTATCTCATGTTCATCTGCGCGGCCCCGCGCTCCAGGTTCGTTTCCTGATGCCCAACGTGTCTGATGCCTGTATAGTTGAAATATTAGAGGAACATGAGGCTCTTACGATAACACATTTTCTAGATAAGCATAGTGTATTATCGTCAAATCAGTACGGATCTGTGCAGGGAAAGGCACCCAAGCACTGTTAGATATCTCTATCTATTAATTTCCACACTAGATCGCAACCGGGTAGCCTGTTCTCTATTTATCCATGTCCCTAAGGCATTTGACAGTGTTTGTCATGACATTTTGTTACAGAAGCTGTCTCTGCTAGGCCTTCGTGGGTCATTCTTGAATCTGTAGACTAACTTTCTGCAGGGTATACAACAGTCTATAAAAGTTCGAAAAAGTGTTTTTTTATGCATATTTATTCTGGAGTCCTTCAGGGCTCAATATTAAGCCCCCCACTCTTTAACATTTATGTGAATGATTTGTACAATATAGTAGGTGATCATATATATCAATACTCCGATGATGCAGTTATTGTATGCTGTGCAATTGATCTCTGCGATGCAATTAGCTCCTTGCAGAATAATGTGACTAATGCTATGAACAGGCTCGCAGCTAAATTATTAAGCGTCCACCCCTCTAAAACGCGACTTGTATGTTTCCATAACCTCACGAAAAAATCCTGCCTATGAAATCGATATCCTTACACACATCTGACTGTTATACATGCACATGTCAACCTGTCAAATACGCATCTTCTGTTAAGTATCTTGGGCTGCTCTTTGACTGTGATATTTTATGGAACTCACATTTGTCCTACCCCTGTAACAGGTTGCGCGCGGTCTCCTGTGTATTATTCAATATGCGATGTCTTATGCCAATATTCGCACGAAAAATTATTGTGAATGCTTTAGTCTACACTGTGCTGCGTTATGGTATGACTCTTTATGGTCTTTATGGTCGCTGCACCTTTAGATGGTGTTCAAGAATTAACTCAATTTTACGTTCACTGTTGTCAATAAGGGCGTACGGTTTGCGTCCAAGGAAAGATACAGATCTCTTCAATTTGTTGAATTTGCCAAACTTAACTTCCCTGATTGTCGAGAGCGCTGTAATTAAACACTTCCGCAATAATGATTTTAAGATACGGTGTGCACCAGCCCATTCCCATAGACCGAAAAAACTGCATGTGATCCCCAAAATGGCAACAAAATACGGAAGAAGAATGCAGCAATATTATGTTCCAGCTACATTTAATAAATTACGAACGCCTGCGTTAGAAGCTAACACAAGCCGGGGGATCCAGAAATTACTCAGGACTTTCGAAGTTTAAAATAACGTTTTGTATAACGCCTTCAATATTTCGTTCCGACCCGCTAATAGCTAAGTCCGCTAGTAACCTCGTGCAATTATCTGTGACCTGATTGTTAGGCAGTGCCAGTCAAGCCCTCTGAGGCTGTGACAGGCGTGTTATCTGTATTTTGTTTTGCCTTATGCACAATAAAGATTGTATTAGGTTGCATCGTATTTTTTAAAGAAAGCGACATGAAGAATTAAACATGAAGGAAAAAGCAAGACAGGAAGCGGCAGAGGAAGTCTAAAAAAAAAAGTAAAGACTCTGTTCACTCCGGAAAGCAGGAAGCCACTCGCGGGGAAAGACAGACTGGCCATAAAGAGAACGTTAAGTGCTTTGGGGTTTGGCTTCAGCGTCTATAAAATGGATCTGCCGTTGGCTTCCGCGATGGCAATGAATGCCACCAAAACGGCCTAAAGCGTGTCGACGCGCTTACTCTAATGGAACGACGGTAGCTGTCGAGAGCATTGTGCGCACCTCGCGAACGCGTGCCCTGCATGGCGTGCCGTTCGATCTCCTTAATACTTTAGCAATGGACGCTCGCAGTGGCGTTGGAGGCGGCGCATAAGAGCGTGTACATTAATCTGGGCGTCCTAGATGTTTGTATTTTTTCCTACATTGTTCGGGATTTTATTTCAGACCTTGTCGTGATAACTTTGTGTTACGGTGTCGGTGGTCTTGGTGATTTAGAATCCTGTGATTTACTCTGCGTCGTTCGTCGAGAAAGCGTAGGCTTTCTACTATGCAAGAAATGTCGTTTAAGCGAATTTGAAGGTGCTGAAGTTGCGTTTGAATGGAAGAAGGTAAGAGCAAACATGTTAAAACTTTATTTTTATTTTTTTGCTGTCGTCTGCATAATGAAGAAATAATAGTAAAAGCTTCGAATAAAGGCCCCGCTCGTTCGAGATTGTGTGCAGGCCGACCCAGATGCAGGTCTAAGGCATATAATTCCGCTCACAAATGCTCGCACCCAAGAGCTACCTCTAGAATGGCTTAAAAGAGGCTTCATCTATGGGCTTAGCGGTTCTTCACGTGTTAACATCACAATCCACGCAGGCACGTGGTCACGACCACAACAATCACCCTGCAAACCTCAATGCTCGCTTCTTCTCCCCACCGTTTAACCTCTCCACTTATCGCTTCCTCTGATCCCCGCTCTCTTCTCATTCTTCCCAAAAATCTGACTCCGGTGGGAGACGCATTGAATAAGCCCCCCTTCTTTCCACGTGTGTGCTTCCTTCCGAACAAGCTTTCTCGTGTGGGTTGAGGCGGGGGGCTTGACTGCGAGTTTCATAGTTCATGCACATTGTAGGCTGACTCAGCCAGTGACACTGTCGTCACCCTCCACACGTTCGCCATCGCAGGGGCACCTTTCGTCTGGCAACCTATTTTACCGCTAGGAGGCGCCACGCTAAATTTCCGAGTCGCGTGTCTGCGCTAGCGACGTCTGTCTGCCTGCCCGTTAACGGAGCCGGGAAAAAGGGAGTTGCTTCCGCAGGTAACGACATTTCCGGTCTTTTGAGCCCATCGCCCCGGAAGTGAGTCGATTTAGGGGCAGCAAACGACTGATATTAGCGATGGGAAAGGGAGTCGCTCGGAGGCATGACGAACTCGACCTCTCTCTGTCCTAAAACTGTAAAGTGTGGCCAACGGTAACCATGGGAAGCGAGAATAATTCCGGTATGGTTTCGCTCAGACAGAAGTGCGCTGCTAGAGAAAGCCGTTCGCATGTCCGTGCCGATTACGATGGTTAGACTCGTTTCTTGACGCATTGTGATCATTCGATATTTCTGCAGATTTCTTAATCGCTGCGGTTTATTTTTTGGTGTTCGTAGAAGAGCCGGTCTTCCGTCGCTTATTTGCCCATGCTCACAAAATTTAAACGACAACAGCGACTCCAACATAATGTCTTCTTTTTTTTCCTTCGTGTTTTATATACAAAAATGGAGCCGGACTGGGCAATCGGAAGTTGTTGTTTACTTTTGTCGAGCCTGTGGGGCGAGGCCAGGCGCGAACACCGCCAGCCACCGCTGCTGGTTGCCACCATTTGGTTCGGCTGTCATGTTTGCTAAACAACGGCGGGAAGTCGCCGGTCGAGTACTTTTACCGTAATTTCACGCAAGCGTCACCCACTGAATACTTTATTATTTCTGGTCGTTCTCTTTTAGAAAAATAAAAAATGGAAACACGTACTCGGCACGCCTCCTGTCACGCTCGGCTATTCTCGGTCGCACTTCTATCAGCGTGCGAGTGTGACGAGAGAACGCCGTCCCACAGCGACGTGCGGTGGCGACGACAAGGCGAGAGGCGCCGAGGAATGGATGCTCGTGCACGCGTCGCAGCTCCAGCAGATCCGCGGTGTTTGCTAAGTTAGTTCTGTGCACTACTGTCAGAGCGTGTCCGTTCGGGTTCACAGATATATGCAGTGTAGCCTACACTGCACAGCCACGATGCCTACTGAGCCCACTATAGGCCTCGTATACGGGCCACGATACTGTATACAGATGGGCGTCTACCGTTGCCTTACCGGGAGCCTGCTGATTTTGGCACGCGGGTTTGATTGTATTAGTATCGTGAGGTTTTAGTTGTCATGTAGCGAAACTGTCCGAATCACAGAACATTGCGGCCACGAATTGAAGTGTCTTGACGAGAACCAGCGGAAGCATTTTCGTTTTCTTGTTTTGTATTTTTTCACGAATGCGCCTGGGCACTATAGCGACGTCGTAGTCTTTGTTTATAAACAAGAAGCTAGAGAAATTCTGGGGTTTTACATGCCAAAGCGACAATCTGAGCATGCTTTAGTGACGGACTCCGGATTCATTCATTTCTGACAACCTTGGTTATTTTACGTGCACCTAAGTCCAAGTACATAGCGTTTTCTTGTTGTTGTCTTTTGCATTTTTACCCCCATTGAAAGGTGGCCTCAACTGCCGGTACAGAACCCGCAACTTCGAGGAAAGCAGCGCAATGCCATTACCACTCATCTACCATGGTGGGTAAACAAGAAGCTTGTCTATGCTTTGTCGTTTTTTCTGCCTTCCCTCTTAAACTGCGTGCAATGCTTCTGCTTACTTATGACACGTGGTCGAGTTCCCCATATATTTATTTCAACTTTACACGTTGTTACAGCAATACAGAACTGGGAGAAATAATGAACCTGCATGTTATCCGAGGGCTGGTGCCTTTCAACTACTTTTGCTACGAAAGAAACAGGAATTGCGAGCAATTAAACGGGCAACGAGGCTGCCAATGGTTCTTATGGAACTTGAATACACCACTGAAAGGGTCGTCGAGGATGGCGCCGTGGTGGGACAATATGCTTAATGGTGCTGCTTTTCAGGTGCGCTATCAAATGAGGAAATGTCGGCTTTATACTAATGCATGCATGTCGCGCGTGCCACATGATCGCGTATATACCGGTGCATGTGCAATCAAGAGTGTGTACGCGTGATACTATGGTGTCAGTCATGTCGTCGTGGCCGCCGTATTTGTGCACTAGCTTGAAGAGAAACTGCGTCCGTGACTTCTCGAGAAAGATCATCATCATCATCATCAGCCTGGTTACGCCCACTGCAGGGCAAAGGCCTCTCCCATATTTCTCCAACAACCCCGGTCATGTACTAATTGTGGCCATGCCGTCCCTGCAATCTTAATCTCATCCGCCCACCTAACTTTCTGCCGCCCCCTGCTGCGCTTCCCTTCCCTTGGGATCCCGTCCGTAACCCCTTAATGACCATCGGTTATCTTCCCTCCTCATTACATGTCCTGCCCATGCCCATTTCTTCTTCTTGATTTCAACTAAGATGTCATTAACTCGCGTTTGTTCCCTCACCCAATCTGCTCTTTTCTTATCCCTTAACGTTACACCTATCATTCTTCTTTCCATAGCTCGTTGCGTCGTCCTCAATTTGAGTAGAACCCTTTTCGTAAGCCTCCAGGTTTTCTGCCCCGTAGGTGAGTACTGGTCGAGAAAGATGTCTATCCCTTATTTCGCTTCTTGGCGTGGCAGAGCATTCGCGAAGTCCAGTTACCGGAAGCACTGCAGCGAATAGTGAGACGTGCCTCCGAGGCAAACTGCTTCTACACTTCACTCACCGATACGAGGGGTTCGCACGCGTTTTTTCTGGTCGCCTGCCAAATCGCAGGCCGACGAGAGAGGCTATCAGTGACGTGGCAGCTTTAAAAGAGCTTCGTGTGCACTTCCGCCTTGCGGCATAGGAAGCTTGGGGCTACTGGGAGTTTAACGTCAGCGGCCTCTTAGCATAGTTTACGTAAGTGTGATGTAAGCAAGGAACAAAGAAAAAAAATGAGAAAGCGCCACGGTGTTACGTATTGATCTTTCTCAAGCGTGGGCCTGCAATGCAGTGCAATCCCGACCGAGAGCTCAGCTTGTCGCCATTATTTCCCCCTTTCGACTGTAATTTTGTAGCAAAATGGCGAACGTTACGTGTTTAGCAGGCCTGCCCCGAAGCAAAATGAAAGATTGCTTCTTTTAATATTATGTGCAATATATAATCGGTTATTACTTATCAGTTTGGTGTTCCTGTTAAAGTTCACAAGTATCCTATTTACACGTACGCTTATCATTAGGTAGGTTTTTCAGGCGTTCACTGCGTACATCATCACTCTGCTAAGAGTTACGGCTGGGTTTAAAACTTCTGCGTCAATGTTTCATGGTTTAAAGGGAACTGTCAGCGGCTGCGGCACCCGCAAGTGTTTGAGCGTCCTGCAAGCGCACTTCGCCACATACCATGCACTGCAGCAAAAGCCCCCTCTCTGGCGGTGCCGAGAGATCGAACATTGGTCGCGAAACAGTGATGCTTTGTACTAGCGTTACTCTGCGTTTCATTTTATTTCCTTACGTACATTTGCAGCTTTAGTTAGGCACCGTGGCCCCGTAACAGCGAAGTAAACTTCAACTTTGCACTGCGCGTGGCGCCAAGAAACTGTCGAATAGTTGATCTCGAAGCGCACAAGTGATCTGTAGGTTGAACAGGCGTCAGCCACAAGCGACGGAAGCGAAAGGATTCTAACATGTACTTTATGTGCTTATACACTCTGCTAAACTGTTTACTTGAGGACACGAGGATTCTGTGCCCAAACTTGGCTTTTCACTGTGAAACACTGTCAACAAACATGGTAAACACGTTGAGCAATGACAGCTTAAGCTTTGTAAAGTTGAAGCACTTGAAACCTACTGCAAATACTCGTACTCGAATGACGGCTAAACGAATCATTCATCCATCACTATTATTTTTTTTAGGGGGGGGGGGAAGGAGGGGAGCAAGCTATTTGCAGCAGCACTGCAATCTAATATAGAAAGCGTTAAGTGAACAGAAAGCGTTTCCATAACTCTTCCTTTATCTTCAGCACGGAAGCCTTTCAAATTTCTCGTCATCTTCTGGTATTCTAGGCTCTCGTTCTCTGCGGTAAATCCCTATAGCATTCTCGAAGCCGTTGCCGTCTCCTCATTCTGCTTGCGATCGCGTTGTCGTTGCGTCGGTGGCTTTAGTGCGATCAATGGCGGTGCAGCTCTCAATTTTTCAGCGAGAGACCGGCCTCAACGAAGATAGCTTATTTCAATACATGTTGTTGTGTGTTTAAACTGTCGTATGTCCTGTGTGTAGTTTTAGATATGAATCACGTTCGCCTGGAATATCATGCTAGGCGCGCCGACAGGCAAACCCTTCCGGTTTTCGTTAATGAGCACCCTTCTCTCTCTCTCTAAACACACACACACACACACACACACACACACACACACACACACACACACACACACACACACACACGCACACGCACACGCACACGCACACGCACACACACACACACACACACACACACACACACACACACACACGAGGAAGCCCGCTCAACGTTCAACGTCCCAGCGTCTCTGTCGCAAGTGGTTCGTGACTAACGGCTGTAGCTTGAAACAATGCTACTGATTTATCGACGCCGTGAGCTGCGGCTGAGTGCCCCCCCCACGTCTCTGGTTTTAAAACACGGGAGCCGCGTCTTCGGCGCTCTTTTGTGGACTGAGCGAAGGCCCTGGCGCTCGGTCCGAGCGCTCCGGATTCTGTCCTCGTGTCGTAGCGAGCATGCCACACCCGGCTGCATGCACGCGTGGCAGCGCAAGTACGGCGGATAATAGCAACGGCCGTTTGCATAAGGGTCGTGGGGCTCTGTCATCTCGGTTACGCAAAAGTAGTGGTCTCCGGCTACAAACAAAAAACACTCCCGATGGCGGTGAAAAAATGACGCCGCCTTCACGCGTTTCTTGAAAGGGCATTTTCATAAGACGTGCGTTGAATTGATGAATTGCTTGCGAAAGTCAGTTAATGTGCATTTGTGTGATTTACTCTTTATATATTTTTACATTAGTAGTACATGCTTGTGTTAATTTAGTGGTCTAATAACGCTTTTTCTTCTTCTTTATATTCTCCGTGGTCTACGGGCTTGCAGCGTTAGTGTTTAAACATTTTTGCCTCATCTATAATAACGGAGAATTACTGGGCTCCGTAGACGACTTTTCCCGAGCGTCGAGAGATCCCTAGAACTTTCAATCACGGAAGCCTGCCAGTCTAGGACCCACTGTTATCACTCTTGTTTTCAGGTATTGACAGTGCTACCTATCAATTTTACGAAGCAGCATAGACGAAGTGGCACGTGACTTGATTTACGAAGCAAGTTCGTAAATCCCCCCTGCCTCGCGTGCGACAGAAGAGGGCTCACATCTGGGCAGCGTTTCTCGCTCGCGCACGCGAGATTGAACCGCGTTCGCCGGCTCACCCTCTCAAGCTTTCACTCGCACATGCAGCATATACGGCGCGCGGCGACGATTTATCGCACTAGGAGAACTTCACGGCAACGACGACAGCGATGGCAGAAATGCGCCTGGAGTGTCCTTATAATTGCTATCGCAACATAAGGAACGGGAAAGCTGGCCTTCACGCATCGTGTGCCCGTTGTACGTATATACATATGGCGCCACGCGTCGCGGCTCTGCCAGTCGGTCCCGCGACCGGTGCGATGCCTCACTACATCGTAACTTGAAAGTACGTATAGAGCTGTGCTCAAATCTCGCATTAAGGAGCATCGTAATCGTCATTTTTTGGCGTCTTCATGCCGTCGGTCATTCGCTTTATCACGCCGGATTTTCAGCCTCATGGGACATACAATAGAGTTTTAGCAGAGCGTTTACCGTACGCTCCGTTCAGACCGCCATATGATAATTTTCACACAGCCGCTCAGCAGAACGCTACCGGGAACACTGCCGCGCGTGCGCACAGCGCACATCGCGACAGCGGAACGTGGAACGCGGCAACTAGACGCACCTTGACGCAGCGCTAAATCGTGTTCCTAGCGGAACGTGGTCAGCGTTCCACGGCTAGGAAAACGATTTAGCAGAGCGTCCAGGTGCATCCAGTTCCTTTCGTAACTGTTTTACAGTGAAGGTGGGAGCACGTCTCTGGCAACTCTAGGAAACGCGCTTGTTAGATAAGCGAAATCTAAGCATTCTAAGCAGCCATCGGTGCGCGTGAAATGTGTGCGGCGCGGAACGTAAACAACGCTCTGCTAAAAGTATGTAATGCTTCCACATTTAAGTTCGCTCCGGCTGTTCATATAATAAGCTTATTTAAACAACGGACGATGCGAATACCGAGTCACAATAACGGCACTATTCCACCAGGACGCTAACATATATAAGAAAGGAAGGATTCTATACATTCTCGTTGTACATGCGACTGATACACAACTGCCGGAAGACTATCAAACAACGCTCTGCTAATAGTATGTAATGCTTCCGCATTTAAGTTCGCTCCGGCTGTTCATATAATAAGCTTATTTAAACAACGGACGATGCGAACACCGAGTCACAATACCGGCACTATTCCACCAGGACGCTAACATATATAAGAAACGAAGGATTCTATACATACTCGTTGCACATGCGACTGATACACAACTGCCGGAAGACTATCAAACAACGCTCTGCTAATAGTATGTAATGCTTCCGCATTTAAGTTCGCTCCGGCTGTTCATATAATAAGCTTATTTAAACAACGGACGATGCGAACACCGAGTCACAATAACGGCACTATTCCACCAGGACACTAACATATATAAGAAACGAAGGATTCTATACATACTCGTTGCACATGCGACTGATACACAACTGCCGGAAGACTATCAAACAACGCTCTGCTAATAGTATGTAATGCTTCCGCATTTAAGTTTGCTCCGGCTGTTCATATAATAAGCTTATTTAAACAACGGACGATGCGAACACCGAGTCACAATAACGGCACTATTCCACCAGGACGCTAACATGTATAAGAAACGAAGGATTCTATACATACTCGTTGCACATGCGACTGATACACAACTGCCGGAAGACTATCAAACAACGCTCTGCTAATAGTATGTAATGCTTCCGCATTTAAGTTCGCTCCGGCTGTTCATATAATAAGCTTATTTAAACAACGGACGATGCGAATACCGAGTCACAATAACGGCACTATTCCACCAGGACGCTAACATATATAAGAAACGAAGGATTCTATACATACTCGTTGCACATGCGACTGATACACAACTGCCGGAAGACTATCAAACAACGCTCTGCTAATAGTATGTAATGCTTCCGCATTTAAGTTCGCTCCGGCTGTTCATATAGTAAGCTTATTTAAACAACGGACGATGCGAACACCGAGTCACAATAACGGCACTATTCCACCAGGACGCTAACATATATAAGAAACGAAGGATTCTATACATACTCGTTGCACATGCGACTGATACACAACTGCCGGAAGACTATCAAACAACGCTCTGCTAAAAGTACGTAATGCTTCCGCATTTAAGTTCGCTCCGGCTGTTCATATAATAAGCTTATTTAAACAACGGACGATGCGAACACCGAGTCACAATACCGGCACTATTCCACCAGGACGCTAACATATATAAGAAACGAAGGATTCTATACATACTCGTTGCACATGCGACTGATACACAACTGCCGGAAGACTATCAAACAACGCTCTGCTAAAAGTATGTAATGCTTCCGCATTTAAGTTCGCTCCGGCTGTTCATATAATAAGCTTATTTAAACAACGGACGATGCGAACACCGAGTCACAATAACGGCACTATTCCACCAGGACGCTAACATATATCAGAAACGAAGGATTCTATACATACTCGTTGCACATGCGACTGATACACAACTGCCGGAAGACTATCAAACAACGCTCTGCTAAAAGTATGTAATGCTTCCGCATTTAAGTTCGCTCCGGCGGTTCATATAATAAGCTTATTTAAACAACGGACGATGCGAACACCGAGTCACAATACCGGCACTATTCCACCAGGACGCTAACATATATAAGAAACGAAGGATTCTATACATACTCGTTGCACATGCGACTGATACACAACTGCCGGAAGACTATCAAACAACGCTCTGCTAATAGTATGTAATGCTTCCGCATTTAAGTTCGCTCTGGCTGTTCATCTAATATTACTTAAACAAGTGACAATGCGAACACCTAGTCACAATAACGGCACTATTCCACCAGAACGCTGACTTATATAATAAACGAAGGATTCAACACATACTCGTTGCACATGCAACTGTGCGAAAACTGGTCAGGTACTGTTTCCACATTTAAGTTCGCTCCGGCTGTTCATCTAATATTACTTAAACAAGTGACAATGCGAACACCTAGTCACAATAACGGCACTATTCCACCAGAACGCTGACTTATATAATAAACGAAGGATCCAACACATACTCGTTGCACATGCAACTGTGCGAAAACTGGCAAGATACTGTCAATGGAGCCAACCGTTACTGCTGGGCCACGAGACACCACTTTGTACAATCTGCGTAGTTTCTCAAGTTACCTATGTACAATATCATCCAATATTCTTTTTTTATTATGAATATTTTGCAAATATTGTGATCCTGCGCAAAACTGTTGCACACTTAGAAAAACTTTTATCTAATTTACGCTTGTATGGAAAAATGTGTCATCTATCGATAATAAAAACTAAAGGAAAATAAAGGTCAGGCAACAGCTACCGGCAACCACTGCCGGACCATTACGTTTTCGTTATTCGGCTAGGTCGTATAAAGCTCAAGAGAAGTCGCTATGAAGCACCTATGAAGAGCCTTTAGAGTCCCTATAAAGCGCTTTTTTTTTCTTTTTAACGTGTTAGCATTGTTTGGCGAGTACCCCAGCAAAATCCTTGTATCACGCTAAAAGTCTAAGGCCTTGCATCCGCACAAAAATGCGTAACTTGCGAATACATTGATTCGTTGTAGTAGTGCAAATGTATATACCTGGTACCTTTATAAGCGATCAGGAACAATTGAAACCAAAAAAATCGCAGTTTCGCCGGGAAGGCGAAGCACTCATTGCGATAGCAAAGAAAGAAAAAGTCGTAAAGGAAAGATAGGGAGGTTAACCACGCTGAGCCCGGTAGGCTACCCTACACTGGGGAAGCAGGAGAGAGGATTTAAAGAGGAACAAAGAAGGTCACAGTCTCCACCGTTACACACAAAAGCGCGCACCACTAAGTCAGTAACAGGTGGTCATACAGGCTGGTGCATTTCAAGAAACACACCAGCGCCTTTGTGGCCTCGCACATAGCAGATGCACGAGGCCACGGGCCCCATATCTTCTCTGCGAGAGGACGGTCGTCTAAGTGCTTCAAAGCGGTACGAAGGGCACTTCTCTCTTCTTCGTATGTAGGCCAGTCACACACGATATGTTTGGTCGTTTCTTCGACAGCACATCTGCTGCAATTAGTACTGCCCGCCATTCCAATTAGGAATGAGTAGGCGTTTGTAAAAGAAACACATATTCGAAAGAGGCACAGTGGCGTTTCTTCTCGTCGGTTATAACCAGGTAAAAGTTGAAATGTTATGTGCAGGTCCATGGCGTATAGGCGCCGGTTGGTGAACTCAGGTGTGTTCCATTTTCTTACAGTGATAATATGGGCAAGACCGCTGAGGTGCCACGCTGCGTCCGTTCCCGACAATGGTGTCGAGGTGCTTTCACATAGATCGTGTGCCTTACCGGGCAGCTTTGTCGGCACTTTCATTGCCGGCAATGATATTGTGCCCAGGTAGCCACTGACATACAATGTTGTGGCCTCTGTCCGCCGCTTGATGGTAGCGTAATCGTATCTCTGCTACCAATTGTTCATGTTTACTGTGGTGAAGAGATGATAATAGTGATTGCAGGGCCGCCTTTGAATCACAGAATATAACCCAGTGATTTGGTGCTTAATGCTGTACATACAATATAGCACTGCGCTACGGAGGGGGAAAGTTCGGATTATGTCGATCTTGTGACGTCGCTGAGCTTGAGCGTCTTGTAGATTGACATCGACGGAATGTCTACCGCACCAGTAGACCTGGTTATAGTCGAAGAGCCATCTGTATAAACGTGAACTCGATTGAAGTGTGAATCATGCAGTGGATGTAGAGCAGCTTGATTGAGGGTACAAGTTCTCAAGTCGGATTTCTGGGAACTCCTAGAACGGAGAGCTACACTTGCGGCTGCCGGAGACACCACAAAGGACAAGGCGATCTTGCTGCAGGCGCGAGATCAGACGGAAAAGAGGATCGGTACGAGGTTGCAATACCTGAAGGAGTTGCACCTGGTCTACTTTCCGAGAGAGAAGCAAAGCGTTCAGACTGGAATCGGGAAAGGTGATGATGGTGATTTCTAAGGGTGTCTTTGACTATTTATTCACTGATGGGACGTTCCTTGGCGATGGAAATTGTTGCTGCTGTTGCAGCGCATCGCGGTATACCCAGACATGTTCTAGACGCTTGAGCTTGTATGCTCTCAAGATTTGTAATCCGGGTGCTTGGCAGCACCGTAGTGCTGTAATGCAAGAAACCAATCAAGAGCGCTTTGTACGTTTAAAGCATAGAACGCACCGACGGTCCCCATGCTTTTCCAGCGATGGCAGTGAAAAGGTGACTGAATGATAGAAATCTCTTCCTTAGGTAGGATACATGGGGGCTCCAGGAGAGGTCGCGGTCGAAAATTATCCCTAAAAATTGATGGGTTCTTTGTACAAGATGGGCCGGCCATTAATGGACACCGCGTATCCAGTGATCGATTTTCGCGAGAAGGTGACTAAAGCGCACTTTTCTGTTGAATTTCTGAGGGCTTGTTTCTGAAGATAAGTATACACGTCATCTTTGCAGCGTTTTGCAACCTTGCGCGAATCTGCGGCCGAGTTACTACTGACGCCCAGATGCAGATGTCACCTGCGTAAATTGACAGACTGACCGACTGTGGCAGGAAATCCGCCAGCCGAATCAAAGGCAGGTTGAACGAAACCGGCCGGGCTCAATACGCCACCTTGTAGAACTCCACGGCTGGTGTAGTGGTCGGAAGTTTGACCATCCTCGGTGACTACAAGGAAGCCCCTTTCAGTCAGACAGCTCCGAATCAATCGAATAGTGCGGCCTCCGATCGAAGCAGCCACGAGGACGTCAAGAATGCCTTCGTGAGAAACATTATCATAAGCGCTCCTCATATCTAAAAATAGCTCTACAGAGACGCGTTTGGATGATTTCTTTTGTTAAACGGAAGACACAAGATCAATGACGTTGTCGACCAACGAACGGCCACGTCGAAAAAGTGTCATCGTGTCTGGATAAAGACTATCATCTTCAAGAAACCATTCGGGGCGCGTGATAATCATCGTTTTCATCAACTCGCCAACAGAGCTCGCGAGAGCAATTGGTCGATATGATGTCAGTTCAAAGGGAGACTTTCCATTCTTCAAGACTGGGACAACACGGCTACGCTTCCAGAAGGAACAACTCGGTCTCTCCATAAGACGTTGAGATGACGCAGCAGGATCTTGCGTTCCTCATGGTCAAGGTGGCGGATAGCAGCGTACGTGGTGTTGTCGGGTCCGGGCGAAGAGGAACGCCTTCAAGTGGCTACAGCAGCCTTCAGTTCTTCCATAGAGAAAGGTTCGTCCATTGCCGAAACTTGCATGAAGGGAACTTGGTACAATTCAAGATCCTTTAGTAGTGCTCTGTCACTTGCAATTGCCCCACAAAACTCTTCCCCAACATCCACTCCTCGACAGCCTTGGTGGAGAAGCAGTGCCTTGCAGGGGGGTGGGGTTGCTGAGGAGAAGAGCGAAGGCCTTGGAGAGTTCGCCATACGCGAGATAGAGCTTTGCGTGTGTCCAACGTGTAACAAAATGACTGCCATCGTTCGTTCTCTAATTGGTCCGTGCGACGACGTATTTTCTTCTGCGTGCGCCTGGCTTCCCTAAGGTACAGAATCGAACTTGTACATCTACATCTCTTCTCAGGGCACCGATGTACTGCTCGAAGCCTTTCTAATTCAAAGTCAAAGCCCGTGCGAATAGCTGACCATCAGAAGCAGGGCGTTGCTGCATGCATCGTGTCCGCAATCACAAGCTCTGTGCTACGTGCAAGGCCGCCCTGTATTCAACGTCCACAAAGGCTTCAAATGCATGCCAATCAATCGCTCGAGACACCTAGGGGAACACATACTGTTTAGACCTGTGATGGCAGTATAAATGGATAGCTATACGAAGTAAGCACAGTAGTTTTATGGGCCGTGTAAACTTGTAAACATTCTCTTACTTACTAAATTAACAATGATATAATGTACAAGCGCGAGTGAACGAGGACGCAGAAAGAAGCAGACGCACAGAGACATCGCCGTCTCTGTGTGTCTTTTTCTTTCTACGTCTCGTTCAGTCACGCTTACACATTCTATCATGGATTCAAACCAAGTAGCCCGCCAACGTGTTTTAACTAAATTAACAAGTTCGGTGTCACGCGCTTAACCATAAACATGAACACATCTCGCTCGAGGAAACTCGCTGTCAAAATGCTGGAGTGAGGAATCGCGGCCGCAGCAGTGATCAAATTGACCTTCGTGCACCTCTCGGTTCAACACGAACGGAACGTCGAAAGCTCAGCGCGTACAAAGCTACCGGCACTACGCGTGCTCTGCAAACGTGGCAGATCGCTTTGAAGGTCAGGCCCGCGCGGGCGCGCACTTTGGCCACGTCGCAGAGGCCGCGCCGTAAGCAGCAGCTGCCGGGGAGAAGAACGCCCCCTCCCCGTTTCTCTCGCATCACACCCGTGCCTCGCGCGCGACAGAAGAGGCCGCACTTGCTGCCCGCCTTCCTCGCTCGCACACGCGACAGTGAGCCGCGTTCGCCGGCTCACGCCCACATACGGCATACTGCGCGCCGCGACGATTTCATCACACTTGGTCTTTATACGGAACCTCCCAGCACTGTCATTACAGTGGCTACCTGGGACCGTCCCAGTGGAGTCGGCCCGGTGAATAATACCTCGGGCTAGCGAATTGGCCAGTTCGTTCCCCTCAAGGCCTGTGTGACCTGGACACCATAGGATCCGGTGATGATGGGCGAATTTCGTCGGTATTATTGAGTGACATGTTTTGGTCACATGGCCCTTGAGGAAAAGGCGACATGCTTCTTGTGAATCTGTTATTATGGTGACGCTCTTTTGCGTGCGTTCCGCGTGAGCGAGGGCCATTGCCACGGCGAAAGTTTCGGCAGTCGCGGGAGTACCTGCCCCAACGGAAGCCGTAAATTGTTGCTGTGCTTTCGTGTCGACGATTGCCTGCACGTAAATCGTTTATCAATAAAGGTTTCTCTCTTTCTCCCGGCACTGTACTGACAGAGTGCAGAGTGAAGACTCAATCTGCTTTCTTTTGTTTCTTGATGCACTCATTTAATAGACCACCACCGGACTTTACGTTTAGTCACATATACCATTCGTGGAATACCATGCGCGCGCTTTCATTGCAGACTATGCGGACTTGGAAACGGGCCTGACCTTGCGTAGACTGGAACTCTGTGATGAGGACAGGAGCTCCAAAGGTAAGCTGCGATTATACAAGCACTATTTGACGCTGGCGTGGCATACTTTGACGCAAAAACCTAGATCCGTGTTCACAAAACTTACGAAGGTGCAAGCCTTAAATGGCTCATCGGACGAAAAATCCGTTTTCCGGCATTATGGCGCCAAAATTCAAACCAACCAACTTGGAGATATTGGCGAACCAGCCATACGTTCAAGCTGGACTTCACTTAACGTCGTGATTGCCGAGAGTCGAAACCTCGACCCCTGGTCGGAGTCGAACTCACAACCTTTCGTGTTAGTTAATGTGAAGCTAATTAAAGCACCCAAACCTACAACCCGACTTGGATTACAATTGACATCGTGAAGGTCGAGCGTCGAACCCACTAACTTTGGCATTAATGAAGGCAAAGTCAATTAAGGCATAGTTAATTGGGTCTTGTATCGAAAAATTGACCGTCCGCCTTTATAGAGTTCTAGGTCTGGACCTTGCCACTCCAAAACAGGTCGCTTCAAGGATTCGAGGAACTTGCATCGACTAGACATTCCACAATGAAAAGTCCATAAAAGATATCAAGTATGTGGGATGATAATTCACTAATTGCAAGGCCGTTTTATGTCCTTAGATCCAGAATTATGGCAGTGGCGCACAAGTGAAGGTGTGTGGTCAGAAGATGTGTATGCATCTGACGATGAAACATGAGGTCTACGCCCCACGCACAGTGTCAAAATAGAAGCCATTCATTGAACCTGCGTATGTGTCTTAACGGTCTTCATAGACATGCCACGATTGTTTTAACGTGCCATAAACCATGTATACTAGTTGTGGTCATGTCGCCCCTGCAAACTCCTTAATCTCATCCGCCCACCTAACCTTCTGCCACCCCCTGCAACGCTTCCCGTCCCTTGGAATCCAGTCCGTAATCGTTAATGACCATCGGTTATCTTCCCTCCTCATTACATGTCCTGCCCATGCCCATTTCTTTTTCTTGATTCCAACTAAGATGTCATTAACTCGAGTTTGTTCCCTCACTCAATCTGCTCTTTTCTTATCCCTTAACGTTACACTTATCATTCTTCTTTCCATAGCTCGTTGCGTCGTCCTCAATTTAAGTAGAACCCTTTTCGTAAGCCTCCAGGTTTCTTCCCCGTACGTGAGTACTGGTAAGACACAGCTGTTATAAACGTTTCTCTTGAGGGATAATGGCAACATGCTGTTCATGATGTAAGAATGCCTGCCAAATGCACCCCAGCCCACTCTTATTCTTCTGATTATTTCAGTCTCATGATCCGGATCCGCGGTCACTACCTGCCCTAAGTAGATGTATTCTCTTGCCACTTCCAGTGCCTCGCTACCTAACGCGTAAGCTGCTGTTTTCTTCCGAAACTGTTAAACATTACTTTAGTTTTCTGCAGATTAATTTTTAGACCAGCCCTTTTGCTTTGCCTCTCCAGGTCAGTGAGCATGCATTGCAATTGGTCCCCTGAGTTATTAAGCAAGGCAGTGTCATCAGTGAATCGCATGTTACTAAGGTATTCTCCATTAACGCTTATCCCGAATTCTTCCCAATCCAGGTCTCTGAATACGTCCTGTAAACACGCTGTGAATAGCATTTGAGAGATCGTATCTCACTGCCTGACGCCATTCTTTATTGGGATTTTGTTGCTTTCTTTATGGAGGACTACGGTGGCTCTGGAGCCGCTAGAGATATTTTTCAGTATTTCTACATATGGCTCGTCTACACCCTGATTCCGTAACGCCTCTATGATTGCTGAAGTTTCGACAGAATCAAACGCTTTCTCGTAATCAATGAACGCTATATATAAGGGTTGGTTATATTCTGCACATTTCTCTATCACTTGATTGATAGTGTGAATATCGTCTATTGTTGAGTATCCTTTACGGAATCCTGCCTGGCCCTTTGATTGGCAGAAGTCTAAGGTGTTCCTGATTCTATTTGCGATTACCTTAGTAAATATTTTGTAGGCAACGGACAGTAAGCTGATCTGTCTATAATTTTTCAAGTCCTTGGCGTCCCCTTTCTTATGGATTAGGATTATGTTAGCGTTCTTCCAAGATTCCGGTACGCTCGATGTCATGAGGCATTGCGTATACAGGGTGGCCAGTTTTTGTAGAACAATCTGCCCACCATCCTTCAACGAATGTGCTGTTATACCTGATCCTCCCCAGCTGCCTTCGCCCTTTGCATAGCTTCCAAGGCTTCCTTTACTTCTTCCGGCGTTACTTGTGGGATTTCAAATTTCTCTAGACTATTCTGTCTTCCATTATCGTCGTGGATACCACTGGTACTGTATAAATCTCTATAGAACTCCTCAGCCACTTGAACTATCTCATCCATATTAGTAATGGTATTGCCGGATTTGTCTCTTAACGAATGTATCTGATTCTTGCCAATGTATAACAAGTGCAGATGTCTAGACGACAAGAAAAGATAACAAGTAAAGGGAAAAACAAGTCAAGAGAAAAGAAGTAATGCGAAGTAACAACGCATTATAGTCAGAATGTCAAAGTGATTTAATGAATCTCTCGTGACATTCATCCTCTTTAGCGCATGCTAAAGTGACGGTTATGGAATGGAATGGAAAACTTTATTCACTCTTTAAAGGTTTTAGCGGGTCGAGGCCGAAGTCTTCATTCTTGAAGCTTGAGTCCTCTTCAGCCATGGATGGGCCCCTAGTCCAGGGCTCCACTGAGCCGGGCCGCCTCGCACGCGTGCGCTATTAGAGCTCTTTGAGTCTCTAGCTCGCGGCTGGTGAGCCAGCTCTCCCATTGCTCCGCACTTGGTGTTTTGTGTTTGTGGAATGCCTGGTTTCTTGTACACTCCCATGTAATGTGATATAATGTTGGCTTAGCTCCACACCACGGACAGGTTGCGCTATACTGCGTGGGGAACATCCTACTTAGTAGGTGTAAGTTTGGAAAGGTGCCCGTTTGCAGTCTCCGCCATCCTGCGGCCTCCTCCTTTGTTAATGATTTATGTGGTGGCGGATATTGATATCTTAGACCCTTATAGAGGTTTAATAGCTCTGAATAGCTGTTCCCGCAGTTGATCTGTGGCCCCTCTGGGGCGGTTGACGTTCCTGCTCGGCTGGTCATCCCTCGAGCTAGGCAGTCCGCCCCTTCGTTACCCCTGATCCCTGCGTGGCTTGGTATCCAGATAATGTTATGTGTGGGTTGTCCCTCAGCGATTGGAACTCTGCTGAGGATCTTGAGCGCCGTGTTACTTATTCTGCCTCTTATATAGCTCCGGCACGCCTCTTGTGAATCTGTTAGAATATTGAGCGATATTCCTGTTCTATAACCTTCTTCCGCTGCCAGTGCGACAGCAATTTCCTCTGCCTCGGTTATGTTAGCCACCTCGGCCGTGAGTCCTGTGATTAATTCTCCTTGATTATTTACTACTACCGCTGCCGCGTTGTTTTTGTGTGCGTGTGAGTATAGGGACGCATCCAAACCTCCATGCGAGTAGGAGACAGGCTAGGGCAGAGTTTTACGAAAAGACGATGGGACATCGGGACAATACAAAGTGACGGTTAACTTTTTTTTTATTATTATTGCCGTGCACTGCGCTCCATTAGTATCGAAATCGTGTACTTATCACTAGATCGCTGTTGTGAGTAGCATACGCGCCTGAACAGAGCCACTCAGTCAACGCTCTCGCATAAGAGAACGTTTGTGAATAAGGGGCGAGAAGGAATCAAGCAAAGATGCAAAATTGGCAATCTCGCACCCTCGATTACAGGGAGAAATTTCGCCAGTTAGTTTTCCTTTTTCTTGTAATGTCCTGAGTGCCACTGCCAATAAAAAGAGTTATTAGTTGCCGTATTTAAGGTGAACTCACAACTTCAGTGCTTCTTCAAGCAGAGAATTCTGCGACTGTTCATAGTCTTTCTTCAAGACATGGAGTATGTTAACGTCTGACGAGACACTTTTGCTAACAACGCGTGCCAGGCTAACGCCGCCTACGCCATAACCACTATAATATCACCAGCGTAGCACCGCACCTGTACCACTCAGTACTACAGGTAGCACTGGTACCGCCACACGGTGGTACCGTGCCACCGCCATAGGCGTGATTATCAGGGGGGCGGTAGAGGGCGTAGTTGCTCCCCCCCCACTCTCACAAGTGGAGGGGGCCCAGTTAAGTGGTCAAACGGTTCTCACGGTCGAATTCGCGGTTCTCAAGGTCAAATTTATTTGTGTATTCACGACTTATCCTGGATTAGTTAGTGGAAACGAGCATGTTGAATGTGCAGAACCATTACAAATACATCGCTGACAATTTATTTCTATAGACGTGTGTCACTTCTGACGGTGTCTGTCCATTTCAATTTTAGGCTTTTTCTACATAAGAGTTAATTAGTACATGTACCCTGGCAGAAATAAGTACAGCAGAAATGTAATATTCTGTGGAAATGAAGCCAATTTTTGGCTGACGTATACCAAAAGCTTAAACTATTTAGCTTACTTATGTGCTTTGAAAATAATTACTGAACTCTAGCCATCTCTTTTTTTGCGTCTTACAAAGCACTTAGTTGCTTTTCCCAAGTTTCGTCGGCAAACTGAGTGGGAAGCATGGTGTATATATTTCATTCAGGTATGAAACATGTATCGATAAGAAGTGTTGCAGGACCCGCTTTAAGCGTCCCTTCAATAATTTCGAGATGTATTTTTGGGGAGCGCATGTAAGTGGTGGGAAAGAATGCCGAAACATAAGCACGTGTGACGAAAAGGAAGTAGAGGCCCGAGAGTGGTGGCTCGTAACGGCCGGCTGACCATATTGTTAGTTTACTTTGTATTAGCGAAATGTTTTTCTCGTGCTTACACTAATAAAAGACATGTGCTATAAGTACAGTTGCATAGCGCCGAATAAGCGTTATTGCATAATGTTCATAATAAAAGTAGCTTGCAAAATAATGTGCTTGTGTAGCTAGAGAAACTACGGAGGTCATACAATGTGGTATCTTCGAGGCACTGCCACAAAGGCTGGCTCCAACCACACGTAGGTGCGTCGAGCTAAGGGTGAGGCGTTCACTGAATGCGCACTATATGTAGGTGCCTGTGACTTCTGTGCGCGTGATCTCGTATACCTGATCATTTCTGTATATACCCACCTCATAACCACACTTCAAAATTACATAAAATGTCTCTGTCGCATCATCATTGTACATAACCATTTTGTACACTCTATATATCAACATCATTTTATATAACGTGACAATTAGTTTATGTGTAACTGTGTGCTGCGTGGGTTTATGTGGTTATTTGTTGGTGAGTGAGGACTCGGACATTTCATAGAAAACATGCCGTGTACACGGTGCTTCGTACTTTGTGTATGTGATCGTCCTGGTGGAACTGTGCCGTGATTGTTACTCATCGTTCGTATCGTCTCTTGCCGAATAAACTTTTCCTAAACACATAGTAACGTCGTCCGACAAGAAATTTCACTTCGTATAAAAAAATTGGCTGAGGCACAGAGAAGGAAATTCAACAAGAGGGGACACTCGGCAAAAACTGGCAACAGGAAACACGTCACGCCTATAGTGTTAGTTCCAATCCGTTAGTTGGCGCGAGCATCGGAAAAAAAGAATGTGAAATGAACTTACAGACAGCGTTCTTTTTAAAATTATTTCACGTTAAAACTAAGAATTTGTGCCTATAAATGAACTGATACTTTGCGGCTTATTTTCTTGCGTCACCTAGCAACAAATTAGCGGCACGCCGGACGCGCCATATATGCATGCATCACGCGCCAGACAGGCCACCGAAGCGAGCGAGGCCGGCTGCGCATGTGAAGTTCGCCTGTTCGGCGACCCGTTTCTTTTCGAACGGTTTGTTGTGCTCCCGGCGTATTGTTGTTTTCCTTCTGCACTTCGACAGGGTACCACTGCACTGTTGGACTAAGGCAAGGTGAGAAATTTTGTTTGACAGTGTGCGACGCATTTCAAGCAATTCAGGCTTTTACGGTACGGAACCGAGACTTGTGACGCAGTTAGCGAAAAACAACTCGGCTGTCCTGGCGTAGTTAATTTGACTTAATCACTTGTACTCGGAGATGTTTACGACGCTTTGTACGAGCCCAACATTATTGCAACTTATTTTGGTAGTTTTTGGGCCCGCTCGCCGCAGCCGGCTTTGTGACGCAGTTAGTTTCACGTGCACCAACCATACTGGGACAAGTTTTGGCGCTTTCTCTGACCACGAACATTGTTGTAATTAATTTCGTTACTTTTTGGAATACTTTTGAGGCACGCTCGGTGTATAGAGGAGAAACGTGCCAAAGTGGTGAATGGACAGCGTTGCAAACATCAGAAATTTGGTTTTACATACATGGCGTAGAAAATACCCGACTGACACCAAGCAACACTATATATAGAATAAGAAAACGTGATTTGCAAGCATTCCTCCGTTCCCGAACATTGTTTCCTGCTCTTGAAGAGCGCGAATACACGGGTGACTGCGCGTTTCCGAAGTACCTTGGCCTCAGCCGACACGATGGTACGCTACGTACTCAGAGCTGGCCACCAACACAGGTTCTCAGTAGGATTGCGCTACACGCTCGCAGAATGCCTTTTACTCGCACTAAAGACTTGAGTGCGAAGCCTGTTTTCAGTCATTCAGAAGACAGAATGATCGAGTTCTGGGATTTGAGCTCCTCGGCGTTATATTTTGCGCGTTCTGCCGGCGCAAACAACACACTCCAGCGTTATCGCTACTGACAGTCGATCGTCGCGTTTTCTACAAGCGTTAGTACCGGAAGAAGATATATGCTGTGGCGCGGTCACAAAAAGCGTCTAAAAGTTGTCCCACTCAGATTCAGTACACGACCAAATAACTTGGCAAGCACGGCCATGCTGCTTTTCGCTGAGTCACTACGCCAGGCGTGGTGAGCGTGGCGCAAAGTATCCCAAAATGTAACTGTTGCATATCATAACCAGCAGGGGGCCACGCTCGGCCGCAATACGGCGCCACCACAACGGTATAAACAGCCTGCCCAAGCAGGGGGGCGGGGAATTCATTTTATGTGACTGTACGGAGAAGCCGTCGCCAATAAAGCATGCAGTTCCCAACATATTAGTTTTCGAATAGCGTTTGTCGCCTTACGTACGTTAAACGTAAACACCCTTGCAGTACGTTACTGCGCGGCTTCTTTCAAGACCTTTAGTTTGCCGTACGGGAACGCGAACTTAAGGAAGACGTTATAAAACAGGGCGCCGTTTGCTGCCTCGTGCCAAACGTATTCAAGTGAAGACAAACCATTAGCAACCATCCTGTTGTTGCTATGCGGACGCGTCTCGAAAGGCCTACGGGCGCCGGAATCGCCGAACGATCTCATAAATCGGACGCACTGTGCGCTCATAGCTTACGTTTTAGGTGAGTTTAGAGAAAGCGAAAGCTCATTTCAATAGTTGCTGGCGATCAACCCGAGTGAGGGTTTAGCCATCATGGAAATTCAAGCTGAAGCGGGATCCATGGGTTCTGTCATGTTCGACAACGCTATTTCCGTAAACATTACGAACTTAAACTCGCCAAATAACGTACGTTATAATAGCGCTCGTAAACCACAGAAACCCAATAACATCCAAAGCATGCGCAGTGAGGACGACGCTATTTCTTTACGTACGTAATGCGCTTACGTTTGGTTGCAAACGCTATTCTAAAACTGTCTCTAACAATGGCGATGAGGAATCCACGCACCTGCCGGCCCTGACTCAAGCATCAAACCGCAGCAGCCATCATGGGCGGCATCCGAAAATCAGCACCGTCCACTGGCCGCCAACCGTTCATCGGGCGCTTGTCGGAATTGCGCACCACGACGGGTAACGTGGCTATCTGTCTTGACAGGCTCGAGGCTTTGGCGAGAGTGAATTAGCTGGACGAGCGAAGCAAGACGGGCGTGCTTATCATGCTACTATAGGTGACGGCGCATATACCATGCTGCGAAACTTTGTTTGCGGAGGCCCTTAAAAAGAAGATGTATCGAGATCAAACAGGCGCTTCTGAATCATTACGCGTCGAGGCGGTCAGTAGTCACGGAGCGATATAACTTCCGTAAACGGACACAAGGATTCCGGGAGACATTTGACGACTTCGTAGTAGAGTTGAAGCGTGTCGCGGCGAACTGCGCGTTTGGAAGGGTTTGACTCAGGTACTAGAAACTAGCTTGTCGTTGGTGTGGCCAGCGAGGCTAGTCGGTGCAAGCTTTTGGCCGCGGAGGGGCCTAACGTGGGACAAAGCGCGTGCTATGGCCACATCCATGGAATTGTCAGGAAATCACGTGAGGGTGGTGCTTCCGGTACCCAGCGTGTCACGAGAACCAGAGGAGGACGTCAAGTGACAACGCGGCGACAGCGCGACGAGTACGCGGTCGACGATCGGCAGTCGTTGACGTGGGACGGCGAGCGCAAGGAAAGTGTCCACTGACAAGGACAGGAAACTGTCGTGCTTTCGTAGGGGGAGTCGCCACCAGCAGCGTGACTGTCGGCACGTCAAGGCGAGGTGCTGTAGTTGTTCTCGGACGGGACATTCCGCTAGCATGTGTAATATAAGGCAAAGCAATTTCACCGAAGAAGAGAGTGTGTCTAGTTGAGAATTATGCGCGCTAGGAGAACGAATTCAGCCGTACAAATATGAATGTAAACGTGCAAACCATTGCTATGGAAATAGACACAGGCTCAGCAGTATCTATTATTCCTCAACGGGATTTGTGAACTATTCTGGACATCAGCCATACCGGTCTGTGGGGTCCTGCTAAAGGATGCACAATGGCTCAAATGTTCCATTGAAGGGCAGTGTCTCTGTAAATGTAACTGATGAAGGCACTTCTTGGAGACCACCGCTTGTGGTAGGTGCGAATGAACCAGGACGCATGGTACCTGCATTGCTTGACCGTGACAAGCATATTCGCCTGAACTGGTCACAGTTCTTCCGCGTGAACGCAATCACTAAACAGGATGGGCTGCTAGACAAATACAAGGACGTGTTCACGCGCCTAATTGGAATTATTAAGGAGTTTGTGGGTTCTGTTGCTTTGAAGCAGTGAGCACACCCGTTACTCCGTAAAGCCAGACCAGTGCCGTACGCCCCGAAATACAAGGTTGAAAAAGAGTTGAAGGAGTTGGAAGCGTCAGGTGTGTTGTACCCTGTATGCGAAAGCCAATGGGCAACTCCTACAGCAGGTGTTCTGAAGAGTGACGCAGAAGCCATTAGGCTCTGTGGTGACTACCATGTATGCTTAAAACCCTGTACTACGGTAGCCCACAACCCATTGCCATTAGCGGAAGATGTGTTTGCGTCATTGGCAGCTGGGACTTGTTTGAGTGTGCTTGATTTACCGAAGGCGCATTTGCAACTTCAAATGGACAGCCATTCGCAAGAGTTGGTAACGATATATAAGTAGACGCCTCGGCCTTCTTTGTTTACACTCCTTTACCTTTTGGTGTCGCGAGCGCCTGTTGGAGTTGGAGGACGATCCCACCGCTGTCAACCAGGTGTTGGATCTGGAGTACAATACCAATTGCTCTCCCCCAGATTTTGGACCTTGCCGTTGGGTGCGGGAGTTGGCCGAGGTTGAGGAGTACTTTGAGATTAAAACTGGAGGTTTATTTACATTATTTAGGGTGAGAGGACCAAGAAATTAACAGTCATAGAGTCATCACGGCCAGCAGCAACTCGGACGCTGCGGCCCGTGGCAAGAAGCTCGAAGGAGATGAATGAAGGAATGCTCTCTTGCTGCTCCCGGTCTCTGGCTTTTTAAGCCCTTCGGTGTCTCGAAGACACGTCACGTTCGGCAAATCGGCGAGCCCGCTCAGTTCCCTCTCAGTGTAGAAGTTCCCTCTCACATGTGAAAGAGTTTATAGGCCAAACTGGTCGATGTAATAATGACCACCTGCGTGAGCACCACTCCTCCATGGGGTCAGATAACGGTGCAAACTTGCCTCGCCATTGCAATGCATGTGGCTATTACCCTTTGTTCAGCAATGTAACGATTCTTGGTAGGGGCAAGGGCGAAGAAGAGCGAGATATCCTGGAAGCGTACTACATCAGTTTATTAGGTGACGACTGCATCAGTACAACCTCCATGCGCTTACTTGCAAAAGAACTCGCATTTCTAGGTCGGTCACGATAGATGCGATATCTTGTCATGCTCTGTGATTAGCGATGGTGTTGTTGCGCACGCTCTGCTGGCCTTGCTGGGACTACGACGCTTCTGATAAAGCTCAGTTGATAGTCCAGTCGTTGTGGTGGGATCCTTTCTTCTTTTCCGTAGCGTTTTGTGACTGGTTTTTTCCTTCAACCATAGAAGACGTAAGAAACTTGTCTCACTAATGGTATCTTCGACTGGTCGCCTCCATCCCCCGAAGCAGAGTCGGGGCAGATCCGGCGTTCCCCGTGCTCAGAGGTAGAGGACAAGCGCGCAAGCCGAACGTGCGACTCGCTCGCGGAGGAGGAAATGACAGATGTGGAACCACGTGACTACTGCCAACGTCCAATGTTTCGTCTATCCAAAGCTCCCGGAGCTGCCGGGAAGGCCGGCGGACGCGCCGGCGGGGCGAGTGTTCGTCGAGACGCCAGCATGCAGCGGCCTAGGTTGCCTAGGTTACGGTGGGCCGTCGCCAGCAGCAGCGACGCAGCGCTGCAATGACGTTTCAGTCTCGACGACTGCTCCGACGACGGGGCTCGGAGCACCTCAGAGCGCTCGAAAATGGAGGAGAGCAATAGAGAAGAACAAGCCGAACGCAGGGCGCGCACACTCTTTGAACCAGCCGAAGACAACGCCGCTCGCGAGAGCGCTCCAGAGCGCTCAGAAACAACCAGCCAAAGATGGCACAAGATTCAGTACACGCGCAACTGTCACCACGGCTGGCTGGCTTTCTTGCTAACTACGTCACAGCCCAAGGCGAGGCGAGCGTGCCTCAAAAGTATATCCCAAAAAGTAACGAAATTAATTACAATGATTTTTGGGTCCGAGAATGCGTCATGAACTTGTCCCGGTAAGATTAAGTACACGCGAAACTAACTGGGCCGCACGACCGAGTTGCTTTTCGCTAACTGCGTTACAACGCCGGGCGCGACCACTGTGCTTGAAAAGTTCCCCAAAAAATTTGCGAAATTACAATAATGTTGTAGGTCAGAGAACGCGCCAAAACTAGTCCCGGTAAGATTAAGTACACGCGAAACTGCGTCGCATGGCGGAGGTGCTTTTCGCTAGCTGCTTCCCAAAGCCGTATGCGGCCAAAAATTACCTACGTTATAATAATGTCGGGGCTCACAGAAAGCGTCGCGGACATCTCCCAGCACGATTCATTAACTCAAGTTAACCACGCCTGGACGACCGAGCTGTTTTTCGCTAACTGCGTCACAAGTCTCGGTTCCGTGTCATTGAAATGCGTCGCAGAATGTCAAACAAGATTTCTCACTTTGCCGTTGTCCAATAGTGCAGTTGTGCCGTGTCGAAGTGCAGAAGGCACGCAAGAATATCCCGGGAGCCTAACGAACGCGTTACATCCAAAAGAGGTGAGTCGCCGAACAGGTGAACTTCACATGCGAAACCGGCCTCGCTGGCTTCGGTGTCATGTCTGGCGCATGATGCACGCATATGTCGCACCTCACGTGCCGTTAGCTTGTTGCTAGGTGACGCAAGAAAAATAAGTCGCAAAGTATAAGTTCATTTATACACAAAGCTTTGGTTTTAGTTTTAGCGCTAAGGAATAAAAAAAAAAAACTTTGTAAGTTCATTTCACATTATTTTTTTTTTCGATGCTCGCGTCAACTCACGGATGGGATTAACACTGGGCGTTGTTTCCTGTTGCCAGTTTTCGGCGAGTGTCCCCCCTTGTCCCCAGCTTCACCGACGGATGGTAACTAAGTCCACACTGAGCATTTTTGAAGCACTATGAATGGCAAGTGTGCGTGTAGTATAAGCTTTTCTCAGGGCTTACGCCGACTCTAACCTTTCCCGGGGCTTACGCAGAGGATTACGGTGCGTTAGGCCGTTCCCCACTTCCACCGAGTTCTACTGAGATTGCTTCATTCTTGCTTTTTTTTCAGTTTCGGCGTAAAGCCGTTTTTTTTTATCAGGTTTTCGTCACTGCCTTTTCAGATTTTGCGCGAAAAGCGTACTTCACCTACTGAAGCATGCAGTCCGTTCAAACTGACCCACTTCAGATGGGTGGCCTCAGGGGGAACTAATTGTGCCGATCAGCAGTATACGCGTTCATTATATATGTATACGGTCCGAAGGCGCGATTTTATCATTCTGCATTATTTGCGACGTTTTCTCATTATTCCGGTTCGACATTAGCGCAGCAAGCCTTCCGCCACGTCCTTTATATCCCCGCATATAGCTTCTCTGTGAGCTCTTACAAATTTTGCACTTGCACTCACAGTGCGTGCGTGCGTGCGTGCGTGCTTGCGTGTGTGTGTGTAACAATGCTCTCGCCCGGCGCTGAGCAAAGGGTCGTTGAGCTTGCGCTTCCTGTAGCGTGACTTACTCTGTCGTACCTGGACATAATTTATTCTCCTCCTCAATGATGTCTTTGTTAGGGTCGTGCAGTACTGTGAAAACTAAGAGGGATGCAAGTCCTCAGCCATTCTCTCCATCCCTCTCCTCCAGGAACGAAGTAAACTTGGCGTCTGATAAGCATTCGGTGGTGTCCTTACTTGGCATGTAAAATACGCGCATTAACCGCAAGATTTCGCGTGTCCTACAGTTTCCTATAATAATTATAAGAGTGAATTCTGGTGATACAGTTCTTCAGCTGCAATGAGAATCGAGGTCAAACTCGTTGGTCAAAGCTTCGTGCTTGTGACTTGAGATGTTTTTTTTTTCTCGGAGCTATTCGTTACGATTATCCTTCCAAAATTTTCAAGAATAGTTTCCTGAACACATCAAATGAGTATGTCTCTGCGCATGTTCGTAATCAGTGGTAACAGTTGCATTTAGAACCCAATATGTGGTTCGAAAATTATCAACTTGCGAAGTCAGTAAACCATGTCACTAGACAAAGACGTAGTTAGCGCAATTCCATACATCCTATACAATCTGTCTAAGCAGTCATACTTATAGATCCCGCAGACGCCCTAGCGCCACAGCTTGGCCAAGAGTTACGCGAAGACATCATTGCGGGAAACTCTACGGCGTCTCCCGTGCCCTCCTTCAAGCGAGGAAAGCAGGGCGGCTTTTTAAAGTGGACACGCTCGATCGCAACACAAACCGCGCACCGTGCTTCAGCGAAGTTGCAGCTACCTGAAAACAGATGTTCGCGCGCGTTTGCTAAATTGCGCGAGACTCGTGTGAAATTAGGCGACGTGGTCGCCGGTGCTGGAGACATGCTGCGCTTGCGGCTCCCCCTGCATAGTTGCACAGCGTCTCGCTCGTCGTTACAAGAACCGGCGCGTCGGACGCGTTCTGCTGGCAGCGACAGCCGATTAGCGCCGCGTTCATCATCCCTCTCTGCCCACACACGCACACACACTCTCCCACACACACTCTCTCTTTCGAGCTGTTGAGTCGGCGTTTGTTTGAGTCGCGTACCGCACGCTTACCGTGGGTATACGTACGGGCGTGCGCCGCGGGCATCTGTCTGTCTGAGAGGCGTCCCTGTCGTGAAGGACGGCGCGCGCGGCTATTTGTCTTGCCGACCTGCTGGTCGACTGCCGGTTGAGTTCCAGGATGAGAATAGAAGGCCTCTTTTGCGGCACCGCCGGTGGCACGAGGACATGCGACGCGTTCGCGCGCACCGCGAGTCCATG
This sequence comes from Dermacentor albipictus, assembly GCF_038994185.2. NCBI lineage: Eukaryota > Metazoa > Arthropoda > Arachnida > Ixodida > Ixodidae > Dermacentor > Dermacentor albipictus. The sequence continues at coordinate 170,890,094 of NC_091822.1, forward strand.
GCGCCAGCGTTCCAAGATGACTGCGCGGGGAGTTTGTACGCGAGGTCTCCCTGGGAGAAGATGAATGCCCGTTGCGAGCCAGAAGGCGCGAAATTGTGAGTCGACTTGGGTCCACGGTCGCGCCCCTTCGTCCAGTGACTTCACGCGTAATGAAAACTTGAGTGAGGTAGCCGTTTAATGGCGTCGCCAGTGTAGGCGGCGTTTACGGGAGCATCCTGCATGGTGTGAGTCGGTGTAGTTGACTAGAATGGCGTGGACTGTGCAATTTTCTCGTGCAGGTATTGCGCTGACATGCACACATTGTGAAAGAAAGGTCGAGATAGTTCCAAACACGCACGTGAAACGGTTAACAGTTATAGTGAATCTTGTGACCTCAAGCAATGGTTTACACACATCTAGGGCGCCAGAGAACAATGCTACGCATCGCAATTAAGCAATAAAAATAACCGCAGATTGGCCTGGTATTGCGGGGCCGAGATTGGTCCATATACATTGGAAAGGCATCCGCGACAGCTGATGGCTGCGGATAGTGGCTTGGCTTCACTATGTTCAGAGCTCGTTAGGTGTATGCACGTGCTTCGCTTTCTGGCGTGTACAGGTCGCGAGGGAGGCAGCGCAAAGAAGGGCGCTTGCTACCCCACTTAGCACAACGCATCGTGAGGGGTGCCCCTTGTGTGCACTTTTTTGGCTGACAGTGAACGCATAGTGCTGTATATACTGACACGGGCGTTGTACGTGTTTGCTTAGTATCGTATACAGTGTGTATACCCCAGCGAACTTTAGACAAGCTGTTAAAAAAAACACTGAATAAACATCCATGATGCAAGGTAGAATTGTAAAGTCCATGCGTTCTGTCGTGAGCAGTCTGACAACCGGACAGCGTAGATCGAAACTTGTTTCTTGCGCCGTGTTTTTTGTATCCATATTTGTTTTACCAGCTTGGCATAACCTTAGCTGGGACGCCCTATTGAGTTGCGTATAGCTCACCACCAACACAGGCTCCACCAACACAAATTGTTCTGGAGTGGCGTAAACAGAAGCATTTATTTTTTCATCTTATTCCGCATACGGCACCCGTTGTTGCGAACAAGCGAGTGTTTAGCGTTTCTTCGGACGTGTTACCATTTGCACTGAACAAGCAGGTGGAAGCAGAACCGCGCGCTGGTGGTGCCATCTGAAATCGTGTTATAGCACAGTACGCTAACATACTTGCCGTGTAGCGTGAGTGTTCTTCTCGAAGAACAAAAAAATTTAATTGGCCCTCTGCGTTCATGATGACTGTGTTGCTGCCGAAGCTTTTGCGTCAGCAGATAAGTAGAATACTGTTGGTCATTGCAGTGATGATCGATAGCCAACGTGAGAGGGATTCTGCTCTAATCTTTAGTTATAAATGAATCGCTGTGGAAAAAACCAGGCCAAAAATGTTTCGGCTACTCGAGTTCTCTCTGTTCTAAAGCAATCAAAATGTTATGTCTTCCTGTCTTCCTGTTTCCACGAGTTCTGTTAGAGCTTGCTGGTATCGATCCTCTTATACTTCTGAGACGCATTTACTTGCTGTGCATACGCTCCCACAAATTCGAATGTCTTCCCGTGCGAGTACCTGCCAGCATTTGTGAAAGTGGCCATCTCCACATCAAGGGAGTTTTTGAGGAGAAGCCGACTCTGGCCTTGTATGCGATGGCCAAAGTCGTTCGTTCGATAGTTCATTGATGGATGGATTGATTGATTCATACTATAAACAAACTTCTTGAGCGGATGAGACAATTACAAAATGTAGATAACGCCTTGCCTGTTAGAAGATGGCATGAATATGCGTTTTAATTGCATTGTAACCTTAGGAAAGAAAACGCGACTCCCTAAGTTAATTGCAGACAAATTCAACAAGTTCAATCCACGGCACTTCTTCTAGACAATCGCTGATTAGAAGATGTGCCAGGAACAGAAAAGACAAGCAGAATAAAACAATAGAATACCGCTTCCGCAATAACGAACTAGCTCCCATGTGTTTTAACAGAAGTAATTTCGCCGCTCGCCTGATTCGAGCGTAAATTACTGTTTTCCGGAACTGCAATCAGTAAGAGATTAGGAAGGAAAAGCGAGAACACAGCTGTAGTCAAAGCTGGATCTACAATAAGCTGAGTGCTTGCGGAGATAATTAACAAACTGGTAACGTGAACTTAAAATCTTTTTCTTTTCCTTTTTCTTTATTTATTTTTATTGTATTTTTTTTTGTTCCCGCCATGAGATTGGGCTTCAATTCGCAAAGCTTTAATACGCGTTTGAACTGATCTTGCGCAGGGGCAGAAAGCACAAATAGGCTTTCCTGCAAATCGCTTCTGTACTGACAGCAAGAAATGCTATAGTGGGAACCACACTTTAGATTAGAGTTTAGTGAAATTTGCAGATGCAAACTGCTGGCTTAAAGCGAAGAAAGCGAACGCTGGAATTAGCCAAGGACGCGTCGCTGTAAGCGTGTTGCTTATACTTGTCCTGGAACACAGGAGGCTAGATGCGAAGGAAGTCTACTTTTTTGCTGATAATTAAATGAACAACAAAGTTCGCAGTCAAAATAATCAAAGCTCGGTGAGGTCCCTAATTAAAGGAAAAAAAAGGAACAGACAACAAAAATCTGGTTTTACGTGACATTTTCGTTTTCCTTTCTTTTTCTTTTTTCTTCACTTGATCGCCTAATGAGGGACCTCCCTCGCACACATTTGGCTCAGTGCTTCTACACTTCTCTTTCCTTCTTCCTTTCGTTCTTTCCTCTCTATTTCTTTATCCTCGTCTGACTAACACGTTTTTCGCGTCTCTTCACGAAGGGATCGCTCCCTTTAATTAGGAAGAGGTCTGGTTCGTGGACCTTGCAAAGTAAACGAGATACGAAGGGCGAAGGGTGCGCAGGGAAGTCAAAAGCGGCAGAATGGCGGGGTGGAAAAAAACTCACACAAAGAAACACCTGAAGGTCTGCTCCCAGCAGCGTGTCCTGTCCGCGGTCCTTGAGCTGCATACACTGTATCTCACCGCACTGGGGCAGCGCTGTTCAGGCTTGCCGGAGGCGAGGTCAGCTGATGGAGCGCATCGGACGTAAGAAAGTCATCATCCCACTCGGAAAGTTGTGACGACCACTGTTCCAAGTATTCGCTCCTCTGTCAGTGGGGAGCCATGATTGGGAAGTCGCGTGGGTTTTGACAGAAACAGCCCTGAGAATTCCGCGCTCATTGACTACGCTAACTGGCTTTCACACTGCTGCATCGATTTAACAGCCGGTGTAGGGGGCCATGCGGGGCAATTAAAAGGAGTCCTCGAGATAAACAGAGCGGGCAAATGAAATCTCGTAAAGTGAGGGACTCAGCTCCCAGAGCGTCTTTCTTTTTACTTATCTTGTTTTCTTTTCTTCTTTGTTTTTGCGGGGCCCGGAGCACGTGTAGTGTCTCTGCCTTTCTTAATTGTTTGTTTGGGCCAGTATATTTTTGATATGTACCGTTCGACTAAACTAGAAGGATTAGTGGGGTCACCGATGATGCCAACACCGCCTAAGCACAGGTTTCTTATTAAAAATGTGTGACGCATTTCTTGCTTGGCGAGTTCACATTGCGCCAGAGTTGTTTCATACAGTTGTGGCTTTTTCGTTTCTTTTTACTTCCTTGGTGGGTAGCGTCGATGAACTTTTCTCTCGCCTGTGTTAGCACCTACGACGACGTTACTTCCGTGGAGTCAGGATAGGCATTTGCATTAAAACTATGCCGAGTGATCGAGTGTCGCTGTTCTATCTGAGGCATTTTAAATCACCATCTTCTTGCACCGATGATTACGTGACCAGAACGGAGACATTGAACTAGGAGACAGATGGTGAGTACCCGAATGACAGTGAATTAAGAGACTCTTAGGCGGAGCAATTGCTGGCCTTCATCGCCAGGCCGGCAATTGCCAAACCCGCCTGTAGCTAAGACACACCATCTAGACCAGCTACCAAGAAAATTTAATTTATGACGATGAATTTGGTCTTACCATCCTGCCATTAATTCCGCAAAACAGTTTCTAAAAGGAAGCAATTCGATTCACAAGAAATGAAAGGCGTTCTTTTACCCCGCCGGTGACTTAATGAGACAGGAAGTGTGTTATTTTGTATCAGCCTCACTGTTGATCAGAATAAAACTCATACACGCGCGGCGATGGACCTCTGTATGAATCATGTTCTGTTTTGTTGCCATCTCTTTGAGTGTTGTGTGTTGTGGGGTCTTAGGGTCTCACAGGAGTACCGACCACCGCGGGTTCGAGCTTAGCGAGCCACAGGGCCGCGTCAGCCGTCAGCCTCTAGCGCCGCTGCGCGCGAGCTCAGGCCACGAGGGGCTACCGAGCGACGCACGCAAAAACACAGTATTGCCCTAAAATGAAGGAAACCGTTTATTGTTTCCAACGGCACCCAACACTGCACAAACGCCCGGTCCCGGGACGGCGGGGAACCAAAGGGGTCCCGCACCAAGGGCGAAAATACAGCTAGGGGCGCCTGTAGCACGTCGCTGCGAGAGCACAGGCTCAAGCTGGGACGCGCCGCTAGGAAAAGTCCCGGCGGCTATGCTACTTGCTCTGGCGATAACCAATGGGCCAACTCGCGAGAGCTCGGGCAATCTCCTTCGGCTTGGGCCTTCGATGAGTGCGGCTCGGCGTGGTACGACCTCGCGCGAGCACTAGGCACCCGTTCTTAGGCTTAGCGTCGGGATAGGAAACAACACGAGGTACGCGCTCCCCGCACGGGCAAAGGCGCCGTGCGTGAGCTCAATCCTAGTCACAAAGGTGTCGGCGGACGAGAGAGAGCATCGTACGTACCGGGTGCTGTCCCAAAGGAGAAGAGAGCCCGTACCGTCACGGCAGTAGCCACCAGGGACCACTCCCGTGACGTCACTAGCTCCGCCCTCACCCACGAACCACGGCGAGTGGAGCGCCACCGCTAAAACTGGTTCGGAGCAAGAACGGCATGGCTTAGGATTGCAGACATGGGTGAAATGCGCCTGCGCCATGGCGTGTCGAATTCCCCAAATCCCCACATCCTCCTCTCCTTAATTGCCCCCCTACCAGTCTGGCGAAGAAGCTGGTAGGGGCTAATGCACCAAAGACAACTGAGCCTTTCATGCACTAGCTAATTGCTACCTCAGCCCAGCAAGCACTATGCGTACAAGAAAACATACATACAATGATAATGGAAAAATAATCAAAAAATACACTCTAAAATACAAGAAAATGACGCCGCAAAGGGGGAAAGAAATATTAACAAAAGAGTCTGCTGCTAGCGCGGGACAATGTCCGGGGGTGCGAAGAGAACGCGGCGCGTAAAGTTCTGTGGCTAGGGCGGTGGCCGAAGTCGCGGGAGTTGCGATCGTGGGCTTGATAGCAGGCCAGTTAACGCAGGAACGGGCTCACCGTTGTTCTATCGGAGTTGCCGGCGAAACCGAGGAGTGTGGTGGTGGTGGTCCCGAACTCCAGGTGGACGGGGCAGGACACTGCCAGGTCAGCTGGCCACGCCGCCGTATGCAGGATGGATGGGCAGCCACAGTGGCGGCTGCAGTGCGTTCGCACGGCGTCGGCGACTGCAGAGTCGAGCTCCTGGCGTGATGTCATAGGGTCCCGTCCACCAACGGTATCCGCGGCGATCCGATGGAGTTGGCGCGGCTGCTTCAGCTTGCTTCAACGAGCAACAGCCCCCACGCACGCACGCACACACACACGCGCACACTCCTCGTGGCACCGCGCTCCTCGCCGTCCGCCATGCCGCCCGTTGGCCACAACGCGCCGCGCCGATCCAGGCGCGAAGCGTCCCTCTCTCCCGCACCAACCAGTCAAGGGGACCACTGTCACCCCCCGCGCTGCACGACACGCCAGTCACCGACCCCCCTCTTGGCAAAAAAGCAAGGAAAAAAAACGAAAACGAGAAGAAAAAAAACACACACAGAAGAAAACAAGAACGGTCAAAATCTATGTACAAGTAACAAAAATGAACTATACAACTGTACACTTAAGACATTAAAACAATAATTACACTCAGCATGCGTACCCAAAAATAAAAAAAATGCACACTGCACAACACACTGTCAACAAGGCTACAGCTGGGCTGGGGCCAGCTTCTTTTCGTGCACTGGCCGCAAAGAAGCTAACCCACTGAGGCTAAGCAATGTTACTGAGGGCCTTCGGTGGCGGAAAAAGTCCGCCGTCAGGCGCGATATCACACAGGTGACCGTCTCCTCAGGTTGTACCGGTGCGTGGTCCGAATGCGGTCCTTCGCCCCGGGTGTGCCCTGTTGCTTGCGGGTGGTGCCACTGGGCACCGGCGCGAGCTCGTCGGACCGCGACGCAAAGGCTTTCAGGTCGGCGATATGGGCACGGCTGAGTTTTCCCGAAGGGGAATCCTTCAGCAAGTACGCGAGCGGAGACCAAACTTTCTCTACTCGGTACGGACCAAGCCACTTAGGAGCGAGCGAGGCTGAGAACCCCTTGCTCGCGTCGCTAAGAGCGTGGTTGCGCTTCAGGACTAAATCACCTACCTTAAATGAAAGATGGCGATGCTTCCGGTCGTATTGAGCCTTCTGCTGGGCCCTGGCCGAAGTCAAACTCTGCCTTGCTCTACAGAGAGCTCGACAAAGTCTGTCCCGAAGTGCTGAAGCGTACGCAGAACAGTCTGCCGGCGCCTCCTCATCCCCGAGCTGACATTGAATGACACTGGTCACCGGATTTGCCAGCTCCCTTCCAAAATTGAGGAAAGCGGGAGAGAAACCAGTCGAGCGATTCTCGGCGGTTCGGATTGCGAACGCGAGCTCACTCAAGTGGTCTGCCCAATCCTTTTGACTCACGGCAAAGGCCGCCAACATTGGTTTGAGGGTTCTATTGACCCTCTCCGTCAAATTGGACTGGGGATGGTAGGGTGACGTGGTGGAGTGATTAATTCCCAGGGAACGGCACGTAGCACCAAACACCCGAGCGGTGAAATAAGACGCGTTGTCCGTAATTAGTCTTTTCGGAAAGCCGAACCGACAAAAACTTCCTGTAGCCTCTCCAGCACCGCTCGCGCGGTCACTTTTCGAAGCGGAAACAACTCCACCCACTTCGAAAAATGATCGACGACTACCATCAGGTGTGTGAACCCCTGCTTACTCCTGGGGAAAGGCCCCATAAGATCGCAGGTGGCCACTTGCCACGGACGCTCACTGTCAATTGGTTTCATCAACCCGGGCGGCTTGCCACCCCTTGATTTCACCGTTTGACAGACATGGCAGGAACGGCAATAGCGAAAAATGTCACGCTTTATGCCAGGCCAGGTCACAGTTTGGCTTAGTTTCGCAAAAACTTTGGAGCCACTCAAATGACCGGCCAAGGGTTCGTCATGAGATGATCGCAACAGTGCGCTTCTCAGACTCTTGGGGATAACCACCTTAAACGGGTCCACAGCCTCGTTATCGGTAGCTATGTATTTCAGCAGGAGCCCATCGTGATCCAGCAAATATGAATCCGCGGGGGACCCAGCGACACACGCCGGTTCCGGCCCCCCTGCGCCCGCCGCACTACCAGCAGCGTCTCGGCGCTCCGTCTCCCTGAGACCGTCGCTCACTCCGCGACAAAACGAATCAATTTGCTGGGCCTTCAGTAACTCTTGCCTGCTGAATGCGATTCCAATTCTCCCAAAGGGGAGTCTGGTCTCGTCCCCACTCAGGACAGCAGCCAACGGCGTTGTAGGTTCGCTTTCGAGAAGCTCCCCCGCTCGCTCGTTTTGAGGCGCGCTGCTTGCCTGGAGAGCGGAATGACAGGTTTGCCCGCTTGCGGACTCGCCTCTCTCTGCGCTCGTTTCGCCCCCGACGCTTGCTGGTGCAAAGGCACCGGCAGTGGCTGTAACACCTGGAGGAATGCTCTTGGTGCACAATGGGGCACGGGATAGCGCGTCAGCTACCACGTTGGTGCAACCGGGCGAGCGCACAGCTCGAGGGCCTGCCCCCGAACTCAGCGCGCGACGCGGTTCGTGCCGTGCCTCTCGTTCCCAAAGGGGAGTAGCAGCAGGCGAGCGCACAGCTCGAGGGCTTGCCCCCGAACTCGGCGCGCGGCACGTTTCCGACGCCCCACCTGCACAGGCAAGATCGGACGCCGGCGGGCTGATGAACGGCTTTAGCAACGTGAACGGTCCGTCGCGATAGCCGCCATTTGCAATGTCCACAACGATTCCTGTTTTAAGGAGAAAGTCCCTTCCGAGGATCACAGGAACACTGAGCCCGGGGAGATGAACGAAACGCGTGCGTCTCATTCGCTCTCCCCACCTGACAGTCAGCCTTGCGGCGCCCGCCGAATGGGCCACGCCTTTCGCAAGATTGAATGTCGTTCGGCAATCCCGCAAGCGCACTGAGTGCTTCTGCAAGTGGGATAACACCTTTTCGCCGAACAACGAAGCGCTTGCGCCCGTGTCCAACAGCGCAGGAAATTCACGGCCGACAATGGTCACCGGAATGAAGGGCGCGTGCGCCCCAGCAACACAACCTGCTCGATACGCCGAAGGGACAAGCAAGGTTTCGGTCACTCGTGCCTTCACGAGCGACCCGCGCTCCCGTTTCCCGACCTCGCAGGAGGCCTGGGCGCGGTGCAGTCCCTTGCTATGTGCCCTCGTTGTTGGCAGCGAAAACAGCGCACTCCTTCTCGGTACCTTTCCCGAGGCGGAGCGGCCTCAGCTCGCTGCCGGGGTCGACTCGCTGCTTGACCAAAGGGCCTGTTATCACGAGCGTCCGCCTCTGCGATGCGCTGGGTCGAAGTGCGTCCCTGCGCATGCATTTCGGGCAGTGGTGCAGCACAGGCTGCCCGTTTCCCGTACGTGTAGGGATCTAGAGCGCGCGCGCTCAGCTCCCAAACACACCCGCTAGTAGCCGCAAAGGCAGCTTCGCCGGGTTGTTGCCGTTGGGGGAGGGGCACAGGCCCTCCCCACGCGCAGCTTGGCTCAAGGGCCTCGCTGGCGGGCGGCGGTGGGCGATAGGCTCGCGCGGCGAGAATGTCGCCTTGAATGCGCTTTGCCTCGGCGGCCAATTCTTCCAGATCTCGGAAGCGGCCGCCGCGCAGGTACGCCGAAAAGGTCGGATGTGCCTGCCTGATCACCCGTTCGACGCGTTCCTCGTTCGAAGCATTGGGCTCGGCGATTAAGAAAAGGTCTTGCATCGCGCGTACGTACTCCTGAAGCGACTCGTCAGGAGCTTGTGTACGTAGCTCAAGCTCTCGCCGCATCCTACTCTGGTAGTCAGCGGGTAGGAATTCGCGCAGGAATGCCACGCGGAACTCCTCGAGGGTTGTTGCACGGTATCCGGAAAGCCGGTACCACCTAGCCGCCGTGTCAGTAAGTGCTACGGGAACGACGCGTTCCAGCACCTCCTGATCCTCCAAACGATTTGCCATCTGGTAGCGTACCAGGGAGTCACAATAATCCCTGGTACTGAGCATGTCACCGTATCCGCTGTAAGTCGGGACTGCCAACCGTACAGCGGGGTGCGCGCATTTCGGGACAGCCGAAAGCGCCTTAACTGCCCCCGAGAGTGACTGAATCATTTCAGCGGCGTTTTGCAACAGCGTCTGTGCGCCTGCTCCAAAGGGAACCGTTGGCGCGTTAGCGGCGTGGTCGAGCAAGGGTGAACAGTCGTCCAGCTCGATTAGCGGCGCGGTTTCCACAGGGATACCGGCCGCGGCGCCGCCAGCCCCAGAGCAAAACGGGCTCCTAGCGGGGTGCGCCTGCTGTCGTTCACAGCTGCCACTTGAGGCAGCTATACGTGAATTGCTTAGGCCGCTTGCAGCCAGCGTCGACAAAACAGGTGCGCGCTCGAAGGTTGCGCCACTGGGCACAACCGAATGTACTCCAAAGGGAGACGAATGAGCGAAATTCGTGGCTGCAGCATTGTAATCCCCACAGGGGGCCGTGGCAGACCACTGGTTTTGGCTGCTCATTTGAGTAGCAGCCATCGGGCAAACGTCGGAGAGGGCTAAGGCCCCGTTTCCGTGCCGCGCTCCGTAAACTCCACAGGGAGCCGATCGAGAGCGCTGCGACATCGCACTGCCTTGCATTCCAAAGGGAGCTGTGGCAGACGAATGTGCTGGTGTGCACTGTTCGGGGAGGGCTCTGGCCCCGTTCCCAAACAACGCTACTGCTCCGATGGGAGCTGGTACGTAGCGCCTCGTGTTGTCGTCCCCACAGGGGGCTGCGACAGGTGAGGGTGCATAAGTCCGCTGCTCAAACGGAGCACTGGCCCCGTTATCGAGCAACGCGGCGTCTGCTCGCGGTAACAAAGGGCAAAAGTCCCCTAACAAATGACAAAGGTCACTCGGCCTAGCAGACATAACGCGGCAAGTATAATATGCAAAGGCGTACTAACTCGGCTAAGCACAGACAAAGGCTTAATGAGCCTTTGAATCCGCGTTGGGCGCCAGTGTGGGGTCTTAGGGTCTCACAGGAGTACCGACCACCGCGGGTTCGAGCTTAGCGAGCCACAGGGCCGCGTCAGCCGTCAGCCTCTAGCGCCGCTGCGCGCGAGCTCAGGCCACGAGGGGCTACCGAGCGACGCACGCAAAAACACAGTATTGCCCTAAAATGAAGGAAACCGTTTATTGTTTCCAACGGCACCCAACACTGCACAAACGCCCGGTCCCGGGACGGCGGGGAACCAAAGGGGTCCCGCACCAAGGGCGAAAATACAGCTAGGGGCGCCTGTAGCACGTCGCTGCGAGAGCACAGGCTCAAGCTGGGACGCGCCGCTAGGAAAAGTCCCGGCGGCTATGCTACTTGCTCTGGCGATAACCAATGGGCCAACTCGCGAGAGCTCGGGCAATCTCCTTCGGCTTGGGCCTTCGATGAGTGCGGCTCGGCGTGGTACGACCTCGCGCGAGCACTAGGCACCCGTTCTTAGGCTTAGCGTCGGGATAGGAAACAACACGAGGTACGCGCTCCCCGCACGGGCAAAGGCGCCGTGCGTGAGCTCAATCCTAGTCACAAAGGTGTCGGCGGACGAGAGAGAGCATCGTACGTACCGGGTGCTGTCCCAAAGGAGAAGAGAGCCCGTACCGTCACGGCAGTAGCCACCAGGGACCACTCCCGTGACGTCACTAGCTCCGCCCTCACCCACGAACCACGGCGAGTGGAGCGCCACCGCTAAAACTGGTTCGGAGCAAGAACGGCATGGCTTAGGATTGCAGACATGGGTGAAATGCGCCTGCGCCATGGCGTGTCGAATTCCCCAAATCCCCACAGTGTGTATGCGTCCGTTACATCTTATAGGTCAAAGCTTGCTTTGAATAACACGTCGTCTCGGTTTGCTGATTTGTTGGTTGACTTGATTGTTTTTCTTGCGATTTATCACGTGTCCAGCCTTACATCCGGTGTTGCCCAGTGTTGCGTTCTCCAGGGTAGCGTAACCCACCACTGGCCACAGTTGTTGCCGTTATGACACACGGGTTAAAAATAAAAAAGATTATAGGCAAACATATGTGCGCCTGCAGGACATATTACTTCCTTTATCTTCTTCATACATGAGGCGCATATGTGGAAACAAGGTTATGGCCGTGCCATATTTCCTCTTGAGGAAACAGCACGTCTCAGAGGCACGCAACATTGAAGCGATGTTCTTTTCAGCGTCTCTGGAACGCGTTTCATAACTGGACGGTACTGTGGGCTCCTGCGAATGGCGCCGCCAGAAAGGCGTCCCACGAAGAAAACGGGGCCAAACAAGAGTTTTCTACGTCGGTATAGCCTGCCGGGCTTTATGACACACAATGGACGGGAGGAAATCTAAAATCAAGAAGGGAGATGAGGAAAGGAGTAGCACACGTGGTGTAAATGTTATAAACAGGGATAAGGTGCCTCAGAAAGGCTGGGCAACGTTTCCATAGGATAAACTATCTTCGTCAAAGGCGGCCTTGTCATCGTCGGCAGGTTGAAAGGTTGAACTAACCTGCCAAGGATGATAACGCTGCATTTGACGTAGATAGCGCCTATTGAAACGTTGGTCAGTCTTTCTGAGGCACCTTGTCTCTGTTTATAACCTTTAAGCCCGAATGGAAAGGAGGAAGAATTGACGGGGAAAGTTCAGAAAATAAATATTGGTTGTAAACACGGGAGGGAATGTTTGGTTGTCTAACAGCACAGCACGTGTGTGATGCGTCTCAGGACTGAAGAAGCGAAGAAAGGCAACAGTACGATAGATTAAAACAAAATAATAAAAAGATGGAACAAATGTACTGAAATAAAATTGAACGGATAAGAGGAAACAACGAAGCGATAAACGAATTTGAAGAAAGGCCACTGGTTGCAGATTTTGTTCGAAATTATGCACTTCTTTCCGGGATTCCCTGGCAGGTGGAAGCCACAGAAAAACAGACGACAATAACAGGCTCTGCATCGCTATAGACGAACAAAGACAAACACACAAAAAAACGACAAAAAGCGACATCACTTCGACGCCTTTCACTAGGACACGCGTATGGTGTAGCTTTCGTGCAATGCTTGGGGCTTAGGCGAAACACCGACTGAACGAAATGTTAAAGAAAAAAATCAATGCTGAGAATTGGTAGCATATATAGAGAAAAGAAGGATCGGCGACGATGTGTTGAGATACAATAAAGTCTGGAAAGCTCGCTCACAAAAAGTCTGCCGATCGAAAGTATGAGACAGTGAGAAATAAAACTGAGGAAGAAATAGACTACAGATGAAACCGCGTGTCAACGTTTATAATAAAGATCTTTGCTCGTTCATTCGAAAAACTTGACGACACTGCCGTTGGTGCTTGCAAAAAATTCTCGGCTGAAGCAACGTGTATAAATCACGGAAATCACTGGCGTAATAAATGTACTTCAATAGAAAAAAAAATAGAGAGCAATACCGAAAAAAATTAATGGTGAAACCTAAAGCAGCATAGCAAGAGAACGGCTGGCGATCAGTAAAAATAAATAAATAAATAAATAAATAAATAAATAAATAAATAAATAAATAAATAAATACGAGAGGGAGAGGTTCACCATGTGTGCTCGCGATAGGGTGCAATATGATGCGGGAAAGGCTAGAGGTAGGCTTAGGAAGAGAGGCAGGTCACAACCTTGCATTCGCAGAATGTTACATCACCTTACAACGGCTCCTCTGAAAAAAAAAAGAAGAAAAATAAGAAATAATTTGCTGGGTCATCTTTATGCAGTACGTGAGCAAAACAAAGTATACTCTATTATATCACGACGTGCTTGTTTGAGAGTACGAGCAAATTAATAGTAGGAAATGCAGCAAGAACCGTCAGCATGCTGTAATGTGGCGATGGAAAGCTGGAGAAGCACGTTCATTTCACCATACGAGCTGCGTGATGCGAAGAATATTGCTCGCGATTGCCAGGCATAATGGCCACACGTTCAGTAAAATTTGGCGGTTTTGTTAAAATGGGAAAAGTGACCCGGTTACAAAGTTGAATTCCAGTCTTCATTCAAAACGACAAAGTTGTGAAGTCATTATTCGACATAGATTGACGTCGGCTCTCTACGAAATCTCTGGGGCAAACAGGCTACGACACAAGCGCAGATGTACCGTCACGTGCGTGGTTTGAGTTCGACCAGGAGAGGCTTCGTAAACCCACGATCTCAACGTAACATTCTTCCCAGAAGAGCTTTAGTGAAGAGCTGTAGATGTTTGCCTGGCTGAAGTTCTGGCGTATGCTACTGTAGGTCTTCGATGAAAAGTTGGGTGCCCTACACAAATTCAGTCGCATGCGCGCGCGCACACACACACACACACACAGACACACACACATACACAGACACACACACACACAGAGACACACACACAGACACACAAACAGACACACGCACAGACACACGCACACACACACACGCACACGCACACACGCATACACACGTACACACACGCGCACACGCACACTTACACGCACACGCACACACGCGCGCGTACTTGCATGCCCATGCATGTACATCGGCGCGCATGCCAAGCTTTTCCGTTTTTCACGGCTCGTATGTACTCTCCCATACCACACAAAACCGCGAATTAGTAGAGCACGGCCTGTGCCAGCGTAGCGAAGTCACCCTTCCAAGTCAGAAGCTCCATATTACTCGCGCCGCGTTGATTTCGTCTGGGCGCGAGGAGTGGAGGTTCATGAGAGCGGGTCTTAGCCGTTAGGCTCATTAGGAACGGCGCACCTTTCCAGACGTTCCACGTTGCGTGCATATTTGAGACGAGCCGGCGCGCCGTGACCGCCGGTCTCGCGCTTAATGACCGGGAACCCGCGGTCGTCGCAGTCGCGGCGCGTAGCGGTTAATCGAAAACCTGACAGCAGCAAAAAGAACGTTCGTGTCAGTTGCGTTGCGAGCTGTGTGTGCGGTGACGCGCCCTCTGCGCAAGCGCGGTACTCCGGTACAGTTTCTGTCGCCTTGCGTGTCAAGGTCGCCGACTGCCAAGGTCGGCCGTCTGAGTGTTGTCCGTCTCGCTAATTCCATGCACCGGTGGTGCTGCTAGAGCTGGCATGATTGTATCAATCAATCAATCAATCAATCAATCAATCAATCAATCAATCAATCAATCAATCAATCAATCAATCAATCAATAACGAATGAGTAAGTGAATAAATGAGCGAGCGCGTCTGTGAAAAATGAGTGAGTGAGTGGACGCGTCCGAGGGACGTATTCTGAAACGTTCGCCGCGGCGAAGTTTCGCACTAGCCACGCCTCCGCCGTTGCGGCGCGCTCTGAATGGCTGCTTTGACAAAACCGGATATTCAGGTGGCGCAAGCGAATTTCCGGTTTTGTCAAAGCAGCCATTCAGCGCGCGCCGCAACGGCGGAGGCGTTGCCAGTGCGAAACTTCGCCGCGGCGAACGTTTCAGAATACGTCCCTCGGTGTACGAATAAGTGAATGAATGAATACCGAACTGGACGACGTAATGGAGTGACGAAGTTAATAAACGAATATATACGCGAGCGAATGACTGACTGAAAGTTTACACATTGAGCAATAGAGTAAGTGGTCGCTGAGCAAGCAAATAAGCTGCTGTTACGGGCTGGGTTGTACCTTTGCATGATTACGCCGTAATTACCTAGCTCAGGTTCGCAGAGCAGCCGCCTCGAATGGACGAATGACGGGAGACTTCGCACCGCTATCACTACCACCGATGAGGCTACGGGATAAGCGGCCGTCACTCAGTTTTGGCGTCCTCTTGATACTCTGCATAAAGACGTTTCTTCTGGTATAGTCATCTCGTAAATGCTTTCCACGAACTTCCACTACAAGTTATGTTGCAAGACAAACATGACGGCCGCCAATTGGCCGTCGTCACGACCAAGGAATCTGCGTAAGCAGGAGGGAGGCTTAAGCCATAGGTTTAGCTCAGGACCAACACTGAGGCTACCTATTCAAATACATGTAAAATGCAGAAACACTATCATGAGATAACCCCTAGACCGATTTGAATGAAGCTTGTTGTATTAGAGACAGAAAAGTTAAGCTGCAGGGACTGCGGCCAGCAAGATGTTGATATATATACCTGGAATTTTTGAACAAATGGCGGACATTCTGTAAGCTAAAGATGATAAAAGGACAAAGCTTACAAATCTTTAACTCGGCACCAAAAACAGATATCGCAGTTCTGCGAACTGTTTTTGTTAGAGCACCTAAAGCGTTAAATTTAAATATTGATTTGCAGCTTGCACAAAATGTGTTACACTGTTCGCAAGAGTTTTGCAAAAGTTCTACTGATGTTAGTGGTAGATTTTAGAGCGCTTTATAGAGACTTAATTTAGTTCTCTCTATATTTATGGTTAGGCCCCGTGTACCAAATTTAGATTTTCATTGCTTACTTGGAGAATCGTAAAGTTGACAGGTTCTCTTTCTTTTCTTTTGGAATCTTGCCTCTTTCACCAATTTTTCTAGAACAATTGGTGGCTTAAGTAAGATGTCCGCTTAGTA
This sequence comes from Dermacentor albipictus, assembly GCF_038994185.2. NCBI lineage: Eukaryota > Metazoa > Arthropoda > Arachnida > Ixodida > Ixodidae > Dermacentor > Dermacentor albipictus. The sequence continues at coordinate 170,906,044 of NC_091822.1, forward strand.
CACCCACTAGATTTTAGCGTATTCTTATACATGCAACTAACCTAATTATTTAAATTGGAGTAGTGGTTGACGATAAGAACAATTTCTCTGTTTCCATGTATTCAAATAGAAGCTCCCAGTTAAAGATTCTTCTTAAGAGGAAGTTTCACCTTACGAGCTGGTGTCTATATACTATGAACAGGAAAATCGTTTAGGTCAGCAACTACTGCACCCAATTTGATGAAAAATGTTGCATTTAACGCAAAAAAATATTTCATTCATACCATCAATGAATACTAATTAAAAGCGTGAAATTGAAAAAAAAATAAACTGTGCAACTCTTTGAGTTTGCAATAAACAGCGACATTAGGATTTTGTAAACTTCACTATTGCGAGATCTAAAGCAGACAAAATACGTATATATTTCATACATTTCTCCCACATATACCGTTAACTTGGAAGTAGGCCACTTTCAAAATCCTCGTAAGCATTCTAGCAATTTGACTTATGAGCTATACACTCAAAAGTCACAACTGCCTGCGTCAGATGCTCCAACAGTTGCAGCTTACAGAGGGCGGTCTCTAGCTGTCTGTAGTGCAGAGCCTCGTATTTGTAAACTTTCTGCTTTGGTGTTATATGAAACATCAATTTAATGCATTCATTGCAATTAATATCTTTGAAGCATTAAATCAAAATGCTGCTTCAGACAGCCGCAGGCGTTTAGCTTGGTCTCTTAAATAGCAACGAAATCTGTTCAGATAGATTCAGTTGTTGTCAAACGAGCATTTGTGCGTTTCACGTGCGTTTGAATAGGGAAATCAGAGTTGGGTCCGACCTGAAGCGTCGCTGTAATGAGATCTCTACCGACCACGCCTCTCGAATAAAAACACATATCACTGTATAAGTCGCTGTAGGTCACTGCGCATTCGTATAGAAACCATCGACCGGCTTCTTCGAATGCCTGTACACATTTTATTTCGCAAAGTACGGCATAGCGTACACCAGTCCGGGAATGTGCAGCAAGTGCACTTTCCCTTGTATAGGCTATGAGAAGAGAGAGGGTAATCGGGGAAGAGCGTAGTCAACCCCGTCCATATTTGCGAAGAGAAAGAGAGAGAGAAATCAAGCAGACGAAAGGCAGAGAGGTTAACCAGACGAGCGTCCACTTTACTACCATGCAGGGGGGGGGGGGGGTGTAGGAGAAAGGGGGGAGGGTTAGAAAGAAGAACAAAGACAGAGAGTAACATCACTTTCGCGCGGGAGGATCAACAGGCGTACTAAGAATGGCCACTCGGGCCGGTACACTCCTAGAACTCGACTGCACGTGTAGCTTTCTGCGGGTGTAAGGCATGTGGCCGTCGCCCGAGTACCTCCGAAATTGGTTTCGCGTTCAGCATAGACGAAACGCGGTGGAGGGCGTAGACGGTGCCGAGGGGGCACAGAGTCCGCGCAAGGCAGAGAACGAAGAACCACGCTTGCGTAGCGTGCGCGCTTGTGCAGCCACACCGCGTGAAGCTCGTCGCGAGACAGGCGCCGGACGGCTTATACCGCCTGACACTTGCATAAGACGCGGACGCGCCCTGGGTATGCATGCGCAAGGCCTGCGCTTAATAATTAAAAACCGGCGTAGGGCCAACTTCGGGACGGGACTGTAGAAGTAGTGGATGCAAATGTGCGCGTCCGCCGTCGGTCTAGACAGCTTTGCGTGTCTACGGCGAGCGGACATGTCTCGCTCCCACGCGTGTGAAGGGAGGACGCGTGGGTTGTGCTTGCATGTGCCGGCATGGGCCGACAGTGCCGATGATTCGCAAGGAGGGAACGTTATTGTGAGGCGGCCCTTCTACTTTGTCTCGGTAAATAAGCGCATTGTTTTCGAAGCCAGGACAATTAAACCAGAAATTTAAGCTTCATCGTGCTCGTGAATATTCTGCGTTGGGGCGGTGCAATGTTGTCGGCTATACCGATGAAGCTGCTCGTGTTCCTATTCACTTTTAAGGCTGTGAGTAATTTTACAACGTAAGCTCTAGCAGCCGATGCGCCGCATGTACGAGCGCGTGCTTGCATGTCTTGTCCGTAAATTACAGTTTTTTTTTTCAATGACGTTCGCTTTTCCGATCTACCATTGCGCGTCACTATGAACGCAGTGTGTCTACGGAATCAGTTACTGCAGTAGGGTATACGCGCATGAGTGCGGGACATTGAGTACGGCGTTCAGTGGGTCAGCTTCAACTGTGAATGCGACCACTTCGTTGGCCGTTGCCCGACAGTTCGTCTGTATTTCCCACTAATGGTGATAGTTAAGCAGATGTAAAAGGAACGTGTAGAGCGCGCACAGGGATATTTGTCCGTATTAGAGTGCTGCACATAGGCTCTTGAGGCGAGCGTTGGCGTAATAACCGAGCGAACGAGCACAACAGGGAAACATGAAATAGCGAACGACGAATAGGAGATGAAAGCCGCGAGCCGCGAACGGCGAACCCCAATGACAGCGGCCCCTTCAGTGACGTGCACGCAGGTAACTGGTGTCGTTCGGGCTTGCCTGTCTGCTCGATACGTACTCGTATGTGGTCTTAGCTGGGCCGTTCGTTTCCCACTATAGTCTGCTCGCGTCAGCTGTAGCTCGCACTTGTTTGGTTCGCTTGGTGTGGTCTCAACCCGCCGCAGTTGCTCAGTGGCTATGGTGTTAGGCTGCTGAGCACGAGGTCGCGGGATCGAATCCCGGCCACGGCGGCCGCATCTCGATAGGGGCGAAATGCGAAAAGACCCGTGTACTTAGATTTAGGTACACGTTAAAGAAGCCCAGGTGGTCGAGATTTCCGGAGTCCTCCACTATGACGTGCCTCATAAGCAGAAAGTGATTTTGGCATGTAAAACCCCATAATTTTGGTATGGTCTCTATCACGCTTGATTCAATTGTCATGGTTTGCGATTGTTTCGTGATCTTATTGTATGCGCGACGCGAATGTGTAGTGCTTTGTGGAAGTGACGCGGCACCAGCGACCACGCTGGAATTTTCGACGAGTCGTGCACTAAAAGCCGACGTGCTTGACCCGCAGATCAGATCTCCGACGGTCACCGACTCTGCTACATGTATCTCTCAAATTCTTTGCCTCAATACATTGCGACATGAAGACGTGTATAGAGCTGGGCTCAAGTATCGCATTAGGGAATAGTGTAACCATCGACTTTTTTTTTTTTTGCGCACTCGTGAGCAACGGCGCCCTTGGGAGCTGTGCGTCACTCGCCTAAAGTCGTGCAGGTGACAACACTCGCGTTTCTTGAGCCGAATATGATACTCCGGGCAGGCATGCAGTGAGCTGACGCGATAGTTTGGCCGAATATTGTCACGCTTGCGGGTCCACTTAGACAGCGCTTTAAATTACGGCGTTGGGTTAATTGCAACATCAGCAAATAAGATGTCGCAGCCAGCCGCACTTTTGTTTGCTTCCCCCTTTTTTGTGTAAATTTCTCAGATGGAATCGAGAATGACGTAGTACTGAACAAAAGTTGGAGCTTCTGCAGTCAAGGTAATTTATCGTTGCCGGTTTAGCTGCTTCAGCTTTGTAGTGTAGTCAATGACGTCTTCGTGACGCAAGCGTGGGAGCGCGTGCCGAAATATTTTGCCTGTAGATAGTTTTCATGGGACGTTGTGGACGCACCTCTCACTGCGCTAATGCCCAAAGATGGCCACGATGACGTCAATGCATTGTATTATCACGCGCACATTGTTTTGCCTATTGACTGTGACTGTATTTCACCGGTTTATCACTGTTATCGCTTTGTCGTTCGACATAAGATGGGCCCATCGTGCCGTCATTCTGTCACGTTTCTTGATTACACTCCTTCTCGACGTGCTACTGCCTAAAGATGGCGGCCGCGATGACGTCTGTGCAAGCTATCTATACGGGAAACCCACCTTACGTCCTCAGGGCCATGTCATACGGCGAACATGCTGTGTGCACATCAGAACACGACAGCAAGCTCAGCGAGACTTGTCGACGAGCCCCCCCTCCCCCCCCCCCCCAAAAAAAAAAAATTCCTACGCACCTCCTGCGCTCGACCACACGTCTATCTTTTACAATGGTGCCGGGAACCCAATGCGCGCACTGGGTCGTCGTCATTATGCAAAATAAGGTCTATAGCCACTGAGCCAACGCGGCGGCTAGAATGATCCCATAATGCAGACAAATCGACGAGTTCGGCTTCCCCGCCTAGCTCGCGTTAGCTTCCTCGCGCTCGCTCTGCATTCCGCGCAGCTTTACGATTCTTCAGTGACGCAGAATGTAGAAGTTGACGCCGCTTTTTTCCTTTTTTTCCCTTCATTTTTGATGAGATCAGCGCTGCAGAACCAGAAAGAAAAGCTAGGCAAAGGGGGAAATGTAAATTAGGTTTCAGATGCTCTTATCTAAATTAGGCACCCCGTCCAGTATGCGGGCTGCAAATACGAAGTTTCCCGCCCGGTCTTTCGCCACCTGTAAAAAAGGCTTCTGGTCGCTTCGCTCGCAGGAGCTCTGCTAATGGTGCGCGCAGCGCCTTTTTGAGCTCCCACCTCTGAGAAAGCCGTGTCGGTCACGTCCGTGCCCTGCCTGAAGGTAGTAGGCAACGTTAGAAAGAAAGAAGCATAACTGTATAAATATGCGTGGCATTCCAATCCGACCGAGGTGTTTCTCACGCAATCTGTTACTTCATGTTGTTTGCGTGTATTTAGCTTTTATTTTTTTTCTTCTGCAAGCACTATTACTTGATAAAGAGGGAACCGATTCAGGGTCGTGCGGGTGCAATTGGTTGCTGTGGAGCGACAGTTTTTTTTTTTTTGCAAATTTTCGGGATTACCAATTACGAAAATTGAAGGTTGCCACTCACTCGACGTTTAAGTTATACTCTTTTACCCTGTACCACTAAATGTTCGAATAGCATTGAAATGTCCTTTCGCGAACGGGCCCAGTGAGGTATTCATCAAAAATTGCCTTGATGTGATAAGATATTGATATTTGACTGTGATTACTCTTAGTCCTCATAGATCTCGGTACTCTGATCCAGTGTGTAGTGTATTCTGTGAGTACCTGTTAGGGTCAACGTCCTGTAAATCTTATTCTTCAACTCTGTTTTATTTCTTTGAAGTATGTTATGTATTCCTGCCACTCATCTCTGTGCATGGTACCAGTACGTTTGGCGTAAGTAAATAAGGATAAGTGAAAAGATGAAATGTTTTCTTGGTTCTCATGCCTTGAAAATAAGCGCCGATAAATTACTGCCCGAATAGCGTTAGGGGACAGTCAGTGAACGAAGAGCATGGGCTAAAATTTAATGAAATCTATATATCAATTTATTGTTTACATGATATTGCTGCGCAGAGTCCACGGTGCTGCTCACTGGTCGTGGTTCGATCCAAACTGTGGCTATGAACGTCGCGGCTGTGGTGTACCTGACGAACATCAAGAATGAGCTCCACATCGACGTCTACCCCAACAGGTGCGTTGCGTTTGACGACTTCCACCGTTGCTCTTCGCTTTGTGTGTCCGTACCACCTTTTAGCTTCGTGTTAAACGACACCGCAGAGATGCCGCTGACAAAGTGGCAGGTGTGGATGTCTTACCTTACGGTGTTGTGAAAGATATATAGATTAAGAAAAGGCAGGCAGGTTACGCAGGACTGAGTTCGGACCCAATGGTGAGCAGGGGGTAGATAGAGGAAGTGATAAAAATGAAGGAGAAAATGATTTATAGAAAGCAAAATACTTTAGCTAGAAGTATTTTTGGCCTGCGCTGCACGCGTACGTAAAGGGAAAGAGTGGGAAAAAAGAAATACATAAGCACTGCGAACAAAGGAAGAACGGGTGCTTTCCAGGAATAACACGCTGTGTTCTCAATCACTGTCGTGTAAGCCTGTGAACCTGAAGAAGTGGAGCAGCATACGGTGAACTAATGGATACCATACTAACTATAATAAATGGCTTCACTAAGTGCTTGTACGATGCTCGCGTAGCGACGACGCACTTCCCTGCAGCCCCTTCTGGCCAAGAGGAGAAGGAAAAGAAGGAAGGAAAGGTATAGAGATCAACCAGACGCGTGATAGATTTTCTGTTGTAAGCGGAGGAGGGGGGATAAAGGGGATAACGGGATGAAAAGAAAGGAGAGGGAGGGAGCAATATGCTGTCTATGAGTGTGTGAGTGAGTGAAAAACTTTATCAGCTCTAGATTCGCTGGTCTTCTGCGGTCTTCAGATGGAATCGTCCATCTTCTAACACAACGGTCGGTTGCCCTTAGTCCAGGGCTCCGCTGGATGCTGCTGCCAGTTGTGCTCGCCGAATCAGACCTTCTTGGTCGACCTGGCGATCGCTGGAGAGCACTCCCTCCCATTGTTCCGCACTCGGGTTTGGTATAACGGGTGCCACGTCTATCTTCTGGCATGCCCACGTTATGTGATACAGCGTGGGTGTTTCGTGGCACCAGGGGCATTTGTCATTGTATTGTGTCGGATAAATTTTGCTGAGTACGTGTAGGTTCGGGTAAGAGCCCGTTTGTAGCTGCCTCCACGCGACAGAGTCCTCTCTGCTAAGGGAGCTGTGCGGTGGTGGATACCGCTTTCTGCAGCCCTTGTAGTAATTTAATATCGCCGAAAAGTCTTGGGGTACAGGTTCGGTCTCCTCGAGGTCGCCTACGTGGGATGCTCGGTAATAAGTGTGCCCTCGAGCTATCCTGTCCGCCTCTTGGTTCCCTGCGACTCCCGTGTGTCCCGGCGTCCATACTATTGTATGCCTAATTGGTTCTTCTTTTGTTTGTCGTTGTGTTATGTGGTCTCCGGAGCGGAGTATGCGGAGCGCTCCGTGCCCTATTCTGCCGCGTAGGTAGTTGCGGCACGCTGTTTGCGAGTCTGTAAGGATTGTTAAAGACTGTTTAGAACGATATCCCTCCGCTGCCGCTAGAGCGACGGCCGCTTCTTCAGCCTCGATTATCGTACAGCCTTGTAGTGATGCGCTGGTGATCTCGCGTAGGTTCGAATCAATCACCGTTGCTACCGCGTTGCTGTTGTTCTGCCCCGCTGCTCTGGCGTATGTGGCTGCGTCCACATATACCGTCGTTTCTTGGGGTGCTAGTGTTTTTTGTAGGTATTCAGCCCTCGCTTCTCTGCGTGCTTTGTGGAGGTTGGGATCCATGTTCCGGGGTATGGGTGCTACTTTTAGAGTGTTGCGATACTCGTCCGGAATTGTTTCGGTCCTCTGGATCTCTTGCAGTTGATCGGCGCAGCCTAGTTTCTTCAGGAGCTCCCTGCCAGATGGGGTCTGCTGTAGTCTGCGTTGTTGGGAGACTAGTTGCGCCTCTTTCAATTCGTCGAAGGCGTTGTGTAGTCCTAAGGCTAGGAGCTTTTCGGTTGAGGTGTTCTGGGGAAGGTGGAGTGCGGTTTTGTAGGCTTTGCGTAGAATCGCGTCCGCCTGTTGTACCTCACTCTTGATGGGATTGTAGTATGGGAGGCTGTATGCCACTCGGCTGACAACCAAGCTTGTGACCAGCTTGAGTGTGTCCTCCTCTCGCATGCCGTGGCGTCTGTGTGAGATGCGCGTGATCATGCGGGCCACTTGTAGGGTGGATGCCTTGAGTAGGGCGAGGGTGTGGGTGCAGCGTTGGTTTGACTGTATCCACATCCCCAGGATTCTGATGAGCGTCTTTTCCGGTATCGGCTTGCCCTCGAGGTAGACGTTGAGCTTTAACTCGTCGCTGGTGGGGACTGTGCGGTTTTGCTTTCCTCTCCAAACTCTCAGGAGCTCGGACTTCTCAGTGGAGCAGGCTAGTCCTCTTGCTCTGACGTAGTCCTCTACGCAGGTGGCTGCCTCTTGTAACTTCTCTTCTTTCTGTCTGAGCGAGCCTGTGTTAACCCAGATGGTGATGTCGTCGGCATACATGGCATGGTGTATGCCGTCGATTTCTTTTAACTGTTTTGCCAAGCCAATCATTGCTATGTTGAAAAGCGTGGGGGAGATGACCGACCCTTGAGGCGTCCCTTTGTTTGGAGTAAGGAACTTCTCTGATCGGAGCCCTCCGAGGCCAATCGTTGCCGTTCTATTTGAAAGGAAGGCTTTGACGTAGCCGTAGACTCTCCTCCCGCAGTTCAGGTCGTTCATGCCCGTGAGGATAGCTTCGTGGCTTACATTGTCAAAAGCCCCCTTGATATCCAATGCCATTATTATATTCTCCCCGCTCCTGGGGACGTTCCCGAGTACTTCTTCTTTGATTTGAAGCAGTACGTCTTTAGTCGATAATTTTGCTCTGAATCCAAACATGCTGTGGGGATACAGTTCCTTGTCCTCCATGTACTGTTGTAGTCTCAGCGTCACCACTCGTTCGTACAGTTTTCCCAGGCAAGATGTGAGCGAGATCGGTCTGAGGTTCTCAATTTGCAGTTTCTTGCCCGGTTTAGGAATCATCACTACCTCCGCATGCTTCCACTCCTCGGGGACGGTCTCAGCTTCCCAGTGTTTGTTGAGAAAGTCGGTAAATTCTGCGACTAACTCTTCACTAAGGTTGCGGATGAGTGCGTTATTTATCTTGTCTGCACCCGTGGCCGTGTTTCTGGTTGTGTTTCGAATCGCTGCGTAGACCTCTTCTCGCGTGATGGGTCTGTCCAGGTTAACGTTTTCTCTTCCTCGGTAGCGCTCTGCGTAAGCTGCTGGGTTTGTGTCCCCGAAGCATTTAACGCGCACCTTCTCCAGGAGTTCGGAGTCTGGTCCCTCGTACTGGTGGATGAACCGGTAGATGGTTTTGTTGTTTTCTGCCTTGGTCTTGGTCGGATCTATGAGAGCCTTGAGGATATGCCACGTCCTCGCTGTCTATGAGAACATGTGTGGCTATCCATCAATTTACGTCTGCAATCGGTTACTGAGGCCAGTCTTTTTCATCAACCGTAACAATACCCACGTCGTTTCGTAAGCTTGCGACGCGTGGGCCCATAGCCCTGGAATATTTCTCTGAAAATAGGCTGCTGTCTAATCGCTTTAACACATTCCGTAAAATGTCGCGTTCGATGTCATAACGTTCACAAAGAAAGAGCGCTTGTTCGATAGTCTTTTCACAGTTGCATCAGTCACAGGTAGGTTTGTCTGACATTCCGATAAGGAAAGAGTAGGCGTTCGTAAAAGTTAGAGGCGGCAAAGTTACATCACGGTCACTGGCGTAGCTAGGTCATCCGGCACCCGGGGCCCTTAGTTATTCTGTCCCCCCCCCCCCCTCCCCGGGTGTAGTCGAGGAAGGCGAGGATATCGACAATTTTCGGGTGTCTTCAGGCGTATGTGAAACCTCCCCCCCACCCCTACTGGCCCCGTGCACCCGGGGCCCACGGCCCCCCGGCCCCCCCTGTTGCTACGCCACTGATCATGGTGGGAGAAGTGCCATGGAATCTGTAGCTTCAAAGTAGGATCAAGCCGGTGGAGAGACACTCCGAGGCAATCAAGGTGTTCCACGAAGCTTGAGTCTTGGTTTGAGCAAGTAAACGAAGAAGACCTTTCGCTGGCGTCAGTCGCTGACAAGGGTACGCGAAATGTTTGGGTTTCCTTATGGGCTGATCGGGCGTCATCATCAGCAAGGTCGTTACCGATGATGCCGCAGTGCCCTGGCAGCTATTAGAAGATGATGTCACTTACATTCATGAGGGCTTGATGGAGAACCTGTCCGGTCTCAAACATCAGTTGTTCATGGGCCTTACGCCGTAAGGCTGACTGTAGACTCTGAAGGGCTGCCTTGGAATCTCAAAAAAAGAAAAGCGACCCACTTTTGAAGTTTTACTTGCGTAATGTAATTAACAGCGGCACGTAGGGCGGCAAGCTCTGTTGCCGTCGAAGTTATTATGTGGGACACTTTGGGCTTGATTGCGCCTTGTAAGGTCGGGGTGACAATAGCGGGAGCTAGCAGCTGTTACGTCAATTGACGTATCGACACTATTGAATGAGGGGTCTTCTTAATTCCCGGAATTGTGAGGCGTCCTTGTGACTGTCGTAGGTACTACAGAGGTAACAGTGGTCATGCTGCTCGTGTAAAGCCCGAATGAAGGCAGCGTTTACGTGTCGCAACAAGTTTTGAAAATGTGGCTCGCGGTCCTTGCGCTGGCAATGCAGCAATATAGTCACTGGGGCGCGACACACGCAACTAGGTACTGGGGAAGCGACAGAGATGTTGAATGGGTGCTCTGAGTTGTCAACTGTGATGTATGTTGAAATCAAGTAGTCTCCAGCAATCGTGATTTTTAGATGTGTCGACGCGCATCGCTGTAATCCAAGACGCGTGCGTATAGAGCTCGGCACTGCAAATTTTCGAAGGTGCGAACATTTGTTTTGCATGTGTTTTCTGGGTTTGCATGTTTCCAAGCCCAGAAACAGGGCTCTGTACAGCTGCGGCATGGACAGTACTAACGTTCCCCAGGGTTTTCCGCACACCAACTTGATTATGTGGACAATCGAAATTAGTCTCCGCTTCAGGTAGACGCAGTGGAAGCTCCACGAAAGGTGACTCGTCCTCAGGTGCGCACGAACATTCACCAGGCAGCCACCCTTCCAGCGAAGGCCTCTGAATAGGTAACTGACCTGCATACATGCAAGAAACCATCAGTCGTAGGGCTATGCCTTACTCGTAGCATGCATCATCATAATTTCATTCGTGCACTCAGAGATTCGTGCAATGAGAGAGCACTCAGAGATCTTTGAACGCTGTCGCGTTCCGCTCTTAAAGGCGAAGCTTAAGCGTCTTCCAACTTTATTTTGTAATACGTAGGATTTTACAGCCAAGCTTTTAAGGGCTAGTTCCCCCAGTATCGCGTACGTGTGTAGACACGAAATCCCGAAGATAGCCGAACGCCGGGCCGAACCGCGGAGGAGGTGAAGCAGGCGTTAAGCACTCCCCATACGTGGGCCAATCCTGAAGATAGTGCCATGCAGGGCTGACTCGCAGCGGAGGTGCAGTTGGCCATTAAGGGGCCCACATACACAGCTTCGGTGGTCATCCTTCTTCACAGAGTGGAAGGGTACTGCGTTTTTAAGGCACATCTGCAGTCAACGTTTTCGGCAGCCATATAACGTACTTCCTTAAGGCTGTATACTTTCAATAACACCGTTCATGTTCTTAGTGCTCTGTGGGCCCACGTGACCCTTGCGTCATAAAGCGTATCACATCATCAGGGATGCTACGCACGGTATGCTCCTCCCTGAAATGACCTTATCCAGCATAGGAGCTAGTGGCTCAGAATTTCTATATCACGGATCCACGAACGTGCACAACAGTTTCCATCAAAGCGTAAAAGTCGGGCACGGAAAATTGCAAACACACTGAAGCGGACTACGAATGATACACCGAACATTCTCGCCGAGTCGTGTAAAAGAAGCCGTCATAACCATAAGCCTCAATGGGCGGCCACCAATTTATTCCGGCGGATCGGGAAAACGGCCTATGAGCGCAATTCTTGGTGCGGCCCATTTATTTGCGCAGCGGAGGCGGAAGATATGGGATGGGGCACATTTTGTATCCTTCTGCTGGATGGTGCCAGAGTAATCCTCCATCTCTTCCAGCTACGGGGGAGCCATCCGGAATGACCCGCGAGGGAGTGCTTTGCACAGGATAAACAATGGACGCCTGCGAGAATAGTAGATATCCGACCTCTTTAAAACCCTGCAGTGTTGCGGATGGCAAGGTTCGTGTTGGCTGTATACTGATCGAATTCATAAAGCAGTGAGCAAAGCACGAACGTTTTTGCGAATGGCCGGAGCATTGTCTGTATTTACTCTTGGTGCAAACAAAGGTACATTATTTTTTAAGGTTGTGTACAGAACTAATGTTTTTGGCATTTGACAAAGTATAAATGTTCCAAGGCAGGCTGATTGTTTGGTGAATAGCTTTCAAGGTGTACGGCGCCTAAAATAGCTGCAACAACAAGAATAAAACTTGTGTCAGTTATGGGGCAGAATTCACAAAGCTTTTAGTTCGTAACCGCTTTGTGCCATTGGCCGTCTACTTTCGCTATTACAACCGACATCACCACTAGCTAGCGTCAGCTATTACGAAGCGTTCTAGTGAGAAAACATTTTTGTGAATAGGAGTGTTGTAGGTCCGTTACATTCTGAAGGGGAAGGAACGTTCCGTCGATGTGTTCATTCTTACATTTTCACACCTTGGGCGATCGCCTTACGCTCCCTTGCGCGTACGCATGTGCAACTTTTCAAATGCACCAGTCACAGCATTCGACATGCTATGCGTGGTCTACCATCCGGAGTATCGCTGAGTTTTGCCCAAGTGAAGCACTGCACAGTAAAGCCTGCAAACCAGCAGGCTTTATATATATATATATATATATATATATATATATATATATATATATATATATATATATATATATATATTTATATATATATATATATATATATATAAACAGAAAGGCAGGGAAGTGTAAACCGGAACAGGCCCTTTGCGCTAAAGCTAAAAGCGCATGCGCTAGTGTTTTTCCAAGGATAAATTCCGGCCAATCCTGATGCTGGGCATAGTATTGGGAAAGGCAGCCTACGAGTGGCCCTGAGTGATTGCCCTGAGTGATTTCTCTGGGAAATCTCCATTTTAGTGCAAGTTCTTATACCTGTCCCATCGCCTTTTACGCACTCGCTGAAGTGGGCCGCCGTGCGGGCACGCGATGTATTTGCCAAGAATATTCACGGTTAAGGGCGTCTACCGTCAACGCGCTGCGGATCTCCCTACTACGATGAAACGACTCCACCAGACTGTGACGGCCCCGCTGGCATTGTCTGCGTACTCGAGGTTGAAAGCGCGTACTAAACACAGGAAGAAGGCCACGACAGGTGTATAGGTGTGCATGCTCTGTTTGCGCTTCAAATTATAAATGTATCTGCAAACTTGCCCAGTTTTCCGTTCTTCTTCATTTTGCATGCATTTTTGTCTTTGTTCATCGTCTCCTCCTCACCTTGTTGCCCTTTGCCTTTGCGGTTATATTTCCGATCGTACAAAAGGCGCCCTTTCTGTCGGTCTCTACAGCTTCTGCAGGGTCATTTCTCTAACGGAAGTGCGATTACATGTACACATGCAATAGCCTTCAGCGCATATGCTTGTTGAAGTGCTGAAAACTGATCTTGTTGGTGTATCTATTAGAATACTCGAAGAGAACGTAAAAAAAAACTGGACAACAACACACAATGCGAGCACAGCTTTACTCGTGTCTACGCTGCCATATTGTGCAAACCTAAACCGGCGTGGCCGCGTGGGCCCGCATCGTAAGCACTCTAAGTAGTTTATCTAAAACCTATTTTACATGCCGAAAAAAGAAAGCTAGCATTATAAACGTTGTTTCAAACGCATTTTGTTGCGTGCATGATTTATTTGTTTCTGGCGAAATTGGAAAGGCTGGCAAATCTAACGTAGCAGACTTCTCCACAAACAATAAATTGTCTAATGAGAAAATGACAGGCAGTTATATGAAAAAACAAACATACGAACGCTCCCACAATGAACCAGTTTTCGCAGACATGCTTAACGAGAACAAAAAGGTATTCTTTTTTGCTGCCTTGCTTGCGCAAGAAGTGACAAAATATACAAGCTGATGGGCAATGTATGGCGATCCGGCGTCCTAGAATGACCTTCAGAGCATGTATTATACATCGCCAAAGGAAATCAGATAAGCCAAGCCGAAAGCGGGAGTCGTTTGCTTCGAAAAGCCATTAGAGCGGAAAGTCAATTTGGAAGCGCATATATGAAATAAAAAAGAACGGGTCGAAGAGAGAAAATGCAAGCAATCTAACGGCTGCGAGAGACACGTGTTCGTAATTTTCGCCCCTAAAAAGCCTTTGCCGATAGATGGCGCCGAAAGATATTATATCTCGGCCTCGTGGCAAGTTTGTCACACACTCCTAAGTGCATTCGCTGCACTTGAGAGAGCCGCGATTTGTAGCTCCGGACCTACTATTTAAGGAATGAACGGCTTCTGCGTACGTTATCGCCATATTGGGCTACGTTTTCGTCTGCACCAATAAATTTCGTACGCGCCAATCTTCGTCTGCGCCTCTTACGTCAAAGCTTGCTCTCTGGGGCCTCGTTAACGGTTTTGAGCAAATCTGATGGTACTCCTCGACGCATGCTGTAATAGTACGACAACAATAGGATAAAGAAACACTTAGAGCTGTGAATCTGTGCATATTGATCAACCTGAAGACTATGCGCGATGGTTTATTGAGGGTAACCCTCATATGGTCTATGCTGAAGCGTTCGCAGGTGGTGACGAGGAACGCTTACATTTAGCGTCTCGAATTTATTGTGTGTTTGGCAATCCATGCGAATAAACAAAGAACATACTCTATTGCTTCCTGCGTAATGCCCCGAAAGTGGTAAGAATTATCAGTGTACTTAGGAGACTTCTGGCTTTGGTTCCTAACTTCAACGCAAGGGAAGTTGGGGAAGTTTTTTCTTTGGTTTACACGGCCGTATCCAGATTTAGTCCAAGGGAGACCTCGTTTCGAACATTGATCTGTCAAAATGCAAATTCACGCGACTGCTGAAGTATTCTGGAGCAAAAGTAACGTTGTCATGCAACACACGGGATGCCATTTCCGTGTTTTCGTGCAGACAGTTATCTCTAATCAGACGGAAGCATGTTGCTACCGAGTCCCAGAATCATGTTGGGACGAAAACATCAATAATTAAACGGCCCCTATCCTATGTTTACAAGGTTAGAGGAAGGTTTAGAAAATTATTCGAATGTGTCCAAGTGACCTGGGCCGTAGTCCTTGAAGTACGCCTACTGTCCTGTCAAGAGAACTGCTATCGTCACTAAGGAGAATTAATGAAGTCGCGGAGCACGCTGAAACTCTGGTTATTACTTCTGATGTTGTCGTATAGGCCGTAAACGCTAATCAATCGACAGTGCAATTGACAGTGCAATGGGACCGTGACCTCAAGTTACCAGAGTAAGAACACTAGACTTAAGCAACCGATGCATGTTCTTGTCCAGAAGTTAGAAGGAGGAAAACGAAAGAATGATCGATAAGACCTTGGTGAATTCTGTGTAGCTTGATCAATGCTGTGGAGGCGTCACGCGACTGATTTAATTTATTTTGCATTTTCTTCTCGAAATGACGCTGAAAGAAAGAGATTTAGGGACCTTGCAAGGACACAGCTGTTTCTTTATTTGTTCACGTCGCAATCAGAGAAGCGAAACCATAGAAGATAGGCGGTAACGCTACATGTACCATGAAACACGCAACCCTACCCCCCCCCCCCTTCCCCACCCCGGAGGGCGCTAAGATAAATTACACAAGCTTGCAATGTAGCCTGAAACACGCAGGTGCATTCAGCACCTAATATCATATCATCGTAATCATCATACTCGTCCTTCTACTGTTCTACTGCTTCTTCAGCAACAACAACTACTGCTACTACTACTACTACTACTACTACTACTACTACTACTACTACTACTACTACTACTACTACTACTACTACTACTACTACTACTACTAATATTGCTACTACTACTACTACTAACTTCCACCAATTTTTACCCTCTCTCTCTTCTACTTCGTGCTTCGGCGCCGTGTTCTTTTTCCTCTGACATTCTTTTTCCTGTTCTGTCACTCTTCCCATATACCCTTTCTATTTCTCTCTCTCTCTCTCCATTCGTATTGATTCTATTTCACTTCGTTTCCCGTTACCCTCTATACCTTGTACTTTCTCGCCATACAGTACGTTCCTCCACGTTACCCTTCCCCCCCCCCCCCCCCTTTGTCCCTCCATCTTTTTCGTCTACTTCCGACATGAGCGTTCAAGCCTGTACCCTTCATACTTCCTCTCCCGCCGCTCTCCCCTTTCAGCTTTGTTCTGATCTCTTCCTGTTCTTTTTAATATCGAACATTGTTTCGAAGACCCGCTCCCTGCGCCACTTTTCTCGCCGGTTCTAAAACTAGAGTAGTGCCTACGTCTGTGTTTAGGGGGAAGGGGAATGGAGGTCAAGGTGCGGCGAGAATTTCCCGCATAGGCCTCGCTTTGTGTTTGGGCCCGCTTTGCCTCTTTCAGTGTATACACCGCGAGGTCGATATTGAACAGCTCGTGATCGCGTCTGCGAGTTGGCCCGTGTTTTATTTTCTTCTTTCTCTTTTCCTTTAATACGTAAAGGTGAACTACAAGGAGGCACGCTATTGACGCGAAAGTAGAGTTGCGCCGGAGTAAAGCTTAAAATTTTACAAGGGAAGCCATGCAAGCACTGTTTTACGTGCTGAATACCTTTATGTGTACCCTAAAATAACCTTAACAGACAGACGCATTTCTGGCTGAAAGTAGGCCGCGGGCAGTGCTTGGCAGCCCCGGTCGACAAACCGAAAAGACCTTGTATAAGCGGCCTCTACGAACTAGACGACGCATGCATACACTACGCTCTAATGCTTCCTTAGTGACATGATGAACAGTGCTTCGGGCAGCATTTTATGATTGCGACGAGGTTTTATAAGATAGCGTCATTTACTGCCTTTCTAATTCTAGCAATGAAAAACAAATATTTCGTGCCGCCTTAAGCCAAGTGGATGACAAAGCTTTCACAAAATAAAAAGAATATATTTCGGCCATGGACTCGGGCGTCATCCACGCAGAGGTCTACAGGAGTACTGTTGCATTGTTGTCCCCACTATGCCCTCCCCAGGTGCAGGGTAGTTAGCCAGGTGCGGACTGGTTAACCTCTTTGCCTTTCCGTTTCTTTCTCTCTCTGTTCCATTTCTTTACATTTACTTACAACCCTGTCACAAGGACATTTTCGAGAAAGTTCAGTTTATTATTTGTTTTGAACACATATATATATAATTAACTGGAAAAGACAAGCGAGGAGCAGGATGGCAACTGCCACCGGTAGGGGCACAACGCCTGTCTACAATTCAGAAGGGAGGTGACAGCAACACAGAAATGGAAGTTTAATGCACAATGAACTCAATGCAGACAGAGCTTATAACTGCCCGTAATTTTAGAGCATGCTTGATTTCAATGCTGACATACTCGCTCACTTCTTGTGCTTCAGTCGGACTCTAAATCTGAATTTTAACTCGAAGAATTAGAATTCAGATCCAGATCAGTCAACATCGAAAGTGCCCGTGTGACAGTGGTGTATTAGATCACACTTCGACATGTCTGAGGGGCAGAAAAAAAATGGCTGTGGCTTAGGTAAGGTTAAGCCCAGGATGCGAAGCATACTAGCCTTTATTTTAGTTGTTGAACCACTGTTTAGCCTGGTGAACTGCTGTTGCTTGGCTATATTTGGTTCGGCTAGACGAAGAAACAACTCATGCATTACTTCTTCGCCTTCAAGAGTGGAACGCGACAGCGTTCCCGTCGACCCGCCAAGGGGTGTAAGACAATGGGCTACAGGGCAGCGACTACCCGCCCCGCATTGGACGCGGTGAGCGTCGAGCAAAGCAGCGTTCGGCGCGGCAACGAAATGTGCGCCTGAGCAAGAGACGCACGCCTTAGAAACAGCGCGTTTCTAAGGCAACACCGCATTCACTAGAGGCGCTTTTGTACCGCTTTGAAGCGTTGTACTCGTGGCTCAGTGGTAGCGTCTCCGTCCCACACTCCGGAGACCCTGGTTCGATTCCCACCCAGCCCGTCTTGCAAGAGTTGA
The DNA here is from genome assembly GCF_038994185.2 of Dermacentor albipictus. Lineage (NCBI taxonomy): Eukaryota > Metazoa > Arthropoda > Arachnida > Ixodida > Ixodidae > Dermacentor > Dermacentor albipictus. The sequence continues at coordinate 170,923,657 of NC_091822.1, forward strand.
GCCAAAGCCACTTCTCCTCTGTCGTGACGTCACGGTGTCACGTGATTTCATGGTCACCGCCGCGCCTGAGGAGCTGGGTTGAGCCCTCGTAATATGCTTCGCATAAAAAGAACACAATGTCAATATATACATTCTCGATAAAGGTGTACACAACAGTGGCAGCCACAACATCAAAAGTACGTGATTACGATGGCGCACCATGTCAAATTGGGCGAGCGAATTTATCACATTTTTGTTCAAGCGCTGTGAAGGTATCAATCAGTGAATGAATCGATAATTGTTCGAAGCGTAAAGCATATTTTTGCATTAATAAATAGTTATCGTGGTCAATTCTCGCAACCTATCGGCCACTCCTAGCACCGACTAGGCTGTTAGCTAGCAGATTGATTGACAATGCTACCTGTTATATTTTGAATCAACCGGCCTGCTTCAACACGTTCTATAAATTGCCAAGTTCACATTAGGTCTCGGTAAAGAAAACTGCCTGAGCAACCACGTTGAAAGGAGCACGAGAAAGCACTCAGGTGCAATGCAGTTTTGGAATAGAAATTACCCAAAGCTGGTCAGAGTTACCGAGGTAGCAGCAGTAGTGGGTGGCATGAGCACAGCCTTGTAGCATGTGGCTGTTAGAGTTATAGGTCACGTGTACGTAGGCGATGTTTTGTGCCTGTTTCGGGGAAAATGTTGACGTGAAGTTTGTGCACACAGAAGTGCCACACATACCAGTGCGCATTCAAGGCTTCGTTCCTGGCGTGTCATGGTGGCACATTCATTCGGGGGGATAGGCCGAGAACGGGCACATACCCACATACCAGTGGCGCATGTCGTGGCACATAACCAGTGCCGAAGTTGTCTCTTCTAAGCCAGCCGACACTTGGCACGCAGTCTCACACTGACCGAGTGGAACTCGCCAAACTTGCGACTTACACGACTACATCGACTAAACCCCTGCCTGCAACTCCGGCCTCCACTCGGACTTCCTCGACGTGAAGCTACGCTTCTCTGTCGCCTTTGGTTAGGAGTTGCCTTCACAAAGGCATACTCTACATTAATTGGAGTGACTGACAGTGGAGCATGCGAGGTGTGTGGTACGGAAGAAAACATCGACCACCTGCTGTGCCACTGTCCACGATACACCCCTGAGAGACAAGAACTTACCAAAGCTTTTCAAAAACTGGACAATCGGCCGCTTTCTGTGCAGGTGCTGCTGGAACACCGCCCCCATCGCGCGTCCGCCCATAAAGCGGTGAAGGCACTTTTGTGCTTCTTAAGGACGACGGGCTTGTGCGACCATTTGTGACTATAATTGCAATTTCTGTAAGGCCACACACGTCAGCGAACTCACTGCAATTTCCTTCTTTCCTTCCCTCCGCTCTGTCCCCGTTATCTTTGTTTTCCCTTTTCCCGTTCCCCCGGTGTAGGGTATCCAACCAGACGCGATTCTGGTTAACCTCCCTGCCTTCTTCTTATCTCTTTCCCTCCTCCTCGCTCCTAAGCCAGATAGCAGCAAGCAGAAAATTGTCCACTCGGGCACATGCCACGTGACCCGAGTCTTCTATTTGGCAAGATAGCAGCCAGCGCTGCAGCAGCAGTGGCAGTAGCAGCAAAGAAAGCTTCGCTTTGAAGAAAGAATGAACGAAAGGAAAGGAAGGAAGGAATGAAGGAAGGAACGAAGACAGTAAAGGAAGAGAGAAGGAAGGAAAGAAAAGAAGGGAAGAAAGAAAAAACAAGCAAGAAAGAAAGCGAAGAAAGAAGGAAGGAAAGAAAGGAATGAACGAAAGGAAGAAACAAAGGAAGGAAGTAAAGGAAGAAATAAAGGAAGCAGAGAAATAAAATACTGAAAGAAAGAAAGCAAGGAAAGCAAGGAAATAAAGGAAGGAAGGAAGGAAAGAAAGAAAAAGAAAAGAAAGCAATGAAGGAAGCGAAGAAAAGAAAGAAACAAAGAAAGGAAAGAAAGAGAGGAAGGGAGGAAAGGAAAGAAAAAGAAAGGTGTAGGAGGAAGGGGGAGGTGAGAACAGGCAGGTGATTAATTCCTGCAGCTCAGAACCGCCCACATGCTTTTCGGCCATCGTCACCGCCTCACACGCGTGTAGTGTAGGTTAGGGCACCGGAGCCAACGCGTATGCGTCGCCGGGAGCGGCGGTAAAATGAGCCACGCGCTGGGCGACGCTCCGAATGAGTCCAGCGCGCACGCAATGCATTTGGCGTTCTTTAGATACACGCACCGTATTACGGGACTCCCTCGTGTTTTTCCTTTTTCGCGCTGACGCCGTCGTGCACATCAAGCTCTCTCTCTCTATCTCTCTGTCTCCGTCACCCCACTTACGCTCCAGCGGACCGCTAGAGGGTGCCTCGACAGCTCTCATTAAATTGGAATTCCCGTGCGTTCTCCTGGAAGCGCTCGCACGTTTCCTCGGAGCTACGTATTCGTACCCGGCCTCCTACCATCCCCCTTCTTTTTATTTCTCTCTTTCTGACTCCATATTCGCGCCATTCTGCTTGCCATACAATATACATAGACCTTACAACTTTTTTTTTTTCTACTGCGAGGTAGCTTGTTCAGTAGCCTATTAGGGGCTTTTACGTGCAGTTGGGGAAGAGAACAGATAAGAAAGAGGTGATGAAAAGAGAGAAATAAGGCCATGTTAAGAAAACATATGTTACGGAAAGAACAACTGCGAGCGAGTAGAGCGGCCGCAAGTAATATTGTGTTGAGGCCAGCCAATGTATTAAATAATTGCAATTAGCTAATGTTTATTAGGTAAATAATTAGGCTGGGGTGCTGTCGGTAAAGAGTTCCTAGAAAGTTGGAAGAAACCTAAATGTGGTATGTTTCCAGCCAGGTACTTTTTGCCGGTTTACTTCTTCCGACTGATAAAGAAAGCCTGCGTTAAAATGCGTTACAAGGTGTCACTAGGAAAAACTCACCGGTCACCCGGTGTTCCGCAAACGGAGATGCCGCTACGGAGACGCTAAAATTTCTCTATAGCTTCGCATAAGTTTAGTACACAGCAAAGCAGGCGAACCTTCCCATACTTTTTTTGGAACACGCAGCGGTTTCTCCTTCCTGATTGGTTGACGCCAGCATTATAGGTAAAGTTCGTGTTTGTGAACAAAACAAAACAAAGAGCGCACACACACACAACTTGAAGTGCGGGATCAAATCCCGGCCGCAGCGGCAAAATTTCGGTTGGGGCGGAAAGCATTTTAAGACGGCCGTTTATCGTGCATCGAGGTAAAGGATCCGCGGTTGTGTAGTATATTCTCGAGTCCGCCAATATAACGTGCGTCAACATAAATATCGTGATTGGGACATGCAAATCCCCAGAATTTGTTTTAAGAAACTCAGGACCTCGAAAGTGTGCAGGTGCGTTTGTTCAGAATAAGAGAAACATTTTTTTTTTCTATGTATTGTGGAGCCACTTCAATTCTAGACCGCAATAATCTGTCTCTGACTGTTTTTCTACACGATGATAAAGAAGAGAGAAAAACAAACTCAGGACTAGCAGAATCGCGCGCGTCTGCCAGAACCAGCAGATTCGTGTTAGCCAACGGTAGGCAGCTATCTGCGTGACGTCACGGTCTGGAGCAGGTCCGTATAACCTTCTCTGCATTGCACGGTATCCGTAAGACGGAGTATACGCACGTAGCACAGCGGTTCGTCCTGGGCTTTCTCTCGATTCGAGACAAACAGCGGGGTCACGCCGCGCCCACGTGAGTCGCGGAGAGAGGGTGCACAATGTGGTCGCGCGTAGGCACTGCCTAGCGCAAGCGCACGCCAGCGCAAGTGTGTGCAGTGCACACACCGCCTAACTAACCACATTGCGACTGGCGCCGGGACGACTCGAGGATAGGTGCCGGGTGCAGCGGCCATACGAGACCTGACTGCACAGGCCCGCTTGCTCCTTCGTTCACTCGAGCCGCGAAGCGTACATTTGCGGGCGGACGGGCACGTGTATATGCGCACTCCGTGCTCGTTAGTGGAGATGCCTAACGTGGTCAAGGATAACAGGCGTAATGATGGTGTTTCTATGTTTGTGCAGCAAGGCACAGGGAGAAAAGAGAGAGGAAATGCCTAATTCGGGAGCTACCACTGCGCCGAGCTTTCGATCAATTGATGACGCGATTATGGCGAGTTTGTAGCAAGGCTTACTTGCTTCGTTAGAGAAAGGATGCCATGCAGCGTCTGATACCATAGTGCTAAACCAAACTAAATCTCGTCGAATATTTACCGATGTAGTGCCACAGCCATGTTTTTCGGACTCATTTCGGGCCCTATACCGCGTGGATTAAGTCAGGTTCAGATTGAAAATTTAGCGCAATCTACTAAAGTCCGGGTGCTATCATAACGTACGCATATTTAATACCTAACAAATAAATTGACTTACTAATTGATTGCTTATTTGACTGACTGGCACGTTGACAAGGAAACAGAGTCGCTATTATGTGTTCGTCTGAAGATGCGCTTTTTTGCGTCTTAGTGTGTAAGCCGTGCTGAATTTCCCGACGTGAACTCGTATCGCCTAACTCTGTTTACCCTACCACCGAGCCCAGTTCGCTCACCTGAAGTAAAGAAGAGTAGGAAAGTGAAAAAAAAAGAGGGGGAGAAGAGCAGAACAACGAACACCGCGCCATACGCGCATGTTGAAGGGTTTCTCGATCCTTCCTTATCATGCGATCATACAGGCTACAAACATATCGGTGGCGCACTCCTCGCCTGAACAACGCGCTTCCTTCTCCGTGACAGCTATGCGTGTGTAAGTAGGAAACGAAAGTGCTGTATCATGGGTAACGGTCCTCGCCGACACAACTTTTCGCTTTGATCGGGACGTCGTCGTGTGGTGAGCTAATGCGTGTCGCGTACCCCTCGGCAACAGACAATAGGCGAGTGCTGTGTCAAGCTTCTTTCCTATGCCTGGATCAGAAAGAAACATTCGTGGTTGTTGATACAGTGACACAAGTAGGACGTATCGTTGGAGACCCGGATGGAGGAAAAAAGGACAGATAATGCATAAAAAGGGGGATCTGCTTAAGCTTAATCTGATCCTCGCGCGGAGGCTGGGTACTCGGTATGGAAATTGAAGGCTGTTGGCCGTGTTGTTGCTCGATGCAGACCGAAGAAACATTTATATTTGTTTAGACTTGCGAGATGTTGCGAGAACCGCAAGGGAATGAAAGACGTGTCATCAAGGGAGGTATCTCGACAACAATTAGATTCTGAAATAGATTAGCGAGGTGTTTATATATTAGTGCGCAGTTTGACCTGGTGTTGTTTTTTTTCCTGGAGACTGTCATGGCAGCCTTTCCCGCGTTGCAACAACAAAATATCTAGTCTTTCTAGGAGGCGAAGCGTTTAACACAGTTTAAATCCTAGCTCGAGCTGTGCACCATTTTCCATCGTCTCACTATAAGCTCCATTTAGTTACCTTGTTTCGTTACGATATTTATTTACTTTTGCAGTGTTTATATCTGCTAGTATCGGTGGTCGATCATGCCGTTTTCTTCCAAAACATTTTAATGCGAGGAAGTGTTACTTCTGAACCTTTCCATCTAGTGCTCATCTAGTACCTGCTAGCATCTAGTAAAGCAGCGTAACAAGTACACGGTTTCAGTTAATATGAATGAATGGTGATCCTCGCCTCTCCCCTCCACTTAATGAAAAATGTCCCTATGCAGTTTCCAAGCATATCTTGAAACGCCTGGTCGTATGACGACATCAACGGAGGCAGGAGGGTGGTACCATTGGACACGTGCTTTCAACGAAGGAATCGCGTTAAAGGTTGGTGTGGCAAGACCGCTGACCCACTATACTATGATGTTCACTTCGAGGATTGATCGGTAGCATCGGCGAAAGAAAAACAGACCATTAGAGCAAACATTGCTACAACATATTTTGCGAAAGACCTTGATAAAATATGTAGAGGAGCTCCAAAAGTGGAACTAGAAGCGGGAACATGGTTAGCCCTATGTGAGGCCAATGCTAGCTCGATAGAGACATAAGGTGGTCCCAGTTTAGCAGCTAATAGAAAAGCCGAGTTCGAGGAAAGCACGTATTTTAATTACGATTTCAATTTCATTTTCCCATCTCTCAATAAAGATGGAGTGGTTGCAGGAAAAAGCTACACCAGGGCAGCTTGACAAGTCTATTAATACGGTCTATTGAAGAAAGATGACATTATAACGTGTCATATCCTGCGAATTCATGAGACGTACAGAATAAATATGTATCAAGTTCGTGAAGATGCATCCTTTACACTTTGGGAAGCCAGTCATGAACATGCATGGTTCCAGATTTTTCTTCTGTCTATACATATTGCTGCGCTTTGCGGGCAACCTTGCTGAGCGGCTAGAATCGTCGAGCTGTGCCTATTTTTGCACCGCGGAGGACGAAACAGCGCGAGTGACGGGACACTTTAGTGGGAGTAGAGGCGCCGGCCTTGTGTGCGCAATAGCATGACTACTGATCGAGTGGGCGTGACTGAAGCTCCTCGAGACAGGGTCGTAGAAATTCAGTGTGGATGAGACGTATATTGCAATTGCGATGGTGAAAATTAAAAACCCAATAATCCGTGATTTTTCCTAATGTAAACACGTAGTATGTGAGCCACGATTGGTCCGTTATGTTTTCGGCTCACCTGTATAGGTATACAAAAGGCGGTCAAGGCGCTACTGAGCGTCCAACGCCCGTGGGACGCGCGAATGTACATGTTCGCATGAAACTGCGACCTCGCGTCTTATAGGTGCACCACCCTTTCAGCAGCGCATTCTTTTTTTTTTCCCTACAGGGCTTCAACACGCCCGCTCTTGCGATGACGCACAAGAATTTTTTCTACGCCTTTCTTCCCTTGTCTTTGTCTCCCCTTTACCATCTCCTAGTCATCATCCTCAATTTCCTCCTCCTAATGACAACTAGAATATTGGCTATACTTGTTTGCTTGCTAGCTCACACCGATGTCTCGCTGTCTCTAAAGGTTCTACCTATCATATTTCGTTTCATCTCTCATTTCACAGGCTCTAGCTTCCTCTTAGCTGTAGGCCTCCTTAGCTTCATCTCAAGGTTCTTTCTTAACTACCATCATAGATTTGCTACAGTGCAAAGCAGTGACTGTAGCGTACCTCTCCCTTTAAGGATGCTACCCACCCCCAGTGTAGGATAGCAAACCGTATGTACCCTTCCGGTTAACTTTGTTGCCCTTCCCAGCTAGTTTATCTCTCTCTATCTCTCCTCACGTGTTCTCACTCTTGTTTTTAAACAACGCGGTGTACGTGTCTCATTTTAGGTGGCTAGGCTTCCGCACGGAACAGCGTGTGGACACGGGAATGTATAACACTGCCGACGTGAGACACGGTGTGTGTGAGGTGTCGTGGCTAACAAGTCTTCGTTGTTGGCGGTGTGCGAGCCATGCAGCACAGTTGGCTGCCAGCCACTGCAAGCTGGGGACGCCCTGTTTCCCTCCGCCTTCGGGGCCAAGCTTCGTCCTGTGAAGCGGATTTTGTCGCACCCATTACACGGGCGGAGACTACAAAGACACCGCTCGCGGAACGCGCGAGGGGTGTAACTAGGGTTGTGTGTCTCGAGCCAGCCTCGTCGTTAAAAAATGTGACGGTGATGGACTGCGCATAGAACTCGCGAGGTCGTACCGTGAGCCATGAGCTCGGGTCGTGTCTGCAAGAAAATATATTCCCGCAGTCCGTGTTTTGTTCTAGCTATGTGCAGAAATCGTGTCGTGTATGTATACAATGCTGTTTGCTGCACACATGTAGCGTAAAGCATTTATAGATAGCGTGTGCGCAGTCTCCTGTTTGATCGTTTATATGTTTCACGGAAATTTTAAAAGTCGTGTAAGTCGGATAGCATAATTCTTCTCGTTGAGCTCGATTTCTCAAAGAGGCGGGTACTACTAGCACGAGCAATCTAAACACATATTCAGCTAATTAATGAAATCCACCCATTTAACTTCCTAATTAATTTACCGCACTTATTGCAATTTACGAACTGTAGCCGTGGCGCAGTGCAGGACTTTTCTAGATCAAATTCATTTTCAAGATGACACCAGCTTCGATATATTATTTCCCTAAGTGTGGGGTGAAACACTTAGGCGTTCCAGTTACCTTTTTGTGCTTCAATGCATAAAAGAGCGCTTGTTAAAAAGGTGAGCGGAACAACGCTGGATTTGAACGGCTACTTTGATGGCGCATATATAGAAACTAGTGTTATTCTGAAAAATCATTGCAAGTGGATACTTCTTGGAAACTCGCCGGCTACAATTCGTAAATAGCAATACATGGTGTAATGCAAATAATTAATAGGTTAATTAAAACATTATGGGGTTCTGTGTGGCAATGCTACTTTGTCATTATGAGGTACGTCGTAGTGGGGGACTCCGGAAATATGGACCACCTGGGGTTCTTTAACATGCACCTAAATCTATGTACACGGGGGTTTCCCCATTTCTCCACCATAGAAACGCGACCGCCGTGGCCGGAATTTGATCCCGTGACCTCGTGCTTAGCAAGAAGTTAATTAGTAATTTTTTTAGTTAGTTGAATGTGTGTTTCGATTACTCGTGAAAGTAATGTTCGCTTCTCTGAATAATCCCGCTCAAGGACTATCACTACGTTATCTTCAACAGGTGATTTTTGAAAATTCCTGGAAACATAAACAAAATTATTGCCCTCTATCTGTAAACAGCAGATGATCTGCAGTCTAGTGAATTATCATTTGTGCTACAAGTAGGAAGGTGCAGTAAATCTCATTCTAAAATTTTGGCCCAGATTGATGTGATTAGAGAGCTTACGTTCAAAATGTCTGTGAGGTATATGCGCTAAAGGCCCTATTGGCGATGTTTACAAGCAGAAGAAGAGAAAGCAGGTGGTTTGGCTGTACTTCAACGTGTGACCCACTCTCCTTGTGGGTACGTGCCATGCGTTAAGAAAGCAACATCGTCCACAATAACATCTTGGCTACAGATCTCTGGCATGACTGCGCCATTTGCCAGCTCAACCGGCATAAGCACAACGCCGTATTCCCGTTCCAGCGGAAGTGCCGGTGGCCGTGGCCAAGGACCATCTCTGGCAGCGCCGTCCGGGATGGAGGGCGTCTGAATTTCTTTACGGCCCGCCAGTTGAACACGACGTCTCGAGCACTTACGGTATACAAGGGCCCTGTGGCTCGCACGCGCGTGTTATGTATCGAAAGTACTTAAGGAAGCCGAGCAGCGACTGAAAACAAACAGCAGCCCACTCGGTGTGTGGGCGGCTTCCTTAAGCATGCACGCCTGAGAACAACGGACGTTAGAGGCGCCAGCAGTAAGAGAAAGATGGCGCGCGATGCATTCCTTTGCTGTTACTGTTTGTCTCTCGTTCTCTTTCTACAACGACTGTCGCTTCTTTCTTTATCATCTTTTCTTCCATACATATGAAATATGGTTGCAAGTGTAAGAAGAAACCAGCTTCGAATAAATCATCGTAGGAGGTCTCGTGTTATTTTTTACAACCTTGTTGTTGTCGTTTCTTCATATTCTGCTAGCTTCGCCTTTGCCCACGATGAGCGGTGCTCCGAAGGTTGAATTTTTTTCCTTTATGTGGAGGCACACTCTGGCGAAGGAAGACGCAGAAAACTGCGTAGTGTCTTTTCTAGGTTTCTCTGCCTGCACATGCGTGACGTTACATGCGAACAGCGCAACATATCTGCGCCGTGTTGAAGTTGCTGGGCGTTCGCTATTTTCTTTGTCTATTCCTTCTCCCTAGCAAAAAAAAAAATAAAAATGAGAAAGAATTCTAACAGTTTCTCAAAGTACATCCTTCTTATGCAACTCGCCTTTAACGTCTAGTTAAGCTTTCTCCATTTTATAAGTCTTTCTTGGGCCAGGGAAAATATGGGAAGCCAGGAGATGGAAATTCAAGACGATGGGCAAGACGGCAACAAGGTGAAAGCAGGAGCCAACGTTTCGACAAGTCCACTTGTCGAAACATTGGCTCCTGCTTTCACTTTGTTCTCCTTTTTTTCTTGGGTCAGGTAATTCATCGAACAACGCTTGGCTTCAGTGTTACGAAAGGTGACAAGGGGAGCAAGGAGAGGGAAAAATAAAGAGAGATTGAAAGAAAAAATGGGGATGCCAACCAGATGCGGGGAAGGTTTGTTATGCTGCGTAGAGGGAAGTTGTTTAGGAAGAGGAAAAAAATGAGAGAGAAAACACTAGCATCGATTACTGAAGAGATGTTATTTACCAGTAAGGGCTAAAATTAGACCTATTTTGGCTAAAGTAGAGCTGAAACAAAGATATGATTTCACTTTGATAGACGTGACTATCGGGCTGGGCACACAACAGGTGTTCTTTCTTGCAAAAGGTGGTTTGCTTACCCAAAGGTAATAAAAAGAAAGGATAGAAACTTTGTATCGGATGCAACTCAACTAAGCCACCTGCATGTTTATTTGGTCTGTCATGTTGGGTATTGCCCATTTAGGGATATAATTTTGTTTGAAGTGCGTTGAGAGGCGTAAGAGTAGCTCCAATCAGACAATTTCTTAATTTACTGACCTGCTTATTCCAGGTGGCCAAAGATTAGCGTTGTGATCACCATGGCCATTTTGATTCTTACATATTTGTTATTTTGGCTGTTATCTCGTTCCTGATTTTTTCCCCAAAGCTTGTTTTTTTTTATGTCAGCATTGAGAGAGACTTTTCAAGGGATGAAATAGTTTTCTTTTGCAAAGTTTGTTTTTGTATTTTTAAATCCTTCTGTAGTTAGCGCGAGCTGTGTGTATAGAGTTTTCTTTTTCGGTTCCTGCTTGTATGTTTTGTTACCACTTGCTCACTGCATGTTGCTGCTTTACTTACGTTTTTGTGGCCTGTAGTCTCGCTGTTTCCTTTTTCTTCCTTGCATTTCTTGTCCTTATCTTCAACTCTTTTTTCTATCCCCCGCTACTTCCCTCTCTTCTCTACAACCGCTCTCTCAGGGGCAGTTACCAGCCTGCTCGTTCCCCATTTCCCCCTCTTTATGCGTACATGTGTTTTCATATCGAATAATAATAATATCTTTTAGTATCTGCTCGCTGACGTCGCAGTATTGAATGATGTGCTAGCCTAAGTTGTAAAAAAGGTATCAAAGCATCAGAGTGTGCGAAAAATGATGTCCTAAAGACCAGATCACGTGCTATGATGAGGCAGGAGGGCGTGAGTTGCTTGGTTTCGTAACATATTTTCTCTTAACATTATGCATTCCACTCCGTCTGTCATATTCGTCGTCCTCGGACCCGATGCCTCCCCCACCAGGTTACTCCGCCCCCTACCCCCCCCCTTCCGACTTCCTTACCATCTGTATCTATAGTTTTCGCATTTGTTTCTTTTTCTGTGTTATTACTGTGCAAGCGTCTTCTTTTCTAGTAGTTTTCTTCCGTCGCCTCCCTTTTCATACGGAGCTGTAAACACCTTTTCCCCTAAGCAGTTGCTGACACGGCCATACGAAGCAAGTGGCCGCTCCCTTCCGAGCATCAACCCTCAGTTAAACCGCCCATCGAAGAGAAGAAATAAAAATGAACATAGAAAACTGACTTCTCGATAGTCAACAAACATCAAGTGCTAGAAGGACCACGCAAATTTACGTACATATCATGGGAAGTCGTGCAGCCTGCCTACGCGTACGTTTACCTTGCGGAAACTGCGGAAACGGCGTTCGCCGCGAGCCCACTCATACGAGAGTCAATAATCGCGCACTCGTATGGGACGTCGCGTACTCGCGCGTCGCGAGTGAACGCATATTACCTCCGCGACTGATGCCAGCCGACGTTGTCGTTGCCGTGGCCGGGAATGGGCCAGCCGCGCATGGCTGCGTTTCGTCGGGAAACGCGTCTCTGGGGTCGCGTATTTGCGTAGATCAATATTGGGGCCTGCGGCCGTGTGAGGGGGCTCAGTGTTACTAGTATTGTGCAGTGTTGTGAATATGCGATAGAGCCGTAGTCGAACGATTTAGTAGAGAACGCGGCGTATCATTGCACAGGGTCCCTCCGCGACACGCGTATGCTAGCGTCGACGGATGCAGTAATTTTAATTAGTGCTCTTAGATTATGCGACGTCAGACTTCCAATAACGGAACTCTCCAAGTGTGGGGTATAGCGACGTGTTTTGAGCGAAATCTAAAGCACGGGAATGGTGAGCACAGCTGAGTTATTACGTTCACATTTCGAGCACCAACTACCTTAGCGTCGTTGTGAGTGGAGACTCGGTAAGCCAAGATGTAGCATGATTATCATAACGGCTCGTCACGCCGAAATAGCGCCCAGGGACATTACAAATCGCGGAGCTGTCCTTTCGGCGCTGAGTGATCAGTCATCTACAAATTATTGATTAGGTTGAATTTCAATATAACAGAAAACTTTAAAAACGCATCTCGAGAAAGAAGGGTTGAACTACGTAAAAAATGTCACGGTGTCACACTGATGTCATCAGCGTCGTGATTTGAACGTTCATAAATGTTAAAAAGGGAAGTCGGCGCTTTGCTGTTGCACTGATAATCTTACGATTGTCCGCCGTGATACTGCGTTAGGATAATGTTGGACTGCGTTAGGAATACGGTAACAGTCTAGACTACTTAAATGTATTAATGTTCCTGCCACCTGGTACCGTTTTTTTTTGTGTGTGTGTGTGTGTGCTTTATATGCGAACGTTCAAAGAGCAAGACAGTCGTCGGGACTAGCTTTGGGCTTCTCTGCGGGTTGGCATAATCCAGGTGCGCAGAGATCCGGAAATGTCCATTTGAACAGCCGGATTTTTCCGCACGTAAGCAGCCTTCGTTATACAATAAGGTGGTCTGTGGCAAATAGAATCGCACAATGTTACAGTTAACGGAAAAGACATTATGCTGCTCAAAAAACAAAAAAGGGAATCTTAAAATTTTTAATAAACTTGTTTCATTACATAGGTGCGCCTACGACTTAATCACAGTTCCCAAATTCACCAGAAGCTCTACGACGGAACGACTCGAAAAATGGCGGTATTACTGCGCGTGCTATCACCACACGCGTCGCGCATAGGCAAAAACTGAAATCTTAACGGACATACATTTTTGACATTGAACTAATTATTTTTTTAATAAATCAAATTCAGCGTGCTCTCAGAGTGACCTAGGCAGTGGCAAGTTATTTCGTGTTCGGTATTTTTAGACCTGACTACTGTTACTATTTTTTTTATTCACGCACACATATACATGTACGCTGAATATTTCGCGGTCTGCAGCGTTGCAGGATTCTGATTGGACGTAGTATCGCAACGAAGTCTAAACATGTGACCTGTCCATCGGCGGTCAGCTGTCGATTTCTTTTTACATTTATCTCTTCGCTTATACTAAGCGCGCCTCGTTTAGCAAATGTTTCACGCGATGTTGTTGAGCACGGGCTAAAATGTCTTTGCCTTTACTCCCGGTGGTCTTCCCTCCTTTCCCTTTCCAGCCGTGACGTGAGTAGTTTTTTCGCACCACTAGCCTACCCCACGCATCGCATTTACATAAACGTCGTCACCGTTGCTAACTAACCGCACGCGTTGAATGTACAACTATACGGCACCGGCGCATGCAAATAGGAGCCCACGCTCGCTGCGTTGACTAAGACGTATGTGTCGGACCATCGAGGAAATGTTAATTACACTGCAGACTTCCTAATTCAGTCAGTCGCCTTGGGAACGAAATCAGTGTGTTGGCTGCCGCCTACTGCTTGGCTATATACAAGGGCTCAAATGCAGCGTCTGATTGATAGGCTTGCTTTGTTTGCAAACGGTAATTAGGCGTGCCGACGTTATTGCAGCCCTTCCGTATAGAAGGACAAGCGTGCGCGAGTGCGTAGGTGAGATGACGTCATGGCCTGCAGTCGAGGGATTATTCTAGCTGCAGGCTTGCTTTGATGCTTTCTCCTTAATGTTCTCTTTCCGCCAGTAACTCATAACTCGCAGAATAATGAACACTAAGGAACACTACCGTTACGAGGTCTGAAAAGTTGATCTGAATGTGAATGGAATCGTGTATCCGTCAGGTGTGTACTTACTGATCAAATTGATCCTAACTTTTACGAGGTTCGATGAAGCGCATATATCCGACTCGTACGCAACTGAATAATTATATGGCGGGCATGCAACTTTCCAGCCGTGACGTGATTGCTTTCTCCGCACCACTAGCGTACCCCACGCATCGCATTTACATAAAATTCGTCACCGTTGCTAACTAACCGCACGCGTTGAATGTACGACTATATGGCGTCGGCGCATGCAAATAGGAGCTACGTACGTCCGCGTCTCGTCTCTCATGTTCGTCAGTGTAACATTAATCGCAATATAATCATGAACGTCCACCAACTAGCCCCGTTCATTGCTTTACTAAATGTAACTTGTTTAGTTACAGTGCCTCTCTGCTGTTATTGATTTGCGGAGTTGTATAAGTAACTTTCGTCGTTCAGTTAGGTAACAGGGCTCCGATATAATCGTGCTCCACAAACCTGATATCAATGATTCACAAACTCGCCATCACAGTAGCCTTGCCGTCGGAGCAATATAGCGTGAATCGTTCCGTATACCTGACATTCGCAGCCGTTGTGCGAGGAAACGGGAAGTTATTTTCGAACAGGCATCTTTAGAAACAAGCACTAAGAAAGCTTTGCTGCCGGAAGCTAACACGAATTGGCCATGCGCTTCAACGCGTAACTTGCGCATTTTTTTTCTTTGACCGACGAAGATGCAGCGAGTTATCGCAATACAAGAAGCATACTCCGAAACAAACACAGTGTTCTCTTCTGCCTGGCTTGACATAAAATATTTATCGCATCCCGCTAGACAAGCACGGGGCCCTGACTGCAGCGTCTGTCCCAATGCCGAGACAATAGCTGATGTAGTTTGCGTCTGCCCTCAATAAGCGGCCGAACGAGGAGCACTTAATTCTAGTGTTGACTGCTTAGACTCCCGCCCCTTTTGGAAATAAAACATGTTAGGTGCGTGGAGAAGAGTTAACTATGTCAAATGTGCCATAAAGTCACTCTTGTGCTTTCTACGTGAGGCTGGTTTAGACGATCGCCTCTAGAACCTGTGAGACTGGCAGGCAGTGCGAAGTGTCTTTTCGCGATAACTTTTTGCGTGGACAGGATTACTCTTGCGTGTATTGTGTCTGCAGTGCGCATCCGCATATTGGACAGCGTTTATATAGTAGCTAATCGTACCATAACATAATCACCTGCCACCTACCTTTCCCTATATTTCCACTTCCCCTTTTTCCAGTGAGGAGTAGCAGGCTAGAGACATGCTTTCCAGGCCCACCTCTCCTCTTCATTAAATCTGCTCTCTTCCTCGTCTCTATCGCATCCCCTCATTTCTTACCAGTTTTTTTCTACGTCTGAATTATAAAAAAGAAGACAATGCTGCAGTGGTATACGCCAAACATTAAAACAAGATACGCAGTTCCCAATTTTTCCTTTTCCTTCACACAAGCTACCAATGTGATTTACTGACATTTACTCGTACTAATTTAAAGACCATCCTTCACCATGAACCTAACATAAAGCCCGCGCACGCCTGCGGCTGTTGTGTATCTGTTTCGGAGCATGTTCTCTACATAATGACATCGCCCGGTAATAAACAACGAAGTTTCACTGTGTAGAGATACTGAGTTCTGGTGCAATGATCTGTCTCAGGGCCATTTTCTTCCCCTAGCGCTCTCATATGTTCGCTCATGGCTTCTTATTTCTCGCTCGCAATTATTTGCACAGAAGGCAAGAGGTGGCTTTCTTATAGAACATTAATGGGCTTCGTTCAGGTTTGCCTACAACGCCAGTGTAAGACATCAGCGGGAGTTATCTCAGCGGAAATTTCCTCTGGCTAGTTCGCACTCTTTTCAGGCTCTCTTTTTCTGCACTTATTTACCTGATATAATAGGGAGATGCGGGCACCAAGAGACGCTGCCGGCTGTTCATTTTCACATTTGAAGTGCGTGAATATTTCGCAAGTAATGGAACATCGCGAACGCGAATAGAAACAACAATAAAAATTATATATGCGCAAGAAGGGCCCAGAGCGCAATATATCCCAAAAGAGTGGTGCAAACATGGGCTCATGACTCAGAGATAAGTCAATAATGAATCGCTGCCAAATATTGACTTTTTCCTTAGTCGTGGTCTTGTCTAGCTTGAAACTCACCGCAGAGTCCAGTTGCAGGTGACGCAATCTAATTTTTTCTGAGAACCCACTTCTCAGGTCCTGAGAACTACAACGTGTTGTTGGTGACGTCACTTGTTGCGGTATCATGACTGTGCTGTAACGAGTGTCTACGCCTGTTGATGCGTATCACTCCACCGTTGTCCACCGAGGGTGTTAGGGAGAGGTGATATCGTAGGAGCAAGGTGCTGGTGAAGGTGTTGATAAGGCTGCCGCCAGTCGCCATAAAGCACTGCACGTGCGCCGTCATAGATGAGTTCAAATGGCGTTGTCCACAACAGCACGCATAAAACAATTTGCCTCTTTCCTTTTGACCGATAAAAGTTTCAATTTTATGGAGTGAATGATACGCCTATGGAGTTTCTGCTACTTTCAGTTCTAGTTGTAGTTGACAATTCGCCGAGCGCATGAAAAATGTTACCCTAATTTTTTTTTATTTTAAGAAAGTAAGCAACAATATGTTTTAATCAATGCACAATCTGACGTGGGTTGTTGTAGGTTTCCTTCGTGCGATTGTCGCTGTTTTGGTTCTGCTTGAGGAAGAGTGACAAGGCAATCAGCAAATTGTACATTGACCGTTGATTTCTTGATTTAAATATTTGACGAAATTGTAAATGCTGGCAACGTTCATTCATTGCTTTTCCGCGACATTTGATTGTCGAATGAGTAAACCGAAATGAAGTGGAGAAAGGGTAAAATAAATACGAGCACAAAGCCCACGTGGCTGTTTTTCGAACGCTCCTAAAAGAGTTTGCGCCCTTTGGAACTTATACTGTCTGTAAAAAATAATCGTAATCTGCTTTGCTTGCGTTTCCTTTCTTTAACCCTGCGCGCCCCGCACTTCCAGGTCACGAACACCAAGCGCTCTGTAAGCATGACATAGCATTCTTGAGAGGAAAGTAGCCAGTGCCGAGTTTTCAAGAAAGGAAACGCAAGCTAGGGAGATGACGATTATTGTTGTGGAACAAGATTAAATCCAAGTGAGCGCAAATTCTTCTATGAGTGCAAGATAAAGGGAGTCCTGACCACTGGCTCATGCTGGAGTAACAGTAGACGCGCACTTAATCATCCCTTCTAAAACATTTCCCGTATACCTCCACATACACACTTAAAGAAATCTACGCCCTTTCGGTCATATCTTGCCACACAACAATAATCGTCATTTGTCTTGTTTGCGTTTCCCTTCTCGAAAACGCTGCGCTCTGTACTTCCCTGTCGAGAATGCTCTGTCGTGCTGATAACGCGCATGCCGTTCGTGACATGTAAGTACCTAAACAAACACAGTGTTCTCTTCTGCCTGGCTCGACATGAAATATTTATCGCATCCCCTCATTTCTTTCCCGTTTCTTCTCTCCGTGTGAAATTAAAAAAGGAAACAATGCTGCAAGGGCATCCGCCAAACATTAAAATATGACATGACGCGAGATGCACAAGCAGCCTTAGTCTATAGGCCAAGGCGTGTGATCGTTCAAGGGATGACAGTCGCCGGAGAGAGTTTCTAAGGCCACCTTTTTGACACTTGGCATTTGCCGATAAGCACGATTGAAGCTGACGGACTACTTCCCTAAGCAGCCCTCGCGATTCCTACAGTTGGGGCCAAGTTCCAAAATCGGGAACCTTGAAGAACAGGCACACACGCGCGCACGCAAGCACACGCAAGCACACGCAGGCAGGCACATTTATGTGCACGGTAACTACTAGTACGATGCTGTACGTTGCTTACCTTCACTGCTCTCCTACACAGTGCACCCTGTGAACGCGGGATACTGCTAAGTTACAAGGGCCGTTGACACCGGTTCGTGAATTCGCTGGGTCGGTGGTTCCACGCTCTTAATTAATCATTTCGCTCGCGCAGACATTTTTTCGCATTATGTTCGGGCTAGCACTTTGCGAGGTGTTTCCTCGGGAATGTTAATTAAAGGACAGCGAATAAAATACCAGCACACGGCAGTTTCATTGGCCGCCCTCGTATGCATACTTGGGTCGGACCTTCGCATAATCCGGGAAAGCTTCTTTTTTTCTTTTTTCGTCTTCACTTCAAGGAATTCTATTTTTTTTCCGCGCTGTTTCAATCATCAAGGCCTTAATCTAGTGTCATCCCATTAGTTTCCCGGCCTTTCATTTTTCTTGCTTGTCGGTTTAAGCGGACTGGGACATTTGTTCTGAACAAATATGGCTTCCGGAACAAGAAAAAAATAAAGATATGGAAGAAAGCCAGCAAAGTCGCCGATTAATCGCTTACACCCACTACAAGAAAGAACCAGTAAAATAAACTGACGCTACTTTTCACGCGCTTGGGACTGCATTAGCATATTCGCCGTCTTAAGAGGTCACAAGCTAAATCCATTTTTATTGGACTACAGTGTTAACTGGTTTCTTTTTCTGCGGGGATTTACTTCCACGCCGACGTGGTGATTTCTGACCCCGTGGGTTGCCAAGGCAACGTTAGAAGGGATATCCATTATACGTTGAAGGCTACCGTGTCGCTACGGTGCTGAGTTCTTCTTTCATCCTTTGTTTTCTTTTTCTTTTCTTCTTTTCTTTCACGCTTAGGCAGCTGCAAGTCACAGACTGAGGTGACAACGAAGTGTTTCTATTGAATGCTGGGGCTTCATGTGTGACTGATGGGTACCATTGTGTTTAATTTTCCCCGCACCTAGGCAGTAGTCAGTTGATCTGTGGCTCGCCCAAAACGGAAAATATTGCATTGTTGGGAAATAGTCCTCCTAGAATATCCTGACATCATTTTTTTTTCAGATACTGCGCACTTAATTCGTAGTGGAACTTAAAGAAAAAGCAGACTGAAATCGTGGAGACATCATAGGCTGCCCATGAATCCACTTGTTCCATCTTAATAAAAAATTAATAAGCGAATCTATACACCATTAGGCGCGCGGTAGAGCATCAGTAAATCTCATGAACATACACGCTACTGTAGGCTTCTGTGCGTCGTCGCCTATGAGCGTAGCACTCACTCTCGCCCTTTCTTTTTCTCTCGTTACATTCTCTTGCCCTTTACTTCTTTGTAGGGTGGCCAACAAGGCGCTCTTCTGGTTGGCTTCCCGTATATTTCCGCTTTGTTGCCTTAGTTCTCTTTTTCATTTCAGTTTTGAAAGATAGGGAATATACGTTCAATGAAAACTGAGGCGCTTTTCTTGAAGATGTATGTCAGAAAATAAAGCGACACTTACTCGACAACACGTCATCGCCTACCTGACCTTCTTGCTGTTTTGTGTAGCCTGCACAAAGAGAGGCGCGCGCACTTTGCCAGTAGCTTTCAGGCGAGAGTCGTTCAATTTTCCGCACAATCTCTTAATTTGTACGCAGTCGCAACAGTGCTCGGCTTGCTTATGGCGCCAAACATATCCGACGTGTCAGATCACCCGACGCAAAGACTTCCAGATGGTCGCAATTTCCTTTCTCTCCGTTTTGTTTCTCTGCATTTTTAGTTTTTTGCCGAGGTCAATGGAAATAATCAGAAAACGCTGACAAAATATAGAAAGGAACTCGGAGGCTCATGAGCCTCACTTTCTCTGAGCACGTCACGGTGGAATAATATTGACTTTGCCTCGACAGCGCTGGCTTCTGAAGTATTGATTAGTCTGTGGCCTGGCGTTTGCCATATCCTATAGAGTTGCCTATATATCCTATTGACCTACCTATATAGGCAGGTCAAGCGCTTAACTCAAAATGACGACCGCAAGGCCTTGCTAACGCTTTCGCGCGTTTTCCATTTATTGTTACTTTATTTATGTAATTTTGTTACAACTATATTATAGATATTTTTTGTCTGACATCTATATGTTTCTTTGTGTGCTTGAAATAGAGCATGTTTCTGTTTTACTTGCCTGTTGTTTACTTACACTTTCTTTCTTTCTTTCTTTCTTTCTTTCTTTCTTTCTTTCTTTCTTTCTTTCTTTCTTTGGCCAACGAGGATGAAGACTTTGCCATAGACGGTTATTCTATATGCTTCCGCAGAACTCTGTCGCCATTAGCATATTATTATTACCTTTAGCGTGGCCGTTTTATGGATGCTGAAGAGAAACGGTTTAGCGGTTGCGTTTGAACAGCGCCTAACTTTCAGGAGACTTGTTCAGAGTAGGGGGGATCCCTTGCTCCGTTACAAAGACATACTCCGTCATTATACACGCATTCGTCGCTCCCACGCCGCACCACCGCCGTCCTTCTCGTGGGAGGAAGCAGTGGCATTACGCCAGTTACAAACCGCAGCTTTCCCAAATCTTGTCTTTATCAATGAATGCTACCCACACTGTTATGCAGATCGTTGCCCTGGCTGTGGCAGCTCGCTCACAATCTTCCACGTCACGATTGAGTACACTGCAAACCTCTTTCCTCCCATGCCAACTCTCCTTTACCCCCTACGCAACAAAGAGCTGTGAAACGATGCCCTCCGCGACGGACCGCCCGAGGTCCTCCGAGCTGTGATACAACGGGCTCGAAACATCGCGGGAATCATCCTAGGGACCCTGGACTGAGGGTTCCTCCCACACTGCTCTCACCATTCAAATATTTAAATAAACATGTTTTACTCTATCTCTGTCTCTCGCTGTGCGCTGCCGAGCAAGTTCAATCGGGTTAGTCTATCCCGAACTTCACTCACCGCTTCCTTATTTCGGAAAAATCGAGCCTCGACATGGTACTACGCCTCCAAAGATGTCCTGGAAATTTTGAAGCCCCGGGACTCTGCTCTCGTCTTACCTGCAGTGCTCATACGCTGTTTGTGTGTGATGCGATGTGTTGTGCTGTGCTGTGCTTTCTTTAATAGCGCATACGCACTGTCTCAGCCATTCACTTCTCTATTTCTCTGCTTTGTTTACCCCTACTCAGGCGGGCGGGCGCGGTGCTTCTTTCAAACAGCGGCCCTCACACCAAATCACACCACTTCATATGCCACAATGGACTCGAAAGTGTTCGAGGACGACGTTGTGCGCGTTGCAAACGAGTTGTTTCTCAGAAGATGGCGCTCTTTTCTGTGAGAGTGCCCTTGCTATTGTCGCAGTAAATAAATTGATAAGTAGTGCTATCTCTGAAGTCGGCTATATTTTCTTTTTCTTTCACACTTGTCTCTCTATACAGCCCAAGAACGTTAATCCGACGCCACCTGGATATTTTCTCGAGTGTTCCCTTTTTTAACGGAAAGAAAACAACGGCGTCCTTCGTCTCCTTGTTAAAACGAGAGAGGTAAGTCCGCACGGCTTCTCCTTGCACGGTAGTGGACGCGCTGGGCCGTCACCTTCTCACAGTAGTCACCATAGCCGGCAAAAAAAGAAAAATAACGATCTCTATAGGTGCAGCCACGATGCTCCTCCATCGCTTCCGGCTTCGTCTCGTGTAAAGCGATCTTGGAGCGAAAGGCTGTCCTTTCGTGGCTCGGTTCTGCAATCTGGTCTCTGGAGATGACGGCGTCCGTGACCAATCGGCGCGTCGCGCGTACCACGGACTAACGTCCGCGGGCGCTGTCGTGTCCTCCTGCGCGCCGGAGGGAAGACGACGCCGAGCATTGTGGGTGGTTCGGCCGACCCAACAGTTGGTCGGGTGCCTTCGCCTTCGAGGCTCCCTGCGCTATGACCGTGCGGTTGTGCGCTGGGCTGCCTTGGCTTCGCGGAGTCGGAGTGCAAGAAGGCAAGAACGCATGGGGGTATGGAGAAAGCGGCAGTCACGCCAGTTAAAAGTGCTCCCCGTACTTTCTCATTCGCAACATATTGGACAGCGTTGCGAACGCTCCAGTCAGCTGAAGCCAGTCAGGAACCGGACTTACGCTGCCTTTGATCGCGCAACAACGGCTCGCGAATCACCAGTTGCTTGCATATGACTCCTTCGACTCCATCCACCAGCTGAAATATTTCGCTGGGCTATATAGGTGGTTCATGTTTGCACTTGGAAGCATTATAGGTGGTTTAAGCGCGGTATTGGAATAAGGACGAACAAAGAGGGACACAAGTCATGCTCACTTTGACGTCACCATATAGTTGTTTGTTACGTCGGGAAGAAAATTTCATTTTTCTCTCCCCCCCCCCCCAACCTTACCCCAAAAAAGAAAAAAAAATTGAAATTTTATTTCTAGATACCAACAAATGCCTTTGTATTCCATACAATTATTGCCCAATCCGACTTCCTGGGTATGCGTACCATATCTAGAAGTAAACCAAACAAAACGAAACCAGTCAGGCACTACAGGACCAGCCGCAGGAATATGACATTCATTTCCTTACCGCCTTTTCGTTCATGGTGCCCGCTTATTTAAAGCTGCAAAGATCGATCAGCTGCTTGGCGTTCTCGCGCCGGCCAATGGCAAACCTTCGTCCGCGTCTGATACCGTGGTTCCGGCCGAAAAACAACGGACGAAGGAGAGGCAGTTGCACACGTTCGTGTCTGCCCTTAGTTTCGATGCTGGAATTTGCTTGTATTCCACGACGCCGCGTGCAATTTTCCGAAGCACTGCGAATAGCTCTGTTGAAATGCTTCCTTCTTACGAGTCTACGTTTGCCTTCTACGCGTGTCCTCGCGTAGCGACGAGGCGATCGAATTATTCGGGACACGTAGCAGCGTTGTTTGCTCAAAGTGATGTTGAAATGTGACTCACGTGGACTTTGCTGTCGCAGCTACGTCCATCACTTTAATTTCACTGGTGTAATCACAGGGGGAAAAGGAGGGGAGGGGGGGTATTGTCAGTATGACACGCATACGGAGCTGTGGAAACAACGTAGCTGAGGTGGACCGATTGACTGATTTATTGGATGAATCGAAAATAATCAAATTGCCAACTTTCGTCGCCAGGATTCCCCCCCCCCCCCCAATTCTTTGTCAAATGAACAGAGAGAAATGGCATGAGGATTTAAGAACACAAGAAAGTAAGCGCATGCACTCACTTAATGGCTAAACTCCAGCTTTCGTTTTTGTTATCTTACACTGGAGTCTGCGAGCGCATGATTCCCGAAAAATAAAAAAAAGAATTCCCCAGGCGCAGCTTAGTCGCTGTCTAAATTAAAGAAAAAAAAAGAAAGCTGATCGCAAGAAAGGCGCGTGTAGGTGAGATATCCCCGACGTGTACCTTAATTTTCATTCATTTTCTATTTTCTTGCGTGCCACCAACTTCTCGTAGCCTTTCATGTAAAACGGAAGAATAAGAATTATGGGGCTCTAAGAATAAGGAAAAGGGTACATTGGGGAGAAATCTTGTATTTCGAATGATCAGCAAAGTGGCTTCGTTACTTCGAGTGAATATAAAGCACGCTTTATATTTCCCGTCATTTCTCAATCATTGCGAACGCGTTCCTGACGCAGCCACAAACTCTTTCTGTGCGCCGAATCGTTAACTTCGAACACATACAAAAAGAAAAGAAAAAAAAAACTCTTATAGCTCTTTGCTTTTATGAAGCTAATGGTGAGAGTTGAACCCATTATAACTATTGTTGCGTCTCAACACCACAAAGGTGTTAATTAGACGTTTGCCACGAGGCGAAACCACACCCATCCATCAGCGCTTATCCATACGTCAACGCAGCGCGGACACCGACTACTGACGGGTCCAAAAAAGGCCACAACCACTACCTGACGACCTCAACTAATGATGAAAAGGGCCAACATCAAATGCTACCATAGAACTACGACAACCTTGGATTCTCAGTTAATTAGACGTTTGCCAAGAGGCAAATCCCCCACACATACATCATCGCCTATCTAGACGTCAACGCAGCGTGGACACCGACGATTGACGGGTCCACAAATGCCCTCAGTTCCCCTCCCCACCCCCTCGGCCTGATAGCCTGATCTAATGATGAAGGGGAAGGGGGGGGGGGTCCATCCAATGCTGCCGAATAACGACGGCGACCTTGCCTTCACAGGTTCCTATACTGCCGCATATTCCATACAATCGGGATTCGGAGGCGGGGTTACTGCGTAGCGTTGCGGTAGCATGGGCGTGGTATCGCAACGGATTCGAGGATAGTGATTTGCTGCTAGCAATACTTCGGATTCCCAAGTAGACTCGCCTAGGGAAGGCGGCGGTATTAAAAGCAGAGAGTTTTCGTGCAGTAGGACACAGTTGGTCGTGATGTGAACTCGGGCGGTTAACTGTCTCCTGCGTGGAGTGGGCTTCCGTAACTGGAGCCGTTTAACTAAGTCAATAAACCCTTTTTCGTTCATGCCTCCAACTTGACGTATTCAGCGATGGGCTTGGTGGAGTCCTTGCCCTAACGCCACCTTAAGCCGCAACGTCTTCTCGCCGATTATCACACGGGTTTAAAACCCAGCGAAAGGGATCTTTAAAAAGCGCAGGTAGACTTTTCTTTGTATTTCGGAACGTTGGCGTCTATGATTAAACAAGAACGAAAGACAAAAACAGAAGAATGTATGTTTGCCCTCATGCCAAAGTTCAGCTGCACTCTGAAGCAAACACTAACTTTGTGTATGGTATCTGTAAAAGTGTACCATGCCGTAAACTGTCCACGCACATTGAGCGCCAGGATATTACGAACGAGCTGAGCGCAGTTCCTTCAGATACAGATGTGTATCTCGGCACACTATTTCCTTTCAAACTGACGGCTCTGCGGTGCTATACGGACAGCACATGTTATATTACAGAGGGTCACCGTCACTCACATTCAAGGCACCGTGAAATGCAGGCAGCATGCCCATTATACAACTGAGCTGTCCGTTACACTGGGCAATCCATATCGTAATTTCGCAGCCTCTTTCGCCTACTCGGAGCTGTCGTCGATTTAGAAGCCAAATGCCGCACGCTGCAAATATACTGAAAATAGGCCCGCCAAGGCACCATTCTTTCTTTCGGATTCCTATCACATCCATGCACACACACGCAAAATTACACCTCAGACAGGCGCTGGGAAACGCCTGTCTGAAGAATACAGATTCGTGTTTGTCTCGTCGCTTCGGCCGTGCCAGCAACTCGCTGTTCGAGGATATTTCAAGGTGGAACAAGCGCCCAGTTCCTTTCGTGGTGCCGCTCCCGTTCTTTGTCAGGATCTGGCATCCAGTGCCAGCGCCGCTCAAAGAGCCTCGTTTATTTCCGAAGGCGCGCTTCCTCTTACCGTTTTCTACCACAGTGACTGGCTAGTCTTTATTTCTCGTCTTTTTCTTTCCTCGTTGGTGCTTATTTTTTTGTTCTTGCTTGCTTTTCCTCTATTTCCATCACTTGCTGCCTTCTTTTACGGAGCCCCTCTCCTCGCGCTGTTCTCTGCCTCATTTGTCATTTTGGTGCATGCGCGATGATGGAATTGCAAGCAGTTCGCAGGAAACACCTGTCTTTCTTTTTTTTCTTTTCGTTTCATTACGACAATGTGTTGGCGTGCACTTTCCAGCTCGTGCTTTCCCCCCCGTCTTCTAACCTTCTTTTTCCGGCTTTTCTCTCTGCTTTATTGTTATTGTCTACTTAGTTCAAAGCAAGATTCTTGCGTACTTATGTACACCATTGTCCTCTTGTGTCTGTTCTAGCAACAATATTTTTCGTTGTCTTGTCGTGCTCTCGCTCTCAATGCATTGAAATCTGGTACCCTTTTTCACTCTTGACGCAAGACGCCATTTTGCCGTCTCATTCTTGCAAACGAGCTTTCCTGTTTATTGCGAAAGCGATGATATGGACGCTCCAAGCACATTTTTGTCATCGCCGTCGCCGTCGCCGTGATGTTCCATATAAAATCCAAGGGCGATAACACCGTCGCCGCGCGCCGCATGCTGTATGGGCGAGTGAAAGCACGCGAGGAAAGCCGACGATCGGCGGCTCAATCTGGCGCGCACGAACGAAGAAAGCGGGGAGCAAGCGCGCCGTTTCCCGTCGCGGCTGTAGGGAGAGGGGAGGTAGCGCTGCGTTGTGCTCCGACAGCAACTGCGCATTTCGCGACCGGGCGCAATGGGAACTTATGTTCGCGGCTCAATCTTGCGTCTCATAAATGGAGGCAGGAGCCGAGGCAGCGCAGGATTGAACGGGGGCGGCTTCGATGCCGCCAAGTGTGTACTCCGTACCGCTGCGCGCTCCGTATCTTTAAAATTATCTGCACACGCTTCACAACTTTGAGGCTGTGTGCTCGCTGCTCTTGTGTTGAAGCGGTAGACCGCACGAAGGTCACTTCGCTCGCTGCTGCTGCCGCCGCTATGGTTACACTAACGTTTTTACAGCGAGTGTCCGCGCTCTTCGAGTGTGATGTGTTCATGCTTGCTCGTGCGCGCTGACACCATATGCTTATGAATTCAGTTGTAAGCGAATGTTTCCAAGTTTATACGTCTACACGTTATACGTCTAAGAGCACTGCGAGTGACTCCAGCGTAAAAATTTTACTGTATATATATCCGGTATCAACAATCTGGGCTTCTCACTCCTCTACACTTGTAAACGCGCTACAAGCCATCCAAAATCGTTCAGCTTGGTTCATTGTTGCTAATTATTTTCTAATTATTCTCGCATCGCCAGTATTACTTCAATAAAGATTTGTCTAGACCTTCCTAACCTTTCTAACAGAAGAAAGCAGGCCCGTCTGTGTCTCTTTCATAAAATCTTCTTTACGAATCCCGAACTGAAACGCGCATTGTTCTCACCACCTTGTTACCTTTCATCCCGCGTCGACCATAACTTCAAAGTTCAATTGACGTTCTGCCACATCAACACGTACTTCCATTCCTACGTGCCGAAGACGTCATCCGAATGGAATCACCTCCCTGCCTCCATCGCCAGCAACAGTGAGCATGCATCATTAAAGACTAGCGTTTTAAACATGTGTAACCACTCCTCTCATGTAACACCGCAATGGCATTGAGAGTACTTGAATAAAGAAATCAACTTCTGTTTCTTGTGCTTCCTAATATTTTTTCTCGTAATACACTTTTTATGGTATTTCCACACGACATGCGCCACGGTTAGCACAGGCGTACATCGCTTTCCACTGATTCGGCTGACAGCAGCCCCACGCGGTTCGTTACCACAGCAATGGCGCACAGGATGCGTGCCATGCGTCGCGACGGAGAACCGTCATATACTATATGCGTTCTCTATTCATCATTTCTATATTTCATCACCGCTTTGTTGAAACTTTCTTTCTTTTTCCTATGCTTTCCTTTTTCTTTTTATTGCTTAACCTGAGGAAAGGGAGCAACAAAGGCGCTCCTCTCTGTTTACTCGACCTTGCTTGCTCTCTTTGTCTTTCTGCGCAGTTATTTCAACGCTTGCCTGTTTCCTCTTGCTGCCTAGTAAGGAGGATCGGAAGGAAGTAAAGAAAAAAGAGAGCGTTATCAGGGATTTCTCCCCAAATCTCTCTCTCTCTCCCGGTGTGTTGTTCGTGCTCCCCTGTCGATGAGTTACTGGGTCACGACGGCTGCGTTGTTTTCCTTGCGTTACCACACAGCGTGCGCCACTGCTGTTCGCCGAACTCGATTTAGCTGAGACCGTGGCCCACATGGAAAGTGAAAGTTCCGCATGGAAAGTGGAAAGTGAGAGTGAGGGGAACGCTCAACATAGTTAATTATGGGAAGAAAACAGAAATAGAAAAGGGAGGAGCGTGCGTGCGTTTTATTGCCTGCTCCTTTCTTACCCTACTCCCCAAAGCTGCTACGCTTATTTTCTTTCCATTCTTTTCAGCGTTTGTTTCATGAATTTGCTTCGCGGCGCTGACTTTCGCCGCCCTATATGCGGCTGCCGCAAAAGCCCGCCGCGGTAATGTACGAAAGCACTTTATGTATAGATAGATAGATAGATAGATAGATAGATAGATAGATAGATAGATAGATAGATAGATAGATAGATAGATAGATAGATAGATAGATAGATAGATAGATAGATAGATAGATAGATAGATAGATAGATAGATAGATAGATAGATAGATAGATAGATAGATAGATAGATAGATAGATAGATAGATAGATAGATCGAGAGAGAGAGAGAGAGAGTGTATGTGTGTGTTTTTATTATGTAACATATGCGTGTACTGCCTGGTTTAAACGCCGCAAACATTATGTGGCATGGGTTTGCTTCGCATATGCTTTGGATTTCATGTTTAGTGGTTCTCCCACCCCTCTCTTCTGGAACTTTTTCTTTCTTTGTTTCTATCAATCTCTCTCTCTCTCTCTCTCTCTCTCTCTCTCTCTCTCTGTTATTTTTTTCTCCCTCACTGGAACCACCTCTTGCTTTACTGTCAAGGTCTCCCACTCTCTCCCCTCCCCTGTCTTGAATTAAGTCTACTCATCCTCTTTCACTTCCTTCTATTTTCTCGATCTCGTTGTTTCTCTTCAAGCTTCTCCTATTTCTATTTCAGTCGTCGATGGACGTTCAAGGCATGCAATTTTCGTGTCATCTGGTCCTTATAGCCCTACGCGCTGTAATGGAGCCAAAAGTATAAGCGGGGAACGAGGAGCGAGTGAAAAGTCGTTCCGCGCATGGTCGCTCCGAAGGTCACGAGCAGAAAGAACACAAAGGACCGACGGCTGGTTGAAGTAGCGAGCGTTGCTATACGAGCTCGTTCGGAGTTCATCGTGGGTGAAAAGCGAGGCACAGCGCAGTAGTAGTACGAAATGGCGGATGTTTTCGATGTGGAGCGCTATTAGCAGACTGGGAAGCTGTCCGCTAGTTTTATTGAGCCCTCTCTTCTTTTCGCGTCTGCGTTGAATATCACCTGCTCCATTATACTGTATACAGTGTGTTTCAGCTAACTTTTGCCAGAGTTAAAAAAATATGCCGATGCATTCTAAGACGACGGGATCAAATGCACGTTGCTCACTTTGATATGTATTGTGTCACGCTATATTTTCTATTTAGCTTAATTCGATGATTAGTCAAGACTAATTAACCAACTTCTGAAGCAACAAAGCTAGGAAAAAAATGCCAATTATAAAGTTGCAGGGCGGTTTGCAAAACGTCCGAGTATACAGTTTGTCCTTCTATCTATTAAATATTAGTGTTTTTCAGCTTACTGCGGATGACCGCGAAATAGAAAAAGAACGCCACGTGACATGCCTGTTTGCACGTCGTGATTGCGCTGCTACCAAGCGTTCCGCGCACAAAGGAACCTAGCATTTAGCCGGGTGTGCGTCATTTGGTCGCGTCGTCTTGGAATGCATCGGCATATCCACGACGACGCATTCCATCCATCCATCTATCCATCTCTCTCCCTCTCTCTGTCTATATAAATATGTATATATATATATATATATATATATATATATATATATATATATATATATATATATATATATATATATATATATATATATATATATATATATATTACGTGGCCATTTCACAGGAAACAGAGCGAACCAGCTAGCGAGATAAAGAATGAAGCGTTCCTCATTTAGGACCGCTTAAAGACGCCAGGCGAAAACAACGATCGGGAATATTAACCAATGATGTAAGCAGCGCAGAAGAAAGTGGAGCTGCGATCATATCACCTCCATTCGTGGTGGCGAACGGTACATAGCCACAGAAACCGCAGCCGTCGGCAAGAGCGTCATCTAGCGCTGAACAAAATGCAGTGGAGCGTTGGCTTTGGGGGGGGGGGGGGGGGGCACACTTTGTTTCGGTTGGTTTGCATAAACGTACGACTCATGAGAAGAGCAGCAATAATCGACGCATCGCGCTCCCGCCGCTGTTCCGTGAACCCGGAAATGATGGCTCAGCTCAATCTAGCCACCTTCCAGATCTCCCACCCTGTCGATACTGTGGTAAACACCCGAACACATCCCATATCCTCTGGTCCTGTGGACCACCCCCACCTCCCCTTCCTGCCCCCACAAATCTTTCCCCTAAACCCCATGCCGGGTGGCTGACAGAAGCAGCCAGCGCCGACGACCAACGGTACCTTGCGGCGTTTATCAGTGCTGCACTGAAGAATGCCGCAAGCGAGGCTCTGGACTGAGGGCCTTTCCACGTTACAACCGAACATGAAAATGAAGTTTTTTCTCTCTCTCTCTCTCTCCCTATATTCGCCCTAACATGTGGATGGATGTGAACATATATGTTAGACAGAAACAGCAAAGTGACAATTCCAAAGAACAGGTGTAACAACGTTGAACAATTACGATGTACAATCGCAAAGAGAACAAAGAACATCAGGTCAAACTACATTTCTAAACAATAATTGCGAAAGCAAATATTTAGAGTCCACAGTCCACAGTCCACCTGGTTCTTCAACCTCGACCGACGTTACTATTGGGTAGCGTGGCGATAACATCGTCGCCGCGCGCCGTATGTTGTATGTCCGAATGAAAGCGTGCGAAGGTCAGCTGACGATTGTGGCTCGATCTCGCGCGCGCCAGAGAGGAAAGCGGAAAGGTAGCACGCCATCTTCCGTCACGCTCAATGCGCCGGCGGATGGCGGAGGGTGCGTATGGCGCACCTGCGCGGGCCATATCACGCACGCGATCGTTGATCCAGACACAGTGTGCCGACCTGCTGATAGCTTAGTGTGCGTTAGGTTCTCGCCGCTTAGCTCACGTTGAAACGAGAGGCGACATGAGGGTCAGTTCGCTCTCTCCTTCGCCGCGCTTTCTCCCTCCAGCGTTTAGAGAACGAGCGTGTGCGGTCATCGAGTTGGAAGTGTTCACGTTTGCTTGTGCGCGCGTGACACCATGTTGGTAATTTATTCAATAAGCGAATGTTTAGAAGTTCATACTATCGATGAAACTATTATACTTACTTCTTATACCTGTTGTTGTGCCATTACCACAAGCCCGGATTCCGAATCTGCAAGATGCAGAATCTATCCTGCGAGCGCCATAATTCTCGCTTCACAAGTCAAGATGCTGCGCCTTCGTGCGGGAGAAGCCTCGGCGAGCAGCGTGTTTGGACGTGTCCGCGTGTGCCAGACAGCCCGGCGCCGCACCTCCCTTTGCCTGGAGGTCATCGCGCGCGCGAACTTTGAACCGGGTGGCCAGCGCGGTCGCTGGTTGGACCCCTCGGACGACCGTCGTGTGCTGACTTTGTATTGGGCCGTTTGAGTGACAATGGTCCTCGGGGATTATAAAAGCAGCGACAGGCCGCCTCGAAAACAGGATCCGCCAACCCACCGGGAGAGAGTGTCGCTCCCGACTGGGGTGAGATGTGTCACGCGTTTTCGCCGGACGTCGTCGTGCGAGAACAGTCGCGTTTGTTGTGAGCACTCGGCCCCAGTGCCGACCCGTTCAGGTCCTGTATGATAACCTGTATATAATGTATAAAGTCCCTTTTGTTATTCTCATCGACGCCAGGCTCGGAGTCTTCGCTACCAACGCTCTGTCACGAAACGGGTGACGAGCGCTACGGGACCACAAAGCCGTAATCGTGGTGCAGCGGTGCAAGTTCGTAACACTGGCGGCACCGGTTGGATGTCGTAACACTGGTGGCACCGGTTGGAAGTTCGTAACACTGGTGGCAGCGGTGGGATTGACCGGCATCAGCTACCTCGGCGCGGTGAGTGCCTGAAGTTTACCTCAAACACCAGACTTTCTCTGACACAGGTTATAGTAGCTCAGGGATTGACTTGGTGTTGCATTGTGTTTAACCTTGTGTGTTTCAAGCCTAGTAAGAGTGTTTTGAAAACCAGGGGATGCTGAGAGGGTAAACAGGGCAGTGTGTGAAATACTTGCATATGTCTTACTAGTAGTGTTATAGTAGCGTACGGCAGGTATATTCAAAAAGGGTAAACAGCAGGAGGACAGTGTGAACGATGGAGAAGTACAAGGTGAAGGAACTTCTCGAAATTTGTGAGGAGTTGGGCATTGAGTTGGGCTCAACCAAAAGAAAGAATGCGATCCTTGAGGTCATGAGGACTGGGGACGTAACGGCTGAGGAAGCCGCAGAGGCTTTGGCGGGTATCAATGAACGTCGGGAAAGGGAGGAGAAGGAACGTTGCGAGCAGGAAAGGAGAGAACAGCAACGTCGCGAGGAGGAAAAGGAGGAAAGGAGAGAACAGCAACGTCGCGAGGAGGAAAAGGAACTTCGCGAGGAGGAAAGGGAGGAAAGGAGAGAGAGGGAGCGACGTGAGCACGAGCTTAAAATGAAAGAGTTGGAGATCCGAAATAACTCGCCGGCGCCTAGTCTCACTTCTAATGTTCCAAGAATACGCGATCAACTTCCACCCTTTGTCGTCGGAGAGGATATGGCCAAATACCTCGTGAAATTTGAGCACGTGTGTGAACGGAATAGCATTGAGCGATCCCTTTGGGCACAGAATCTGTTAGCCTTGCTTCCTGGGGAGGCATCAGACGTAATAACTTGCTTATCGAAAGAGGCGTTTGAGAGCTACAGTGATGTGAAGGAAGCGCTACTGCGGAAGTACAAATTGTCGCCCGAAGCTTTCCGGCAGAGGTTCCGGTATGCAAAAAAGGGTAAGGAGTCGAATGTTGACTTCGCGTTTCGTCTAAAAGCCGACCTGGTGGAATGGCTGAAGGGCGAAGAGGTTTACGACGACCGCGACAAAATTGTCGAATGCATCGCGTTGGAGCAGTTCTACCGTTGCATTGATGAGGATGTCCGGCTCTGGCTGCAAGATAGGCTAAAGGAGGTTAAGCTAAACAAGGCAGCAGAGTTAGCGGAAGAGTATTACACCCGCCGCAGCTTGCACAGCAAGGCAGTGCGCGTAGAAAAAGCTGATAGGAGAGATTGGTTTTCCGGGAAGTCCGACGAACGGAAGCAAATCACGCGTCGCGAGTTTCGGGACGACGAATCCCTTACCAAAGAAACTGTAAGGGAAGGGCAGAATACATCTCAGAATGATGACGATGGTCCGAAACAGCGAAACGAAATGACGCGTTCTTTTGAAAAACGGAAACCGTTAACCTGCTACAATTGCAAAAAGCAAGGGCACATCGCTGCAAGCTGCCCAGAGAGAATTGCTTTTGCAACGATACAGGAAACTCACAAAAACATACGTCTATTGGAGCCCTATGTGCAGGAAATTAAGGTAAACGGCAAGAAGTGCCGAGCACTGCGGGACTCTGCAGCAACTATGGACGTTGTTCACCCGTCTTTCGTCTCCTCGAGTGATTTTACGGGAGAGTGCGTTAGGATACGGCAAGTGGCCGAGAAGGAGAGTGTCTGTTTACCGATCGCAACGGTTATCATTGAAGGAGAGTTTGGGAAACTTAACAGCGAAGCCGCTGTGTCAGCCGCCCTCCCGGAGCAATTTTCCTACCTCTTCTCAAATAGCTCGGAGCAGCTGCTGAGGGATCAGGGCAAATCATTCTTTGCCGACGTGGCGTACATGGCCCCCACGCGATCCAAAGCGCGCCCGCTGTCGAGGGAACTTGACTTAGCGTCGGTGAGCGAAAGGCGGTGCGGCACACGGACCGATCACGGTAACTTGAGTGGCGAGCAGTCACGGGAGAGGCAGAGCTCGGAGGCTGGCCTAGACGAGCGGGTCCTGGAGGTGAGTGGGAGTGACGCGTGCAGTGCTAGCCGCGATAGAGACGCGACGCCGCAATTAGGCGACGCGGGCTCCACACTCGCTCCGGTTTCCGCCAGCTGGCAGGAGCAGGCTGCAGTTGAAAGGGAAACTCGGATTCGCGAACAACAGGAAGATTGTTCACTAGCCGATCTGAGGAAGAGCGTCAAACGGGGAGTGAAAAAAAAGGAGGTTTCATTTGGCAAGGAATCTGGCTTATTGTACCGCCGCTACACGGATAAGCAGGGTCGCAAATATAAGCAGCTTCGGATTCCGCGAAAATATCGCCGGGAAAAATGAACGGCCTCATTTGCTTCCTCAGTAGTATGTTTTCGGTCCAAAGTGATTTCAAGGGGACCATTCTATTTGTAATTATTATTGCTGATTAATAATTGTTTCTATTTTGTTGTGTTGTTAATTTGAAAACTGATTGTTTGAGCCTTGTGTGCTAGATCGTACACCTGCCTCTTGTTGCAGCGGGAGCAAAAAGAGGGATAGCGATTTAGTTAGGTTGATTTGGATTATGGCCTTGTCTGGTGTTTGACGGGAGACAGAGGGCACTTGTTCGTGTTGGGTGTTGCCTTTTGCCGGTCGGTTTTGCAAGCTGCAGAACGACCAAGCGGGACCAGTGGCGAGAAGCAAGGTCTTAGGAACGACCCGAGCGGAGCTGGTCAAGGTGCCTTGGCGACGACGTGGTGAGCAGAGCTCCTGTCCTGGCGAGTCGGACCTGGGCACGTGAAGTTACCTGGCGTCCCGACACTGGACGTGAACTTGGACGAGCCTGACGAACGTGCGCGCCTGGCATCCGAGCCACGTGGAGGCAGCTCGTCTTCCCGGCGCTTTATCTGAGGGCGGGGATGCTGTTGTGCCATTACCACAAGCCCGGATTCCGAATCTGCAAGATGCAGAATCTATCCTGCGAGCGCCATAATTCTCGCTTCACAAGTCAAGATGCTGCGCCTTCGTGCGGGAGAAGCCTCGGCGAGCAGCGTGTTTGGACGTGTCCGCGTGTGCCAGACAGCCCGGCGCCGCACCTCCCTTTGCCTGGAGGTCATCGCGCGCGCGAACTTTGAACCGGGTGGCCAGCGCGGTCGCTGGTTGGACCCCTCGGACGACCGTCGTGTGCTGACTTTGTATTGGGCCGTTTGAGTGACAATGGTCCTCGGGGATTATAAAAGCAGCGACAGGCCGCCTCGAAAACAGGATCCGCCAACCCACCGGGAGAGAGTGTCGCTCCCGACTGGGGTGAGATGTGTCACGCGTTTTCGCCGGACGTCGTCGTGCGAGAACAGTCGCGTTTGTTGTGAGCACTCGGCCCCAGTGCCGACCCGTTCAGGTCCTGTATGATAACCTGTATATAATGTATAAAGTCCCTTTTGTTATTCTCATCGACGCCAGGCTCGGAGTCTTCGCTACCAACGCTCTGTCACGAAACGGGTGACGAGCGCTACGGGACCACAAAGCCGTAATCGTGGTGCAGCGGTGCAAGTTCGTAACACTGGCGGCACCGGTTGGATGTCGTAACACTGGTGGCACCAGTTGGAAGTTCGTAACACTGTCTACTAATTTGCTACCGCAATCGATGCTTCGCCTTTCGGGCTATACTGCGGCGTTTCTTGTTTGTCCAGAGCAAAAGATCTTAAGGATATGGGGAGGGGAGGGGTCAGAATATCCGGGCATCCCCCACTGGATGCGCGCATGGCTCCAACGCCAACACGCCATCCTTGTCATGCCGTCATTGTCACTGCGTGGTCATTTCATCGCCTTCATAACGCTGTCATCATTCCTTCGTTGTCATGCAATCATCATTCTTCCGCCGTCTTCTCGATGTCCTTGCTACTGCCTTGTCATGCCCTCACCATTACGCCGCCCTCTTTCGGCCGTGCTCATTGTACCGTCGTCACGGAGTTGCCGTCATTATTTTGTGGTTGCGCCATGCCCATCATTTTGTCGCAGTGATGCAATTGTCGTCAACCTTCGTCGTCGTCGTCGCACGCGCAGAATTGAGCACGACGATATCATGATGATCACGGTGAGACAGCGGTGAAAGTTGACGCCGTGGCGCTTCCAGGCAGCACGTCTGGGAGCTCCCTCTAAGAGTTGGCATTAAAACGTAATTAATAATTCTTATAAAATAACACTTACCTTGCGTATGTGCCTCACTATTATATACAATCACTTCTTCGCAAACGAAACAACTGAGAAGGGGCTGGAGCGATCCATGACATTAGGGCAGCCAGGAGGACGCAAGAGGAGATTCAGCGTCGTATGGATAGGTTAGCGTCGGAACGTCGCACAACGTTTTGCCAGACACTAGACCCCCGCAAGCCACTGTCTCACGTTTGGAAAACGGTGCAAGGTCTGCGTTGCCTTCCAGAACAGCGTCTTCCATTCAAGGCGCTCGCGCTTTTCCCAGGGCGGCAAGAC
The DNA here is from genome assembly GCF_038994185.2 of Dermacentor albipictus. Classification (NCBI taxonomy): domain Eukaryota; kingdom Metazoa; phylum Arthropoda; class Arachnida; order Ixodida; family Ixodidae; genus Dermacentor; species Dermacentor albipictus. The sequence goes on from NC_091822.1 coordinate 170,959,656, forward strand.
ATCCATGTCGCAGAAGACTTTTGTGCGCGGATCGCAGACCAAGCGACTCCTCCAGATCCTCCAGCCCGAGGCGATGTCCCCCGTTTCCGTGATTGCCGCATGGACCTTTCTTTTACAATGGAGTAGCTCGAGGTGGCACTACATCTCTGCAGGCTCTCTTCATCTCCGGTTCCAGATGGTATATCATACCGAGCCTTGTGCTACCTTGGAGAATCCGTCCGTATAGAATTGTTGAGTCTTTACAACTCCTCATGGCAGGAGAGAAATGTTCCTGACGAATGGAAAGTAAGCCGCCTGGTGCCACTGTTGAAGCAGGGCAAATCCCCGCTAGAGCTCGCCTCTTACCGCCCAATAGCGCTGGCCAGCTGTGTAGGAAAGATAATGGAACGGATGATCCTTGGCCGCCTGGAATGGTATCTTGAACACTACAAGATTTATCCGAATTCCATGGCTGGTTTCCGACGTGACCGCTCCTCCATCGACAATGTAGTTGATCTCGTTTCATATGTCCAGCGCGAAAAGTCCCGTGAGCGTTTATCTGCAGCTTTATTCTCAGATGTGAAAGGCGCATACGATAACGCATTACATGAGGCCATTCTCGACGATCTTGCGACGGTTGGCCCAGGTAGTCGAGTCTTTTTGTGGATTGCAAGTTACCTATCTGCAAGACAATTATATTAACTCACGATGACCCACCTACACGACGCTATACCAGCAGGGACATTCCTCAAGGCGCTGCTCTCAGCACGACGCTATTCAACCTCGCTCTTATTGGACTTGCTGAATACCTGCCAACTACCATCAAGATTTCAATATACGCAGACGACATATGTGTCTGGACTTCGGCAGTCGCACGTCCTCAGATACGTGCGCGGCTTCACAGAGCGGCAACTTTGACAGCGAGCTACTTCTGTAGACAAGGTATCAGCATATCACCAGAAATATGCGCACTAGTGGCATTTACTCGCAAACCAATGACCCCTTATGTCATCTCAATAAATGGGCTGACCATTCCCTATGTAAGGACCCACAGATTTCTTGGCGTAATTATTGACCGAGACCTCTGTTGGAGCACGCACGTGGCCTACATGAAACGGCGCCTGACAGAAACTTCCCAGTTGTTTAAATACTTGATAGGAAAGATGTGGGGAATGTCAGTAGACGCAATGCTGAAACTCTACAGGGCCCTCTTTCTCGATTTTTTAATATATAGTCTACCTGTACTGAACAACACCTGCAAGACAAATATTCGTGTTCTGTAGGCAGCACAAGCTCAAGCACTAAGAGTTTGCCTTGGTTTGTCCAGATGCATGTCAACAGAAGCAACTATTGCGATTACTCGGTACCATCCAATGCAGACTAACATTACGGTGGAAGCCCTGAGAACGCGCATCAGACATTCTGCGCGTGCCCCCTATCACCACCTTGCAACACGACCTTCAGACAGGCACCAAGCATCATTCTCTAAAAATATCGTCAAGTACAACGACAAACTTCCCTCGGGCTTCACCGCTGCATCTAAACCATCGATACCCCCCTGGTGTCTTATCAGCCTCACAGTACATCTCAGTGTACCAGGAATCGGGGAAACGTTTGAGCCGTCACCGCCTGCACTGAAACAACTGTCTCTGCTTCTTCTGCACGAGAGGTATGCGGACAGTGTACATATTTATACTGATGGTTCCACAAACATCCAGTGTTCGTCCGGTGCTGTGATTGTCCCAGCAAGAGCTATTACCATCATCGTTAGGACTGTCCACCCATCAACATTGACTTTTGCGAAACTAGCTGCTCTTCGTTCTGCACTCTGTTTCGTCAATCGGGAACCACCTCCACAATGGTCAATCTTCTGTGACTCAAAGGCAGTGCTACCATCTATGCTATCAGCTTTACGTCGCGGGCCATACGAACAGCTCGCATTCGATATTAAATGCCTACTTCATACATCACAGGAGAAAGGACACCACGTGACGTTTCAGTGGCTGCCAAGTCACTGCGGCGTCATAGGAAACGAAGACGCCGACAATGCCGCTCGGGCACCTCTTGAAGACACACAGGAAGAGGCCATACCACTTTCACGGTCGACGCAGCTAGCAGACTTCGAGTGCTTGCACAGGAGATCACGCTCTCTCTATGGTGCACACCAAACAGCCAGACCAACCGGAGCAATCGTCAATACCACCTGACCTAGCTCTTTGATGCATTTCTGTATGCCAACTGGACTCCGCCGAAGAGAGGCCACTCTGCTTAATTCTTTATGGCTAGGGGTGACATTCACGAAATCTTACTCATTTCGCATTGGAATGGCCGACAACGCTCTTTGCAATGCCTGTCTTTGCCAGGAGACGCTAGAACACATTCTGTGCGACTGTCCTGAATATAATGTTCAGCGACAGTTCCTGGCGTCTGTTCTAGCGCACCTTGGCAATAGACTATTCTCACTTGAAATGATTTTCACATGTCACCGACAGAAGATATCACAGCTGAAGGCGACGAAGGGACTACTTCGGTTTTTGAAAGAGACGGGATTGGACAAACGGTTGTGACAGTGATGTCACGTACCATGCAAAAGTGATGAACTCTAACTGACGATGTGTGTGCTGTGTTATGTGCTCTCTCTCGCTCTCTCTCCCTTCCCCATCTTTCAATCAATCTTCTGTCAAACTTCTTCAGTCAATCTTCTGTGACTCAAAAGCAGCGCTACAATTTATGCTATCAGCTCTGCGTCGCGGGCCATACGACCAGCTCGTATACGATATTAAATGCCTACTCCCATCCCCCTCCCATGTACAGGGTAGCAAACTGGTCGAGCTAAACTGCTAAACCTCCCTGCCTTTCCTTCTCTACATTTTTCTTGCTTCCTTCCTTACTTCTTCGCAAGTCTCTATTTCAGTCATCCATAATTGCTGCTTCTCCTGTGGCATTTTTACCGCCTCCACGTTGGAGGTCATCTAGGAGATTGTACGGCTGCGGCAGCGAAAACTGGTGGCGTTATTAAGGAACGCAGCCTGCGTGGGAGCCACGAAGTGACCGTATGACCAAGGAGACGGTGGTAACGCACAGGTGGTGTCGGGTGTTGAATGGTCGGCAGAACGACTAATAGATGCTTAGTACTTGTGAAGAGTGCGAAAAGTCGCCTATACAGCTTCGCTTTGGTGTATCAGTTATTCTCATTGACATTCACCTGCGAAAGATGTTTGTCTAATTATTTCTGCGTTCGGGGGCTCCGCACTATCCTGGTTCAGCAGCTACGGTAGCGCAAACACGGGTGAATGCGAGTACGTGCGTACCTCGTGCCTTTTAGCATATATACAAGCAGGTAACAAATTACATACCACACACGGGAAGGAATGCTTATTTCCAAACATTATGTATCCGCAGAATTCAATATTGTAGCTAAAACATTAACAGCATGGAGGTACAGTGTACTAGAATATAAAGGCAGTGTGCTGCTCACTGCGCACCAGCGGCAACGGGGAGAGGTGAAGCCGCAGATATCAACTTGAAAACGGGGCTGTACATTGAAATCCACGGTACGACGTCTGGTGTGCCAAAGGGAAAGCACATATTGCTACACATGCAAGCAATAGAAGCGGTGAACATTTACGGCGAGCACCGCGGTGTCCAAGGGCAAACGGAAAGGTCGCGAATGCGGTCGCTACATTGATCTCGACTCGAGATCACGACGCCGCTCTTCTATGCGTGTGTAGACACCAGGCGTCGCACCGTCGATTCCAACGTATAGTTCCGTTTCCAAGATGACATCGGCGGCTTCACGTGCACAGCGCCTGCCAAGCCCACTGCCCTTATCATGGAGGAAGGAAATAATAATAATAATAATAATAATAATAATAATAATAATAATAATAATAATAATAATAATAATAATAATAATAATAATAATAATAATAATAATAATAATAATAATATAATAATAATAATAATAATAATAATAATAATAATAATAATAAACGCGATTGACTCCGCTGTGGCTGCCCAACACGTGACAGAAACGTCAGAGCGCGTGGTGGGTTTTAGTACTCCCGGTTTTTTTTCTTTCTTTCTTTGAAACACATTTGAAACCATTCGAAACTCTTCAAATAAACAAAAACATGGCTACGTCCACGGTACTTTTGCTTTATGCCACGCTCAAGTTGTTGGATTGTGGCGTCGAATCGCAGTGTAGCGCTATGCGTGTCCGTTCGGAGAGCCGCATCAGAGAGAATGCTTCTCAAGCGTGTCGGAAGTTGAATAAAGCAAATGTAGGAGGTCTCTCCGAAATGTGCGCGGCGTCGCTACACTGCTGACTCTCGTTGCGGTAAGAGTTCGTTGCGGTTAGTGTTGCAGTACGCAGTGTTCGAAGCGGGGCCAGTGCTATTGGGAGCATAGCGGAGGCCGCATGACCCGGCCGTATATTGGTCTCAAACGCCAAAAGCTGGAACAAGCGCTGTTTGCAGTAGTTGCTGCTCTTCATGGGAGCAGATAAATTGACAACGCACCATGTTTCATGAGAGAACAGCATATAGCACGTACGTTGCAAATGCAACTCACCGTTTCTCGCGGTAGTCAGCGTCATCTGAGGCAATAAGCTTCACCGCGTTTGGCCTGCAAGGATGACTACGCCTCCGCACTGTGATCAAGCGCATGCATGCAAACCCTCACGCATAAGATGTAACTGATCCAGCGACAATGCAAATCAATAAAGCTAGCATAACAGGGCAAGGTATACACGCGGGCAAGGCCTCGGTCAAAAATGTTGCAAATACATATCGCTTATTACGGCTCACAACAGTCTGTTTACTTCGGCCGAAGTATATCGGTAGCCTAAATGCGCTGACGTTGGATTGTGAACCTCCCACAACTCGCCCAAAGTGCGGAACACATGCCTTGCAGGAAACGACCGAAGCGAAACAAGCATCCAGAGAAAAATGCGAAAGGAGATACATGCAGAGCAGCTCAGCAGCCCCGGAGGCCTCCACCAGAGCAGCTAGCTGCTGCCGTCCGAGCGCACACTGAATAAAAACTACCGATAACCAAACGTCTCGGCAAACCTCGAATTTCCTGCGTGATCTCGACGCGAGATGTGACGGGTTGGGCCGCCACTGTGGCTTCACAGAGCGCTCGTTGGCCAAGCCTGGCTGCGTAACGTAATGCTCCCTCTTATCCTTTTCCTCCTCCATAACCCTTATATGTAGTACCCGCGCTTAGAAGTTTATTGAAACAAGGGACGACACGAACAGTGGGTCCCGCTCAGTAGTCTGGGAAGATCATTCGCTATTGGAGCCGAATATAAATCGACTACTAACGTATGATATCGTGCAGAGCCCCCGGACTTGCTCTGGCTAGTCTGCAAATTTCATCTTCATATCTAATTAGCATATTAGACAAAAATATCGTACGAATTTATGTAACGTATTGTTTTAGGATTCCTTTATATCCTTTAAAATAACAACTCCACAGGCAAAGCAAGTATGCCAGAAACTATGTTTCGACGCAACCATCTGGCAGGGTGGTCAGCGTATAGGGGCCACTTGCTAAAACTTTATGTAACGAAAACGTAATACTTGTGGAGTCTTATAAATGCACGTCGTGGCTTCGTAGTAATATTACTGACGGCGATACGTTTTTACTTTTATTCGGTGACCGCGTTTAACCGGCTAACAAATGTTAATCTCTCAGCGCAAGACGCAACTTTCGGTACCGTAAGTTTCTGAAATGTTGTCGATGGTTCTTTATGTTGTCCACGTTGTCGTCGAGCCTCGTGTAATCAAGTTCTCTCACCGACGGGAATGTTGGTGCACATTTTGGAACGTACGCGAGTACCAACGATCACTCAGGAAGCTTCATTGAGCCATTGGTTAATAGCCGACGCATCCGACTCGCAGATAAGATTTCGACGTTGTCGAATGTGCTCGCCGTTGCTATCGTTGGGCTTCAAGTGTCACTTATTTTGTGGCAGACACGCCCAACAAAAAGTTACTTCTATTGCGACAGCAATTATATGGACACTCCAGGCGCATTTCTGCGGTCGCCGTTGGCGTCGCCACGGTATTCCGCATATAAAGTCCAAGGGTGATAATGTCGTTGCCGCGTGCAGTATGCTGCAGTAAGCATGCAAGGGTGAGCCGACGATGGCGGCTCAACCTTGTGCCCTCAAGGGAGGAAAGCGGGGAGGAAGCGCGCCGTTTCCCATCGCGCGCCAGCATCTGGAGAAACGATGTGTGTATATTGCTCTTGATTGCGCATAAGCGGTGCCTGCTCCTCGCCATATTCTTGCACCAACCCGCATGTCCACGCCTGCCCTTGAAGGAAGCCGTGAATGATCTGTGCATGGTTACTGAACGTGGAATTGAAATTGTGTTGCGAAATGCAACCTTATCGCTCCAAAGAAAGGAGATGACTGGCCGGTTCCGAAGAGCCGCGTGTTCCAGCGCTTCAGACGAGTTCTAGGACAATTTGGGAGGATGAAGGAGAGCGCGAAACGAACACAGCATTCCTCCTATAGACTCTTGGCGTCTCCCCTATTGCGGGCGAAGCATTCACCGCGATAGCAGGGTTTAACGTTGTGCTTCAACTGTACGTACTGTGTTCCAACATTACACAGGTGCGAAACGATAACTCAACGAAGCCCGTAAGGGCAGAATGAGCAGCCATATAGCAGGCGCATTGCAAGGCTGGTGTCACGGCCGCTCGACCAGAATGAACCTTGCGTTTTGATCGGGTGGCCGTGGCTCGTAAATCGCTGCCTTTGGCGTTGCAGGCATCACACGAGACGGTGCGAAAGATAAGGCGGAATAAAAATTAGGGTCCATGTACTGGCACTGGCAAAACCGTCGGCGTTCGTAGTTTGCTGTCGGACAGACACCCTCGCGAACGCGCAGCTGCTCAGCATTCCAGTCTACAGCCGCGTTTACATGAATGCGACAGAACGCAACAGCAGCGCGTCACGAGTAATGCGATGCGCCAGCGTTTACATGTAGCGTATCGTCCTCGGTGCGATGGTGGCGGCGCATGGTGTCGCACCCCGGAGACAAAGCAACGCTTCTGAGACGCGTCCGGCGCCATACCACAGCTCGGCGTGCGCAGCAGATCCGCAGGAAATTCCATTTCCCAGCATTCCTGATGCGATGCGATCTTGTTTACATGGACTGCAAAAGTCTACTTATATGCTCGTCTCGATCCATTAAGGCACATTAATGTGGCGCGCTTTCATAGTGAATTAGCCCCGTTTACATGGGTGCGATGCGCTAGAAAGTTGATATGATGCGAAACCATATGCCAGTTGTCGCATTCATGTAACGCGGCTTCTGTCGGCATAGGCACAGGCTCCACTCACAAAACGCAGTGCACTTGCCCTTGACCTCTGAAAAAAAAGCGGAGCTGGAATTCGCTCACAGATTAATGGAGTTGTATTGATATTATATGTGCTAGAATAATTAAGGAACAAAAGCTAGCTGTTTCGAGCTAAATTATTACGTTAAACTGAACACTAAACCAAGAATACATAACATTTGCCAAGATATTCAGTTTCTTTTCATTCTAAAACCAGTAACACGTTCTGTACAGAGGAAATAAAGTAGTTTACACCCTTGCATGCTCCAAGCTGTACCAATTCTGATAAATCAACATATAGAGTTTCTCGTAACTGGCTCCTCGACGTAGCGCCTGTTATCACACCCTCTATTGGTTGAATAAACTTCCCATTTCTGCAATGCGCACATACAAATAAATCTCCGATGTGAGAAAAAAAAATATTTGTAAAGAGTTAATGAATTGTTTCTAAATTTCTTGCGCAGGACAATTACGCATAAGCGCAACACAGCGTGCATGACCACTACATGTATACCCGCTAACGTTACCTGAGGCTGGGAAATATGGACAGTTTATTTAAAAATTATATTTCTGTCTTGATAGCAAGAGCTTACTCGTCTACACTCCGCACGTGCTGCAGCTGGCCCGAAATTCTTTTATTAACAACTATTACAGCGAAGATTAGCTAGCAGTGCCCTCTTTCCATTCGCGCGCATCATCAAGTGACGCTAGGTGTGTGAATTCTCAGTTGCCGACGGGGAGAAATATAATCAACTGTTGCTCCTGAGAAACACGGCATCAGAGAGTTAAGCACGAAAAACCACTTGACGTGATGATCATTTGGCTGGTGCATCCATGTAAATTGTGTTTGAGTTGCACAGCATACGCACCCTTCATTGTTGCCTTATAATCAATCATAGTGCGCGTTTAGTGTATGTGCACACAATGTCCAAGCCAGCAAGGGAAGGCAGAACGCTGACTTGGCTCCACCAGCCAGGTCATTGAGTGAAGCGCTGCGGTGCGTCTATTTCTCTCCTTTGTTTGCACAGTCAAACGCAACTTCCATTCCCTGTTTACAAACATAGGTCCTGGATGGCTTCCGGTTTTACCCGCTGACGCATAGACCACGAAATGTCGTGACCAAGAAAGGCATTGGCGGCGATATCGAGTAGCAGAAGCGCGTTAAAATCTAAGCCCGCAGATTTTCAACCCATTTCCTCTGTACATAACAATTTTACCCAGCTAGAAGAAGAAAACCGGCTGAAGGCGGCCCAACAGGCAGCGAAAGACGCCAGGGAGACCGAGTGTACTGACCAGCTTGAAGAAGAGCGCCTGAAGGAGACGCGACCAAACCTCTCAGCAAATCTCGATTCTTGCATCGTGATCTCGACGAAAGAGGTCATGAGTTCTGCCACCACTGAACAAAGGGCCGGCTTCACGGAGGTTCGCTTGACAAGGCTGGCTGCGTGACCCAATGCTCTTTCCTAACCTTTTTCCTTGCTCCATGAAGGCAAAGGAGCGCATCACACGCTCCCAGCGCCACGCCACGCCGCAGTCCTCGCAGTACGGCGAGCGTCGCACATCGAAGGTACAGTGTGCTATAAGAGAGAGAGAGAGATGCAAATGAGAGAAAGGCAGGGAGGTTACCCAGACTTAAAACGTCCGGCTTGCTACCCTGTACTAAAGGAAGGGAAAGGGGAAGTAAAGACGGAAAGAAGAGCGTGACAAAAATAGAAGAGTGAGAAAAAAATTTTGAAAAGGGACGAAAAGGGGTCATTATAGTCTTTCTAATAGGCCACTGTCACGTAGAAAAGTCAACAAAGCCTTGACAGACTTTTGCTACGACGACAGTTCACGTCGGCATTCCAAAACTGACTGTTCTGAAAGTGGCCTGTCGTCAAGGCGTGCCAACGCGGTCGCTAGTGACAGCCGATGCGCGCTGTATTGAGGACAGTGGCAAAGCACGTGTTCGATATTCTCCTCGCCGCCGCAGTGTCTTCAAGTCGCGCTGTCGTCCATACCGACTCGGAAGGTGAAGGATCTTGTGTAGGCAACACCAAGCCACAGTCGACAAAGTACTGCTGTTTCGAGTCGAGAGAGTCCAGATGGGGGTCGAAGTCGAAGGGATGAGTCCAGTCGGTGTAGACGTGTATGCTTTAAGCTTGGTGTGTTCCATAACGTTTTGATGGCTTAATTTACAAGCACACGAATTTTCGTTGCGGCGTCTGTTCTTGAGAATGGAATGGAGTCTTGCAAGCCCTCCTCATGTGAAGATCGTGCTGCTGCGTCGGCATATTCATTGCCCACTATGCCACAGTGGCTTGGAATCCACTGCAACGTGATGTCGTGTCCTTGCTCGACGAGGTGGTGAAGCAGCAGTCTGATTTCTAGAACTAGTTGTTCGTGGGGTCCTCGGCGTAAGGCAGAAACCAAACAATGAAGAGCAGCCTTGGAGTCAGTGAACACGCTCCATTTCTTGGGTAGTTCTTCAGACATTACGCGAAGTGCACAACGAATAGCAGCAAGCTCCGCGGCAGTCGATGTAGTCTGGTGAGATAGACGAATCTTTATGGTGGAAGGTTTTGCCGGAAAGATCACCGATCCTGCAGAAGTGTGCTATGAGATTTGTAGTGGACTCAGAGGAGGGCGTGGCCAGATGTGTTGCAAGTTGCCGCCGAGAGGTGGCGCGGCAAGAGGTTCCCCCTGAAGCTTCGCTCCGTTAGCTCCGGGACACGACGGCTGCCTGGCAGTCGGCGGTACTTTTGCCATTCCCCTTCGACGTAGACCGCCGGTTTCTGCGCTACCGACCGCACAATTATTTGTAGGGTACCTCGACACTTCGGCAGGAATAAAAAAGGGCGATTCTCCGGACCACTGCAGATGGCTCGGGGAAGATTTCCCGTCATTCCCGCGATGATATCCATAATCACTCAGCAAATTGGCCTCCGAGCCTATGCGAGTGCATGGCAAGTTTACTTTCCGACAGCCGCGTAATGTATCACGGCAGCTTAACAATCAAACTCGATGCGGTTAAATCAAACGGCATGACGAAGGTGACCGGTCAGCCCTTCGCGTATGATTTGGCTGTGGCATTAACAAAGGCAAATTAATCTTCCCGCGGAAGCGTGATGATTGCTAGGAGCTTTGCGCAAGAACGTCGTATACCGTGATTTCCACAGCCTCTGAGCACATGACGTGGCATAGATGAACGCATTTAAAGGGGCATCCGGCATTCCTTCCCATTCGCTAAGTAGTCTTGCAGCTTTCACAGTGCTGCAAACTACTTGTGACATAAAGTATAGTTAAACTTCTTACCGCCAAACATGAATGCATTAATTCAGATACCGCATTCAGAAAGTGTCACCGACTGAAATTGGGAATTTTAAAGAACTTTCACTGAACCTTCAGTGGCTGGAATGCGAAAAAATAATGTGCTATCCGTGGCATCATCCTGACGTAGCGGCCGTTCAGCGCCAAATTCAAAAATGGAATTTCGACCGTCGTTGTTTTTTCTAACATTCAACATATTACCAAACAAGCAAGGAAATAAAGTTATTGAAGAATACTTTATCAATCTAGACTAATTAGTTGTTGCTCTCTAGTGTCCTCCTAACTATTCTCTCTCTTTTTGTCCGTGCACTCTTAATTCCGACCGCGGGCTGGATAACGCAAATTGTAGCTTTGCCAACGCTGCACCGTTTTATTGAGACGTTGTCTAGCTGCGGTTGCTTCGTCGACACTCTGAATAAATAACATCGAAGTAATCACGATTGTGTCTTTTTCTTACCAATAAATGCTTTCCATGTTTATGTTTTCGCTGCCCGCCATCACCAATATGCATCGGCTTTATGACAAGCTGCTAAAAGGGACTGCAAGCTCGCGCGCTTTTTCTGCCGTGCCCGAAGCAAAGCAGCTTACGGTATTAGCTGACACCGCATTTAGCTCCTAACGATCTTTGTCATTATCCTCGTTCCCTTGTCAGTGGCAGCCATAAACCCTGTATTAGTTCTGACACACACTGTCGCGAGATGCGGCGCTCTGTAAGCCTAATTGGTCCAGTGTTTAAACATCCATGTCGGGCGCTAGCTCTTCTTCAAATGTCTACGTGACGTAGCGCAGAAAACAAACAAAACAAAAAGAAAGATTGTGATGAAAAATTTTCGTCTGCGGAATTCCCACTCTGTAAACTTCAAGCAAGAATACCGCTTGGGCTGTCAAAGCTTGGCATTGCAGCTAGCCGCTACCCCAAAATAAAGTGAATTGCTCAGCGAAACTTGCTGATGGAATACTATGGATTCTTACGGAACACGGTGACTTTTGTGTCACTACAAGATCGAAACACAGATGAGTCTGTTCTTCACTCTAACCTGGAGTGTTTTAAGCGGAAGAGTTACCTCAGTTGTTTCTGTTAAAACATACATGAAGCGTGAAATGTTCGCATTATGGCAATCGTTGAGACAGGTTGTCGTGCGGCCGCGGATGGCCCGTTCTCGGGCCGCACTGTGAGCGGCGTCGCTTACCAGAAGACCGGGGTGTGCCGGTGCCCAAACGAGTTGCGTCCATCGGCGCCGGGTTTCGGGTGCCCTGGGCAGAATCTTGAGGGCTTCGGGCAAAATTCGCCCTTTCGCGAAATTTTCTATGGCTGTCTTTGAATCGCTGACTATGAATTTGGCTGCGGAGGAGGTGTACGCCAAGGCGATTGAGATTTCCTTCCTGTCCTCCGGCGGGGTTGGAATAACTGAACTTGCAGGAATGGTTTGAATTAGTTGATCTACACTCTTAAAAAGGTTGTACCCTTTGGGGTGTATATTTGTCCCACAACAATAATCGTCATCTCCCTTGCTTGCGTTTCCTTTCCTGAAAACTCGGCGCTCGCTACTTTCCTGTCGAGAACGCTGCGTCACACTGATAAGGCGCATGCCGCTCGTGACTGGAAAGTACCGGGATCGCAGCGTTAAACAAAGGAAACGCGGGCAGCACGGATGACGATTATTGTTGTGGGAAAAGACACGCCCCAAAGGGTGTAAATTTTTCTAAGAGTGTAGTACAGCCGCTGTCATAGCGTCTCGATCACGATACTCGGCCGCGTCTACACAGGCCACGTCCTTAGAGTTTGCAAAACGTGTTTGTAAGGATTTGGCTCTTTCTTGCCTGCGCTCTTGGTTGTGCAGGGGGTGGGTGTTCTTACTTTCTAGCGGGACTTGTGTGGGTTTTCTTAACTCTGTGGGAATGTGCCGCTTTGGTCCGAATTATGTATTGTATGCAATCCAGAATAATTGGTGAATGTGTTCTTGAATGGGATCATGAAATTCTTGCTTTTCGCTGAAGAGATATTTATCAGATATCCAATATATTCCCGCCCACTTTCTTAAAATGCATAGGCTATACAGTACTGCTTCTTCTGCTGGCATAATTCACAAAGCTTTTCATACATGACTGCTCACTGCGTTTATTCTTACGTCCTCGATAATGTGTCCAGATTCAGGGATGGCTGGCGGTGCTTTTACGATAAGATTTTTCTACATTGTGTTTTTTAAACCATGGGGTGGTTCCTGTCGTTGTTGTTGCTGTTTTGGGATTGTTGTATTGGAGGCGCACGTGGTATTTCTTCCGTGAGGTCCTAACCCTGAATTTCCATATTTACTTGTCATGCATGCGCATATCGTTTGAGAAAACGCGCTCGGCACACCCTTCTCGTTTCTGAAGCAGGATTGCCACCTACGTTCCCGCACAAACCGGAACCGCCGGAACGCCCGAAATTTGGAAAGACTAAGGTAATGCGTCCACTGCGCACTGTTCAATATATATCTCCTACAGGACAGTTATATGTGCGCCGCATATATAAAACAAGATCAGCTGGCGCGTTCAGCTGGACTATTTCGCAAAGCAGGCCATTTTCTTTGTTTCCTACACGAGCTCAGCGGTTCTGAACGCAGCTGCACCTGACCATGCAATGTGCGGCTTTCTGTGCGAAGAAGACGAATTTCTTTTCATGAGCTTGAGAACTTGATGGAACAGACACAGAGCAAAGGAAACAACTATACTAGTCTCTTAAAGCAAGTATGATAAAAACAACTAAATGGTGGGGTTTTACTTGCCAAAACCACGATCTGATTATGAGGCCCTCTATAGTTTGGCGTTCGGAAGTGATTTGGACCACCTGGGGTTCTCTAACGTTCGCCTAAATCGAAGTACACGGGCCTTTTCGCATTTCACCCTCATCAAAATATAGCTGCCGTAGCAGGGATTCAATCCCGCGACCTCGCGCTTAGCAGGCGAACACGGGTATGATAAGTGCTATACATTGTGAATGAGAACTGAGGCAGTATTCTTTATAGATTCCTTTCAGTTTTCTTTTGCTTGCCTTCGTCATTGGCTCGCATCAAACGTGGCCCCAATTATAGCTGGGAAAGACCATTCGGCGAAATGCGTGATTACAAATGAATTGTATCTGACGCGAAGATTTCTTGCGGAATGCTGCCCAAAATGCGCACGAGTTGAAGACTCCGTAAGGCTACTTTTGTGCTCCATGCCGTGTTTTCTAGTGGTTTGCTGCCCGCATTCAGCTCCCGTTTTCATTTCCACTAAAACAACACTGAAAACAGAAGCCGCGCGTTGGATTAGCACATTAGCCACTGCCTTCTGCTTGGTTAGAAATGCAAAAGCTTTGGTGCACTTGGACGCTCCTTAACGGGCCTCAGGGATCCCACATCGACCGGGCGCCCTGCATCACAGAGTCATTCATAAGCAAGACATTGCTCTGGAACTTTCATTCATTCATTCATTCATTCATTCATTCATTCATTCATTCATTCATTCATTCATTCATTCATTCATTCATTCATTCATTTACTTGGCTGGTCGATCGGTCGGTTAACAAAAGCCACCTACTTCTGTACGATCGCATATGAGTACGCTGGTGCCCTGGCCAGTTCCAGGATATATATAGGTATAAATAGATGCGTAAAATACAATTTGTCACTGGCTGGTCGCTTTAGCCAACGTTGCGGTTGCTACTACAGCTGAGTAATGATTCATCTTGCGAATGAATCTATTCTTACTTTATTTTTTTGCGAATAAGGGGCGTAACTCTCAAAGCCTGGTTAGCGAGGCAGGAACTCTTGCTGAAAGAGGCGTCCTTTCTTTCTAATACTGGCTGGGTTTGCTTGGCTGCGAACCTAGAATGCTGCTCTAGATCTTATCTGGAGCGCGATTCCTTACGGTAAAGGCGCTGAAGAACAGGGCCCAGAATTAAAGAAAAACGGTAAAAAGCTCTTACCCTGGAATAGTCGGTAAGAGAAAATTTCAGCCAATCCTGATATTGGACATACTATTAGTGGAGACGCCTGGTACAGCTTTCGGCAAATTTTGGTCTAGGGTACCCCCTAAAGCAAAGCTTTGTTAATGCAGCTCCCGAAATTCTGACATTAGTCCGGAGTGCCGGGACGTAAGTTCCTAGGACCGCGTCTGGTTCACCCTCTTCAATGCCTTCACATAACAGCACGGAAGCGAGGTCTAGAAAAAAAATAAAAAAGTCAACTTTTGCTCTCGCGTACGCTGCACACCTGCGTTTTTCGTTTCCAAGCAGCATTCAATGTTTCGCTGAAAACATGACCTTCGCATTGCCCTTGCCGGAGCGATGTGCGCTTTCATCCATCACTGGAAGTGCAGTACCCTGCTATAGGGCGCGATTGCAGACAGTGCCAAATTTGGACACATCGATTCTTGCCACATTTTCTCTTTCCGTCCGATCAGCGATCACGCAAGATGATAGCCCATCTTGACAAATCACTGCAATCAACAAGACGAGCGCGACGGCAGCAATATTTCGAGAGCAGGGCCAGCACAGACTAGGACACGCGGATAGGGCAAATCAATAAGAGTAAGCCACATCAACGATTCCCCTATGGATCTCGCTCAGACGTCAGACTGTGAACGGCGGTCGAGCGTTTGAACAGAGTCACGTAGACAACAGCGAACGGACAAGACATGGCACGCACTGGTTCGCTGGCCATCAATCATTGTCCCGATGAGGGCGGAAGCAGCGACGATACCGCACATGTGGCTGATCGATAACCCAGCGTTGGCGACACTAGTAAAAAGACACTAGTAAGATTCAGGGGTGCGTTGGGGCCGCCATGCATGCGACACGTAGCACAAGAGCGTGAGAATTTCACGAGTAAGCTTTTTCATGTACTGCATTTCTGGAACCATGAGGCTTTATTTGCTTTCCTTTTTCTCTCAGCCACCCTTGCAAAGTATCTTACCTTATATTTAGGCTATTTCGCAAAGCCAGTTGCTCTACCTCATTGCCCCATTAAAATGAAAAACAAGAAAATATTTAGGTAAATTTATTTACTTACTTACTTATTTATTTTTGATACTTTTACCGTATGATGGTGATGGGTTGCATTTCGTGCCTAATAATAGCCGGCATTATTACGTGACCAAACATACGTTCGCGTCACAGTTGTGTTTTGGTTGGTCGGCGCTTCGTTGTGTCACTTGCTCACCCTCTGCGGCCCATCTTCGTGCTGTTTTCTTTTTGTTTTTCGATTAAGCCAGATGCCTAAACGGGCGACAATCCTGCTCTTGCTGAGTTGGCTCAGTCATTAGGAAGAACGTTGATTCAAAAACCATGCCACGGTACAATGTGGGGGGAGGGGAAGGAAAGAGAAAAGCAGAAGCCAGGGAGATTAACCAGAAGAACGTACGGTTGGCTACCCTACAACGGGGAATGGGAAAGGCGAAAACAAAGATGACAGGGAGAGAGAGGAGGGAAGGAAACGAGGAAATTAGAAGTTAGTTTGCTGACGCATGTGGTCTAATACAAATTGCATTAATGGTCGCAGACGTTCACACAAGCCCGTCGTCCTCAAGAAGCACAAAAGCGCCTTCACTGCTTTATGGGCCGACGGGCGATGGGGGTGGTGTTCCAGCAGCACCTGCACAGAAAGCACCCGATTGTCCAGTTTTTGGAGAGTGTTAGCTAGTTCTTGCCTTTCTGGGGCATATCGTGAACAGCAGGTGGTCGATATTTTCTTGGGTGCCGCAGACCTCGCATGCTGCACTGGCGGTCACTCCAATTAATTTAGAGCCTGCCTTTGTCCAGGCAACTCCACAATGTGCATTTCTCGCATACCTCCGTTCATGAAATCGGCAAGCCATTGACCGCGTCAAACTCCACGAGCGCGCAGAACGACTAGTCAGGTGGCCCTGACTACCAGAGCGTTCTCCCAGGTCACGTGTAAGCTAGTGGAACAGCATGCAGCTTCCATACTCCGATTTGATCAAAGACGCTTTCACCAAGTTTCTGGCTAACACGAGATGCGTGTTTGACCCTGTGTACAGTGGGCCCCTTCTGACCGGAAAACCCAACACTGCTTTCTCTATGTGCACAAGTGTCGCACATGCGCGTACACCAATTACAATTAAAGGACCAGCTGTTTGAGAATGGACTGCTCGCTCGTACACTCAGTGCGTAGGCGAGTTAATGAGTTACCGCGCTCCGCTTCCGTTAAGCAGCTCAAAACTGTCACTGACTATTTTTCGCGACGCTTAATTCCGACCGTAACGATATCTGCACCTTCCGGCCAACGATTTTAATCACGCGATTTGAATTACAGCCGATATACATGCCGCTGCCACCACGAAGAATCCCGTATGTGTAATATATTTTTGTTGCTGTTCGGCGCCCTTTTTCACGAGAAAGTTCTAGACCATAGCTCTTCGTAAGAGCAGGTGCGAGCAGCTTGTTACGCTGGACATATTAGTAAAGCGAAGGTGGCCGACCAAACGGTAGGAAAGCCGTTACGAACGAGAAGCGTTTTCGACCCGCCGTGGTTGCTCAGTGGCTATGGTGTTGGGCTGCTGAGCACGAGGTCGCGGGATCGAATCCCGGCCACGGCGGCCGCATTTCGATGGGGGCGAAATGCGAAAACACCCGTGTGCTTAGATTTAGGTGCACGTTAAAGAACCCCAGGTGGTCGAAATTTCCGGAGTCCTCCACTACGGCGTGCCTCATAAGCAGAAAGTGGTTTTGGCACGTAAAACCCCAAATATTATTATTATTATGAGAAGCGTTGAGAATTGCGCCCCGATGCGTCCATTCGTGGCAGTGGAAACGGCAGAACGGGCGTTTCTCGAGCCGGGTATACTGTCACGATTTCTCTCGCTTCGTACGTGGAGTCCAAATCCACGCCCCGGCGACGGGGCTTCTCTGGGTCACAAAAACAAATCTCTAAAGCAATGCACTCCCTGACTGCGCGCGTCGGAAGCATTTTCAGAGTGGAAAAAAAAAATTTCCTTGACTGCGTGTTTTATGTCTGATTTATTCTATTGCCTCTTTATCGTCCACCGCCCGCGACTTACCGATCCTTGTGATCACGTGGACGGACCGCAGACAGGACCCCTTACGCCGCGGTATCGGCCCTGTGTAACGAATTGGGTTTTAATCGGGGTTACTTTCTTGCTGCTTTTTTCTTTCTATTTGCATGTACGGATAGCACTATTCTTTGGCGTGATAGCTCTGCGAAAACACGCAACGTGAAGAGAAGTAATTAATAAAGGAAAAATTAGACATCCACCCAATTTTTTGGCAATTGCTATAAAGGAAACCCATACGGGTTTCTCGAAAGAACAGCCTCGCAGGTGAAGAAAAATTAGTCCTGGTCCAGGACTCAAATTCGGGGCAACCGGCCTTCCCGGTGTAGACGCTCTATACTATCTGGGCTAACCAGGCGGCTAGCATATGACAGGGCGAAGTCGAATTCATCAACAACTCGAAGCACAGGCTTTGTAGCAACTGCTACGATTGGGTAGGGGTCTCATTTTCCCTTTATTAATCAATATTTTTTATGCTGTGTGGGGAGTTGTGAAAAAGAAAAGAAAAAGGGCGCTACGAGAGCACGAAGCAGGAAGTGCACGACCCAGACAGCATCAGCGGCGATACAGCGTCATCGCATATGCAAGTCACGTTCGAGAGGGCGTCAAGGTATGGGAGTCACAAAATCTGGTCCCTGTGTAATTATAGGAGCACTGTGTTTTATAGGAGTGACGAACGCACGCCTACACCGCAGAGACACACATTCTCAACCGTACTCACACGCACGCACGTGAACAAACGAACGCAAGTGCACGACTAACACGTACGCTAACCTGAACACAAGCTTTGCGCAAACCAGGCCGAAGCTTTCGCAATACTGATCACGAAACTAGAGAAACAGTGTAGTGTGTTAAAGGCGCGTTGGGGTGCACTCGTCTTACGAGATTTCATTAGGCTGGCCCCGCTCACCCCGGGGTTTCTTCTTAATTGCCACAGCTGGTTCGCGCTTGATTTTCTATTCTGTCGACCTGGTCTCGGCTTCTTTGAACTAGGTTTCTCCTAATGAAAGGAATCGAGCCGAGCATGGGGGACTAAGGATACGAACAGCACGAGTTAACGTAAGAGAAAACAGAAATAAAACAGTAAGCGAGCGCCCGAGGGATGACTGCTGTCATTCGAGAGCAAATACCGCGTGGATGGGCTATCGTTACAAAGACAGATGGCCGTTTTCTTTGCGTATCTTTCACTCTTTTCTCCTTTGAGTCTTGCTTTATCACATTTTCTTTTATTTCTCTCCATCTCTCTTTGCCAAGGTCAGGCTGCAATGCGTTATTCCTTAGTTAGTTGGTTAGTTGCTTGGTCAGTTAGTTAGTCAGTCAGTCAGTCAGTCAGTCAGTCAGTCAGTCAGTCAGTCAGTCAGTCAGTCAGTCAGTCAGTCAGTCAGTCAGTTAGTCAGTCAGTCAGTCAGTCAGTCAGTCAGTTAGTTAGTTAGTTAGTTAGTTAGTTAGTTAGTTAGTTAGTTAGTTAGTTAGTTAGTTAGTTAGTTAGTTAGTTAGTTAGTTAGTTAGTTAGTTAGTTAGTTAGTTAGTTAGTTACCCAACCCTTCATTTAGTCACTCAATCTCTATAGCACTATAGCACTGCGTTATCTATTTGCAAGTGGCGCGGTGTCTGTGAGAAATACTCTACTGACAATTCTTCATTTGTATTTGCTCCTTGTTTCATGTTTCTAAGATCGTGTCTCCTTCGCGATAACCCATTGCATTCACCATGACTTAGCGCCTGCCTGTAGAAAGGTGCGGAATTCTTCTATGGTTGTATCCGCCGTCTGCTTCCTGACATAAGCGTGTGACGTTACTGATGTCAACAACAGGAAACGCTTGAATCTTCGCGCTCTCTTCAGCTCGGCGCCCGCGACTTCCCTCGAAGTGGCTTGCAAATGAGATCCAGACGTGCAGTCTGCCACTTCCCGCGTACACCTCCATTGATTCTAGAGTCACATAATCGTACGAATATTTTTATGGAGTTGTAGATTGGATTTTCTGGCAGCGGACGATCGTATTACGACGAAAATAGAAGACGAAAATGCTCGCGTGTGTCATGCCTTGATTGCGCGGTAAATATCCATTTGGTTGAAAAATTAATCGTGCGCCTTCCACTTCGTCATCTTCTATCGCCCCTGCGTCGCTTCAGAACACTAAACCACAGATCTCATCAATCAATTGTTGGCGTCTTCGCACTGCAAGCTCAGATTTGCACTCTTGATTTGCCCTCTGCATGGTAATGTCGTTGTAAACATGAGTTGTATAGATTGTTATAAGCGTTTTACAAACTGTCTTTATTTAAATGGGTCGCCGAAGTGTCGCGTGCCGTTTTCGTTTTACCCAGTTCACTTTCTGCACACGCTACGCGTGTAAAATTTGTAAATGTACATTAGAGTAATATTTGTATGAAATGCGTCCTGAGATGAGGAGTCCTGAAATATCTTAAAATACCTTGATGAAAGCCAAAGACATGCATGAATAACGTGTGCGACTGTAAAAGGTTTATAAGGGGCTGCTCAATCAAAACAAAAATTGACTTGCGGTGGCATCCGAGACACGCTGACATAGCAGGCAATGAATGAGCGGACTCGCTCACAAAATCGTCCCATTCAGATGCGGAATTTCACCTGATTCCTTAATCATCGATTGAGATGCGATGCCCATTAAAGGTACAAAAAAAAACGAATTGTGTATATCCTCCTGCTTTGCAGGTAATACCAAGGAATCAATTTTTTAGAACTCCAGCCCTGATCGAAAATACCAATTGGATCAGTTGCATGTACACTTTCCAAGAAGTACCAAGGCACTAATTCTTCGACCTTGCCTTGGAAGAAAATGAACAAACTATTTCCTATAACACATAAAGGAGACGACGAATGCCGATTGCTTTTATGGCAAGGACGATGAGGAAATTTGCCATCTGCTCGTAGATTGCCCAAAAGACGCTACGCACATAGAAGTCAACAAGAAAAAGAACTATACCCAACTGGCCCCCACATACCCTTCACGACAAGTAAAATTGCTCGATCGGCCATCGAAAACTGAATGCAATTATATCCCATTAAACAAACAGGAATATCAAACATGTATTAGGTGCCGCCTGGATTAAAGTTATGTGAAAGCAACCCACTTGCGTGATTTTAATATAAGTATACTTGCGGTCTGTTATACATATAATGCTCATGTCAGTGCGCGTTTTTTGATAAAGCGTGTCTTTAACTGCCATGTATCTGTACGTATTATATTTTGTCACCTGTGTGTATTTTCTAAATGTGTACGGATGCTCACATTGAACCGCGTCGCAGTCATTATTCGGGCGTGTGCAGAGACTCCGTCGAGAGTGGAACAAGCTGTTATCACTCTGACTTTTCTGTACCTTTGATGATACTTCTTACTTTACTATATCTTCTTCTGATTATTATTATTATTATTATTATTGTTATTATTATTATTATTATTATTATTATTATTATTATTATTATTAGTAGTAGTAGTAGTAGTACATCAAAAGGGGAGCAGCCGTCGCCATTATAGAAGACTAAATCATTGCTTTGATTTTGATTTCTGTAAACAGAGAAAAAGAAATAAAGGAGTAGCTAGAACAGCATGAGCATCTTCTTTATTTCGCGTTACCGAAAAAAAATGTATTCATGTAATCAGCATATTCATGAAGCGAATTCAGCGATCAAGAATTACGAACAAAGGGGAAAAAGTGGGGGGGGAGGAGGTTGGATGGACTTCCCTTGTGTACACCCGTCGCGTTTAAACCGACCGACCCGCTGTTCACCGCAAACGCGATGAACGCTATGCGTACCTCCGGAAGCATCCCTATTGTGCGCGGATAATGAAAGCGTCACATGCGTCGGAGCCGAACTCCAGGCCCATCCTGCTGTGCACACGAAATGACCACAACAAATAAAAAAATTGCGGAATGTAGTTCGAAGAGATTGTCCGAGGCTGCCACGTGGCACCTGACACAGGAAGTTGCAATGGTCGGTGCCCATTGTTCGACGCTGAAGACAGAAACGCCGCCTACGGCAATATAGAGCCCCACTATAACTCCCTGTGGTTGGGAAAGTTAAACTCGGCGAACTCAGCGAACTATAAACTAAATAACTTAAACTCAGCGAACTATATGGCTAAATAATTCTTCAACTAGACCAAGGCAGAAACACAGTTAATGACGTATAGTAGAGAGGCTATGCACCCCAGACAGCGAGATCTACTAAACATGCGCGTGTGAGCGACTCCTTACGAGGAAAGCCGATGCAGTTGTAC
The DNA here is from genome assembly GCF_038994185.2 of Dermacentor albipictus. Classification (NCBI taxonomy): domain Eukaryota; kingdom Metazoa; phylum Arthropoda; class Arachnida; order Ixodida; family Ixodidae; genus Dermacentor; species Dermacentor albipictus. Next base: position 170,981,612 of record NC_091822.1, read on the forward strand.
GTAAACGCGCATGTGAAGTGGTAGATGATCGAATCATACAGCTGCATGGGGATCGCGGATCAATTGTCCTACTCAACAAAGGCGATGCGTACAGCCTCAAAACCGCAGCTTAACTAAACCATTAGCTTTGCCACATCGAGAATAATAAAATAAAGTGAACTTACAGAAAATATCACATTCAGAAGTCACCATTCACTGCAGGTTGAATTCTGGACTCTTACTGAGGGGACAGTGCTGGTTGAGGTTTACCTGCAGAAAGTGCTGAAGGTTAGAATCACAGGTGCAGAACTTAGCGTGCCTCAGACCAATGCTCCATAGGTCACGTGGCATCTGGTACGCAGGTAACTAAGTTCTCCGGCCTACATGACGCAAAGTTTATTAGCGGAGCCGAGCCTACTTTGTATCTGGTCGCCCCTTTCCCTGCGTCACAAGACGCGGGGTAATATCCTCAAATGCCAGAAGCTATCGGTCGGCAAAGAAACGACGCCCAACTACGCTGTTGCTCACGTCTTTACTCCTTCGAGAAAAAGGTAATAAATCCAACTGAGCGAATGAGCTTCAGTGGGAGGCATACCGTGTACGGACTTCCTCGGACACCTGCACTGAGCTTTGTTTACATGTTGAAGACGTGGAAAACATGCGGTTAAACAAACGTCCCCGCGTTCGTTCTTTCGTCTTGCATTCAAAACGATTCTGCGCAGGTTCGTTGGCGCCAATAAACATCGAAGCGCCACGCGAAACTTGTGCCCACAGGCGTGGAGGGAGAATATGTCAGAAAGTGTGACGACACAATCACATTTATCTCCAAGCTAACAACTTTATTTGCGTCGTGGAAAAAAAAAGAAAAAAGAAACTCAGATCCTTTCCGCTCGTGGGGGCGGCCACCGAAAACTTTTTCGCAGACTTGCATCCTCATTTAAGCGTCTTCCCAGCAACACAAGATATTTGAATCGAAACGCGACTACCGAGAAACGCTTGCACAATCGCCGCTCAGGCTCATTTTGGACTCGGCGATCTGCAAGCTTCCGGCATGCGGGCGTGGACAGTCTCCTGCGGGCTTATCTTTGGGAGTGCGCCGAATGGTCGGCAATAATGTCGCACCGGACACTTCTCCGGCCGTGATTTGTACAGCTCCTGCGCGGACGAGCTTTCAGCGTTCTTACAGAAAAGCTGAGCCCCAATGTGAAAGCCACTTCACTGTCAGTTTCAGGCCTAGCTCTGTTTTGAGAGCCCCACTGACGTTTATAGAATCAAAGTCCGCGCACAGCCTCCGGACAGATACACACGCGGAGTCCTTTTCGACGACCAAGCGATAGAAAACTTTAGCTATTCCGTTTCGCAGGAATATTCGTAGGAGAAAAGCGAGAACACTGGAACGATAAAGAAACACGCGTGATGAGGCAGTAAGCCTGCGAGAGCACGTGTGGGAGACAAAGCGCGAAAGAACGCACATTAGTATGTAAGCTCCTTACCCACAGGAACCTCGTTAAATGGCGCTCATAGCAACCGTAGGACGTGTTGCAGTCACCGTTGTGTATGCATGTTAATTTGTATTGTCCACTGCGCACGAACAACAATTCTGTAGTGAAACATAACAACTATAGTCACAGCGTGTTGGACACGTGATCATGCATGCATGGTAGGCTGTACCACGGACACGGCCGCTGTGGGGGTACGTGAGTCACCTTGCGTGTACTGCCGGTGACGTATGGGCACTAGGGCAAATAAACGACATAATCGCAGTCAAAATTACTTTGATATTTCTCGATGTGCTCTACAATTTCTACATTTAACATTTCGCGCCTAAAGCAGCAATACAGAATATCGTTGATTAGTTATTCTTAATTACGTAACCTCGTGTTAAAGACACATTGAGTTGATGAAGAGTACAACGAACAATACTAAGTTGGTTGCATTCTCATAACTCGCACGTACTTTTTTTAAAACTATGGCACGACTTAGCTGAAACACCCTGTATAAGTGATAATGATATAACATGCTTTCATACACGCGGATTTAGCAAGCGACCATCCCCGACCGGTTTTGAAGACATCTCACATCAAAACAGGGCGGCTTCCACAAATATTCACCCGCATCAATATGAAAAATGTCGCTCGACAGTGGGTTCTTGGTTTCAAAAGCCGGAAGTTCCTCGCTGGCTTCCGCTTAGGGTTCTTGGAAGCCGCAAAGACTGAAAACAAAAGCATCAAGAACACCGAGACTGTACGCGACAGCTGCAATCCACGGAGACCGAACTTTTCATCGCCTGTCAGAAAGTGACACGATTTGGTTTTCAAATGAAGACAGCGCCAGAGCGCTTTTGCGAGCAGATACGGAGCGCGCGGTCTGTCATTGCCTGTATGCAACTGTTCTGAGACTGTCACCGTTGAGGGCAGCCGGGTAGGTGGTGGTGCTGGTGGTGGTGATGTTGAAGCAGGCGGGGTTAGCCTGGCATACATAGCCGGCAATTGTTCCGCCTGATCCTCCTTCGAGTTGAGATCAGGGGTGCGTCACCAGCTGTCTATGAGCCCCGTGTCTTGCAGGAAGGCTATGAGCAGGCGTTGCGCACTCTTCCTGAATGCCGCGGGCCCTCCAGGGAAAGCAACGTCCTCAAAGGTCCTGTACTTTCGTACTGTTCGCGAAATTTCGACATATAAGAGTGGATCTGGTAAGCCTTTGTTCACGGGGTTCTGGCAATATTGAAAGAAAAAAAATACGCTTTCCTTTTCAAAGTCCTTTTTACTCTTCGTGCACTCTGTTTTTTCCAATGCCACCATGTCGCACCATGCCACTTCGGAGACAAGAGAACACTGTCATTTGCTTTAATTCTAACTGGTGGTTTAAAACAGTTGCGAGGCAAAGGCTGAGTATCGCAATGCCTTTATTCTTCGTATGGACTAGTCGTAAGCCGGTGGTCTTCGCTGTGAGGATATGTTCGCCACGACTGTGGGCCGGCGCCTGTTCCAACGACCTGTTCAAGCGTGCGGACTGTTTTCCGAATACGGGCGTTGCTTCCACATGAAGCACTTTCCTTTTATTCTCATAGGCTCTCACAGCGCATTCGTATATGCGAGTGCCCTAAATGTTGCACACCGTGCACAACACGTGGATGCCCGAATAAACAAGTGTAGCAGAATAGCGGTGCCCTAAAGTGCACGAACGTCCACCTGACAGTGCTCGGTCCGCGTATATGTGGCGCCAGAAAGCCACCTGTTGTTCACGTGAGCACCTAGAGATATTTCCATGCTGTAGTGATGATGGCAAACCACAGTGGGACAATGCTGGTTACAAAACTAAATGTTTACTGGGGGAACCTGTGCCCAGTATAATTCAAGTAACATTGGGCACAATGATAGCGACGAGCACGCTCTTCAATCGTCAAAACTTGATCTGAGAGCCAAGCGTGTGGGCTTTTTATACGTGACTCGTCGAAGGTTCCATCGTAACGGCTGGTGCCCGTGTTCTCTCAAAACTTTCTACACAATTCGTGTCTCGCATACGATCTGATTACGCAGGGTTCAGTGACGACGGACAACTAATACAACCAGCAATAACAAGTAAGAAACGTCTGATCCGGAGAAGTGCGTCTTACTCTGCGCGATAACTTTGAACATTTCTTAGCCGCTGAAAAACAGTCACCATGAAAGACAAATAAGTACGAATGCCAATATCTTCGGCGCCGGCTCTGTTCGGTGAGGTCCGACTGGGCCGCATTTACAGCGGGACCACTTCAAGTGACGCTTTCATTCGCTGACTCGCCAGGTGTAGGAGGAAGAGCTACCTAAACCGGATGAAACGGACGTACATGGTCATACAGTAATGAGAGACCTTGCACCACTATAAGCAGTGCCGTATCGTACATCCGCCGCCTCTACGGTTTGAATAACGAGAGGACGTGCTGTCTCTATACGGCAATTGCAGTCGCACCCCATCCCCTATCTCCACTTTCTTCATGTGCTATTCCAACTGCGATGCCCGCACTACGGGAGCACACCGATGTTACGTCACGTAACAGTGGAATATTGACGCTCGCCTCTTGGACAAAATACTTTACAGCGCTACCATCCCCATCCAGGACCGCCTCCCAGCTAGCACGGCATAGGTAAGCTCGAGGCCGCGCTATAAAAAAAGGAAACCACCAAATCTGGCTGGCGCTGGTTCCGGCAGGCCCGCGACATCAACTCGGCCATTGTAGTCCTGAACTAGGCACGTTACCCTCCAAACTTATGACCAAAATAAAGTTGTCTTCCTTTCTATCTCACTCAGAGCTCGTTTAGAGACTACATTATTTAATTACATGTTGCTCGTCGCGCGACCGAGCAAAGTGCCATGATAGGCTCTATGTGTCACAAACGTGAAAGTGTGACAGTAAGACCGAGTATATGAAGCCTCCTTATGGGAGCTCCTACATCGCGGGAAGTAGCCTTGTAAAATACTTTTTTTTGTGTGTGTGGTGCCTCGGAACGATGGCATTCCAACCACAGATGACCTCGTCGTAGAAACTGCGCAGAAGCTGCTGGAATCACTCTCGGAGAGCAGCAACCGGGAAAGTATTCTATAGCTATGCATCCTTTCATTCACAAATCTCTGTTTTATCTTTATCAATTTCGCTTTTATTATCTGCGTTTCCTGTGAGAAGAAACAAAATGACAGAGAAAAAAAGTCGCGATGCCAGTTATTGTCACGTCGCCTCTATTTTTTTATGATGCATTTGGCTCCCTACTTCCGAAAAGGAAACGTCCCTGTGATTCTGTCTGCCTAACCTTTGTATGAATTTATTTTTCATTGTTTAATTCACTTTATTTGTCGTATACCTGACCGGAGCGATAGTAAGAGATTCTGGTGGATACGAGCGCTAGTGCATATATAGAAGCGCACACGCCATATCGACGCCCTTCGCGAACTGGACAAACGAATGAATGAACGAACACACACAGACTAAAACACACACGCACACGAAGAAACACAAAAGACTTTGAGCTGTGAAAAAAGTTCAGATGAACGACCAGCGTGTCCCAGCCCCCTTAGGCTGGATCACGCGTCATCGGTATTTGCCCTCACCCCTCTCTCCCCAACCGAAACGTTGATTCCGAGCACGTTCTCGAAACCGGGAGAGATCGAGTCGAATGCGCCTTGGAGCCAGCCGCAGGTGCGATTGACTTTGCGTTGTGGACACAACGCTTTCGGCCACAGGGCCCAACCCACTGGTTCGTTTGTTTTTTCCCCCTATTTCCGGGAGCGCCTTTATACAGCTCCCTTCTGTTCTAGAACTGACCTCTTTCCGGCCAACACATGACTGACGGCTTCGAAATTTCCTTCTTTTATCAAATTGAGAAAAAACATTAAAGAAGACCTAGCACGCATAGGCTGAAAGCGGCATCTTTGTTACAGGAGAGAAAGAGAGAAAAAGTTTACACGCGTATACAACGTGCCCGAAACGTAAATACCACTTGGTTGGGTATAGACATGTAACAATGTTAGCTTGCTAATATGGCCGTAGCTTTTCTTGAAAGAGTGTCGTTTGCTGTTGGCCGGCTACCTTTTCTAGTGATGCGCCCGACATCACGGTTCCCTTGCATTAGCCCTTCAGAACAGTTACAGCGTAAGGAGCATTTTTCTAAATATGGAGCCTATTTCCTGCGTCATATTTTAATGGGTTTCGATATTGACACAGTCAACTGCATAATTACCGTGGCAGCCATGTAGTTTCAGTGGTTGTGAATATACAATGAATCACTCTAAAACTCATTTTACCGGATCTTTATTTCAGATGACAACCCGCCGTGTTCGCTCAGTGGCTATGGTGTTGGGCTGCTGAGCACGATGTCACGGGATTGAATCCCGGCCACGGCGGCCGCATTTCGATGGGGGCGAAATGCGAAAACACCCGTGTACTTAGGTTTAGGTGAACGTTAAAGAACCCCAGGTGGTCGAAATTTCCGGAGTCCTCCACCACGGCGCACCTCATAATCAGAAAGTTGTTTTGGCACGTAAAACCCCATAATTGAATTTAATTTCAAATGACAGCATAATTTGGCCGCGATCCTCTGCAATACCATTTGAACTTGAATTCAGAGTCAAATAAAACACTTCATGGTTACACACAGACACTGCAGTTATCATCAAAATGCAAAACACTTTATGTTTGGATCCCGAAAGAGTGGTTAGCGCAAAACAACCATTAAATTATTTTGCTGCTCCAAGATATTCGACCGTGTCGCACATAGTCGCCTAATATCAAAACCCTCAGCGCACAAATTGTACTGTCCTACCTTGTCATGGATCCGTAATTCCCTGTCCAATCGTCAGCAGTTTACTATTGCAAATAACTACTCTTCCCCCGTAACAGACCTTTCTTTGGTGTACCTCAGGGTAGCGTCCTCGATCCCTTGCTTTTCCTCATCCTTATTAACGACCTACTTGATGAAAAGAGCGCTACGAAGACAAGGACGAAAGATCAACAAGTACGACAGACAAGGCGCTACCACACGTTGTGTCCTCCATTATCAAAATATTCGCCGACGACTGCATAATTTATCGCCCAAATAAAAGTTCAGATGATCATATCGTTCTTCAGCAAGATCTCGAACAAATTATTAGCTGGTGCAATAAATGGCTAATAAACTTAAATATATATACCTCAAAATGCAAGGGACGGTCATTTACCCGGAAGTCGACAACCTCTCCGTATCCTTACCGTATTGATAATTACACTGTAAATCCTACATGGTCAGAACACATATCGCATTCATTTCGGCTAACGTCTCCCAATCGTTGGGGTACTTGGGACGCAACTTAAGAAATCTCCCTTCTAATGTTCGCAAGTTAGCTTATCTAACTATCATTCGTCCCAAGCTCGAGTACACCATCACCCATTTCGTCCCCTCACCAAAAATTATTGAAAGGCCAGAACGGATGCAGAACAGCGCAAGCCGCTTCATCTTAAACAATTAGAGCTACCAGTCTAGTATAACACAAATAAAACTTAAACTTCCATTACCCTCCATGAACCCTCGCCGAGACATTGCGCTTTTAACACTGCTTCACAAATTCATTCACTCCACTCGAGCACTCGCATGCTTGAAACGACCCTACTCCACGTCAGATAGGCTTCATAATCATTTCAGCTATGCCCGCATTTGCGGTTCTACACATGCTTTCCATTACTCTGCTCTTTGCTCTTGCTGTCGGGTTTCGGAATTCTATCCCAGGTAGCATGGCATGTCTATCCAACTACGACTTCTACCATGACGCCTTAACTGATTACATGACTAAAGAGATGTGAGGTGTTGCGATTCTCGTATCATGCTTTCTTGTACTTCCACTATGTTTTACAGCTTCTTGTGGTGTTAGTAAGGTTATGTCACTATGTTTACCCTTCTGTCGGAATGTCCCATTAGTAACTTTTTTAAAAATCTTTAATACTGTTAAACACCCTGGTATTGTTAATTACACGGCTGCATTGAAAATACTCCGTGTGATTCATTCCTTGTTGTTATATTGTTTTTTGTACTAGGGAATCGTGAACTAAGTAATTCTTTTTCAACTTGTTTGTGATTACCGTTGTAGTACGCAAAATGCTACGGTTTTATGAATTTAATATATTCTATTTAATTTCTATGTAACTTCTATGTATTTTCTACGTACTGCCCCCTTTACTCAATGCCTTAATTTGAGGCCTGTCAAATGCTTTTAAATAAATAATTATGTCTTGGAACAACAAAAGAATTGGAGAACAATATAAATGACATGCGGAAGAATTGCAAAACAAAATCAAGGCAGAAATAATAATAATGTGACACTGCTATATTGTGACACCGCCATATTTGGGGATGTCCCACGATGCACCGCTTCGACTAGGGAAGCAGATCGCATATATTCCAACGCATTGGAACACAAAGCCTTTGCAGCAAAAACAAAACAAAAAGACAATCTGCGCAGATATTACTATAGCGTTGCCTGGTATGAAAGAGGTATAGGTGCATACAAAACCCGGAGAAAATAACAAAGGTGAGGATAACACAAACGCCTTTGGTTTGCCTTCCTCTTCTTCGGGGGTTTGGACACCAGCCTTTTAAAACTGTGAATCTCCACCAGATTCTTCAGCTTTCCGGCGTTCTAACATTGGCGTTAGTATAGCAAAGCCCTCGCACTATAGTAGAGATTACGCTGTTGCCACGACGACTCATGCAGGAAACGTGTACGGGCGCCTGAATCAAGGGACGTTGTACAGGGTGTCCCAGCTAACTTCAGCCAGAGTTAAAAAATATTCCGATGCCACGCAGAGATGGAAAGCACAAATGTAATGTTATTTGCCATGGCTTGGAGATACTCAATCTATCTTTTTTTTTCATCTCACATAATTAAATAATTAGTGTTAATTAACGAATTCCTCAAATATTATAATTAGGTGAAAAGTGTCAATGAAAAAATTGTAGACCGACATGAAAAATTCCCCGATACAAATTTCTCTTGCTCGAGACTTACTAAATAAAAGTGTTCTTTTCGAGCGTGAAAGAAGCCCGCAAATGCACGCAAAATTGTCACGCGATTGGGGGCTCTGGGCACTTTGCTTGTATTCGCCGGCTTCTTTCACGCACAGAAAAACACTTTTATGTTTTTCCGAACGCATATTTTCGCATCTCAGTGCTTGTCGCTGCTACGCTTGCTCCCGAAAATCAGCCCTGTGACCCGCTACGTAGGACAGGCCCAGAACATGTCGGTAGACTAGGACAATTTCACGCTGTCCCATAATGTCCTCTCCTTTTTCTTACGTTTAGTGATCGGCCTTTTCTTTTTGTTTCTTTGTACATCGACAGGAGCAAGTTAACGCCAAAACTGCAACGCCGATTTATAGAAAACGTTCGCCTCTAAATATTTAAAGACATACGCACAGATAAGTTTACTACTTTCTCTTCGTATGCCGTAACACAGGAAACACGAATAAACAAAGACTAAAAGAAGAAACGTCAAGGTGTGTTATGGATGGATGGATGAAAAACTTTATTAGGGTCCTTTAGGGCGCGCACTAGCGCGCAGCGGGCCGCTCCCACGTCGGGACAGAGAGGCCGAGTCTCTCCGCCGCGTCGCGGGCCCGTTGGACAGCCCATAACTGTTCTTCGAGGTTGGGGCTGTGTAGGACCGCATCCCAACGTGAAGAAGTGTTGTTTTTATCGCTGTGTAACGCGGGACATCGCCAGAGCATGTGAGGTAAACTCGCTAAATCATTGCAAAGTGCACATGCATTTGTTGTTTGAATTTCGGGGTACACCTTGTGAAGAAGTAGGGGGTTTGGGTAAACCCCCGTCTGTAGAAGCCGGAGTGTCAAAGCTTGAGGTCTACTGAGTTTGCAATGTGGGAGGGGGTAGATCCTCCGAGCCAAATAAAAGTGCTTAGTAATTTCGGTGTAGGATGAAGGAGAGTCCCGATTGTCAGTACCCCCAGCGTCAGGCTGCCCGGTAGCTACGCGGTTGATGATCCCTCGCGCAGCTCCGTGTGCCGACTCGTTGAGGTTGGGCGGGGCACCCTCGATCTGTCCCACGTGGGCTGGAAACCAGATCAATGTGTGTGGCTTGATCTCCTTGCTTCCTAGTATCCTTAGGGCCAGCTCGGATATGGTACCTTTGGCAAATGCCCTAACAGCTGATATGGAGTCACTGTAGATTGATGTCCTCTTGTCGTCCAATAAGGCCATCGCTATTGCAGCCTGCTCTGCGATCTCAGAGGACGTCGTCCGAATCGAGATTGCGTTTGTTATTTGCCTTTCATGATCTACGCTAACTACAGCGAAGGCCTGTCCGTCGGCGTAGCGCGCTGCGTCTACGAAACTGTTCTCCGAAGCCCGTTCACGAGCCTTTTCCAGGAGAGCCTTCGCGCGCGCCCGACGTCTTCCCACGTTGTGATCTGGATGGACGTTTCGTGGGATCGGGGCGACAATGATGCGGTCCCGCTGCTCTCGAGGGATGCTACAGAACTTTGTTTTGATTACTGTGGGGGGAACGCCCAGCTCCTGTAAGATGCGTCTTCCAGCTTGTGTGGTAGATAACCTGACGAACTGGGCCCTCTCCTGTGCTTCCGCTATTTCCTCTAGCGTGTTATGCATGCCAAGTTGAAGTAAGCGTTCCGTGTGAGTGTATATGGGGAGGCCGAGAGCTCTCTTGATTGCCTTCCTGATTAATGCGTTGAGCTTATCCCGCTCCGATCTTTGCCAGTTGTGCATAGCCGCGACGTAAGTGAAATGACACATTACGAACGCATGTACCAATCTCACGAGGTTATCTTCTCCGAGGCCTTGCTGCCGGTTGGCCACTCTTCTGATTAGTCTGATGGCATTGTCCGTCTTCTTAGTGAGTCGCAGCACTGTCTGGTTGTTTGAACCATTCGACTCTACCATCATGCCGAGAATCCGGATAGCATCCACGCTCGGAATATATCCTCCGTCGTTTGTGCGCAGTTTTATGTCGCATTCGGCGAGTGGTTTCCACCCCTTTGGTTTCGGGCCTCTGCGCTTGGGTCGATAAAGTAGCAGTTCCGACTTGTGCGGTGAGCACCGAAGGCCCGTGGACTCAAGGTATCTCTCGGTAGCATCAATCGCCTCTTGCAGGGCCGTCTCTACCTGTCCGTCACTACCTCCCGTACACCAGATGGCAACGTCATCTGCGTATATGGTATGACTGATACCATCGATAGCAGAGAGTGTCCTGGATAGTCCAATCATGACGAGGTTAAAGAGGGTTGGGGATATGACTGCCCCTTGTGGCGTCCCCTTAGATCCCAGCTTGACCGTGTCTGAAGTCAGGTCCCCGATCTTAAGTGTGGCTTCTCTATTTGACAGGAAAGATGTCGTGTAGGAATGAAAGTGCTTCCCCAGGTTAAGACTCGAGGTTGTGTTCAAAACGAACGAGTGAAGAACGTTATCGAAGGCCTTTTCCAGATCTAGACCTAGTATGGCTCTCGTGTCCCGCGTATTACAGTCAATAATGTGATGCTTGATGAGCTTAATCGCGTCCTGCGTCGAGAGTCCGACCCTGAAGCCGATCATGTTGTGTGGGTAAATGTCGTGGTCCTCCAGGTAGCGTGAAAGCCTGTTTAGGATTGCGTGCTCAGCAACCTTCCCCACGCACGATGTGAGCGAAATTGGGCGGAGGTTATCGAGGCTGGGCGGCTTGCCTGGCTTGGGAATGAGAATGGTGTTGGCCGATTTCCACATTTCCGGGACTTTACCGCTGCTCCATGTTTGGTTAATGATGCCCGTTAGGTATTCGATGGACTTCTCGTCCAGGTTCCGTAAAGCTTTGTTTGTGATCTTGTCCGGACCCGGAGCCGATCTGCCGTTGAGGGCATGGAGCGCCTGCCTGATCTCCTCAATCCCAAAATCTGCGTCGAGCTCAGGGTTGTCGGAGCCTTCGTAGTCAGGGCAAGGTGGTGTAGGGCCCGATGCGACTGACAGGTACTTCTTCACTAGTTGGGATAAAATTTCATTGCTCGAATATTCTCGCTTTGCTATGTGTAGGGTGCGCGCCAGTGTGTTGCGTTGGTTGGTTTTAGTGTTTGTCTCGTCGAGGAGATGCTTTAGGAGGTTCCAGGTGCCCCCGTTGCGCAGCTGCCCGTCGATCGAGTTACACACCTCATCCCATTGTTGTTTAGAGAGGGCTCTGCAGTGTTCCTCTATAGTTCTGTTGACTTCCGATATCTTTTTTCTTAGCCTGCGGTTGAGCCGTTGTCCTTTCCACCTGGCGAGGAGCGACTGCTTGGCCTCCAACAGGTGAGCCAGACGGCTGTCCATCTTTTCCACTGGAAGATCGGTACAAACCTCTTTGGTGGTAGCTTTGATGTCCTGCCTAACCTGTACAACCCATTGTTCGAGGCTAGGCTTCTCCACACTCTCCGTTCGCTCTTCCCTAATTTTGCGAAATTTGTCCCAGTCTGTGTACTGGAACATACGCTGTCTCTTCTGCTCGACTTGGAGGTGCATGGCCAAGATATAATGGTCGCTACCAAAGTCTACCCCGAGGTTCGTCCACTTGACGGCTGCATTGCTCCTGACAAAGGTGAGATCCGGTGTCGTGTCACGGCTCGACGATGTTCCGCATCTGGTGGGGAACGCTGGGTCCGTGACTAGCATCAAGTTTAGGTTTATAGCCTCACGCCAGAGTTCCTCCCCCTTGTTAGTGTTATATGGGTAGCCCCAGGTGTGGTACGGTGCGTTGAAATCACCAGCTATGATCAAAGGGGAGTCGCGCGATAGTTGCGTGGCTTTGGTGATTAGGCCTTTGAAGCGTTGTCTTGGAGCTTTGGGACTACTGTAGACATTCAGGATGAATATACTTTCGCAGTTAGTTGGGCTAGGAATTATCTCTATCATCATGTATTCGACTTTACTTGCGGTAATGTTAAGGTCGTGAGTGATGTGGGTCAGCTTGTTGCTAATCAGTACGGCGATCCCCCGTCCTTCTTCGTGTTTTGCTACGGGCTTGTAGCCAGACAGCGTGACGTTAGACGTTAATGTTTCTTGTAAAACGATAACATTTGGCTTCTCTGCGTGTGAGCGAATATATTGTTGCAGGGGAGCCCTCTTGGGAAGGAAACCCCTGCAATTCCATTGCCACATTCTGAATGAGCTAGTTTGAGTGGCCATATTATTGCTCTTGAGGTGTGTTATGGCTGTTCTAAATATCTGACTTTATATATGCATACGTGGACTGAACTAATGCACAGAACTTTGCGACTCTTGTACTGTTGGACTGTATATTTTTTATTCATCCAGTGTTCTACTGAGTGCCATATTTCGTGTCGCTATTCTCCATTTTTACGCAAATTTGTTTCCTTTGCCAAGTGACAAGGAGTAGCCGGTGCCACCATAAAGGCGCCAACCTCTCCTAATATTCATTTCAATAAAAAAAAAAGGGGGGGGGGCCTCCCTCACCGCAGTAAGGACACCGGTGTTCGACCCGTAACGAGCATCTCGTTTGAGCTATGCGGGCGGGAGAATGAATTTCGTCGTGCGTGAAACGTTTTTTTTTATTCATATTTTTGTGTCTGCTGTAACTCCTTTTATATGTATGCGCACGGGAGACGTTGGTGCGGTGGTGTTTTTCGAAGTGCGTAACACCGGCAACTCGCCACTCATCTACACTCTTTCAGCTTCTTTTTCCGTTGCACTTCCCTTCTTCTTCCAAGTTACTTCGCCCTCATTTTGCGTCTCTTCCGGTGGCGGTGCCCGGATCGAAAACTAGTCGTTTTCGACCGCGTAGTTTATTATGCATTTGCTCGATGGACGCCGTAGAAGTGGCCCGTATCAATTCGACATTTCGCGGGAAAAGCGACGGACACCAGTTTCTGTATCATTCACTCTCGTATGCTTCCTTTCTGGTGGTTTGTGGCGCAGTAATTAGGTATTTCCACTTGTATACTCGCGATCCGATTTCTTTTTCCTTTTTTGACTTACGTACTCTCCATGGTCGGAAGTAAAGGTGTAAAAATCGTTCTAATTTTTGCTTCATGTGGAACACTGTTTAGGCAGTCAACGGTAAAAGAATGTCGCTCATATCCCGAACTATAGCACTAACACGTTAAGCCGGGAAAGACTCAAAATGCGGCAGTGCGGGATAGTAGGAGTGGATAGTAGTAGTGGATAGTGGATAGTAGGAGTTGGAGTCAAACTGAAGCGAAGGCATGCGTGGATGAAGGACAGCGCGTACATGCAGTGCGTGTAAGCGTGACAGGTGGCGCCTCACATCGGTCGTCGGTTGCGATCAGGACGAGCGTGCGCTGCTGTTCTCGCGGCAAACGACCCGGGCCTAGACGCAGTCGAGAACGCCATATGTTCGGAGGCAGGTTCACGCGTGCGAACTATGGAAGGTGTCATTCTTCAAGACGGCAGTCACACTTTTCGTAGCGGCATCGGATACATGCGACAAGGCGAAAGAGCTACATATTTGCCGCTGAAAAGACATGAACAAAAAGGAAGATGCATTGACGACTTCACGGGTGAAACTTGCAACTATTCATTTTAGCATGCACACCCCCGGAAGTACTTCAGTCAATATTAATTGGGCGAATATACAGGGGCTGAATTCACGGAGTGATTAGTTCGTAAGTTAAAAAAAAATAAACTATGGGGTTTTACTTGCAGAAACCACGATCTGATTATGAGGCACATCATAGTGGGCGACTCCGGAAATTTGGACCACCTGGCGTTCCTTGACGTGCACCTAAATCTAAGTACACGGGTGTGTTCGCACTTCGCTCCCATCGAAATGCGGCCACCGCGGCCGGGATTCGATTCAGCGACCTCGTGCGCAGCAGAGTTCGCGGGAACCTCGTGCTTAGCAGAGTTCGTAAGTGATTTTCGCTATTGGTCAACCACCTTCGTTATATGTCTAGCATCAGGATTGGCTGGGTAGTTTCTCTTTCGAACAATCTTACCCTTAGGGATTTTAGGGAACACCGCAAGATTTTTTTCAAGGAGATTGAAGCAATGGTAAGCTTGCAGCTTGCGCAACTAAATTTCCTCAGAACCCGAGGGATGCTTCACAGCTTTTATGATTCCTTTCGTTTTCCTTTGTTTTTTCGTGAATGGCCTGTTTATAGCGTTGTTGGCTTCTTTTACGCTTGCGTAAAACAGACAGGGGAAAAAAAGACAGGTGAAAGGACAAGATCTGGGGGTAGAGCTTTGCTGTTAAACCTCTTCCTGTCAAAACGTGACTTGATTTAGTTTTCAAATGTAAAGTGCCTCGGCATGCCCTATATATGCGTCAAAGGGTTCAACGTCTCTTTCTCTCCCATAATGCACAGACACCCAGTTACGCCAACCACCGGGCCCCACAGGCTTGTGCCAGAGCCTCGAGATTGCGCCGGATGTAAGAGAGAGAGAGAGAGACAACTTCATTTAGTCGCCTGCAGAACGACACCATGACTAAATGGCGCCGTGACGCGGGCCCTGACGTCTTCACAGCGAGTGGTCTCTACTCAACTCCAGCGCGTGATACTCCCGCGGTCGGTCGCCCTGAGGGGCAACATTCCGTCGGTTTCGCTCAGCATTTGTCTTTCAAGAGCCGCCGAGACCTGCTGGACGGCCCAGGTTTGGCTTTCGTGGTCGTAGCATTCCGCCGCAGCCGCGAGTCGCGATGGAATCGTTGTACTTGTCGAAGCTTCGTCGGAGAGAGAGAGAGAGCAAATGATAAATGGTGGCCCTCTCAACCTCTTACCATATACGTCGTCGTTCGGGTTTTTTGGTGTTTCTCCTGCCTAAGCTGCACTCTTTCAGAATATTTTGGGGCTTGCTACTGTCTTTATTTTATGCTGGGCTCTACCTAACTGTATGACAAGTAGAGCCCAGAAGCCCTAGGCCGCTGTCCACCCACAGTTTTATTATTTTTTTTCTTGTACTTCTCCATCCTCTTTCTTTTTCTATTTGTTGCTTCCACGTCACCAAGCACTCATCCGCCTTTCCTCGAGTGATGTTTTCCGGTACTGTTTTCTTCTCACCTTCGGTCCCTCGCCCATTGAGTTCTTACTCTCTGCTCAAGATTTTGGTTGTTTCCTGTTAGCAGCTCCTCCGACTTACATTCCTGCCGTATTACGACCTTTTACCATTGTCAACTAGCCCAAGTTACTCTTTCATGTATTAATATTTCTTTTTTAACATCTCCGTAAACTTTCTTATTTCTTAGAACGTTCCTTTGAGTCTCCGTTTTCTCTTTCCCCATCCTCGGAAGCTGCTGTCTAGCCTCACTCCTCCACCGCTCCACATTCACCGACACGCTCGTTCAGTGAAACTAAACCATTATTTATTTTGTAGTAAGAACGAAAGCTGATTGACACCACTGCAAGAGGCCTTTGCGTATTAACTGAATATAAATGCTGTCTTTCGTCGCTTCTACTACCCTTGTTGATATTTGTTTGGCTATTTTCTTTCCTTCTACCATGGTACATTTCTTTTCCCTTCAAGTAATACAAGCAATTTTAAACCCCGTTTACGCCTTTATTATTTCCATGTTTCGTTTTATTTTACGCGGCGGCGATGCAATGAAACATTTGCTTTACTTAGAGCTAGTGGCTATCTTCCGATTCGAGATTCGCTCGGACTACGCTTCGTCTGCCTTTTCAACCTACTGACACACACACACACACACACACACACACACAAACACACACACACACCCACACACACACACACACACACACACACACACACACACACACACACACACACACACACACGCGCACGCACGCACGCACACACACACACACACAAAGAAAGAAACGTTTGCTGTTAATTCGTTCATGCTTATTTGCTGTCGCCACCTGTTCACCGTTACCTTGAATGCGTGCTTTTTTTCCTGTGTTACGTGTGTGCTGGCGCCTCTTGCACGTGCCAGCTGCTCCACTGCTCCGACGCCTGGTAAAAGCCTGGCGAAACATTCACAGCGACCGCAAGGTTTAAGAAAAAGTTGCGCACGAACTACTCGGAGGGTGTTCAAACTACACGCGGTTGCGACATCTTGCCGTGACGCAGCACGCATGGCAACTGCTGTTTGGCAGGAGGAACAGCGCCGTCAAAGCTACCAGGCGTCTCACGCCGTTGGGAGGATGCGGAGGGTCGCCAGTGGTGTTGCAGACGTCGTACCTCGATGGCGCACGAAGCTGAGACCTACGAAAAACCGTCGGCGTTGGTCAGCACCCAGTTGAATGTTAAACTTTGCTCGATGTCTACATGTGTGCCTGTCCACTGTGCACACTCAGCAACAACGCTGGTTTGCTTAAGGTGCCCACAGTGCTCATGCCAGCAGATGAAGCCACAGCGCAGCCTGGCTCCACCAGCAAGCCGACTGAGAGAAGCGGTGATTGTTCGTCCATTTCTCTTCGTCCTTTTTGCAGAGAAACGCACTCCGTGTCTACGGTAAACATCAATTAGTGCGCGAACAGTGCGTGCATCGTCGATTGCAGGACAGCACAACGACGCGAACACGCCTCGAGCCTCCGTATAGGTGCTACCGCAGTGAAGTGAAACAAACACTGAACAGAGGATAACGTGCGTGAGACTTACGAAAAGCTGTTTATGGAAGAAGTTAGGAAAACATTCCTGAAACACACGTTCACAAATTGAGACATTTTACGACTTCATTTCACGTTAAGATGACGTCTCCAAAAGCAAGTTCTTTCGCAGCGAGGCTGTTAGCCTCTGGCTGGCCGGCATTTCTCGTGGCGTGCTCACCTCAAAAACAAACAGCAGCTCGAAGGCTTTGTCTTTGAATTCCCGTGTAACAGAATTACGTTTTCTCGTATATTCGAATTACATTCCGAACCCATTATGTCTGCACATTACGTGCAAGTAGTAATTTCCTCATTTTCTGGTACAGTTTACTTTTAAACGTTAGTTTAGTTCAATAAGGCACTTGCGCTTGGCGGAGGGATTACAAGAATGAGAATGCATGCTGCACTTTCGCATGCGTGCGTGTGCGCATGACGTACGTCTATAAAAGCGGATCAAGGTGCTTGTGTAAAGTCGTCTAACGTCGGTTGTGCTTGCTTAACGACGGCAACAGCTCCTCTGTACACCCACCTTCACAGGATGGAATAGGGGCGGATTTTTTTCTCCTTTATTTCTTATCGCTTATAAAGTGATAACGATTAACAGTTTAAATATCTTCGCCCATTGCGCATTTTTGTGCAGATACAAGGCGCTAGACTTTTCGCGTGACAGACACATTTTCCTGGGGTGCTCGCCAAGGAATGCTTCCGCATCAAAACGAGCTGTTGTGCTAGGAGTCGTCTTTTTTAATCCTGTCATCGGACAATTAAACTTATGCTTATTAATTGCACCCAACGTGTTTCTTAGCGACTTTACCACCCGTTCTTCGTATTGGCTATGTTCCAAACCTCTTTCCTGTGCCAGTCACGGAGCTAGTGCAGAGCTGAACGAATAAAATTATATCATTTTCAGGATTGAGCACTGTTACTGCTTCGCACATTCAATATTTACGTGTGAGATCCAAGATAAGTAGCATGCGCTGTTGGCGTTTTGTTTGATGACATTCGTTCGTGGGCGCCATTCACAAAATTCTGAGGGATAATTTTGCCAATGATGCAAGACCCAGTACGAGCAACTTTAGTGATAGAACGGTGGGACAATATAACCCGGATGTACTGCATGTCATATAGCATACATATGTCTAGGTATATACTGTACTTGACGGTGACGTCGAGGGCAAGAAATTTCCTTGGAGTGTCCACAATACTGTTATCGGAATAAAACAAAATGAACGTTTATCAGTGTGAAATGGTTATGTTACGGAAATGGTACCGAAATGCGATGGTACCAAAAATGGTCGACGGCACAAATAGGAAAAACAAGTCAACTCGGATTGACGTCAAATTTCTCAGGGAGTTTCCTTCCTGCAAACAATGTAAATTAATGACTTCGAAAAGGAAATTTTGTAAATCTCGTTCTGGGTTCGAATCGAACACGGACATCATGGGTGCGATAAGAGCACGCTTCGCCGACGCAATGGCGACAATACGGTTTTAGCTGACTAAAGGCGTGGCCTACTGCGTGCGTCATTGGCCGCGTGACGGCGCAGCCAATGGGGAAGTGGTGGCGCCACGTCATGTGTGTATTAAATAGTTCTGTCAAATAAAGAACACTAGTGTCCAACTGAACGCCGATGAGTGGTCCTTCGCGTTATGAACTCCTCGCGGGCAAGCGAGCGCGTTGAGAAGCTAGGCGTGTTTTGATTTGATCTTACTGAGGCGCAGTTTAGGCGAGAGATTGCGCATGCAAGGAACGGTCAGAAAAAATTGGCTGGGGCTTAGCTAAGGTTAAGCCTGGATATCTGGAAGCGAAAAGGTTCGGTGATGCTTATGGTTTAGCTTATGATTATGCTTTATGATTTAGCCTATGGGTATGCTTACGGTTTAGCTTATGGTTATGCTTTATGATTTAGCCTATGGATATGCTTACGGTTTAACTTATGGATATGCTTATGGTTTAAGTTATGGATGTGCTTACGGTTTAGCTTATGGTTATGCTTTATGATTTAGCCTATGGTCATGCTTACGGTTTAACTTATGGTTATGCTTTGGCTATCTTATGGTTATGCTATACGTGCGCCTTGTGTAGTTATGCAAATTGCTTATAAATGATATATACCATAACATATGCAGGATTATTAAACTGCTTTATTCATCATTGTTGGGCACATTGTCTTGCTATTTCTGTGCAGCCATAAACACAGCTCTCTGTATCAGTAGTATCACTCTCTTCTCCTTCCATGTTGAACGCGCACGCCTATTTTCCGGCAAGCGGTTATATAGTCGGCCTCCGCGATAAACACGCGCTTGCGGCGAACCTCAAACGATGACGACGCATAGCGCGCGGTAGTGGCCACCTGCGCCGCGCGTGACGTCACGCGCGGCAGCGGCGAAAGGTCAGGCGACAGAGCCGGCCACCTGCGCCGACTCCGAACACGCTCACGGAGCCAATTCAAACATACGCCGGCTCGCGCGAAGCCAAAGCTTTGGCGAAGCGCGGTGTTGACTAGCGTAGTGAAGCTTTTCTCTTGAAAACACATTTCACCAAAGGGATTACAACGCTTTCTCATTCCGACACGTAAAGCACTCATCAGTCTGTCTGCGAAATTTGGGAGAGAGAGAGAGCGATTGTGAAGAGGAAGTGTGGTACGCGGAACTAAGGCTGATGAATTGGAAATACAATGAAGAATACCTTTACACGTACCGTCCTTGGAGCCAATACTTATGGCCGGGCTACGAGATACCCCTTTGTAAAACCTACAAAGTTTCTCAAGGTGCCCCAGTAAATTATGTTACAATACATTTCTAATCGCAATATTTTGCAAAAGGAGCTTATGGGGCGCAATGCAGTTGCACGCGGAGCGTAAACCTTTTCTGTAGCTCACAATTAAAAAAAAGAAAACATGTACCGTCTGTCGCTAATACAAAGTAAAATATAGGTCAACCAGGCGCTACCGGCGATTCATTACGCTTTCATTTTTGCGTGAGGTCCTACGCACTTATTTGTTTCCTTTATTGACTTATTGCCCACTTTCTAGCTATTGATCGGATAGAAAAATGTGGCCCAACTTCGTAGGCGCAGCAGTCTAACACGGCGTGTCGCAGGGCAAGCTGTCACATTGAGAAAACGCGAGAAAGTGGCGTGTGCCGCAGAACCAATGCAGGCTTTTTTTATTTTAATTCGTCATTTACACTGCATTTGTATGCTGCACACGAGTCGGTCCTTTCTCTCTCTCCCTCACGCGCTTGCACTTTATTGCTGATGCGGTGCTAGTGCGTACAGTGAACACTAGCAGCATTCTCGCGTCGCAGCTATCTCATATTCTACTCGCGATGCAAGCAACGTCGCTTGGAATATTTGCGTCGTCGCGTCCTGCGGCCCGGCCTCACGGGAAAATGAATTCGAAGCGAAGACTTTGTTTGCGTAGCCCACCGCCGTTTCGCTTCTGTCGGTTGGTCGGAATCTCGCAGACTACAACGTATACGTACGCAGACTGTATTATACATACAGACACTATGTGACACGTGTACATGTTGATCTTTCTCGATGACCACGTTTCACCACTTAACAAATGTTATCGCACAGCGCAGGACGCGCCTGCATGCATAGGAAGTTTCAGGAATGTTATCGATGCTTCTATCCGCTGTCTGTCGTCGCCGAACCTCGTGGTATCTGATTTCATCGCGTGACGCGAATGATATAGAACTTTGTGGAAGACACGCGGGTCCCAGCAATTAGTCTGGAACGTTCGACGACTGCTGTATAAAAGCCGGCGCGCTTGACCCGCTGATCAGATTTTTCGACGATCACCGACTGTGTTCGCCGCTCTCGTTGTGCTTTAAGTGTAGCCCATTTTGTGGGCACAGGTTCGCCCAATAAAAGCTAGTTTTGTCTTTCACAGTATTGCTACTGTGTACTTTAACTTCACTACCACGTGACAATATACGTGGAAACCTGGGACTAAAACATATTTACCCCATATGTGTCATACTTTTCCTTGCATACACCTCTGTACACAAATCTTTCCTCGACAAACTACGACATCGATGCGTTGACCACTGTCCATCCGCATGAGCTGGTGTCTCCAATGCAACATAGCTTGAAAGCTCTGTACATGCATAAACATTCTGTAGCATTAAAGTTGTGACCTGTGTGGCACGTAAACATAAATTTTGCATGAGTTTACACATCGCATAGCATAAATATATATACGATTGTACGCGCCGCATTTAGTTGTACAGAAGTTTACCCCTTCACGAACGCTTCGTTTCACATTGATTAAAACTTGAGCTTTGTATCTCAATAATTTCTTGTCATGCTTTGTGGGTTTTCATTACTTAGAACGACAGAAAGCTGAGCTAGTTGGTAGGGATTCATTACGCAAAAAAGAGGCAAGGCGTGCAGACAGGACACAAGAGTAGAGAAGTGAACAACACGAACGCCGACTATCAACTGAAGGGAGCACTGAGGCGAAAAAAGAAAGAAGACACAAAACTCATCTGCGCAAGCTCAGGAATGGTATCACCACGTCTGAGCTTGCGCAGATGAGTTTTGTGTCTTCTTTCTTTTTTCGCCTCAGTGCTCCCTTCAGTTGATAGTCGGCGTTCGTGTTGTTCACTTCTCTACTCTTGTGTCCTGTCTGCACGCCTCGCCTCTTTTTTCCATAATGAATTTTTCATTACTCTTTCGCCGTTACAGCTTGTGACTGAGATTACGGTTCTAGCGACTCTCATTGCTCAATTTATCTAGACTTGGGGCAACAGACTCGTAATTTCGATTTTCCTGAAACATTGTAATTGTTCGCACTTTGATGCCCGCTTCGATCAGGCTTCTGTGCTGCACTGATGGATTCAACTACCCTAGGTAGGCTACATGACTTAGGAGACACGCAAATGGCCTTCAGATAGCTTCTTATAGTAATCCACACACTTAGCACAACTAATTTGGAATTTTGTGATGTCCCTAGCTGCCTACAATCGGAACAACCGGAAGTCAAAAACTTCCAATTGGCAGTCAGCGCTTGTCTGTGGTATTCGTTTCCTCGTGTCCTTGTTTTATTCCCGCTGTTCAACTTCAGTTCTAAATATGAACCAACTAGCGCTCATCAAGATCTTACTAACAGAAGCATGTTTGCCTAAAAGGTGACATCGACATCGTTGTAGGGTTCTCGCTGAGAATGATGGTTACGCACGTTACCCTGTATTGCGATATCACCGAAAAAAAGGAAAGCAAAAAATACAAGAAAAAAAGTGTATGTAGCGCGGAGAATTCGTAATATAGGCAGCCGCGTGGTGTAGCACTGAGAAATATGCGCCAACAGTGAAAAACGAACGAAGAAAAAAAAACAGAAATGCAGTCAAAATGTGCTGAGGTCAAAGACCGCTTCCGGAAATGAGGCAGCCTTCGTAACTGCGGCGCTGCGGGCATCAAAGGAGGAGGTGCGGTCGTCAGTATGTTTATGGATGGGTTCGTGAAGCGAGATAGCGGAGACAGGGTGGGGCGGATGGTTAAGGGGGAAAAAGAACTGAGCCGGCAAGAATTACGCCATGATTGCAGATTTCGGAAGGAGGGACGGGGAAAACCGCTGCCGAAAAGAGTGCCAGTTATCGGAACTCAGCTACAGCTCGTGCCAGTGATCGTGGTATTCGTAACATGAATGAGTTGTTTGTGCGGAGCGGAAAGATAAATGAGCAAGAAATGAAAATCAGGTGTGATAGGTGCGCGTGGATGCTGTGTAAAGGAGAAGCGGTGATAGGAAAACACAGGAAATATGTGGCGAAGAGCATAAATTATGAACCAAAGGGCGAGCCAGGAGGGAGGGGGAGGGGGGGTGTTAGTCTGTAGAAGAATGTGATTGGAGAGCGTGCATTTTTCTTTCAAGCTTCGCCCGTCAAACTGCTCGCTTCTTTTGAGTGCAGCGTATCGACAACTGACGACGTGACGGCGGTGCGTGGTCTTCACGGCAACGCTTACTTTTGAAAACGAAAAGCCAGCGCGCTGTATTGCTAGCCTTATTGCTGAGCTCGTTAGTTGAGCACGGATTTGTATTCTTTTATTGCCATATCACTTATATGGACACTTTGGGCGCATTTCTGCCGTCGCCGTGATGTTTTGTAGAAAGTCCGAGGGCGATAACACCGTCGCCGCGTGCCGTGTGGTGAACTTCCGAATGAAAGCGTGCGAGCTAAGCGCGAACGTGAGCCAACGATGATGGCTCAATCTCGAACGCGCCGTTTTCCGTAGCGCGCAAGGCCCCGTGGGAAAGGGAGGGAGGGACGGAGAGGGAGGGGTGTTCTACGCCGGCGGTGATTGCGCATGGCACGGCCCCTGTTACGAACTTGCACCGCTGCACCACGATTACGGCTTTGTGGTCCCGTAGCGCTCGTCACCCGTTTCGTGACAGAGCGTTGGTAGCGAAGACTCCGAGCCTGGCGTCGATGAGAATAACAAAAGGGACTTTATACATTATATACAGGTTATCATACAGGACATGAACGGATCGGCACTGGGGCCGAGAGCTCACACAAACGCGACTGTTCTCGCACGACGGCGTCCGGCGAAAACGCGTGACACATCTCCCCCCAGTCGGGAGCGACACTCTCTCTCGGTGGGTCGGCTGATCCCGTTTTCGAGCGGCGTGTCGCTGCTTTTATAATCCCCGAGGCCCATTGTCACTCAAACGGCCCAATACAAAGTCAGCACACGACGGTCGTCCGAGGGGTCCAACCAGCGACCGCGCTGGCCACCCGGTTCAAAGTTCGCGCGCGCGGTGACCTCCAGGCAAGGGAGGTGCGGCGCCGGGCTGTCGGGCACACGCGGACACGTCTAAACACGCTGCTCGCCGAGGCTTCTCCCGCACGACGGCACAGCATCTTGTCTTGTGAAGAGAGAATTATGGCGCTCGCAGGATAGATTCCGCATCTGGCAGATTCGGAATCCGGGCTTGTGGTAATGGCACAACAGCATCCCCGCCCTCAGATAAGGCGCCGGGAAGACGAGCTGCCTCCACGTGGCTCGGATGCCAGGCGCGCACGTTCGTCAGGCTCGTCCAAGTTCACGTCCAGTGTCGGGACGCCAGGTAACATCACGTGCCCAGGTCCGACTCGCCAGGACAGGAGCTCTGCTCACCACGTCGTTGCCAAGGCACCTTGACCAGCTCCGCTCGGGTCGTTCCTAAGACCTTGCTTCTCGCCACTGGTCCCGCTTGGTCGTTCTGCAGCTTGCAAAACCGACCGGCAAAAGGCAACACCCAACACGAACAAGTGCCCTCTGTCTCCCGTCAAACACCAGACAAGGCCATAATTCAAATCAACCTAACTAAATTGTTTTCCCCTTTTTTCTCCCGCTGCAACAAGAGGCAGGTGTACGATCTAGCACACAAGGCTTAAACAATCAGTTTTCAAATCATCAACACAACAAAATAGAAACAATTATTAATCAGCAATAATAATTACAAATAGAATGGTCCCCTTGAAATCGCTTGGACCGAAAACATACTTCTGAGGAAGCAAATGAGGTCATTCATTTTTCCCGGCGATATTTTCGCGGAATCCGAAGCTGCTTATATTTGCGACCCTGCTTATCCGTGTAGCGGCGGTACAATAAGCCAGATTCCTTGCCAAATGAAACCCCCTTTTCTTTCACTCCCCGTTTGACGCTCTTCCTCAGATCGGCTAGTGAACAATCTTCCTGTTGTTCGCGAATCAGACTTTTTCTTTCAACTGCAGCCTGCTCCTGCCGGCTGGCGGAAACCGGAGCGAGTGTGGAGCCCGCGTCGCCTAATTGCGGCGTCGAGTCTATATCGCGGCTAGCACTGCACGCGTCACTCCCACTCACTTCCAGGACCCGCTCGTCTAGGCCAGCCTCCGAGCTCTGCCTCTCCCGTGACTGCTCGCCACTCAAGTTACCGTGATCGGTCCGTGTGCCGCACCGCTGTTCGCTCACCGACGCTAAGTCAAGTTCCCTCGACAGCGGGCGCGCTTTGGATCGCGTGGGGGCCATGTACGCCACGTCGGCAAAGAATGATTTGCCGTGATCCCTCAGCAGCTGCTCCGAGCTATTTGAGAAGAGGTAGGAAAATTGCTCCGGGAGGGCGGCTGACACAGCGGCTTCGGTGTTAAGTTTCCCAAATTCTCCTTCAATGCTAACCGTTGCGATCGGTAAACAGACACTCTCCTTCTCGGCCACTTGCCGTATCCTAACGCACTCTCCCGTAAAATCACTCGAGGAGACGAAAGACGGGTGAACAACGTCCATAGTTGCTGCAGAGTCCCGCAGTGCTCGGCACTTCTTGCCGTTTACCTTAATTTCCTGCACATAGGGCTCCAATAGACGTATGTTTTTGTGAGTTTCCTGTATCGTTGCAAAAGCAATTCTCTCTGGGCAGCTTGCAGCGATGTGCCCTTGCTTTTTGCAATTGTAGCAGGTTAACGGTCTCCGTTTTTCAAAAGAACGCGTCATTTCGTTTCGCTGTTTCGGACCATCGTCATCATTCTGAGATGCATTCTGTCCATCCCTTACAGTTTCTTTGGGAAGGGACTCGTCGTCCCGAAACTCGCGACGCGTGATTTCCTTCCGTTCGTCGGGCTTCCCGTAAAACCCATCTCTTCTATCTGCTTTTTCTATGCGCACTGCCTTGCTGTGCAAGCTGCGGCGGGTGTAATACTCTTCCGCTAACTCTGCTGCCTTGTTTAGCTTAACCTCCTTTAGCCTATCTTGCAGCCAGAGCCGGACATCCTCATCAATGCAACGGTAGAACTGCTCCAACGCGATGCATTCGACAATTTTGTCGCGGTCGTCGTAAACCTCTTCGCCCTTCAGCCATTCCACCAGGTCGGCGTTTAGACGAAACGCGAAGTCAACATTCGACTCCTTACCCTTTTTTGCATACCGGAACCTCTGCCGGAAAGCTTCGGGCGACAATTTGTACTTCCGCAGTAGCGCTTCCTTCACATCACTGTAGCTCTCAAACGCCTCTTTCGATAAGCAAGTTATTACGTCTGATGCCTCCCCAGGAAGCAACGCTAACAGATTCTGTGCCCAGAGGGATCGCTCAATGCTATTCCGTTCGCACACGTGCTCAAATTTCACGAGGTATTTGGCCATATCCTCTCCGACGGCAAAGGGTGGAAGTTGATCGCGTATTCTTGGAACATTAGAAGTGAGACTAGGCGCTGGCGAGCTATTTCGGGTCTCCAACTCTTTCATTTTAAGCTCGTGCTCACGAATCTCTCTCCTTTCCTCCTTTTCCTCCTCGCGACGTTGCTGTTCTCTCCTTTCCTCCTCGCGACGTTGCTGTTCTCTCCTTTCCTCCTCGCGACGTTGCTGTTCTCTCCTTTCCTCCTTTTCCTCTTCGCGACGTTCCTGTTCTCTCCTTTCCTCCTTTTCCCGTCGTTCATTTTCCTTCCTTTCCTGCTCGCAACGTTCCTTCTCCTCCCTTTCCCGACGTTCATTGATACCCGCCCAGGCCTCAGCGGCTTCCTCAGCCGTTACGTCCCCAGTCCTCATGACCTCAAGGATCGCATTCTTTCTTTTGGTTGAGCCCAACTCAATGCCCAACTCCTCACAAATTTCGAGAAGTTCCTTCACCTTGTACTTCTCCATCGTTCACACTGTCCTCCTGCTGTTTACCCTTTTTGAATATACCTGCCGTACGCTACTATAATGCTACTAGTAAGACATATGCAAGCATTTCACACACTGCCCCGTTTTACCCCCTCAGCATCCCCTGGTTTTCAAAACACTCTTACTAGGCTTGAAACACACAAGGTTATCACAATGCAACACCAAATCCTTCCCTAAGCTACTATAACCTGTGTCAGAGAAAGTCTGGTGTTTGAGGTAAACTTCAGGCACTCACCGCGCCGAGGTAGCTGATGCCGGTCAATCCCGTAGCTGCCATCCAGTGTTACGAACTTCCAACCGGTGCCACCAGTGTTACGACATCCAACCGGTGCCGCCAGTGTTACGAACTTCAACCGCTGCACCACGATTACGGCTTTGTGGTCCCGTAGCTCGTCACCCGTTTCGTGACAGAGCGTTGGTAGCGAAGACTCCGAGCCTGGCGTCGATGAGAATAACAAAAGGGACTTTATACATTATATACAGGTTATCATACAGGACATGAACGGATCGGCACTGGGGCCGAGAGCTCACACAAACGCGACTGTTCTCGCACGACGGCGTCCGGCGAAAACGCGTGACACATCTCCCCCCAGTCGGGAGCGACACTCTCTCTCGGTGGGTCGGCTGATCCCGTTTTCGAGCGGCGTGTCGCTGCTTTTATAATCCCCGAGGCCCATTGTCACTCAAACGGCCCAATACAAAGTCAGCACACGACGGTCGTCCGAGGGGTCCAACCAGCGACCGCGCTGGCCACCCGGTTCAAAGTTCGCGCGCGCGGTGACCTCCAGGCAAGGGAGGTGCGGCGCCGGGCTGTCGGGCACACGCGGACACGTCTAAACACGCTGCTCGCCGAGGCTTCTCCCGCACGACGGCACAGCATCTTGTCTTGTGAAGAGAGAATTATGGCGCTCGCAGGATAGATTCCGCATCTGGCAGATTCGGAATCCGGGCTTGTGGTAATGGCACAACACCCCGCGGGTCCTATCTTGAAAGCGATCTGCGACGAATGCAGAGTCTGTGTGCACCTAGCACTCATATCCTTGTGCGCGCTTCGTTCTCGCCGCTTACTTGGTCGTTGAAGCGAGAGGCGGCGCGAGGCCAATTCGCCCGCTTCTGCTGCCGCGCTTACTCGCAACAGCGTATTGACATCGAGTGGGCGCGGTCAGCGAGCGAGATGTGTTCATGTTTGCTTACGCGTGCGTGACACCATGATTGTTCATTTAGTCAACGAGCGAATGTTGGCAAGTTTATACGACCGCCAAAGGTACTATCGTTACTTCGTATAGCTGTCTACTATTTGGCTATAGAAATTGATGCTTCACCTTTCGGGCGAAATTGCGAGTTTTTCATGCGCAAGATCGAAGCGCGACCAGTCTGTTTGATTTGTATTCGCTCTTTCCCTTTATTGTATTCTGGCTTGTCAAGTAATCGCTGTTCGTCACGCAATCTGTAAAAAGAATGCATCGCTCACTTATTTCTAAGGTCACTTGATTATGTGATCGCAGCTATAACAAGGGGCCTGTCCAGGCTTTGTTGCGTTAGTCTTGTAATGAGCCTTCTACAGCACCGCCTTTTTTTTTTTACTGTGAATATGAAAACTCCTTTTTTTATCTTTTTGTTCGTGCTTTCATGCTAACTACATCTATGCTGGATGAAACATGAACGCTGCAACTGCACTTCGCACTGTTCGCCACAAAATAAAAGAACTATATATATGTAATATATTACCTTTTTTGTACTGAATTATGTCGGATTATATTCGCTGCTCGCGACGTAGCCTTGGCAGATGACGCGTGCTCTCTAATAGTTTTATTTCTTCAGTTGCTTGCGCTGCCACATAACCTAACGTGATATGGCCCTACGTAACTCGTAGCAGTTGGCTATAGAGAAAAGCTTAAAAACCTTCGCAATTTACTGTGTGCCCAGAATGACTGAGCGAGAATCGCGGAAAACAAACGCTTTCTCTTCTCACCTCTCCCTCTCTCTCTCTCTATTTATATCCCCTTTAATGCAACATAATCCCGGACCTAGCAGTAGTTCGATCTGCTTGCTGAGCTAGATGCTCATCAATAGTCACGTGATAGAAGCAGCGGTTCTCTCTATCAGTCTATCTCTCTCTCTCTCTCTCTCTCTCTCTGTCTCTTTGGTACACCTGGCTAAATACGGCACTATTCAACGCCTAACTACAAGGTGACAGGCACACATCGCTAGTGGCATGACCGAAACAGGAACATTCTTGGGACTTATGCCGAGCACGACACAATTCGTTCATTACGCTAACAGCTTGCACGTGCGCGAGTAAGAGTGTGACAGAGTGGAAAAGAAAAAAAGGAAACTGTGGCCCAATGTTTATGGGGAGCTGACGACAGAAAAGGTTGTCACTCGAGCGAGCGCAATTCTCAGAGGGCGGCTTGGGTTCGGTGCTTCACTTATCAAAGATCGATAGCTGTCACACACGTGCCAAACTTTGCTCGAAACAGAGGCAAGTGAAGATGCATAAACCGTCGTTGCGATGGCAAATTCGCCAACGCGGCGATGCGTTATTCCTTCTAAGCTGCATGACTGCTATGTGTGTGTGTTTTTTTTTAAGGTTAATGCCACACGGGCCTAGCAAATATAGTGTGCGCGTCTCCACGTAAACACCTACGGCTCGCACGACGCCAGCTATTAGGCGGCTAACGAGCTGCATAATTAATTAATTCCGTGCGCCCCTCGGCGCGTGCGTTTTCCAACAGGTTTTCCTGTTGTGTAGTTCTCAGATGCTTTCGTCCACGCCTGATTGTATACATAACGTGTTAATTCGAGGCCGGTGGCCGGATGCCACTTTCCTTAAAGGAGTGTAGAGGTACAAATTTTTCTTTGCTGCATTTGCATGGAAGGATATTCTCGAAAGCACGGAGGTGAGTCACGTCCTTTTTTCACATTACGGGCTTGCGCTTCCGCTTTCCCGCAAGGTAAATGAAACATTCCGACATACAATTCTGGAAAATTAGAGCAGTTGCATTCGTTAGTCCGAGGCACGACCGATTAGACCTCCAAGTAAATAATGAAAGAATGTCTAAGAAATTTTAATTGCTTGTTACCTGCACCTACGAGCACTTACCAGAGACGGCCGCACTCAAGATAAGTTTTAGGGTTTTACGAGCCAAAACCACGATCTCACTTTATGGGGCACGCCGCAGTTGGCAAAGGGACGGCGGGGGGAGGGGGGTGGGGGAGGGAGGTCTCTAGATTAATTTTGACACCATGGGGGTTCTTTAACTTACAATTGATTTTATGTATACAAGTGTTCTTGAATTGTTCCCCCATTGAAACGTGACTGCCACGCCTGGATCAACCTCGCGGCCTCGAGCTCACCAAAGCAACACCATAGCCATTGCGGCCACGCCAGACACCTGAGGCTTGAAAACATTTTCCACATCTAGGTCGGGAAAGGCGCTGGCTAACACTCACAAGAAAAGCGGTCGTACGTAACACAGATGTCGAGAAAGGGAACTAGAGAACACCCACCCCCTTCGCGCACTTCGTGCGGAGGTTGTGCGATCGACTCCCACGGAGGGTAGGCTTATCTTGTCTTTTTTTTTTCTTTCATTTCCCTTTGACCTAATTGTTCTACATTTGAACAACAACAAAAAAACTTGGTTCGGCTCATGCTTTCCTTGGTTCCATGCAATGTCAGTTGACTTATGTGGTTGTTACTGACAAAAAGTTGACTACCTCACTTTCTCTAGTTCTCGCCAAGAAGAAAGATTTGCATTACGTGAGACTGCAGCCGCCAGATCTCCGAACAAACAGCTAGACCCAGAAATAACACTCTGCGAGCACTTCAACTGCGAAAATTGCGGAGACGAAAGGCTTGCGCTTTACTTGAAACCGGACGATCGGGAAAACTACCTACCACTATTAGTCCACTCTCTTGGATGTGTTGTTCTACCTGAAAAACAATGTGAAAAACAAATTATTGTACGAAAAGGTTTTCCAGGCATTTTTCTTTTTTCTTTTTTTTTTTTTGCCGTAATACACCACCAGAACGGAAGTTCAATCTGTGGAGAAAGAAGGCCGTTTTCTAGAAATGAAGCGAATCTATCGTAGATGTGTTTGTTTGCAGGACACATTTGTGTTTGAATATTGCGCGAAAAACTAGGACAATTAATTAGAACATGGAGGAAAATCATCTGCCTTTATCATCTTACTTGTTCTCGATTCTTTCTCTATACCTTCAACAACAAATATTGTTTGATAGCGCACAATAGCTTACAATACAATTACTAGTCTCGTTGTGCTTAACTTTCATGAAAATTGCAACTGCGAGTTATCGTCGTTCAACTAAAGTAATGAATTAGACGGAAAAAAATAAAGGAAGAAAAAGGCACAAATGCCAGAGGCAGAAATTTCGATAAAATTCTGAGTATGAGAAGTTTGTGAGTACCTTACATTTACGCTGAAGGAACGTAACATGAACTTTGTCATACAGCGGGCCTAATTAGAGGAGAAGCAAACGAGGTGATTTATGGTGCTTCCTAATGTGCCGTGTGCAGCTAAATGCAACCTTCGTTTTTGACTATACAGCTGGTCTCTCTCATTCAATTCGACTGTACCTGAAGCGGAAAAGTTAGCGCAGTGGCTTGATCACCGTTTTCGCTCCTTAACAAGCCACGGTTGTTGTTTCAGACATGCTGTACATACTTACTGAGAGTACAAGTTAACTGAGCAGTACAAGTTAACATCAAAGGATAAGAAAATTGCATTACTAATTAAACGGCGCGAATTTGTCTGCAGACTTGAATGTGTCATATTCCGAAACTTCGGGCATAAGATTATGCAAAACGAAAACACAATAAATAAGTATAATTTAAATAAAAGGAAACACGCGGACGCATCCCATTGTGCAACCCATTGTTGGAATCTAAATGACACGAAGAATGCTTGCGTTAACGACGTACCAAGACTAGCTCATTATATGAGCACACACTGTTGGCCATCTGCGTCAGAAGGAGGCGATGTACGATGCTCCTAGAGGGAAGAACGTCGATGAAAGTTATATGCACAGAGAAGTACGACACATATTCACATACGTTTAAAGAGCTTCGAGCTCCTTAAACAGTGCCTTCGTGTCACAGTGCCTGGTATATCTTATTCTGTGGGACTGGCCAAGAATGGGCGCTTATACTCAGTGGCACATTCCGCGTTGCACACACACCCAATGATGAAGGTTTTCGTTCAAGCTATATACCCAGTGGCAGACGCCAAGTGACGCAAGTTGTCTACTAGACCCGGCAGCAGCAACAGAAAGTTGTCGATTTGAGCACACACCCAGTTACCCAAGTTGTCTACGTATATGCACAAATGTATTCGGCGAACAAGCGACAATGAATATCAAACTCCGGGATAAAGACAAAATAAGCTTCGCCTACAAAAAACAAAACAAGAAAGCAGCATGGGTAATGGGATTAGCATCGGCAGGAATAGCGCGTTTGCCGGCAGAGCCAGTAAAAGTGGAGAAGAATTACAGTGACAATCTCGGTGCATGCTAGCCTTGCGAAGATTTTTGTGTCCATAAAAAAAAAGGAAGAAAAGAGTGGGAAGGGCGCTGAGGGGATTCATAAAGCGATTTTTAGGAAAGTAGATTCAAACCCGACAACAGCGTCTGGCACGGAGAAAATGCAATGGGCGAAACTGAACACGACTTGTCGCCTCCGGGACTTTCATTACCGCGTTTAATATTGTTTTGCTTGAAGAAAAGGAGTCTGTGCTGTTCTTGTGTATGTTTTGATTGGTTTAGACTGGTAACTGGCAACAACGTGCGGGTTGCAAGGCGGCTGCGTGGGTTGCCGCCGGCCCCGCTGCGTCGACCTCGACACGAGCGAGCACCGCTGTTCAGGCAATACGGCATCGCTGAATAGTACGGTGCTTGTGCAACTGTGTGCCTGCGGCGATGCATGTGTTCCTTACTGAGCGCGCAGAAGTTCATTGACTTTGTAACGCGCTGCCTTAAGGCGAGTGCTGAAACGGGCTGCGGTAAAGGACATGTTGACCCCCTTGTGTAACGACATTACACAATTCTGAGATGCAAGGTTATTTTGTTTTATACCGTATTTTTTTTTTTTACTTTGCTCAGTTCTAGGGTTCTACTCGAGAGTAAGACGATAAGAGAAAACAGCGGCAGACGCGTAGCTTGTGTAATAGCGTCGCTGTCGTGTCGAGAGCAGTTTATCGGCGAGTGTCTGGAGGTGTATGGGTGCAACTGACGATAAAAATAAAGAGTTTTCTTTTCATTCTTTTTTCTCTCTTTCTTTATATGGAAAATGCCACTTTTCGTGTATTGCAGCGCCCGGGTTACTTTTGCTACACGGCGGTTTGGCGTCTCTTTGGTTTTGTAACTGCCGCAGGGGACTGGAATGAAAAGCAAAACGAATGGATAGAGGCAGGCTAATATAAGGTTATCGCGACGTGGACAAAGCGGCGCTGTATTTCTGGAACAGTGTGGCAAGAAACATTTCGCCTGTGCGAGATGCATGGCACGTGTTAGCTGGACGCCGAACAAGGCCGTCGTGTTGCAGGTTATACGGAATACAAAGCGCACAAAGAACAAAGGACAGGTCTAGACAGGACAAGCGCTGACTCTCAGCTAAGGTTTTATTGTGGACCCTGAACATATACACACATATCTGAATCTGCAAACGAAATGAATCGGCATGAGAAGAAGAAGGTAAACTGCCCCGTGCCGTCTACGCGAAGAAATCAAGCCAACAAGCCGCGTTTGCCGTACAGCTCTGCAGACTCAAAGCTTTTAAAATGAAATATTGTGATTTCTTGTCGAGCGCTCTCTGCAACTCATGCGATCTTTCCATAGAAGCAAACCTTCTGAAAGAGCGAGCGAGCGAGAGAGAGAGAGAGAGAGGTTAACCAGAGGCGAATTTCCCGTTTGCTATATAGACTGCACTGGCGTGGGGATATAAGGGTTGGAAAGACGCCAAAGAGAGAGAGGGAGAAAAAAGGAGAACAGGAACAGCTAACAGAAAAAGCGTTCCAGTTACAGGTATTCACACACGCCAGTCGCTCTCAAGAAGCGCATTAGCGCTTGCATGGCCTTCTGATGCGGTGTCAAGTCACGTTGATGTTGCGAAACTCTTTCTTCCGACAGAGGCAGGTCGTCGAACTGGTTCAACACGACGGAATCGATTGTCTCTGCACACTGTACTGCGGGCGCTGGCATAGAACATGTCGAATTGTTTCCTCGTCGCCGCAATCGCCGCAAGTTGCGGCGTCAGCCACGCATACGAGGAATGCGTAGGGATTTGTAAACGCTTAAAACGGGCATGCATAAAATGTGCGCTATTCTACTTCACTGTGGTGTATTGGCGTGCAAGTATGCGGCGCCTCCTTGCGGCATCTGTCCTAGACAGACCTTCGAGCACAGCCGAGCACAATGCTCTGCCGAGTGGGCTACGGTGCCTTGCGCGTCGCCATGTGCGCTTAGCGAAGGACATCGAGACTCTAGAAAATAAAGGCACTGAATGTGTAACATTAGTCTCAAGAGAGACGTTTCATTTAGGGGGAATTTGATTCGACGAGGACGCCATGTAGGAAAAGCGCCACAGATAATCCCAATCCCCAAAATTAATTTTCTCACAGCAAACGCGAGGCAAATGTACATTAAAAATTCGACGGCAATAAGAAATTTGAAGAGAGAGCAAATAAAAAAGAAAGAAAGGAAAGAGGTCGCGGTCCTATTTTCGACGCCCTTAATTAAAAGGCGCTCACATTACTTGGCGCAGCAAAAAAATCGGGCTAACTCCGACATTAAGCAATTGATCAACGAGTTTCAGGTATAAGCGGATTAAGGATTATTCACGACTTCTGCGTCCACTCACGCGCCGAGCTCTACATGTGAGACGGGATCACACGAGCTGCTGCCCCTCATCTGCCTGTTCGAGCAGCCTAAGTGACTTAGGTTGACGACGCCATCTTCGTAAGAACGGGCTGTATGATGGGTTCAAAGAGAGACATTCGCCTCTTTCGTCTCGCCATGATAGACCTATGTGTAGTATACGTTCTCGACAGTTTGAATGTAGTTTCTATAATTCGCCCTCTCTGTTCGGTGGTACGCGAGCATCCCCTCGATGTATTCACTTAATGTTCAATTCTTGGGCTGCTCTGTGGGTTCGCCTCTCTTGGTTGTGGTGAAACAGGCGTGCGCGATGAAATTAGGGCAAGAAAACGTACAGAGAGCAGACGACACATACAGCGTCTGCAACTCGTCTGCGCCTTTCCCGCGCACTACGTGTCGTCGCGTTTGCCTCCTGTTTGCGTGCGATAGTGCACGGAGTCTAAGCTTCTATACGGGGCTGTAAAATGGCGTAAATAATCCTGTATTTTCATCGAAACGTTTCTTCGACGAAGAAGTGAGGCTCTTATATTAGGCTTGATCTTCTTGGTCTTTCTTTTTCTTTTTTATCGTAAACTCGCAATCTTGCAGCACACTCGCCGTGGTAGCTTCGTGGCTATGGTGTTGGGCTGCTAAGCAGGAAGGAGGTCGCGGCATCAAATTCCGGCCACGGCTGCCGCATTTCGATGGAGGCGAAATACGGAAGCACCCTTGTACTTTGGTTTAGGAGCACGTTAAATAACCAAATTGTGTCTGGTTGTCCACAATGTTCCGGAGTCCCCCACTACGGCGTGCCTCATAATCAGCTCGTGCTTTTGGCACGTAAAACCCCGTAATTTTCTAGTCGTACGGCTTGTGCGCGGGAACACGTTCCAATACATTTTGTAGAGGAAATCGCAAACTAAACTTGAGGTTTTCTTTTGCTTTTCAATTGTCAAGCTGTAGAGCGTGGAAGATTTTAAGAATAAGACTGTTGAAAAAGGAATTAATAGTTCAAAAGATGTTTAGATGCTCTGAACGACAAATGCAGTGATGAAACGAATACCTACATCGACAATGCGCCCCAACAGTTATTGAAATAAAGTTGTTTGAGTGGGTATTGCTTACGAGCGCCATGTTTAATACAAATCGTTTCAGTGGGGGCCCGATAAGAGTTTTCTTGCTTCTAACGTCATTTTAAACAGACAGTAAACGTGCGTCTGCGGGACTGGGGCATTGGGGAGCAGTTTACTTACAAGCTAAGCGCCTAGAACACGTTCAAGTATTTCTCGTTACGCTGAACATTGACATCGACCTATTGAAAAAAATATCTTGCTCATGCACACCCGTGATTGCGAAATGATTTATTTGGTGGTTTCCTCATTAAGAGAAGTGTGTCTTGGCGATCGCCTGGTCCGATTAATAAAGCCGTGAAAGTACTATGCTTACATTTAGCTATAGCTGTGAATCCACGAAATTGTGAGGGAATAGGAGCTCCCGACTTCTTCCTTTGTTTTTCTGTCATTAAAAAGAACAAAGTACAGATAAACCAAACGGAAAGACCCGCGTGTTGTAGTTGTTCCATCATACTTTTTTTTTATCGAACACAGAACGAAATCCGCCTATCGGATTAGTACTGCGAGATGCCTCTTTCGATCTCCTTAAGCTTATAGCTCCTATCTCCTGTAGCAGTCTACTTCCCTATTTTTTCGGACATTATTTTTTCACTCCGTCATTAAAGCCAAGGACTGTTCTTGGCCTTTGAACTGACACGTTGGAAAGTTATTTCCTGTTATATACTTGCTTTATGCCTTTTCGTGCGACTGCCGAGATGTGTGTACAACTTAAGCAAAGTTAATCTTTCTAGAACCAATTGCTGACGTGTCTAAGCACCCCTACTTCGGGCGAAATCGTACAACTATGCTGCGTCAAGCAAGAACAACGCTCAGCACCGTTACGTAAGCAGCACGCGGCCTTTGCATCAGTGCTCGTGCGTCGACAGAGAAAGTGGAGCCACCGTCCCCGAAAACGAACGAAAGAGCTTAAAGAAAGCGCTTCACTTCGAAAATAAATCATTTCGACCAGCACCATCTCGGCGCTTCCTCTAAAGGTGCTGCTATTATTGGAACCAATGTGCCCATTGCCATATGTTCAGACGAATGGAAGAATATTTGTACTCTGATGTGTTACTGCGTAATGTGACATGTATTGTGTACCTGTTACTTATCGCCTTTTTTCTAAAAGCTATGCGTCCATCTTGTGCTTGCTCTGTTTTGCTTGCGCAAGCGCTAGACAATTTTTAGCTTGTAGGTTCAGCGCAATAAGACGAAGACAGAAGGCAGGAACACATCGGACAGCGCTGTTCCGTGTGTTCCTGTATTCGTCTTATTGCGCTGCCCCTTGAAGACGTTCAACCGGTACCAACTCGCCCAAATGTCGATCCTTCTACAATTTTTATCTACGACCATGTGCTATTGGAGACGGGACTTTACTGAAAACCGCTTGCTACAGACATACCCTTCTCTGCAATCCTGGCGCTCTCTTTTCCACTGTTTTGGATCTACATTACGCGACTTGAAATGGCGCGGGAAGCCGCGTTCGAGATTAAATGCAGACCTGCTTTGCGTCGAACGCACATGGGCAAGTGAGATTGAAGAACGTCGGTAAATCGAACAGCAGCATCACACACAGATGCGTTAAAACAGAGAGAGAGAGAGAGAGGAACGGGAATCGGAAACCTTGAAGTTTCGAAGTTCATTCGAACCTTGCGTCAATGGAATCCGCTCTGTTCCCTCCACAACTTCACTCCTTGAACGTCTCGTTTCGCAAAGCACGCGCATAGGGTTTCTCAGATAAAACCACCTAGCTGCGTATTCAGCCGGAGAGACGACGCGACTGGAAATTTTAATGCCATTTCTGTCTCTACAGTTTCCAGGTGTTTTGTTTCGACTTGTCGCCAAGAAAGAGATCTTTATGGCGGAGGTTGGTTACATGGTTCATATACAAGGCAGGAGATTCTGTGGCGAGACTACCCCATCTCCCTCGTAGCAGAACTGAGCATAGATCGAGCGCGTGCGGAAGAACGAAGAAAAAGAAGGGAAGACGTCCGCGTCACGTGGAGACAATATCTTGAGATTCCGCTTGGCATCCACAAGGAATCGAATGCTCTTGCATTCCTTCGCCTTTGTTTATTGCTCCCTGAACTAAGTAGCGACTGAACCTGCATGCATTATTGCGCTTTGCGAGCTTTCTTTCTGTTTTCTTTTCAGGACGTCACGTTACTGGCAACGCTATCGTTTAGGCATTATTCATTTTGTTTTCGTGCACACAGATTCTTTTCATAGTGTCTGTGCTCACGCGTGCGTCAATGACTTTCACTACTTAGACGCAAATTTCACCGACATTTTTTTCTGTCCGTGGCCTCATGCATGAGATTTCCCAAAACTCAAAAGCTCTACTTCCGCACTACCTTTGTTTTCTTCGGTGTCGTTGTTGTATTCATTATTACTTTTTTTAAAAGAGACGTAACCGAGTCTTGTCCGCTATAGAGGATTCCATACTGCGTAAAATTCACGAATGTTAAGCAAGAGCCATGCAGCTGCGGCATGGGACCGAACTAGTCCGTTTATTTCTCAAGATGTGTCTGTTTGCCAGTGTGCAGTAAGAAACAAATGATCAAAAAAACGGGGGAAAGACTATGTGATGCGTTGCGGGTGCGAACGTCATATTCAATATTTTGATTTACCTTCGTCTGTTTCATTACGAGCGATGGCTCACGGACTCTATGCGGCGCATTCTGCTGCTAAGCACGATCTTGTGAAGTTCGATAATAATCTGCCGCGGCCACTTTCCAAAGGGGCAAAATGAATAAATTCCCAGGTACTAAGGTAGAGGTGGAAGGCACAGGAAATTAAAATTAGCCGTTAAGATTATCCCTTGCCTCACACAGCCCGAGCCTATAGCTTGAGGCGATCAACTGGGTTGACTATGGATAAATTTGCCTCGGTAGAAAATATCAGCGACTGTTTTGCGAGGTAGAAGATTCATCGGTAAACTTCGGGATGTCACTTTTATGTGGGTGTTGTCTGATTAAGTAGCATAATCGGACCGCATGAAGGAAATTCATGCGCAAGTGCACTTCTGGAGGGGGGAGGGGGTGATATTAACATCCTTCACGTCGCGTGAAATCATGCGCATTGACAGCACAGAAAACGAAACCGCAGAGAAATTTACGTTTTGAAAGAAGTATTAGAGCACAGAAACGTTACAGAATAGAACATCGGACCAGGAAAATCAGCGCGTATAGCACAGCTCACGGAGGACTCAAGCGTTCGCATGCCCCTTGTAGTGCTTCTTGTATGAAAGCAACCTCAAACTAGAGAGAGAGAGAGAGATAAAAGAAAGGCAGGGATGTTAGACAGCCAAGAGTCTAGCTGGCTACGATGCGCTGGGGGAAGGGAGAAAGGGAATAGAAAGAAGAGAGAGAAAGGGAGAGATGGGGGTAAAGAGACGTACACTGACAGCACTACAGAGTCAAATGCGCTCGCATAATCCAGAGGTTCTTAGAAAGCACAAAAGTGCCTTCATTGCTTTCTGAGCCGATTATCCGTGGGGTTCGTGTTGTAGTATTGTCTGTTCACTCAGAAGACGATGGTCTAGTTTGCTGAATGCGTTGAACATAGCTTGTCTTTGTGCTTCACACTGAGGACATTGGCACAATAGCTAGCTACTGACAAAAAAAAAAGCAGAACAAAAACGGTCAGTAGAAACTGCGGGTACTCGTCTTTCGTCATATCTGAAAACATTGAAATTGACATCTATGAAAAGCAAGCTCTAATGGACGATTTTTAATCACAGCGCTGTTTCCGTGAACCTAGAAATGAGAGCTCTCAATATGACGCTTTCGGCAGCATGAACCAATTCACTGCGGTCACTCTGATATTCATTTGTGACGTACTACGTAGCGGCTTCCACGGTGCCTGTCCTGCGTGTTCCTACCCAAATGCTTGCGTCCCTTTTAGGCTGCAAGAAAATTGAAAAACAAAAATTAAATGTCTGAACAAAACAAAGTAGGACACGTGTATTCAAGAGAAATTTTCGAGGTAGCACTCTAAGCCTTGCAGGGAAGGCGTATAGCTGGCCCACTATCTAGAGAGCAAGTGGGCAAGGCTACCTCATACGTGGTTAAGGCCACTCACTCATTCGCTCATTAACTCGACTCACTCACTCACTCACTCACTCACTCACTCACTCACTCACTCACTCACTCACTCACTCACTCACTCACTCACTCACTCACTCACTCACTCACTCACTCACTCACTCACTCACTCACTCA
This sequence comes from Dermacentor albipictus, assembly GCF_038994185.2. Lineage (NCBI taxonomy): Eukaryota > Metazoa > Arthropoda > Arachnida > Ixodida > Ixodidae > Dermacentor > Dermacentor albipictus. The sequence continues at coordinate 171,021,476 of NC_091822.1, forward strand.
CTCACGCACTCACTCACTCACTCACTCACTCACTCACTCACTCACTCACTCACTCACTCACTCACTCACTCACTCACTCACTCACTCACTCACTCACTCACTCACGCACTCACTCACTCACTCACTCACTCACTCACTCACTCACTCACTCACTCACTCACTCACTCACTCACTCACTCACTCACTCACTCACTCACTCACTCACTCAATCTATCCACCTATCTCGACTTGACCTCCATGAATAGCTTCATCTCTATGTGAGAGTAAGTGTGGCAGAGTCAGATTTCAAAATGCTGCGCTGCAAAGCTTTCTCTAGCGTTAACTAAACTCCTGAAAGTGTTATTAAAATACTGCACGTCAGTAACGTTTTACGGCTGCTTCATCCAGACGAAAGAAATATGTCTAACTTAGGTTCGAAGAAGCCTGAAGTGTTGTCAATTTATTACTAAATCGAGCAAGCGCCGCTGCTGATCATTTTTGGTACAACGACCGGAATGTGAAGCACAATATCAGAAAATGGCAGGAACATTACATCAACACGACACAAAGGTTCTCATGAGAAAAAGACCTTCCATTTATCAGAGGTGAAGGAAAAACATACCTCTAAATTTCGACAACGGAACCCCCCTTTGTCCATCGCCCTTGGCCAGGGCGACGATCATGTCCGTAGGGCAGATAATGCGCCTTTGTCGAAACGCAGGCTGCTGGCTGTTTTTTTCTTGTTCGAGCTCTGCTGATCAATCCACGTTCAGAAAAGCATGCGGAACAGAGGCATTGGTCAGAACCGTAGTGTTGCACCTGCTTTCCTTTATTTTAGATATAAGATTGCACCCTTTCTAGACAAAAATACCTATCGGCTTCTTCCATAATCTTTATTTATTTCCTTCTTTCTCTCTCTCTTTCTTTCTTTACAGCACTTCGTATTTGTTGTTGCCCGTACTATGCTGTTGCCAATTTGGCCGCCTCGGGCCAGCCGCCATGATCGTCAGGCTAACAGAATCAGCGCCGCAGAGCAAGGGCACCGCAGTTCCGGAGGTAATTTATACGGTAGCGAAAAGATGTGTCCACGCAAGATCCGGTTCGTTACATCCAGCTTCGCCCCCAACAAAGAAAGAACAACACAGGTTCTACCATCGAAAATTTAGCCTTGTTTATTCGCTTGCGGTGTGTATCAACGATCACAGGTGCGGGTGATACGCCACGAAGAGCAGTTTGGCAACAAGGTCATGGCCGGCACAGGATATGCCTGAAGGTTAAGTGACAGAGGGACACAGGCATCAAAAAGTGAAGACGAAAGCAGTGTTGCTGTCAAACATACTAAAGATAACTTTCCTGTCCACACAACCGGTTTACGCTGAATCGTCATGTCTGCATTCTTGACCACTAGCGAGAACTGACCCTTCTCCTTTTGCTTCGGCTTTTCTCTCTGTGTATCTAAACAGCTATTCTGACTAAAAACTGCGATAATAACTTTATCGTCGATAGGTGAGTCTCCGACGTCCTTGCAACAGCGTGACAAAACAAGAGGCCGGCAGCATATATACTGTTCGTATTAGTTGAGACTGAGAATTATGGGGGGAAAATTTCTAGAACATTCGCAAATACTATGTCACACAAGACCACATACCGACATTAACAGCTCATGAATACTGTGCCCCTCAGGGCCCAGCTAGAAAAAGCATCGGTACCCGCGTAGCGCACTGACACAGAAGTTCGCTTAAAATAAGTTAGCGCTGAGAAAACAAACGACAATGTGAAAAAGAACGCACCAATAACATCACACACCTGGGAGAGCTCCGAATGAGGCAATGCCATGTTCATTATTTGATAGACAAATTTATTGACTAATTTGTTCATTCATTCAGTCATTCATTTGAACGTCCCCAGGCAACAAAGTGGTGTAGTAGTGAAGGGCGGAAGATCAATTGCGAGGACTTGGGGCGCTGACCTTCCCCCAAAGCAAGGTATACGAGCGTTTTTCATTCCTTACTGCCAACTGACATATTTCCATCTCGTGCTGCCAATTTGCGTAATAGACTGTTAGCTGGGCTTGAGTCAGCCGGAAGTTCTTTGTTGCAGAGTTTATTACAAGAGTCCAATCGAAAGAATAGGCAAGTAAGGACAGGAATTGAGTAAGCAAGCGTTAGTAATCAACGACATGTAAAACAAGAAAAAACTGAAGAATGAAATGGTTGGTGCTGTGTCCATTTCAGGAGACATATTTCGACCCCGAAACTGTTTGAAACAACCATTTCTAACTAAAGAACTTACTGTTACCGGCTGCACTCGTGGCAAAATCGTCAGATAACCACGTTGTTGTGCCATTACCACAAGCCCGGATCCCGAATCTGCAAGATGCAGAATCTATCCTGCGAGCGCCATAATTCTCCCTTCACAAGTCAAGATGCTGCGCCTTCGTGCGGGAGAAGCCTCGGCGGAGCAGCGTGTTTTGACGTGTCCGCGTGTGCCCGACGGCCCGGCGCCGCACCTCCCTTGCCTGGAGGTCACCGCGCGCGCGAACTTTGAACCGAGTGGCCAGCGCGGTCGCTGGTTGGACCCCTCGGACGACCGTCGTGTGCTGACTTTGTATTGGGCCGTTTGAGTGACAATGGGCCTCGGGGATTATAAAAGCAGCGACACGCCGCTCGAAAACAGGATCCGCCGACCCCACCTGGAGAGAGGGTCGCTCCCGACTGGGGTGAGATGTGTCACGCGTTTTCGCCGGACGCCGTCGTGCGAGAACAGTCGCGTTTGTGTGAGCTCTCGGCCCCAGTGCCGATCCGTTTATGTCCTGTATGATAACCTGTATATAATGTATAAAGTCCCTTTTGTTATTCTCATCGACGCCAGGCTCGGAGTCTTCGCTACCAACGCTCTGTCACGAAACGGGTGAAGAGCGCTACGGGACCACAAAGCCGTAATCGTGGTGCAGCGGTGAAAGTTCGTAACAACGTGCAACTGCAACGTCCCGAGAGCTGATGCCAAAACAGCGTGTAGGAGCTTCAGCAAAAAGTCCCGCAAACTGCAAGGCCACCGGGATGATCCCTCGAGACGCAGAGCGCTACGGCATCCTATCAATCTTCCCTTTCACTCTCTCTCTCCTTCTTCTGTTTCTGCACTCATATTTGTTCCTTTCAGCGAGCCATTCGGGGCTCATAAACGGAGCAACATCCATTACGCTGAGCCCCAGAGATTTGCAGCGGCCAAGTCGGCAAGTGCGCTGGGACTGCGCGTCTCCATACAAGCAGAAGCGGGCGTATACGAACCGAAAGGAAGTCGAAGGACGGAAGCGCGGAAGACCCGAAGCGAGGCTTGTATCGGTGGCTTCCAGCGTCGAAGTCTGTACACACGTGTGAAGAAAGCAAAAGGAAAAAGGTTTTTCGCAAAAAAAAAAGGTGCTTGTTGGAGTGATCCACGATAAACCCGCGGGGACGCCGCGAACGAAGGCTTAGGTGCGCCGTATGGAGGAGCGCGCAGCGTTGCCTCGTGGGCCTCGGAACACAGAAATGGCCCGGACACCGGCCACTCCGAAGGCGACTTCACTTTCACGGGAGTGGAACTGGGGCGAGGCCACAACACTCTGTTAATGAAAAGGAAAGCTGTAATCCATGTGGCTGTTGTACGACGCTAAAGAGAAAGTGGGAAGGAAAGAAACCTCATGCGAGTTTCTCGGCAAAGTTTCGTAGATGATGAAAAATCTATCCCATTGCAGGTGACGAACCAGGCACTAACGCTTTTCCGGACACGACCTTGGTTACCCTTTCTATCATTGCTTCTTATCTCTCTTCCTCGTCGAACGTGAACTGACGGGTCAAAGCCGTCTGCTATTTAAACATGCATCACCGCGGATTCCAACGTAATCGCTGGAGCTCGCGTACATTCGAGAATGTGCAGTGGAACTCCCCTTCGCATGCAAAATCTGATTTAGAAGACTCTTTCGCTGTAAACCTGATGACAAAGTTAAAAAAAATTCCGAATAAAGGTGCCTTGATGACACTGATAATCTTGTGAAAAATGATGACTTGCAAGAAAATGGACACGCGTGATAGTATGTATAGGTAGTGAAGCGCCACTACAGACAGAGCGGAGACCGGAGAAGCGCCTAAAAATGTTTATTCATGGGAAAGCATCAAATCGCCCATTGCGAGAAAAAGCCGGCATCTGTGGCCTGGGAAGGCAAAAAACGGCACCTAAATTCCCATTGGCCGTGGCAGCCAAATCATGAGCGCGCGTCGACGCAGCAAAGCGAGCGAAAGGGAACACCTGCTGCTGCGGTAGTATACGCCAGTTGTTGCGTGAAGGGAGATAGCATGGCCGCGACGCTACGTCACACAGGCTTTCGCTCTCGGAAACCTGTGCTATCCGCGCGTTCCTTGTCCGCGCAAGCTTTCGCCGGCGTTGTAAATGCGCCTCGGTAAGGCCAAATAGAAACGCGCCAAGCCTAGAGGCGGGTCTGTGCAATCTGCTTTATGACGTCATGTACGATGGCGAATCAGAAAGTCTTCACCCCTATTTTTCCTTAGCCAAAATAGGGCACATACGGGTAGTTGCGGAAATATAACGTACTATTCCACGTACCTTACACTGTTTTTCCACATAGTCCCCACACCGATTCAGACGTTTGTCCTGTCGCAGCACTAAATTTGTCCCAACGCAGTCGCCATTCAGCGGCGTACGTTGCTTACCCGAACGCACATTGCCAAGCAAGTATTCACTGCCCTTTTACGAACTCGCAACACCGCCACCTCACACTTCTCAAGGCGAGACACCTTTTCCCGCACGTGGGCTGGATTTCCCTGTGGATTTCGATGGGATTTCGTCCCTTGCTCCATAGAGAACGAATGAAACTTCGTTGCTCGTACGCCGTGGACGTGCGAAGCACAACCGCCATCTTCAACGACTGACAACGGCGCCATGCCGCTGAGTTACCGGCAGATAAGGCCCGTGTGGTCTTGGAAGGGTCCACCGCTGGGATTGGATACGTTGGCTTCGCATTTACAGCCGTAATTTGGCTGAAATAAATTGAGGGCCCAAAGACTTTCTCATTCACCCTCGTACTTGGACCGAAATTTCATTCGCCAAATGCAGCATTACAAAAGTGATGACGTCAAACTCACTGCAGCTTACTCGGGAGCGTCCCCGTTAAATTCTATGGCAGTCGGGTAGGGTAACATGACGTCACAGATCGAAGTGTACCGGTGTTGTGCTATCAAGGAGACGTTATCCAAGCGTCTCAACGCGCTCGCTTGACCACGAGGAGTTCATAGCTGGAAGGACCACTCAGCGGTCATTAATGCTTTCGCATTCACAAGTCACAAGAAATGCTTAGGTGTCCTCGCATTTTCTTTTTTGTTCGAAGCATTGAATATTAGTATAGGTTATAGGCGAAGCAAGCAGGAAGAAGGCAAAAAAGGAACAAGAAAGCAGAAAAACACATAACCTGGCCTGAATCAAGATTAGAAGCTTCACGCTTCACACACACAAAAGAGAAAAAAAGAAAAATGTGAAACGAAAAGAAGTTTCAGCATGGTTTTGTGGTTATGTTACCAATACTAGCGTAACGAAATTCCAGTACAAGCTTGTGTCTCGCAGTAATTGTACACTTAAGTAACTGAGCAAGGCAGGAGCTTAGAAGAACGGAGTGGACAGTACCAGATGCTATAGTCATCGCTGCGACAAGGCTCGGCCTAAGCTATTACCTGGCAAAAACATTACTGGTCCGTATAGGTGAGTTTCCTAACAACGCAAATTTATTTTTATCTTCGGTAACTATATGTAAAAGAGCGAAGTGAAGCGCGGTAGTCGTTTCATATGTGTAAGATAAAACACGCAACCACTGCGTCATAAAGCCGCTCGCGCAGCTTTTTTCCAGCAAGCTTCCCTACACGGCCGCGTTCACGTAGCGTGATTTAGTTTGCGCATGACAGCGCGAAATTTGTAAATGATGGACAGTATGGTGCCATGGCGCAACAAATGAAAGTATATTTATGCCAGTGAGTAGACCATTAATTTCGCAGCCCATGAAAGGAGCGAAACGGTATATATTGCTATGGCTGCCCTTTAAAATTTATGAGGGGCGACAACAGCGTAACATAAACGTCTCGCTTTTCTTCCCAAGATTGTTTTCTTCTCCTCTTAGTTCTTTCTTTTTCAATAGGGAAATCACTGCATTTATCAGAAAAGAGGTCCCACCCACTGTTAGCGTGGATTAGAATGAGTGAAGAAAAATGATATACACCAGCGGTTTGGTATAGAGTTTGGAAATAATAAGAGAGTCGAAGTGCAGTGTATGATTAACACGCATAGTGATACATGATTATTTGACTCGGCCCAGTACATTACAAAGGCATTTTAAGAGATAATGGTAGTGTAGCATGGCATTCAAGAGGAGCATACAGTCTGAGCTTATATTTGTGTGCGCACACTTTGTCAGAGCAGCTGATTATGCTGTGACTATCCTCGGGCTGTGTCACGTAAGGCTGCAACTCGAGGATAGTCAAACAGTGTCTTCATGCAAACATATTCTGCACAGAGAAAAAGGGCGAAGAACGGGAGCAGGTTAAAAACGGACACTTTCACATAAAAATAAAAACAAACTTGGCACATGGAGAACGGAAGCTATTTTTTTGAAGGAAACAGCAAAGTCTTCATTCCGTTAGTGTTTTCCAGTTTCCTGCTGCCATTCACTTCACGGCCAATCACAAAGAGCAAGAACGGCCACGATATCACAAACGACGGCGACGATGACAGCACAACCATAACACGAACTGTTCTAGGAGATCCAATGTTACGCAATGTCTCAGGCACACCGTAAGCATCAAGTTTGTGTTATCTACGTGTCACTCCTTGTCGTTCGAACCTTATAAAGCCCGAATATAAAGGAGGTGCTGCATTCTTGTACAAGGCGTCCTCAGTTCCATCTGTCAGGAATTGCGTTTGTAATCTAAATGGTCGCCACTCAATCGTCTCCGAGCTACCGTCACACGGCGCCTTTAATGAGCTAGAAATACCAAAACGTTGCTCTGTCGTTGCGTTAAAAAAATGCGCTTAACATGCTGAAAAGAAAAATTGATGTGACGCCGCTGTCAACAAGTTTTCTGGGGCTGAGTTTGCAAGCCCTTTCATTTCAAAGCACTCTTTGCTGAAGTGTCGACCACCGGCATTTTAGAGCGCAGCTCTCAGGCTGCCGATCCCATGGTGAGCGGCGGCGGCGGCGACGGCGTAGCAGAGCGCACGAGAGCATCGAAAGATGAAAAAGAGAAAGCGGAGTGCAGCGGCGGATGAAAGACGCGAGGAGGAAAGCGAAGGAGGAGGATGGAGCGGCACCATGAGAAGGAAAGTGAAGGAGGAAGGTACGGCGGAAAGGTGAGGAGAAAAGTGTAGTGCGGCGACGATGGCTACGAGATGGCGCCAGAGTAGCGCGCGTCGCCTGGGAGGTCCGTCGGCGGTTGGTGCTGTGAGTGGCGCCCAGTCGTCGTCACCCACGCGCTGGCTCTCGCCATCTCAAAATTAGCGAGGCAGCCCGCGCATGGCTTCGCTCCGTTCGCAACGTGCCGCACGAGACACATTGTCCGCGCCAGCAAATATAACGCGAAATGAATACACGTACAGCGGTGCGCTCAAATATTGCATTGGGAAGTATCGTAATCGTCGGTGAACTTTTTTTCTGAACATGTGAGCTCACGGCACTACGCGACGATGTCTTATCACGTTACGAGCAACCCTTTAGCTCATCTACCAAGTGCGACATCGTAGGCATTGCACAATGTCAACCCGATGACGCGGCGACTACTCCACTTTCCTAGGGTTGCAATAACCAACCTCCTTGCATTTCTGTAATAAATTTGTCTTTCTCTCTTTCTCTCTGGAAGAAATAAAAATGAAGAGGTAACATGAACGGCCATATAGCAAACTAAACTTACATGTTCGTTGTACGTTATACAAAGGATTTCTTCGTTTTGCTGACTGCGTAGTGCTCTAATGCCGCATCTACCACGCAGTTTACTGCCGGGCAACGAACCTGTTTATTTGTCTATTTTGAAACGTTTACACCGAATCTCATTTACTGTTCACTATCATGTATAGGTCGAGCTAAGTACGGGAGAGTACTGCCATTTCCGCTGAAAGCCCACCGGCGGCCTATTGCGCGCCCCCACCGTCGCGGTTACGTTCTTGTTCTGTCTTCACATTCGCAGCATTCGCGGAGGCTGTATGCTCCAACAGCCAAGGGAATTCGCACGGAGAACACGAGACAAGGTACTGCCCTTTACCCGTTTCCCCGTTGTCTCGTTTCTCGTAGGCGCGAAGGAGGCAAGATAGAATGCTGTACGCAACACTCTCGGCCAGGCAAACAACGCGAAGAAGAACTCGGTTGTTCTGACCGAGACGATCGTTGCCTCTCGTATACGTCCAGCCGGGAGCGATCGCTGGCCGTTAATCTAATGCGGGGTCAGCGGCGCGACACGAGGCTAAACTGCTGGCCGGGCATTATCGCGGCGTGGTCTCGCCAGATCGCGGATGGAATAGCGGAACGAAGTGCCGCGTTTCCCTCGGCGAAGCTGAGACGGGCTGCCGTTGATTGGCTTTCGGGAAGATCATCGCTGTACGTGTTATGGCGACCCGGATCGAGAAGAGCAGCGGGGAAGAGATAGATAGATAGATAGATAGATAGATAGATAGATAGATAGATAGATAGATAGATAGATAGATAGATAGATAGATAGATAGATAGATAGATAGATAGACAGACAGACAGACAGACAGACAGACAGACAGACAGACAGACAGACAGACAGACAGACAGACAGACAGACAGACAGACAGACAGACAGACAGACAGACAGACAGACAGACAGACAGACAGATAGATAGATAGATAGATAGATAGATAGATAGATAGATAGATAGATAGATAGATAGATAGATAGATAGATAGATAGATAGATAGATAGATTCTGGTTCATACTCAACTATGGTATAAAATATCGAAGCTCTGTAATGAAGCGACACGGCAGAAGAGAGCGCCTTCTCCTGTCGTTCTCCATTGTGGCCTTCGTCCTCCAGTGAACATAAAAACAGGCTGATGATGAACACGGGGGGAAGGGGGGGGGTAGAGGAGAGTGAGAAGGAAATGAGTAACGAGGATCGCCTGCACACCGCACTGAGCGCTACGGAAAAGTTTGAAAAACCAACAGTTTTGCAGCTCTTCCGGGCTGTAACATTCGCCCGAGGGCACCAAACGTCCAGCGCTTAAGTTGAAGGCCATTTCCGCGACGCAAGAAATGTCCGTCGTTATTCGCTGTCTCAGCTATACGAACCAACCCTTGCCGTGCAGAGTTTCCCGACTAGATAACGAAAATTGCGCTCGCGACGCCGCAGGCAACTTCGAAGCGGCGCCCAGACGGTGCTTTCCGCCGTCGAGGTGGAGGGAAAGGCGGCTCTCGTTCACTGAATATACCGCATAAACAATATACAACAAGATACTGCACAGAAACGAAATCAAAGTTTGGAACTATGCCCGTCCATCGCTTCTCAGGTGTGTTCTCTCACGAGAAGCGCAAATGCCGGAAGACTGAAAGAAAGTGAGGAATGAGATAATGCGGGTAAAAGATGACAGGTACGCACTAAGCAATGCGAAACGCGCAAGGGGGGCGTACCGGATTGTGATGCTTCAGGCTGCAAGCGACTACGCGCTTAACGTTCTTCACTGTCGCGGCTGTAAACGATGCGTTGCTTGCTTTTAACAAAACAGCCATCGGCTGTCTTGTCTCGTTTTCGTCACGTACACGGTTGCGGAGGAAGAGAAAGAGAAGGAAGAGGAGCTTGGAGTGTCAGTCGGAACAGGAACGACGAAAGTTTTGAACTTTTTCAACGAGCCATAGTACACTGCCTTTATGAAAAGTGAGGTAGCTATCAGCAACCATGCAGTGAGAGAGCGAAAGAGGAATCGCCGCATTAACGGTCGCCGTTATACTCTCCCTCAAGGCGCACATGAAAACCATTCCGCAAGGGCAGAAATGTGGCCGCCGGGTCTCGCCATTCCCAGGTAGTTCGCTCCCCTTTCCCCCCAAACATTGAGGAGCGATCCGAATGCCTCTCAGCGTCCGTTATCTGTCAAGAAGCGGCGCATTCAGCATGACATCGCCCACCCGACGTCGGCGGGGTTAGCGGATAAACTGCGCGTTCCAGATGCGCGCTTCGCGTACGCGTATGCCCGCCCCTTCCCCCCCCCCCCCCCCGAAGGAAATGTCGGCGCCGAAAACGGCCCTTTCGTCGCAACTGCTAAGAGCTCCCGGAGCTCCGTGGCTTCCGTTGCGAACCCACCGACAGAGCGCAGGAGAGAACGAAGAAGAGAGCGCGAAAGACTGCGGAAGGAAGGTCGAGGGACGTAGGCTACGTGAAAGTCGGATCATATATATCTCTTCTGAACTGCCGTAAAGTGACGTCATTTGGTTTTCAAATGGATCCTGCGCTCGCATGCTCTTTGGGGTCGATCGGCCGTCTAAGGGTTGTCATCGCTAGGCGCCCCGTTTATATATGCTGGCGCGAGCGGCGTGTTCTCAAGTAGCCATCTCAAAGTTTCAGTGTAAACCCGGCTCCTCGGGAGTCCAACCGGCAGCGATCGCGAAGTTTCATGAAACATAGTGATTGCCTCTCCTCTCTCTCTCTCTCCCTCTCTTTCTATATTTCCTTCTCGACGTCGTCATACCATATTGCTCCCTTCATCCATTTATGCATACCGTGTATGCCAAGGCTCAGAAGTGCTACGCCTCTAGCCCTTCCTTTGGTTTACAATACTTCCCAAGCAGGCTGTCATGAAGTAGCCGCATTTACCGTCTCCGACTCCCTCGAAATTTTATTGCAAATGCAATTTCCTAACACTCTGCGGAGACGAGCTGCACAAGCCCCGGTGCAACGCACGTACAACGCTTGTGAGGCGCGAGTCACTCGTGCGAACCGAGAGGCGACACTTATGTTAGTCATAACCACATGAAGCCAACAGATAATAATGCAAAGCAGAGCATAGAGGAAATTATTTGTTTTAGCTAAAACCTAGAAATTATAATGTAAACGCAGATGAAAGTGGAGGAAACAACTTGCCACTGGTCGGTGCTGAATCATCCGCACCACTGCGGGTGGCCCAGGCGGCCGTGCGCTGCCGGTTGTGCCACTGTATCTTGAATGCCACCTGCGACAGCTGCAGAGTCAGCGCTGCTCTGTGTTTTCAAGGCGTGGTTCGCGTTAATGCCAGCCGCTACACGAAGGTCAGTTCGCTCGCTGCTGCTTCCATGTTGTTTAAGAAAAAAAAAACTGCCAAGAAAACGCGCACAGGAAAAATGCAAGAAGGCAGCAAAGAGGCTGGACTGCCAGCTCTTTATTCGACAGAAACTGGGCTCTCATTCTTAAAGGGCACTCTGTCTCATGACAATTGCACAATCGGCTTATCGCAACCGACCGTCAAGAAAATACAAACAAATTTCAAAGGTCGCATGCACCTTGTATCTTTCAAGGCATCTCACGTCTATATTTGCCTAAGCCCAGTAACGAAAATATTAGCAATATTTATGAAGACAGCAATTTTGGCTGTTTTTTCTTAAATACCATGCACCAACTAGCCCAACAACGTGTTTTACTTCCACGTTTCCTGACTGCAACGTTTTGACAGCGAGTTTCCGCGGTCATCTAGTGATATGTGTTCACGTCGGCTTCTGTGCGCGTGATAATATGCTTGTTAATTTACTTACACTCGCGGATAACTTTCTGTGGTTATGAAGGGAAAGCTACGGAGGCCAAGCGCGCACAAGTCAGAGCGCTTCTGAAGGGAGACCCGCGTTTTAGTCCACGTTAGTTTAGACTGGGGAAGGCAAAACATAGACATCTTATTAGCAACAGTTCAATAAGACAGAGCACACCATAGAATGTCAAGGTTTGCGTATTTTGCGCCTTTTCCCTTCAGCGTCTGGGAAAACGCGCAACCGTTGCACGTGGAAGCTGCGCCGATTCAGCGTCGGTTTCGAGCAACGAAAAGCACTGTCAAACGGTGCCGGACGACTTGGCATGCTAACACGTGTGCAGAAGCCACGCCCCCGTAGCTTTTCCTTCATTTCCACCGACAGTTATCATCAAGTATGTGGTATGCCTATGTTTACAAGTTTATACGGCCGATAAAACTATTATCCTTGTTTCGTATGGCTGTCCTCTAATTTACTATCGCAGTAAATGCTTCGCCTTTCAGACGAAACTGCGACTTTTTGCGTTAGGTTCTACAAAGCGCTTATTACAGCCAAGCTGTTTATGGCTAGGGTTCCGTGCATTTTTCGTGTCCGTCAACAAATCTATGTGAGCAGAAAACTGTCACCACCAGCATTGGCTTGTGCCAGTGCTGGTGCGTTCGTCGTCGTTGTCATCTTCCACAGCTGGCACCGTTGTCGCTCATCATGCCAGCGCTCCAACATTGCCCCTCCCTCTGCGAAGGCGGTGATGGCACTGGGCCATTGCCAGTTGGCGCTATGATTTTGGTCTCAAATTCTGTGCCTCTATTTATCGTGAAATGAAATCACGTATGTATATAAACAAATGTATAACGCAAATGAACGCGGATGTACAAAGATAAATGCATGTGGGTATCTTTCGTCAGGATGACCACCGATCAAGGCAATAAATGTGGTCGTACGTTTGTTCAAAACCTGTCTCAACTTTTTGTCGTGTACTACATAGCTTCGTTGGTCATCCACCTTCACAGAGTGGAATGACTTATAATTTTTTTTTACTTTTTTTTAATGCGTAAGCATTGTTTGGCGAGTACCCCAGCAAAAGCTGATCATCACGCGAATAGTGTAGTGCCTTGCATCGGCGCAAAAATCCGTAATCTGCGAGGTTAAGGCATTTAATCGTTGCAATAGTAGAAATTAGAAGGAGGAAGACCTGGAACCAAGGAAATCGATCGGAGAAAATGCCCATAATCACGTTTATGCATTCCCACAGAGATGCATAGGGCTCCATAGAAGATACATGGGTCATGCTAGAGTAGGAGTGGGCCAACTGAAATTAAGGGGTGACCCATCTTGAAATTTCGAGGTGTGCCAACTTTTTAAGCACTTCAGTCAGAGAACTACATTTAGAGGACCTCAGAAACAAATATAGGTCCAAACACTAAAATAGGACCTTATAGACCACATTTAATCATTGTTAAATTGCTTAGAACAGCTTCATTCAAGCTAATATATCGAATAGGCTGTGATAGCCATGTAAGGAAAAAAAAATAGGCATTTTGCCTGAAGTTCCGGTCTCTAACGGTCACACTGACGCCACATAGGAGTTACCTGTCACTACACGAAGAAACATGAGAAGAAAATAATAGCCAGATTGAGCTCCGCTAGGCTAAATTCGAGTTCCGTCTTTCCAAAATTAGACCAGACACATTTAAGAAGGAGTCTGCTCAAGCTGATTTCTCCACCGCGCTGAAGAGAGATTTGGTCACGCTTGCTTAGATTCAGTGCGTTTTTGGCAAGCTGAGCGCATAATCAGATGAGGAAATTCGAGTGATCGCTCCACTGCCATGTCATACAGTGAGTATGCTTTACGCGCCGCTGTGCGAAATCAGTTTCAATGTGTCCTCTCGAAACAAATAACAAATGCCCAAACAGTAAAGTTGCTCGGCTTGAACCAAGATATTCATCATTGCACGCAAAATTATGGGGTGTTTACGTGCCTGAACCACTTTCTGATTATGAGGCACGCGGTAGTGGAGGACTCCGGAAATTTCAGCCACCTGGGGTTCTTTAACGTGCACCTAAATCTAAGCACACGGGTGTTTACGAGCAATAAAAACAGCGCTAAACGACGGGACGAGTGAAGGGACACAGACAACGGCGCTGACTAACAACCAAAGTGTGTTTATTCCGTCAGTCAGCATATATATGCTCCGCGGCTATCTGAAACCACGGAATCTACAGGATAGGGCATGCGCAGGGGGAATGCAATTAATGTGATAAGAAGGCAATCTCCTTTGGAAGGAGAGAAATGGACGGGAGGCTTACACATGCATCACCACTAACGTGAATGTGGAAGGCTTCGGATATAAGGCGTGCGCGGTCATCACGATATTTTGACAGATAGGTTACACCTTCGAAGGATGGCTTGCAACCGCATTCATTGCAATGTAGTGACAACTGACTATCTTTTGCCCGCTTTTGAAATTTGTTGAAGTGCTCGCGCATGCGGTCGTTGATGCAACGCCCCGTTTGGCCGATATAAAAACGCTTGCATGAAAGACGGATCTTGTAAACCACACAGTCACAACAGTCAGCAACAAACCTCTGTCTGTGCTGTTTTTTACAACTTTTTTTGTTGTTATTGCTTACCCTATTTACTTGGTGGCACAGGCTACCTAACTTATTTTTGGCAGTAAACAGCAACCTGACGCCTGCCCTACTGACAACCTTTTTGAGGTTGTGCGCAACCTGGTGAACATATGGTATTACCGCAACCACTTGCCGTGACCACGGAGCATCCGTCAGACAACAAACTCCGTTTCTTAGACTTGGAGCTAACGTTCTCAAGCAATCATGTATGTTGGGGTTACGCTCCTAGGTCTCGTAAGCACCTTCTTCCATTTTCGTCCGCGCACTCAAAGATAGTCAAGCGCGGTATAGCAAGTTCCTGCATGAAGGCGGCCCTCATCCGGTCATGTGACCACCAAGTGGATGTAAGCTTCGTAAAGCAAGTAGCCAGACTGAAGCTCGCAGGGTTCTCGGTACCACTATTGACCAGCATCGCCGAAAGCCTCGTAGCGAACTTTAAAGGAAAGCAGTCGGCAGCTGCTCTGTCCGAGAATCGCTCACGGCAAGTGGTTGCGGTAATACCATATGTTCACCAGGTTCCGCATAACCTCAAAAAGGTTGTCAGTAGGGCAGGCATCAGGTTGCTGTTTACTGCCAAAAATACGTTAGGTAGCCTGTGCCACCAAGTAAATAGGGTAAGCAATAACAACGAAAAAAGTTGTAAAAAACAGCACAGACAGAGGTTTGTTGCTGACTGTTGTGACTGTGTGGTTTACAAGATCCGTCTTTCATGCAAGCGTTTTTATATCGGCCAAACGGGGCGTTGCATCAACGACCGCATGCGCGAGCACTTCAACAAATTTCAAAAACGGGCAAAAGATAGTCAGTTGTCACTACATTGCAATGAATGCGGTTGCAAGCCATCCTTCGAAGGTGTAACCTATCTGTCAAAATATCGTGATGACCGCGCACGCCTTATATCCGAAGCCTTCCACATTCACGTTAGTGGTGATGCATGTGTAAGCCTCCCGTCCATTTCTCTCCTTCCAAAGGAGATTGCCTTCTTATCACATTAATTGCATTCCCCCTGCGCATGCCCTATCCTGTAGATTCCGTGGTTTCAGATAGCGGTGGAGCATATATATGCTGACTGACGGAATAAACACACTTTGGTTGTTAGTCAGCGCCGTTGTCTGTGTCCCTTCACTCGTCCCGTCGTTTAGCGCTGTTTTTATTGCTCGTAATCATGAACCAACCAGCCCAAATGCGTACTCTTTCACACGGGTGTTTTCGCATTTCGCCCCCGTCGAAATGCAGCCGCCGTGGCCGGAATTCGATCCCGCGACCTCGTGCTCAGCAAGCAAAACACAGCATTGCACCCACTTCGTTCAATGAAACAGAGTTGAGAGGTCATTAAAGCGCAGCCATCGCGCTAGTAAGAGTGGTGCCACCATACAGCATCGCAGCCGAAACGAAAAGCCCGCTACACCGGCGCTGACGATCGGCACCAATGATCCAGCGAGATCAGACGACGAACGCCACAAGGTCGTATAGATCTTCACTTTCGCCTGTCTCTCATTCTCTCTCTATATATATATCTTCTCTGTGTAGGAGCTCCTCCGGCATCTTAGCTTTGTACTTTGCTTGCTATCGGTTCACGGCTCATAAACAGCGCGACATCCATTACTCAAAGTCCCGGAGGTTCAGAAAAGTCCCGGAGGAGAACTAACCGCGACAGTGGACAACAGCGTGGTCGCTTAGATGTCTTCAAGTGTCGAGGACTCCCGCCAAACAGCAAAGTTAAAAAGAAGCACGTGTTTTCGGGAAATGAAACCGGGAACTGCTGTGAGCGACGACACCCTTGGGGTGCAGCGAACGAAGCCTGAAACACTCCGGGAAGACGCGAGGGGTGCTCTTTGAGAGCTATAGTCTTGCTCTGTGGAGATTAAGAGCGAAGATGAGGACTCCGGGGTGGTGAGAGTACTTCAGAGGCGCGGAAGCGCTAAATACGAAGTCTACAATAGAGGACTTTCGTATCATGACCTGCGTGCAAACAATTTATACCGTCATCTTTAGTATCTTTTGAAAGACGTCGAATTACGCATTTATTGATCTGGCTCGATCCCATCGTTTCCCATCAAGGTCCCATCAAGTTTCCCATCAAGGTCGCATGTAAAAGTGCGCATCATTGAATACTTGGCAATGTTGTCTGGTTTGCCATGGGGGGAAAACGCAAATTTGCTTTGATATTCACCTTTCTTGGCGTTCACATCGCCTCACCCCCTCCTCAAATATTAATGGCCACTAGTCTCGGAGGCTATGCTTTTCCGCACTGCTTCGGCACGCCGGCGTGCGTAATTTTGCGCGCTCTGTTCGTACATCTATACCCACTGTCACAGGGCACGAGCTTCGAACGGTATCCTGCGAGTGTGTTTCTGAAAAAGAGAGGGCATCGAAGACACAACAGGAGCGAAAGGTGGATGTTAAAACAGTGTACCATAGTCACTCAACTATGCGCGAAAATGATGTTATTGAACGGATCGTTACAGCACTGTGTTATGTGATGCAGACTAGCGCTACACGTGGCGTGCACGAAGATTAATGCGTGTACGTCACACGAGCTTCGAGTTTCTCTACGCACAGATCAGCCACCTCTTTTGCGGAAGCGCTAAGCTCAGGAGCTTGAGAACTTGAAATTCGAATGCGAAGAAAAGATCAAATTAGAAAAGTTGGAATCATCCCCGCAAGAGCTACATAAAGCTGTCGTCTTCTTCTTTTTCTTTTATTTTGGCGCAAGTGTATCTAGTGGAGCATAGATATGTAGCGCTTAGTTATTCGCCTGACTTGCCCAAGATCATGGAAAGAAACAAGAACACATAAGAAGACATCAGAAATGCATGAACCCTCTACTTGCGCACATTGGAACACGCATGCGCTCGCATGAACACAACACACTCAGGCGCCTACAGCGCATGGTTTACTGTTTCCTGTCGATAAGACATACTTCCTTTCGTTCTCGCCTTCGGCTTCACTCAGCGTACATTCGCGTGTTAGCCGCCTTACTGCTTATTCGGCACCTCATAGGGTGCCCCCCTCATTGGCTTCTTCGTTCGTTCGCTCAATTCTCTTCCTATTCGTTACAATTAGTTAATTTTTTTTATTCCTGCGCTCTTCCCATCTGCCTCCCAGTGAAGCAAGGGGGCACGTTGCCGCTTTCGCAGGAAGTTGCCAGCGTGCGTCGGACCTTTTTTTTCTGTTTTTTTACTGTCAGTAGAAAAAAAAAAGACAATGAAAAAAAACACTATGCTCTCCCATTTACAACCCACACTGTGTAAACAGTTGCCGCGGAACAGGCAAAACAAGAAGGAACCAGGGATTGCTACCGAATTTCTCTTCCTTCGTCTTCACCGCTTTCGGCTAGTCACTGGGTGAAACCGGCCTTTGTCGTTTCGTCGGCCGTTTTACCAAATATGCGACCCGTTGTTTGCTCATCTCGTTAGTCGAGTTTGTGGATTGGTAGGTGAGAGAACAAAAAAAGGAGCGGAAGAGGATGCTGCTGAAGAGACGAGAAACCGTGAGTGAAACGAACGTATAAGGGGGAAAAAGGCGCGTGAGTGCATTTTATCGTTTTTCCCTGCTTTTATCATATCCCCAAAAGCAGCTGGCCGGTTATTTTCTTTCGCCTTTTCTTTCTTATTTTTTTAAACGCTTCATGTGACCTCGAGATAGCGATTCTGAGGACAATAAAGAAAGTTTCAAATTTAATTTATTCGGAAATGGATGCGGTGCTGCGAGGGCCGAGAGAGAGGCAGAGCATGAAAAAAAATGTGAAAATAAAGCAAGAAAGCGCATTCTGAAACGCACCTGGCTGCTTATAATTACTGGGCGTAAACGGAGCAATGACTTCCTGTACAACGCATAGCGGCAGAGCTTCGAGCCCCACTCCCCCCCCCCTCCTGCCTCCACCCCCTCGGTTTTCGCGTCATGCACCATATTATACGTTTTATGAGCGCTATTATATAGATATCGCAATTTTGCTGTCTGCGTCCGTTTATTTACCGGGTCTTCTTGAAAACGCGAAAGCGCGAAGGTTCATTCATTGAATTCATTCATTCATTCATTCCCTGAATTCGTACACGCGATGCATAACCAGAGAAAGAGTGAGCTAAAACAGAAAATGTGCCGGCAAACGCAATCTCCGGTTTCACGCTAGCCTCACAATATGGCATAGCAGACCTTGATACACCCCACGAGCTGTGCGTGCAGACACCACAGTATTTCTAACAGCGCTTTTAATCTCGAGAGTAAGCAACCATTTAACAATTTTCTTACCCTTTTATCTATATTCACGAGATCTTTCGTACATTTCCTAATATAATTCCTAATATGATGATGAGCGTCCTGCGTTTTGTACGACTGTCTATTAAAAGCTTCTGTCGCACTTGCGAAATGTGGGCGTCACAAGGCCAAGCACTCAAACTGAGAATGGATATCTCAGTATGATACATTGCTTCTCCGATGCTTCTTTGTCGACTGCCATTTTAGTAGTTGGGGCGATACGCAGATCAACACGCTAAAGTAGAGAGGCGTTGTAATTGCGACATTAAGGGCTCCTTCGGCATGAATGTGTCCGAAACAATTATATCAGTTCATGGCTGGAATCTTTTGACGCTGATTATTAGCACTCCTCCGAAATAAACTAATAACATTCGACTAATAACATGCCACGTAACACAGAAGGGTGCCATATACGAAGTCGCACTTAAAGCATCCATCGAATCTCGCGCGATGACTGTCTTAGCTGGAAATCCGGTACTATCCATTATTCTTAATTCGCCGTAACTGCACGACATGTGCAGGTTCCCGCTCCATCGTGTCGTGAATTCCTTCGAGGAGGACGTTTTCACGCAGCGCACAGCTGCAAAACTTCGCCAACATCCCCTGCTAGTTTTTCCTGTTTTATGCTTTTTGTTCTCTCGGGTTCACCCAGGTACATTATCAACCACTCAGCTTTCTTCCCTGAAATGTCCTTCATTATTAGTCGGATGCGCTGTCTCTCACTTTCCTCTGTCCCCGTTTTTTCTCCGTCCGTCATTTTTATCTTTTCCTGCTATACGTCGACAACGCAGTACATCACAGCAGCAACCAAATATGCAACCTTTGTTCCTTCCAACAAAGTTTTACTCTACAACGGTTACGGTCTCTTGATACTCACAATCGCACCGCTTGCACAGGGAACGCGAACGGGAAGGCAAGTATATGGATAAAACAAGTAAGTAACAAATAAAATGAACGTGCCACACACACCATCGCAGCGCGTAGCACATGGCAAATACAAGATTACAATCCCATTGCAATAATGCGGCCCTGATAATAGATGTTATCATATTTAATACTCTGGCCTCCGCTGGTTTTTGTCAACCACACCCTCTCTTCTTGCGCTCTTCTGCGATAGTTTGAAATTGCGGCGTCACTCGAAGCAAGAAGATTCGGATCGTTACGCGCGTCAGATCTCGCGGCACTTCCCTCTCTACGTTCACAATTTTCTTGCTCGTCTCCTGGCGTCCCAGCGCGGTGACAGCCAGTCGTTCGAAAGCCGTGATTTATTATGCATGTAGCCGTTCGCCGATGCTCGATTGGAGGGGCTAAGGGAGAACGGCCGCCTCAATGCGATTTTTCGCGCCGCAGCCGACAGGCGCACTTGGTATCTCAATAACGGCCTTCCCAGGCTTCTTTTCCCCTCGTGTAGGTAAATGCGCCGTACGCCTTTGTAACCTGCGCTCGCGTTCTTCTTTTGCTACCCACAGAGCGCGACAAGCCAGAGCAATTTCAGGCACGTGTATTTTATACGTTTACATGTGAAACTTGCCGGAGGTCCATGAATGTCCTGCGGAGGTTTCTTTTGATGTGGAAGGGAGCTGTCATATGTTTAACAAGGAAATATATAACAAACGTGCCTAGTTGGTACATGTAGCTGCTTAAGAGCTCTGAAGCGAACGAAAAGGAGAAAAGTAGGCAGTTGTAGGATACAAAGATGGCGCTCAAATTTTCCACTAATAATAATCGACACACAAGTTTGTTGTCGTCTGGTGCATGTCAGCTGTGTGCCAGTTGAGGGGTCGATTCTAGCAGCTATCCATCCGTTCATTAAAGCGTCCGGAAAGTCGCGTTGATGTGTGAACGGCAGGGTATCGTGCTGCAGTTTTTTTTTTTTGCTCGTGCGGTAGTGTCATAATTGTTATCGTTCCGTGTTACTCGAAAAGGAAAATGCAGAAACGACAGCAGTGTTTGGCTCACTCCTCTCTTTTGAATCCACCGCTGCAGAATCATTGCCAATGACAGTGCGGATGCAGCTGCGCAGTCTGCGCACCAGCAGGGGGCGCTGTTCTCGACACGCGTGTCGGCTGCACGGCCGCCATTATCTGCCATGTTGATTCTCTGATTGGCTGTGGAGTGCTCACGTGCCTTGAAATTTGTGCCGGGAAACGGAAGTTTTGCAAAATGCAATTTTGCGTTTTCATCAAAATGACGAAACGTTACGTGGAGCTGCAAATTTTATCGACGAATACATTTTTTTGGTTCTAGGCAGTTATTTTGAGATGTTAGCACTTCAAAAAGAAAGTGAGCAGTAGCATACAGAAGCCAGTGCAATGCATCTGCAATTTCGGGAATATGTGGTCAGTGGCGTAGCTAGGTCGTCTGGCACCCGGGGCCCTTAGCTCTTCTGTCGCCCCCCCCCCCCCCCCGGGTGTAGTCGAGGAAGGCGAGGATAACGACAAGTTTCAGGTGTCTTCAGACGTATATTACACCCCCCCCCCCCCCACTACTGGCCCCGTGCACCCGGGGCCCACGGCCCCCCGGCCCCCCCTGTTGCTACGCCACTGTATGTGGTGGCGATCCAAGATAGACACCATGCCAGCTTGCTGATTGGCGGAAGGAATATGCTGTGGGGCGCGTCACAGGAAGGGCTGTTTGGTAAACATCAATTCGACGTTGCGCGACGTTGCGCTGGGCCGCCATTGCAGAGATTTTCCGCCATAATTTGCGGTTCGACGATCCGCGCGAATTATGCTAATGAGTAGCCATATGCAATGATGAGAGGAAGGCGTATCGCCACAATTTCCCCGTCATTTGGAGCCATGAAGATCTTTTGTTCATAACGCGTGCTCATAGTATTTGCATCGCTCTCAGCTGGCGTTGGCATTTGTGTTTTGGGCCATTATTTTTTTAAAAGAACGTGTTTATATGAAATAATCTTGCTTTAACATCGCAAACTTTCTACAACGCTGCTCACTTTTCACCGCTGCTTTTCTACTGTAATCAAGATTAATGCCTTTTCGCACAATCAAAAGTTATGACAACGGCGTCTTTTTGACTTATAAAAAGTAATGTACGTAATGCGGCACCTTGAAGTTTCCTCCCGCGGTGCGAGCAACCAGCAAAGTGAGAGGAAAAAAATGAGGGAGCAGAAAATGACTATTTTCAACATTCCTCTGCTGGAAAGTGACAAGACTTGGTTTTCAAATGCAGATTGAGCTCTTCAACAAGCCGGTACGCGGCAAACAGTTGCTGTTCCCTTCATATCTCGCCCCTCATCCACATTTAGAGCTGTATATGCCACTGCCTCTATAAGCTCGTCCCTGTGTTTCGGCATAGGGCATGCCGCATATTAGATCCCTGGCTATTTACATAACTATTTGTTTTCTTCCATGTGCGCTTTCTTTTCTCCCTTCAGAATTATTTAATTCCATCGCTCTCTACCGATTTACCATCTCGCTACTCATGTCTTTTAAACTTATTTATCCAGCTCGTCGGCGACCTTTCCCTTTCCGTCCTTCTGTGTTACCGATCACTCAATTTGTGTTTGTTCCGGCCTTTATCGCTTTCGTGTTAACTGAGCCAAACCTTTTAAAGCTTATTTTCTCTACATGTCATATTGCGTTTGACTTGATGCTCTTTCTATCCGCCCCTCTCTCCCCTCATACGTGGGTTCCCTCCCCCTCCTTCTCTCTCTTTTTCGCTTTGTTTGTTTCCTCGACATGCTTCTCTCAGCCCGGTCGCTGTCGCATTTTATCATTTTTCTGGGGCCAATCAATGCGCCCCTCGTAGCATCCAACTCCAAGACTAAGGCGTTACCTTTCGTTCGACAGCATTCAGTACGCATTTTCGCTCTATCATTATGAGTGCATGCTAGAAGCATGTGCTGATGCTGCTTTATTGCTTTCGAGCAGTAATCCACGTGCACCATAGCAAACAGTCCGAAGTTGGATTCGTCGCCGCGTTATGGGGCAGGCCCATCTGGGAGGCAGTATAAAAGCACTATCTGTGTCCTCTCACTGTTTCTTATGCGATGGCGTTGTGCAGTCTAAAACCACCTCAGGTCGGCGGACCATAGTACAAAGTCTCTATTACTAGGGCATTGTTCACATATGAAATGACAGGGAGGCGTGAATGTCCACGCGTTACCGTACGTCAAGTGAACCTTTAGGACATGTGAGCTTTAATGCAAAGCATTCTCTGCCTCTTACGAGGCACGTTTCAGTAGGTAAGTTGCTGCCTGTCTCGCTTGTGGTATTTTCGATAAAAGCATAACGTGTCCGCTGAGTCCGGAAACTCCGGTACAGTGACATTATGTTTTACCCATTCTGCCAAAAATGGATGTACAGCTGTAGAGAAACATTACAGCGAAAACCAATGAAGGATGACTCTCAAAGTTCATACGATTAGCATTCGGAAACCAATGAAGGATGACTCTCAAAGTTCATACGATTAACATTAAGGCAATGTAGAGACACACCACCGTCAAAACTCGTCATGTATGAGCCGCATTCCTCTGGGCGCTTCCCTCTGAACACTCTGCGCCATCTGATGGCATTGCGCCAATGTCCGCGCTTTGCGCGCCTGTAAAAAACAGTCACAGTTTCGTCGGAAAGGCGAAGCCCCGATTGCGATAGCAAATTAGTCTGTAGCTTTACGAAGTAAGGGTAGTAGTTTGATCGGCGGCATAACGTTGTAAATATTCGCTTACTAAGTTAACATTGACCTCACTCCAGCATTTTGATAGACTACCGCGCTCATCCAAT
This sequence comes from Dermacentor albipictus, assembly GCF_038994185.2. Lineage (NCBI taxonomy): Eukaryota > Metazoa > Arthropoda > Arachnida > Ixodida > Ixodidae > Dermacentor > Dermacentor albipictus. Next base: position 171,044,841 of record NC_091822.1, read on the forward strand.
GAGATGCATGCATGTTTACCACTGCGCACGTGACACCGTGCTTGTTAATTAAGACAAGTTCGCGGGCTAGTTGGTTTGAATCCATCATAAAATGTTTAATCGCGACTGAATGAGGACGTAGAAAGTAATTACATTTATGTTTGCCCACCCCGAAATTTCAAGTTGGCCTATCCCCAAATTTAGGTTGGCCGGCTCCCCAACTGAACTTAGGCTATCCTCAAGTTTCGGAGTGGCTCGCTCCTTAATTTAAGTTGGCCCGTCTCCTGATTACAACTTAGTCCACTCCCTAATTTAGGTTGGCCCATCTCCTGATTACAACTTAGTCCACCCCCAAATTTAAGCTTGCCCTGGTTCAAATTTCAAGTTGGCTGACGCCCAAATTTTGACGTGGCCACCCCCTTTTTTAAGTAGGTCTAACCCATATTTCAAGCTAGCCCACCCGCGAATTTCACTTAGCCCACCTCTACTATACGCTTCCACACGTATTTTCTAAAGTGCCCGATGTATCACTAAGTGTATTCTCTTTCTTATCTTTGTTTTTTTTTGCATTAAGGTGCTTCTTATTGTTATTATTTAGGTGCACTTAAAAGCTCGCAGTAATCACGATTTACAACCTCATAACGACTAAATGTCCTTGCAAATTATGCGTTTTTGTGCAGATATAAGGCATTACACTTGTCGCATGACAGGTCAGGCGAGCTCGCCAAAGAAAACGAAGCAGAAAGCTCGCCTTCGCGCATCGTGTGGCCGTTGTATGTATGCATACATAACACCACGTATTGCTGCTCTACCACTCGATGGGGTTATCGGTGTGATGCCGGTGCGACGGTGTGACGCGGGAACACGCATAGAACTGTGCTCAAGTATCGCATTTGGTGAAATATTTGGCGTCTTTGTGCCATCGGTCATTCTGCTTTATCACAGCGTATTTTGAACCTCATGGGACATCATTTCATCACTTAGGTGATTGGGGAATCTGCAGGGTACAATCAGCCTCTCTCTATAGCTTTCGTAGATTAGGAAAAGGCTTTTGATTCAACAGAGATACCAGCTGTCAATGAGGAATTACGCAATGAAGGAGTACAGGAGGCTTACGCAAATATCTTCGAAAATATGTACAAAGGTTCCACAGCTATCTTGATTCTCCACAAAAGGAATGGAAAGATACCTATAAAGAAAGGGGTTAGGTAAGGAGACACAATCTCTCCAATGCTATTCATTTCATGCTTGGAAGAAGTATTCAAGCTATTAAACTGGGAAGGCTTAGGAGTCAGGGTCAATGGAACATATCATATAACTTTCGGTTGGAGGTGACATTGTCCTGTTTAGCGTCCCTGGAGACGAATTGCAACAAATAATTGAGGACCTTAACAGAGATAGCGCAACACTAAACTTGAAGATTAATATGCGGAAGACAAAGATAAGGATCAATAGCCTGGCAAGAGATCAAGTGTTCAGGATCGCTAGTCAGCCTCTGGGGTCTGTGAAGGAGTACGTTCAGATAAGTCAATTACTTACAGGGGACACTGATCCTGAGAAGGAAAATTGCAGAAGAATAAAAGTGTTTTGCAGCGCATAGATACTGTCAGATCCTGACAGGTAGTTCACCACCATAATTGAAAATAAAGCTGCACAATCAATGCATTCTACCGGTGCTAATATATGGGGCAGAAACTTGGAGATTAACAAAGAAGCTATAGAAAATGGTAAATACCACACAACGAGCGATGGAACTAAGAATGTTAGGTGTAACTTTAAGAAACACGATGAGACCGGTGTTGCTTAGAGAGTAGACGAGGACAGTCAATATTCTAATTGACACTAAAGAAAAAAATGGAGATGGACAGGCCATATAACACGTAGGTTAGCTAATTGGTGGACCGTTAGGATCCACGGTAGAATAGGCGCCAAGAAAAAGGAAGCGCAGTCGAGAATGACAGAAGGCTAGGTGGGGTGATGAAATTGGGAAATTCGCAGGTGCAAGTTGCCTCCGATTGGCGTAGGCCAGAGGTAGTTGTAGATTGCGTGTAGAGACCTTCGTTCTGCTACATATTTAAGTTAGCCTGACGATTGAAGGGACACATAATGCCTCCAGAGTAAAATTAGCTGCGACTGTTCATATAACTGTTACAGACAATTTAATGCGCGCGGCACTACTGTACATGATTCTACATGTGCTCGTTTAGAAAAGGATTTATTTAACAAGAGACGATACGAACATTGTGTCGCGAAGAGAGTATACCGCGGGCCCCCTTTTTTTTCTGTGCGCAAATGTTGTGCGTTCCTCGATGCTGGGCGAAGGCTTTGTGCAGAAATAACAGCGACGGCGCCTCGGGCATGTGCTCCCGCCTGGCCGACGCCACCGCACCTGTGACGTCACTACGTGCACGTGTCGCGCCCTCTTCCGACGCTCGGCGGTATCGGGCGTCAAAAAACGGATTAGTTACGGGCAAATTGATTTTGTATACGGAGTGGTTACACGACCATTCTTGGCCTCTTAAACTCTGGCTCTCATAGGATGGTGCCGGCCTGCCTGATTGGTCGAAATAACCTATTAGGGGAGAAGCCTGCGCCTTCCGCCGCTCCGCGAGTCACGTGGATGCTGCAGAAAGTGATTTAAGGAATGGTTTAAATAGTTTTTAGAGAGCAAGCAGACAGCGGCACTTGGCACAGATCACCATAGGAGATCAGGCCGGTCAGGCAAGCCGTCGACGACGGGTATGACATCGTTTTGTATGTAAATATTTGTACAGTGAAAACTTAAAATAAATGCCGAACTAATGAACCTAGTTGTTGGAATGCTACTTCTCGTCGTCGTACCTGCGGTTCTGCACATGCCCCTGTCAGAGCTAATCCCCCTTCATATTCGTCTCCCTGGTGAGCTGATGCGTCAGATCTCTTGACAGCTGTGTCACTTCGCTACAACTGTGTCAGAATGAGCACACAATTCCACCAGGATGATAACATATACAAAGTACGAAGCATTGTATACACGGCACGTTTCCAAAGCAGTGTCCGAGTCCTCACTCACTAATATATAACCTAATTAAGCCCTACGCACCGATCAGCCACCGACACTAACATATAACCCATTGAAGCGCACAGTTACACATAAAATGTACAATGATCTGCTTACAGAGTTTTTTTTTTTTCATCAAGAAACGATACGAGCACTGTATCGCAATCATGGCACAATTCCTCCAAGACGATAACATAAAAAGTACGAAGCACTGTATAATCTGCCACGTTTTCAAAGTAGTTTTCGAGTGCTGACTCACTAACATATAACCACATAGACCAACGGAAGCACACAGTTACACATAAACTAATTGTCAGATACATGAAATGATGTTCAATATTTACAGTGTACACAATGTTTATGTAGAATGATGATGTGACAGAAACACTCAACATAATTTTTTAGTGATGCTGAGAGATGTATATATACAGAAATGATCAAGTATACGAGAGCACGCACATAAAGAAATCACGGGCACCTACATTCTATGCACATTCAATGAATAATTCTCATGGCCTGGTTACAAGAACCATGCCGGTCAAAAATTAAGCCATAAGCGTCAACCAGCCACCGACAGTAAGCTGCATAACCACTGTCGAAGAAACTCCTTTTCCCCAGGGAAGAATGGCTCCTCTGACAGAAACGACAGTGGCTCAAAGCAGAGTCTCTCCAGAAGTGGAAACAGAGCGTGGCGACAATACCCCACGGCAACTCCCTCACACCGGTTACGCCGTAGGCAAAAGGCCCCTGGAGCAATTAAATTCCCGCAAAGCGGCCACGTGAGCAGCGACCAGATGTAATAAAGCGGTTGACTCCAGGCTACGGAAACCAGCATGCTCAGCCCTCCACAATACCCCGGCAACGGCGCATTGAGCAGCACATCTTTATTGGGCTTTTTTATGGGGTTATTGGAACACAGCGAAGCTGGGACTATGCCCCACCTCTCTAGCTTGTCACGCGTTGGGAGCACTTGCCACCCTAGACGCCACATGAAGTCACATAGGTGACCAGGCAGAAATGATGCCGTTGTCGCACCCCACGACACACTATTGGAACGTGCGCGGCGCGCTGGAAAAACTAGAGGAAGCAGAAAGGCTGGCACTGCATCTACGACACGCTTTTCGAGAACGTGTACATCAGGACATGCATATGTGGCGATAAAATGCCGCGGCCGCAGAGTAAAATTCAGATGCGTTTAAAACTTGTGGTTCGCGATTTAAGCGCACGCCTGGTAACATGCAACGAATTTTGTGCCAACAAAATAGCAGGCGACTTCACGCGCATGACAATGATCACGCTGTAAGAGGCGGAGCATAAATCGCAGACTCGGATGGGCACGCGAACTCACCGCGAGAGCGTGATTGCCCAAGCACCGCTCCACAAACCAGGGGTGCGATCGGAGATGGTTGTTCGGCGCGTTCGTTCGGTTACCGGCGCGCGCGATCGGCCTACTCCGCGCCGACGTCGCCAGCCGCGGGGCGCCGCCCCGTTTTTGGTGACGTCTAAATGACGACACGCTCCTGTCAATCATCCGCCCACCGAGCATTTCGTCCGAACGCGACGGGAGTTGAGAAGTTTGGAGCGATCATATGGCTTCGCATGGCGCGTCTGGTGGATTGGATTGGATCCAACAGGCGGCCTTTTCGGCTGCGGAATGGCACGTTTGAATCCAATCCATAGTTTAATTCTAGAAAATGGCGCTTCCGCTGGAAACTTAGGTTGTTGCGCTGGCGTTTCTAGAGGAAGGAGGAGAGCGGGTAGCGGTGCGAAACGCGTTTGAAGAAATGCAGAAAGTGAATTGCGGCGTCGTTTTTGTTTCTCGAAACAAATAATTCGTTGGTTGTACAGAGAAATCGACAAAATCATCGACGCCAGGCCAGCGAGCCACTGGGATGTTGTCGCTGCCTCTTCAAAAGTGCGCCACTCTTCCCGTCGTTTTTTTTTCTTTTTCCTTCTCGCTGTGCGCGACACCACCTAGGGACTACGCAAAGAACCTAACAGTTATAAATTACAGTAGTCACACGTACTACTATTTGAAAACGTTTTCGGGCTTGAGAAGAAAAAATACACTTTTTTAGATAAAGATTTCATTCAATTGGAAGACGAGAAACATTTGGCTTTGTAGTATACTGTTTGCAAGCAGACGACAAACGACGGAGGTAAACTTCCGGGGAGGTCACCGCTTCCTGATTGGCTGCTCTCTCCGCCCCGCTGTCACAAATTTTGCATACTGCAACTCTGTGACGTTGCAGCAACTGAACAGAACGCTTATCGAACAAAATATCTACGATCGTGCCCCAGTTCTGTACTGCCTGACCAGAAGGAACCGAGAAGGGACTGTAAGAACCTAGCAACCTGTAATGGTGGCTGGACAACGTGACAAACGCACCACACTCGGCCACAAAATACAGACTGTGCGAAGTACCTTCTTTTTAACAAGAGTAAGTCATAGCATCGTGAATATTTCACCTGATTTCTTCAAGAATTGAGAGCTACCCACAGGTGTAATAAAGGCCTAAAAATTCATGCAGGCATGCGTTCCCCGGTTGCGTCGATGGAGCCAACGCTTTCAGCAGGGCCACGAGATACCACCTTATAGAACCTGCATTTTTTCTCAACCTACCAATGTTGAATAGTTACCAATATTTTATTAAATCTGGACATTTTTCACTAGTGCTGGTGCAGCGCAACGCAGTTAAACACCTAGCAGAGTGCTATTATCTAATTCACGTTTACAAATGAAACATGCGTCGTGTATTGCTAGTACAAAAGAAACTCAAATAAAGGTCAGCCATCCACTACCGGCAACCGCCGTCAGACTATTACGTTTTCATTATTGCGTTAGGACGCATAACGCTCACAACAAACTATAAGGCGATTATAAATCGCGTAAAGTGCTTATTTGTTTGTTTTTCATGGGTACGCCTTGTTTGGCAAGTACTCCAGGAAAATCTATCATGCGAAATTCGTAATACTTTGTATGCACACAAAAATGCGTAATTTGCGAAGACATTTAATCCTTATATTAATACAAACGGTTATGATTGGTACCTTCATAAGCGATAAGAAACATTTGAAATAAAAAATTATGAAATTGATCAGACAGAATACGCACAATCAGGTTTATGCATACTCATATGGATACTTAGGGGTCCATCGAAATCCACGAGGAGCCTACAATAGTGGGGGGCCAACTTGAAATGTGCGGGTGGACCAACGGAAATTTGTGGGTATGCCAACCTAAAATTGGTCTGGACCACCTCGAAATCTAGGGGTGGGAAACCTAAATTTGGGGGGGGGGGGGTGCTGCAACTAAAATTTGATGGTGTGCTTTCGCATGCTCAGGCAACTCCTGTGGCTTTTGTGCAAATTTTTTTTCGTTTACCCATTCTGTAGGTATTCGTCGGACGAAAAAGTCGCGATTTCGTCCGAGAGGCGAAGCATCGATTCCAATAGGGAATTTGTAAACCACTATACGATGCAATGATAGAAGTTTTATCAACCGCATGAACTTGTAAACATTCGCCCACTAACTAAACTAACAAGCCTGGTGTCGCGGGCGTACAAGCAAACACGACCACATCTGACTCGATGACCGTGGAAAACTCGCTGTCGAAATGCTGGTGCGAGGAAGTGCGGCAGCAGCAGCGAGCGAACTGACCGTCGTGCTGCCTGCCTCCTCACGCTTCAACGCGACTTTATCGGTGAAAACACTGTGCACACGAAACTATGAGCACTCGGCGCACTGTCCCTATTTCGGAAATCGCTTTCAAAAGCCTGCTCCACTGAGAAGTCCGAGCTCCTGAGAGTTTGGAGAGGAAAGCAAAACCGCACAGTCCCCACCAGCGACGAGTTAAAGCTCAACGTCTACCTCGAGGGCAAGCCGATACCGGAAAAGACGCTCATCAGAATCCTGGGGATGTGGATACAGTCAAACCAACGCTGCACCCACACCCTCGCCCTACTCAAGGCATCCACCCTACAAGTGGCCCGCATGATCACGCGCATCTCACACAGACGCCACGGCATGCGAGAGGAGGACACCCTCAAGCTGGTCACAAGCTTGGTTGTCAGCCGAGTGGCATACAGCCTCCCATACTACAATCCCATCAAGAGTGAGGTACAACAGGCGGACGCGATTCTACGCAAAGCCTACAAAACCGCACTCCACCTTCCCCAGAACACCTCAACCGAAAAGCTCCTAGCCTTAGGACTACACAACGCCTTCGACGAATTGAAAGAGGCGCAACTAGTCTCCCAACAACGCAGACTACAGCAGACCCCATCTGGCAGGGAGCTCCTGAAGAAACTAGGCTGCGCCGATCAACTTCAAGAGATACAGAGGACCGAAACAATTCCGGACGAGTATCGCAACACTCTAAAAGTAGCACCCATACCCCGGAACATGGATCCCAACCTCCACAAAGCACGCAGAGAAGCGAGGGCTGAATACCTACAAAAAACACTAGCACCCCAAGAAACGACGGTATATGTGGACGCAGCCACATACGCCAGAGCAGCGGGGCAGAGCAACAGCAACGCGGTAGCAACGGTGATTGATTCGAACCTACGCGAGATCACCAGCGCATCACTACAAGGCTGTACGATAATCGAGGCTGAAGAAGCGGCCGTCGCTCTAGCGGCAGCGGAAGGATATCGTTCTAAACGGTCCTTAACAATCCTTACAGACTCGCAAACAGCGTGCCGCAACTACCTACGCGGCAGAATAGGGCACGGAGCGCTCCGCATACTCCGCTCCGGAGACCACATAACACAACGACAAACAAAAGAAGAACCAATTAGGCATACAATCGTATGGACGCCGGGACACACGGGAGTCGCAGGGAACCAAGAGGCGGACAGGATAGCTCGAGGGCACACTTATTACCGAGCATCCCACGTAGGCGACCTCGAGGAGACCGAACCTGTACCCCAAGACTATTCGGCGATACTAAATTACTACAAGGGCTGCAGAAAGCGGTATCCACCACCGCACAGCTCCCTTAGCAGAGAGGACTCTGTCGCGTGGAGGCAGCTACAAACGGGCTCTTACCCGAACCTACACGTACTCAGCAAAATTTATCCGACACAATACAATGACAAATGCCCCTGGTGCCACGAAACACCCACGCTGTATCACATAACGTGGGCATGCCAGAAGATAGACGTGGCACCCGTTATACCAAACCCGAGTGCGGAACAATGGGAGGGAGTGCTCTCCAGCGATCGCCAGGTCGACCAAGAAGGTCTGATTCGGCGAGCACAACTGGCAGCAGCATCCAGCGGAGCCCTGGACTAAGGGCAACCGACCGTTGTGTTAGAAGATGGACGATTCCATCTGAAGACCGCAGAATACCAGCGAATCTAGAGCTGATAAAGTTTTTCACTCACTTCACACTCAAAATAGGGCTCGCGTGGCGGCGCGCGGGTGCGCTGCTGCGCCAAACACAGCAGGTGCGGTTATGGATACATTCACTAACTCAGTGGGTATCCACTGTGCTTACCGGCCATAAGAACTACCAGCATGATGGCTTCATGGAACCGATAAAAGATCCATAAAATTTTGGTGTTAAATAAAGAAAGTCGCAGTTCCACCCAAAAGGAGAGCATTGACAGCGATTGCAGTTTATTAGACAGATATAGAATGTGAGGCTTGTAGTACATCTCGACCGCATAAATTGCAGTAAACATCTACCAAAGTAGAACGCCCGCAGAGGCAAACATGAATAGATCTTACTCGATGACCGCTAACACTCGCTATCACAACGCCGTCGTGATGGTGAATGCAGCCAGAGCGCATTGCTTCGTGCATCCTCTCGCTTCAACGTGTCTCCAAAAATTTAAGATTACATGACTTCCAAGACTAGGCGCTCGGTAAGAAAGCGTACGTGAAGGCACCAGCCGTCTGATTTCGCCGCAGATTATCTCCGAGATAGGCTGCACGGTGTTTGAACCGCACCGATGGCACCGGCTGTTGGAATCTCAGCGCTACCACCAGCTGTTGGAACATCAGTGCTGACACCCGTTGTTGCAAATGGGTCGCAAGCCCCAAGGGTAGCGTTGGCCTGGCGGCCTGGGGCACACTGGAAGCATCCGAAGGTCCCAGCTAAGCATGAGGCGACTGCTAACAGAACAACTTGTTTATTCTAGCATCGCAAAGAGCCGGCGGTCAGGTCGACCGAAGTAGAGAGACGGGAGAGCACGTTACACAACTGAAGAAATTGGAGCCTCTCTCCTGGCGTCTGGGGGCAGCTGCTCTTATACTCTTGGCGTCGCGGGCAAGAAGGAAGGTCACGAGATGACACCACGTGACAGCGGCGACGGACCGATTGAGAGACACGTTGGGACAAGGAGGTGACGCATCTAAAGCCCCTCAATTTTCCAAAAGTAGCGCCATTCTTAGATCTTTCCGCCACCCCGCTCACCCAGGCGCTTCCTCCTCCACTCCTCCTGTCGCCCCAGCCTCCTCCGCCCCCCATTGGCCAATCTGTGTCACGTGAAAGCAGGCCCCGCGCTTTTGTATATTTTTTTCTTTCCGGCGCAGAGCAGGCGCCGCGCTTTTGTATATCTTTTCTTTCCAGCGCGCTGCGACCCCCACTTTTGGGCCTGCGCGACGGAAGTACGGCAGGCGGTTTGAAGGAGCGCGGTAGTTTTATACAATGGGTTAGGGCCGAGTGCTTAATTGTGATGCCGTGCTGCTGCGCCTACGGTTGCCACAACAGACCCAATGACGGCAAAAAGCTTTTTGCTTTACCATCCGCCGGGCGCAACGCAAAACGAAGAAAAGTGTGGATTCACAAGATCGGGCGGGCTGACTTCGAGCAAGTGGCAAAGAACGCGCGGCTTTGTGAAGTGCCACGGCTCCTCCAACCTCTTCTTTTGACGCCCGTGTCAAAACGGGCCCGTGTCCAGTGCACTGGGGGCGCGTTAAAGAACCCCAGCTGGAAAAAAATTAATCCGGAGCCCCCATTATGGCGTGCCTTATGAGATCGGGGTGTTGGGATGTAAAACCCAAGAATCAACTTTTTTTCTGTCTTGTGTGCCTTGACTGTTCCAGTTAACGCAACACTGCTTCCTTGTGAAAACTTACAACGCAAAAGAATACAGACGCGCGTAGTATACAGAGATAAAATTAGCAATTCAACAAAAGTGTTGCTGGTGCCAATGAGGGGAGGGGGATAATTATTTTCTGAACCTCTTTCCAGTTGTCCCATCAAGTTCCTTCTTTTTTTTCTATCGAATTCTAACCATTTGCACTGTAATAAATAAATAACGATTTCATATGCTGGTACGTTGTTCAAATTATCTATACCGCCTATGTGTGAAAACGTTGCTCATGGCCAGCACAACCTGTACATGAGCTACGTACATCTGTAAAAGGCGCGAAACAGAAACGGCCCTGCTGCCAGGCATTGCTGACCGCAGACAGTCGGAATCTCTCACGCGCCGGCCGAACAAAAGCATCCTGCAGGCACGTAAATTAACCTACGAAACCACGTGCACATACTTTCACGTTGTCAAAACCTGAAACTCTGGTAATTACTCGCGTGTCTGAGCACACCGCGTGCTTGTGTCGTGTTTCAGCAACACGAACTTTCAACGTGCGCGCGCTTTACGCCTTAAATACGCCTTAAATAATGGTGATTTTCTCTATTTCTTCCGCAAATCCGACACGACATTCTTAAGGCCAGTTACCGACTGACAAAGCAAGATCCAGATTGAAAAAACTGCTCCGCAGGACTCGAACGAACTTTTCCGCGGATTTCCTCCCGTATCGTGCTAGCCGTCGTCTGCTACGGCAGGCCCACCGCCGGCGGCGCCACCGTCGAGGCCGCGCCGAGCGGAGGAGGAGGGAAGTGAATGGCGCTACTTTGGGAGATTGAGGGGCTTTAGACGCATCAGCCGGGCCGGCGCCGGTCAGACCTCCTCGCTTCACACTGGGGGAGCTCCTCTCCCCGGCTGCCGCGCTTTGACAAGCGTGGGCACACACACACACACGCACACACAAAGACACGTGGCACTGAACATGCCGGGACGCGCTCGGCGGGGATGCGTCGCGGCCGCTCCGAACGGGCCAAAATGTCCGCCGCTTTGAACGAAGCTCCGGCGTACGTTGCATCCGCGCTGGCTTTACCGCGCGTCGTAGGCGAAACGTAACAGACCGCCCCGCCGGGGGAGGGAGATCCCGATGGTCAGGGGACTGCATCCGCTGTCTGGAGGGATGTCGCTCGATGATGCTCATAACCGAAGTCGGTCGTCCCTCGGCGTTTCTTGAGCGCAGCGCACCGAGAAGGCCTCGTTCTCACGTTCAGGTTCACACAGGACACTGCAAAGTGACTTCAGGAGAGTTGCCATTTTTGTTCTCTTTCCCAGCAAGCGTTAGAACTGCGCCGAAACTCAGCCGCTCAGTCAGCAAGCACGGCACAACCCTCACTAAGCCATGCCAGGCTCTTTCCCCTTTTATACTACTGCCTAGTTCCTTACAGTAGTCTATAGCAGCACTCAGAACGCGTCCACAAATCGGAAAATTGCACTAGAAAGCACATCATCACTTTGAAACACTACACAAAAGCAATATGTTAAAAAATCCTGCCTCAGGAAGAAAAACATCAATAACAAACAATTTTGAGGCGGATTCCCTCGTTAGGGGCTTCGACTTAAGCCATCGGCGTTACCGTTGAGACTCCCCTTTTTGTAACGCACCTCAAAGGAATATTGTTGCAAAGCGAGGCTCCAGCGCAGGAGGCGGCCATTTTTGGGAGAGATGGTCTGCAGCCATTGGAGAGGGCAGTGATCCGTCTCAATGATAAACCTCGAGCCGGCTAGGTAGCATGACAATTTCTGAACGGCCCACACGAGACACGCACACTCTTTCTCGGTGGCGCTGTACGCCTGCTCACGACTGGTCAGCTTACGACTAGCATACAGGACGGGGTGTTCTACTTCTCCATTTTCCCGTTGGCACAGTACAACGCCCATGCCTCGCTCACTAGCATCGCACTGAACAACGAACCCTTTGGTGTAGTCGGGCGATCGTAGCACAGGCTGGCTTGTTAGGGCGCTCTTTAGGGCGCTAAAAGCTCTTTCCTTTGTCTCGTCCCAGACGGCTGTTCGCGGCTCTGTCTTTCTTAGAGCATCCGTCAGGGGAGCCGCGATATCAGAGTACCTGGGGATGTACCTCTGATAGTAGCCGGCGACACCTAAGAACGACCGAATATCGGTCTTCGTGCGCGGTTGCGGAAAGTCTCGCACAGCGGCCACCTTTATTTCAGACGGGCGGCGACGACCCCGACCAATCACGTGACCAAGGTAGACAACCTCGGCCTGTGCTAACTGGCACTTGGGAGCCTTGACTGTCAAGCCCGCTTCGCGCAGGCGGGTTAGCACTGCCCGCAAGTGTGCCATATGCTCAGACCAGGATGCGGAGAATATCGCTACGTCGTTTAAATACGGTGAAGCGAATTCTTGCTGTCCCCGCAACACTTTATCCATGAGGCTTGAAAAACAGTATGGCGCGTTCTTCAGACCAAAACTCAACACTTTAGGACGGAATGTTCCCATTGGTGAAATGAACGCCGCATACCTACTAGCCTCTTCTGTAAGTGGAACCTGCCAATAACCCCTGACAAGATCTAGGGTGGAAATAAACTGAGCGCTACTAACTTTCTCAAGGCGCTCCTCGATGTTAGGGATCGGATAAATTTGATCTTTAGTTATGGAATTTAGCCTGCGGTAGTCGACACAAGGACGAGGTTCCTTGCCCGGTACCTCAACTAAAATCAAAGGGGAGGTATAATCACTCTCACCCGCCTCAATAACACCGAGCTGTAGCATCTTCTTTACCTCAGCCTCCATAATATCGTGCTGGCGGGGTGACACCCGGTACGCCTTGGATCGTACTGGCTCTGGGGAGGTAAGTTCTATATCATGGGTGAGGACAGAAGTCCTACCAGGCCTCTCAGAGAACTGACCTTGAAACTCTTGTAAGAGCTGGCGCAGTTCGGTTTTCTGCTCAGGCGACAGCGGTGCTTTACTGATTAAGTCACTAATGACTTGATCGGTGTCTTCCCTGTTCGTCACTGAGCCTAGTCCCGGAAGCTCGACCGGAAGCTCTTCGGGAGCGTTTACCATCATACACACTACTGCTTCCCGTTGCTTATAGGGTTTGAGCAGATTACAGTGGTAAACTTGCTGTGCTTTCCGTTTTCCTGGCAGACTCACCACGTAGTTAACGTCCGACAGTTTTTGAACAATTCGTGCTGGGCCCTCCCACTGCACGTCGAGTTTGTTTTTTAGCGATGTGCGCAATATCATGACCTCATCGCCCACCTCAAAACGACGGGCCCTGGCTGTCCGATCATAATAAACTTTGGCCTTCTGCTGGGCCTTTGCCATTGCTTCACCTGACAACTCCTGTGCCCTTCTTAAGCGTTCGAGGAGCTTAAGCACGTACTCCACCACGACTGGGTCGTCGCCCCTGCCTTCCCACGATTCTCGAAGCATGCGAAGCGGAGACCGAAGCGAGCGACCGTACACCAGCTCAGCTGGCGAAAACCCCGTAGCCGCATGCGGCGCGGTCCGTAATGCAAACATCGCCCCAGGCAGACACAGCTCCCAGTCAGTTTGATGTTCAAAACACAATGCTCTCAACACGCGCTTCATGACGGAGTGGAGCTTCTCAACGGAATTCGACTGGGGGTGGTGCACTGAGCTGTGTAGCAGCTTTACCCCGCACCTTTCGAGAAAGGCTGTCGTCAAAGCGCTGGTAAACACTGTGCCCTGATCTGATTGGATTTCCGCAGGAAAACCAACTCGCGCAAATATGGACAGTAGTGCATTGACTATCTCAACTGAGCTGAGTTCTTTAAGCGGCACTGCTTCAGGGAACTTTGTCGCTGGGCAGATCACAGTCAAAATGTGTCTGTACCCCGTGGCTGTTACCGGCAGAGGTCCCACTGTATCAATAACGAGCCGTCTAAAAGGCTCCGTAATGATAGGTACCAACTTCAACGGCGCCCTCGATTTGTCCCCTGGTTTGCCCACCCGCTGACAGGTGTCACATGTCTTCACAAAGTGGTCTGCGTCCCGAAAACACCCTGGCCAATAGTATTCTTGCAAGAGACGGTCCTTAGTTTTCTTAACTCCTAGGTGTCTGGACCACGAACCCCCATGAGACAAGCGCAGCAGATCCTGACGGTAGCACTGAGGCACGATCAGCTGATCGAACTCCACTCCCCTGCGGTCTAGATACTTCCGGTACAGGACCCCACCTCTTTCCACAAAGCGAGCATTTTTCTTGGCGACACCTTCCTTGACAATGCAGCGTATGTTTGCTAGGCTGCCATCCTTCTTTTGCTCGGCTATCAAAGCCGACCGGCTGACTTTTAGCAACCTATGAAGTCCGTCTGACGTAGGCGCGATGAGCAAATCTGCAGTTATCTCTTCTAACTTTCCCGCATCGGGCATTTCTTCTCCAGTATCTGGTGCGTTTAACGCAACAGACTCAGTTTTATTCAGCTCGGGCGTGCTCTGAATATCAGCTTGCTGCGCCTCTGACCCTTTCTCATCGTTCGACAACGTCGGCCCCGCAACTACCGCCTTTGCAGCGAGCTCCCGAACCTTCGATCTGGTTAAGGCCTGAACGCTAGCCTCACCAAACAAAAGCCCCTTCTCGCGCAGGAGGTGATCGGGCCTGTTCGAAAATAGGTACGGGTACTGGGGGGGCAGCATAGATGACACTGCCGCCTCCGTCTCAAGTGCTCCGAAAGGACCTTCAATGAGCACTTTTGCTACGGGCAGGCACACGCTATGAGCTTCCACGGCTTGCTTGATCCATGCGCACTCGCCCGTGAACATATCGGGTTCTACGTAAGAGGGGTGAACCACATCCATCGTAGCTGCGGAATCGCGAAGCACTCGGCACTCTTTCCCGTTCACGAGGAGGTCTCGCATGTAAGGCTCGAGAAGCTTCATGTTCTCGTCAGTGCTGCATAACGACAAAAACACGACTTTTGTTTTTGTTTCTGGACACTGCGCCGAAAAGTGACCCGGCTTCTGGCACGTATAACACACGCGCGCTTGCCTCGCCTCGAACCGCTTTCTGCGTTCGGCTTCGGCTGCCGCCGTCTCCTTACGTTCGGTCGGACTGCTTTCACTCGCATCCGCACTACGTGTGTCCCCCTTTGCTCTCATGGGCGTGAACTTCGGCCTCTCAAACTTGGAGCCAAATTCACCCTTTTGACCGTCCTTAGCTCCGCGAGCCCGACGCGTCACAAACTCTTCGGCTAGCTCAGCGGCTCTGGCCACCGTACTAACGTCTGGCCTATCCAAGACCCAGTACCGCACGTTCTCAGGTAACCGACTATAAAACTGTTCCAGCCCGAAACACTGCAAAACTTTCTCGTGGTCACCAAACGCTTTCTCTTCTTTGAGCCACTCCTGCATGTTTGACATAAGCCTGTAGGCAAACTCTGTATACGACTCACTTTTGCCCTTCTCATTTTCTCGAAACTTCCGACGGAACGCCTCCGCTGACAGCCTGTACTTTTTTAGCAGACTCGATTTCACTTTGTCGAAATCCTCTGCCTCCTCTCTCTCCAAGCGAGCGACTACGTCGGCCGCCTCGCCGGGTAACAAAGTGAGCAAGCGCTGTGGCCACGTTTCCCGAGAGAACCCCTGCTTCTCGCACGTTCGCTCAAAGTTAACCAGGAACAAACCAATGTCCTCTCCAAGCTTAAACGGCCGCATCAGGTCAGTCATTTTGAACAATACCCGTTCTCCTGCACCGTGTGCCTGACTTCCATTACGAGCGCGTTCCATCTCTATCTCGAGACGCTTCATTTCCAAAGCGTGTTGTCGGTCGCGCTCTTTTTCTTGTTGCTCTCGCTCTTTCTGTTGTTTAAGTTCGCGCTCCTGTCTTTTTGCCCTTTCCTCAATGGTCTCAAGGCATTCCGACAGCTCGTCATCCTCAGCTTCTAACTCAAGAATAGCCCTTAGCAGTTCTGGTTTTCTGAGTTTGTCTGAGACATCCAGACCCAACTCTCTTGCAAGCTCCAGCAATTTCGGTTTGCGCAACGACTTCAAATCCATGGCTGCTCTGAATGCTGCTTTCTCTACTGCCTACTATTGTCTTGCCGCAAACTAACCCGGCAGCAACGACAACCACAATTACCAGCTCTGTTTCTGACACTAACAAAAAGCCTGGCAAAACTCAGAAGAAGAAAGTCCCGCACTCACCAAACCTCGCAGCCAAGAATTCAGCGCAGTCGTTCCGCTGCAGGCAACCAGTCATCACACAGGGCTCGTTGCACTGCTCCCGGATGGTCGTTGTGCTGCTCAGCATACAGACAACCGCATATCTTCGCTGCTGGCCTCCGTTGTCGCGATCTCACCGCTGGCAACCAGATGTGTGAACCGCACCGATGGCACCGGCTGTTGGAATCTCAGCGCTGCCACCAGCTGTTGGAACCTCAGTGCTGACACCCGTTGTTGCTAATGGGTCGCAAGCCCCAAGGGTAGCGTTGGCCTGGCGGCCTGGGGCACACTGGAAGCATCCGAAGGTCCCAGCAAAGCATGAGGCGACTGCTAACAGAACAACTTGTTTATTCTAGCATCGCAAAGAGCGGGCGGTCAGGTCGACCGAAGTAGAGAGACGGGAGAGCACGTTACACAACTGAAGAAATCGGAGCCTCTCTCCTGGCGTCCGGGGGCAGCTGCTCTTAAGGCCCAACCACACGCAGCCCGGGATACGCGTCTCGCTACGCGTACACGTAAGCGTACGCGTCTGCGTGCGCGTACGCGAGTGATGAAGGGAAGGGCGTCCAGCCACACGATACGCGCACACGTGCGCGCTTCGCTGCGCGTAGCACAGGGCTGACAGACCAGCGGCCCAGCGATGACGGAAACGGTCGTCTTTGGCTTTGAGAAAAGTTTATCTTTAATTTCATTATGGCTAGCCATTTTTATTTAATTTATCAATGTTAGAGCTAGTACATTGTTTTTAAGTTGAGAAATGCACGCTGTTCGTACCTATACATCCTTATGGCAAGAAAAGCTACATCAATTATCAACATCACGCGCGATAGCGTCTGCTTGCTCACAACTGCAGCTGACATCTACGCGCGACCACGCACGACGTTGCTGCCGAGCTCTTGCTTAGCCGCTTGCTTCGCCGGCATCAGCGTTCTTTCCCCGCAATGTACCACATGAGAAAGAAGCTTTTGCTGCTGCTACTCTTGCAAAGGCGGCGGGAGCGCAGAAAGCGTCTGCGGCCTCTGCGGCGACGTTGGTGGGTCCGGCCAGTCTTTCAACTGCGTGAAGAAGAAGGACTTTACGGCTGTGAGTAACTTCTTTCCTTTCGATGATCTACAGTGGTAGAACTAGGAGCCAGTGTTTGGACATGGGGACTTATCTTCGTTAGGACAGCAATTACTTATCAGCGTTTTTAAGTGCGCGCATAAGTGAAAGGGTTAAAGTAGTAATGCGGGGATCGTACTCGCAGCGCGCGAACGCCCAATTCGCAGAACAGCATGGCGTCGTCGGTGCAAGGTTCGTCCAGGTTGACAGCACCGATCGAAACGATAACTTGACGTACGCGAACAGGGGGAACGACAAGAGCAGGGTGCAGTTCGGAAAGCGCGAAAGCATATAGGCGAAGATCGGGCTGATTAGCCGCCGGAAGCATACAGATAGTATATTGGATACGTGGTGACGACACTTCACGGCGTTTCAACCGCCGTCTGTCTAACCCGTGTATGCCTTACGACATACGGTCATTAACTGTTCAGCTTCACATGGGAAGAAGCGCTTGATTCTATTTAACAGACAATCTGTAATACTAATTTGGAGCTCCCTTCATTATTAACAGTAGACCATACTGTTTACACAGAGCTTGTGTAGCACCCTCTTTTCTTGCACAAAATTTGTAAGGATAAAGTTTGGTAACACATTTTCTGCTATTCGATATTTTATTTGATATCCAGATTATTTCTTCATTTCATTCGATTCTAAATCTACTTTTCGGTATTAGCACACCCCTACAAAAAGCTTAGGACTGCTAGTTATATTTGTGCCATTAGTATAGCACATAGTTTAAAGAACACCTTTTTACACATGTTGGTTGTCTTATATGAAGCTTGTGGACGAGATGCGATTTCCTATATTTTCTGTCTCTCAGAAGTATGACTGTAGAATATGAAGGGTTATGTAATTAAATTGTGACCTGGGGGGCAGGTTAAAATTCTGTGCGACTAATTTCGAAGTTTCTTGGCAGTGGCCGCACCATTTTAATGTACCGTTGACTGGCTCTCCTGTTTTGCCGAACCACTGTTTGTATTCAAGCACATAAACAAAGCAGGGGGTAACATTAATGATGGCTAGTGGCTATACGTGTGTGTCAGTGAAAAGTGTACAGCTCCTGATACCTGCGCGTGTATGTGGGCAGGGCATGGTCTTGCTGCCAGGCAATAATGCACCATTTTTTACAGATGCAATGGATACGTCAGGATGACCACGGATTTTTCTACAAGTTCTTTCGCAAGGCGCCGCAGCTCTTGGACAAGCTATTGAGCTTTTTAGCAGAGGACCTCACACGGCAGCACCACATTCGAGAAACCCCTGGAGCCTGGAGAATGACTTGCTGTAGCATTAAGGTTGGTAAAGGACAGTTGCCCCTAGAGTAATAATGTGCGATTGGAGGAATACAGAACACCGTTTCTTTGTCATTTAATGTATCGTTTATTTTATTTTATTTACATATTACTGCCCACCGCCTTTTGGAAGTCAAATCAGGAAGGAGTCACAAAACATTGAAGCAAAACAAAAGAAAGAAGGAAACGACTGACAATGAGCGTGCATAAAGAATACTAATACATAATAATAATAATAATATATTAATAATCATCTTTATTTCTCTCTTTCCACAGAATACAGAATTATACAGAACTAACCATTTATTAACTCATAAACAAATAAAAAATTGGGACACGAAATGCTGATACAAAACGAGAAATAGTAATGATGGTACTGACAATGCGCGTGAAAAGAAATACAAGAAAAAAATGATCGCATGATCACAGAGACTGAAAGTTTCCACTTACTGCATCACCAGTGTAACAGTTACGGCTAACTCTAAAAAAAACTGCCATCGACTGGCATCGCACAAAAGCTACCTCAGTGCTTTTGACCTTGCGTAACCTGTAAAACATGCACTGAGGTATGCTTGCACATGTAGTATCAAACAAAGGTGGTAGCTAACCTACACAAATGAATTTTGATCGTACGTCACCCGAAAAGGGCCCCTACAACCATGTAGATCATTGTCAAGAAAAATCATGTCATCATAATTGGTATTCAAACAATCAAGACATGCGTACTAATTTTTTTTTTCAACTTGCATTCAAGCTACTTGGCATCCCGGTAAGACATAAAAGATGTTGCCTTGACTTACTGTGTGGGGATTGAAGCGGCTAGACTCTGCAGTGGTGTGTAAGTCATATAGTGGCAATCGTGCCTGCAAAGTATTAAACAACTGCAGAACAGCATGACAGCCGCATAAATCTCTCACATTTTTTTCAGCTTAAGAAATTTTTGAAAGCTCACATGTTGTTCACGGCTCCCGTCAGGTAGCCCTGCTTCCTGCCAGAGAAGCAGGGTCATACGTATAAGTGTCTCATTTACACACTGCCTTCAATGTCACTGATTACGTACAAAGACTTTGGTCAAACATCCAATGCAGAACATGCAAAACCAACTCTGGAACTGAGCCACAGAACACAAAGAAAAAAAATGCAAGGAATGTGGCTTGTGGATTATAGTTGTGGGAGAGGTAGAGGTTGTCTATGTTGGCAGTGAACCTCGCCTCCTGGCTATGTGGTGGCAAGACTTTTCCCTTTCTGCTACCTCTTCTAATAATAAACAATTTGAAAAATGCTTGCGCTGCTAGAACGCCCAGACAGGCTTTACAACTTGCAGCATATAACCGAAATTTTCAATGGGGTCTGGTTGAAGGTTCATTACATTTCTTTTTATTTACAGGCATGTACAGGCACCTCTACATGCATGCACAAACTCTACATGCACAGGTGGTGAACTCAAAAAGGTTCATTGCTGCAAGACAGGCTGAATGAGTAAACACAGATGAAAGCGATAAACATGTGTCTTGCAACAACAAACCTTTAGTTGCAAGTCAGTGCTTTTTTATCGTAAGTGTGTTGCTAAAACATGTTCACACATCTCTACAGCAGCAATGGGCAGCCAACCAGGCCCACAGATATCAACTTTATGAAATTCTTGAATACCGCACAAAAATATGGATACAACACAATGTAAAATGAACAAAAAAGAAGAGCTGAGGGGCTTTGACATGACAACAGACAAGGAAACGTATATAAAGCATAAAGGAAAATAACTGTCATCTTATTTATAATGTCAACATCACAAGGAGAAGGGAAATGAAAGTGGTCAAAATATAACTTGCCACTGGTGGAAGCTAAAACCAAAACCAATTGAGCTGGAGGCTATTCCACCATCAATTTCATAGAATGTCTATGTGTACTAGATTAGGCTCTTGGAGTGTTCTTGCATGAGTAGCACTGGCTAACATTACCAGGGTGAGATCTAGTACATGCACATACAGGCCCAAGAAAGTTTGCAGAGGGATGGCCATTGCTGCATCTCTACTGGTAAAGCAATGCAAGCATAATTCAAAAGTTGTGGGTTCGTCTCCCATTAGTGGGAAGCTACCTTTTCATACACTTTCATTTTCCTCCTTATTTTTCCATTTCGATATAAAGCAATTAAATTCATCAATGGTTTCCTTTTGTTTCATTGCCTCTTGGCTTTATTATACAAAAAGTATACATTAAAAAACATTAATCTTTGAATTACTCTCCTACTTGCATCAATTTAATTTTCAAGTCGAGATGCGTATCCTCACTGACCTCTCTAATGTGTTTGAGCAGAGAGATGGCAAAAGTTCAAGGTCGTCCTGTGGTTTGCATCTTTTGATTGCACTTGCAACATTGCCTAATTCCTCCAATATTAACTGACTCTAATCTTTCTTTTTCCTTTTCCTCCCCCTTGACTTTGCTTCAGAAGCAATGCTTCCTAACGTATCCAGCCTACGACTGCCTGCTGAAGCCAGCGATGCTTCTGACTGCGGACTGCTGTGGTGTGCCTCAGAATCCTCGGGAACCAGAACTTCTTGAAACATCGGTGATTCAAGAGATTCCAAAATGTCCTGAGACTCCACAGACTCATGCGACGCCGAAGACAGAGTCGATGCTGGCGCTTGTGACTCTTCACTTCACGGTGATGGCGCTTCAAGTGTTGCCAGATCGGAAAACTGGCACATTTTTTGTTAAGATGTCTGCAGCACTTCCCTCCTCACTTGATGGAGGCACTGGTTGAAGGTTGGCGGACATCCTGCATGTGAGCGTAATAAGGTTTGCACATACTGTCAATGTGTAAATAATGTGCCAGTCTGGATGCAAAAATATATGAAGGCTCAAATCCGTCCACATTTGTTTTAGTGTGTGATTTTATTAGAGTACACTGAAGCTCTGAATCAGTTTTGTAGGGAGAAAAGTGGCTTGCCTACACAACCAGAATGAACAGTTTCTGCATGCGCGTAAGTGTAGCTTTTGTATCTTTTTCTGTTTTTGCTTGTGATGAATTTAAGCAGTTCTTACGAGATCTGCATGCCTAAAGCCTAGTGATTACTTCTACTCAAAACAGTGCATGATATTTGGAATGTTTCAGTTTTGAAATAATTAGCAGGAAGCATTCCACTACATTTACTCAGTCAAACCACTTAATAAATTTCATGTTGAAAGACCTGTGCTTGCACTTTCTAAACATAGAGTAGTAGTACTGTTAGGTCTTGCTTTAGCATAAGGCTCTCTCCTGTTCTAGTTTTTCTACTTGAAACGTTCTTGGCTTGTAACTTTGTTTTCCTTTCACTTGTTTGTAAACTTCATCTCATTCTAAACTGTTTTTCTTAACTGAATGTACGTCTAAACAGTGTGAAGCTGCGTACGTAGTAGTCAGTGCATTTGTTGTTTGTATTTAGGAAGTTACGTCTAATAATGTTTGTCTTCTTGCCATCTGCCTTGTAAAGGGTGTTTTGGCCCAGCAAAGCTGACCTTAGCGAGCAAACCCTTCCAGAAGGTTTTTTACAGCCAAGCTTTTTTTGCCTCTTCTCTGGACTTTCCTACCGCTGCTCCTACTGTCTTGCCAAATAGCTCGCCTCATACTCATATTAATGTAGACATTGAACCATTGTCATCCCAGCTGACTACTGGCTACTGTGTTGCACGAGTGACCAGTACTGGACGTAATGCAAATACCAATTAAAATAATGTAACTAGATCGTGGTTTTGGCATGTAAAATTTCAATAATCATTTTTTGCACAGTGCGAATGTGTTAAACTGGATCACCTAGTCCTTCCTCGGAAATTTTGCTAAGCAGGAACAGCGTTCTCCACAAACATCGTGAAAGCTTCGCTTATAAACCAATAACCACAGCACCCGAGATCTGCAGAATAACCACAGGATGATAATAATCAAGGACACTGCTGAGCAGATACAAAAAGAATTATCAATTACACAGCTGACAATGTTGTCAGTACTATGGCACATTTATTCCTACAGCATGATGACACTGAATGAATCCCTAAGCAAGCTAGGTAATATTTGAGGGTCTGTGATGATGCACCGATTTGCACACTGCTGGCAAGCAACAAAATGCAAAATTAAAATTGTGCATTGAAGCGCCTAAGGTACACGTGAATATAGCAACATTCAATACTCAGTTAAATACTGGCCATTGACTTGCACGCTGCCTTCTAGGATCAGTGCACAGAATAAAAAAAACTACTTGCATGTTTTGTGTTTTCTTTTTGTGTGTGCATCATGCAAGCCCTTTTCTTTTTATTCATCCTGCTAATTTGTATGTGATATTCTCTGTACTTCTGTCTTATGCTTTATTGTTAGGTTTTTAAGTGCTATTTTACTTGTTATTTTGTACCTGTTTTTCTGCTTTCTCTGCTCCCCACTGCAAAGCCAAACTGGCTTTGTGGGTACCTAAATAAATAAATATACAAAGCTATTCTTGTACTGCTTGTATGTCCCCTTACCGGATCACATTTAACGAAATATGCGATAATCGGAGCGGCGATGAAGCACAAATATTTTATCGCCAATTAGACAAAGCTGAATATAATGCATACTGTGCGTCGACTTGCTTGTGTAAGCACTATTTTGAGTCGATTCCCATAAGTGCGGTGCATTGCCAGCTATAATACAAACATACGGCATCGCCGGTCAACGTGGTAAAGGGAAAGCACTAAAATCCCGTGTTTCATTTTTAACACGCCGGCTAAGATGGAAATTTCAAGATCACTTGTGGTCTACACTCCACTGTGTAGCGCAGAAACATCATCTGGTCGAAAAACAGCCAGATGACGTCGTTGTGAACGTCGACTGGCACGGCGCGGCTCTTTCCTTTCTGACAACGTCTTCCCAGGCGCCGAAATTTATTCCCCAGGGACTTCCATCACGCAGCGCTGTGATAACGTCATCTGCACAGATGAAACGCGTTTTCGACATCTGCGAGTCTGCTGATGAGAGAGGCAGCTTATACCAGTGCCACACAGCTAGGCTTTCGATGGCGATCGAGCGCGAT
The DNA here is from genome assembly GCF_038994185.2 of Dermacentor albipictus. Lineage (NCBI taxonomy): Eukaryota > Metazoa > Arthropoda > Arachnida > Ixodida > Ixodidae > Dermacentor > Dermacentor albipictus. The sequence goes on from NC_091822.1 coordinate 171,068,543, forward strand.
CAAATTTCTCGATCACGATCGGTTCTACGCATATTGCGCGGTACAGGCAATCGTGATCATCAAATCCGACCCCGATCGGGCTCGATCGCCATTGAAACTGCTCCGCTATGACGCCCGTATAAAATTCCGAGCACTCACCTGTTCGGCAGCGTTGGGCATGACGATCCACGACCACCTCGTCAAGTGCCTGTTCTAGTGGCGCTTGTGTTTCGCCTGCTACCAAAGCGCAGGTCGAGCCTCAACGCAGGCGATCAGCGCTTCGTTGTTGATCGCCTCCATAGCCTCTGTGATCTATCGACACGAAACCAGCGGCGACTCCCGGCGTCTCCACACGATTCTGAAACTTCAACAACCTTTCCGAACCGCCGGAAGTGTACATGCGGCCCAAGTGACATCGGTGCACAAGCTGCCACTTCCGTCGCGTACGCTCAAAATACGCTCAAAATGACGCCCAAGATCAAGACCTCCTTGACGCGCGCGTTTCCTGCGCGTCTGCCCTCTCTAGACGCGTAGGACAGGCGCGTACGGCCTCGCAGACGCGTGACGCGCAGCCAGGCGCGCACGATTCACCGCGTGTGGTTGGGCCTTTATACTCTTGGCGTCGCGGGCAAGAAGGAAGGTCACGAGATGACACCACGTGACAGCGGCGACGGACCGATTGAGAGACACGTTGGGACAAGGAGGTGACGCATCAGCCGGGCCGGCGCCGGTCAGACCTCCTCGCTTCACACTGGGGGAGCTCCTCTCCCCGGCTGCCGCGCTTTGACAAGCGTGGCACACACACACACACGCACACACAAAGACACGTGGCACTGAACATGCCGGGACGCGCTCGGCGGGGATGCGTCGCGGCCGCTCCGAACGGGCCAAAATGTCCGCCGCTTTGAACGAAGCTCCGGCGTACGTTGCATCCGCGCTGGCTTTACCGCGCGTCGTAGGCGAAACGTAACAACGGGCAGCGTGTATGCGCTTAGTCGCGCCATGCCTAGCCGGCTTCACCCGGCTAAGGAAATCACCTGCCTCCTCCCTCACCTCACCCCCCTAAGGCACGCTTGCACGTTACGTGCAAGAGAAGAAGGAGGTGCGAGCACGCGGTAACGTGCTCTCACCTCTACTCCCCTTCCCCACCCTTTGAGCGAGCTTGATCGTGTGACCTCCAGCACCGGGTGCGCATTCAGGCACCATCCTTTCCGGCTCATGCTGTTAGTGCTCTCGTTTCAACCCGCAAAGAGCAGTCCTCTCAGCCACCCTAGACAAACTGGACAAGCGCCCAATGACAGAAAACAAGATCCTTGGATACTGACCTATATATACGCGAACATCAGCGCAATCGCGATCGGCTATGAAGGCACTGCTGCGGTATTTAAAAGACACTGGTCTTTCTAACAGATTGTGACTTCACTGTGTGACTCAGTATTGTACGGTGACACTGCATAACACTAGGAACGCCTTTGCGGGCTGCATGACAGTGCCCGCAGAAACAGTTTGTGTGTACGTGCGTGTGTGTGTAGGTTTTTTTTCTTCATTTATTTAGATCCTTCTCTCTCTCAGCTATCGCATCCCTTTGCCCCTCCCCCAGTACATGGTGGCCAACCGGAGATAATGTCTCGTTAACGTCCCTGTCTTTCCTTTGCCTTTCTCTCTCTCTCTCTCGCAGGCTTTCACTCGCACCCACAGCCTACAGTGCGCGGGGGCGTGACAGTAGCAAGCTTTAAATCAGTGGACGCAATAATCTAAATCTCTCTAGTATCTTATCACGCTAGGGCTTTATGCGTAACATCACGGCGATCAAAATACAAGAAGTAGGAGACCGCTCATATTTCTGCAAACCACTGTCCAAAATCCCTACTTATCGGGCCTGTTAACGTCCCTAAAGAAGGGCAAATCGGATTTCTCTTAATCGCCTGCTGTTCTTTTGTACCCCACTTAGTAGGACACTTATTGAACTGCGTGCCATTAATTCTGCGTAATTAATGCATATCGGCTTACAATAACTCTACTGACGATCGATCAAATCGAAAGTATGGATCACTCCCAAGTATGACAGGACAACAACGGACACAACAGCATGATTAACGCGACGCATGTACAGGGCGGTGCTCAGCTCGTGCCCCACATGCTATAATTCTGCCTGCGTGCGTTTAAGAGAAGTTGCGGAGCTCCGAGGAGGCGGATGTGGAAGGAGGAGAGCTAGTGTTCCAAGCGTACATGACAAATAAATCGAGACGGCGACACGACGCAAGAATAATGCGTGGCGAGGGCTCCCCTGGATGCTTCGTTCGGGCTTTCAATTATTAAACCATGTATTTAGTGCGTGCAGTAACTTTCCCGGGAACTGGGGCGAGCAAAAATGGATGTGCATGCACCGTCGCAAGTGGGACAGCTTAGCAGACAAGCAGCGAATTGCTCCATATAAACTCTGGCGCGGCTGCTATGTTTTCCGGGCTACCGCTGTGAGCGCTTAACGGTAAGACCATTCGCCGCCCTGTAAACAACACCTACAGCGCGCTGGCGCACGCAGCTGGGTGGCTTACTAGTCCTATAATTAATTAATGGTGTACACACTCGCGAATCGCCCGCCTTCCTCCTGCTTCTTCAGCTTGTTTTTTTTCTCTTTCTTTTTTTCCCTTAGCCAGCCTCCGCTTTTTGCATGTCGCACGCATACGAGTAGCTAGGCTTGAGTAGAGTGCTGCTTCTAATCAATAGGCGACGCTGGTGTTAATTGAGGGATGTTCCAGGAGTTTCCAAGTTGCGCAAAGTAGGTTTTCACAATCAGTTCTATACGGATTGTTCTGCCTGGTTAGAGACGGAGAGCCAAGAATGAGATGCTGGCCTAGTTGGCACATGTCTCGCGCTTCTTCCTGGACGCGCTGCGTCATCTGGTGGCAGTGCCGAGATGTTCACGCGTGGCCTCTGAGATGGGAAGCGTGGCATATACCTCAAGGTGGCGTCGAAGACTGTAATTGAAGAGCGGCGGACACCTGCTCTCACATGCCCAGCGACCCAAGTTGGCATCAAGGAGGTTAATTGAAGACCAGCGCATACCTAGTGGCACATACCCAGCGCTCCAAGTCAAGACTGGGCTTCGCGCTTCCCCACTCTGTGTTTTCTGTGGTGACATTGGCGACATCAAACATTTCATTTGGCTATGCCTGCAGTTTGACACAGAAAGAAAAGCGATGGTCGACAACCTACAAAAGAGCGGTCTCACGCACAGGACCTTTGAAGACGTTTTTTTCCCCGGAGGGCCCGCGGCATTCAGGAAGAGAGCGCACCGACTGCTGATAGCCTTCCTGCGAGACACGGGGCTCATCGACACCTGGTGACACACCCCTGATCTCAACTCGAAGGAGGATCAGGCGGAACAATTGCCGGCTATGTATGCCAGGCTAACCCCGCCTGCTTCAACATCACCACCACCACCACCACCACCACCACCACCACCACCACCAAGTCAGCGTCAATGAATTTCATTCAAGAGCGGTGTGGAGAGATTTCTAGGCCACAACAGCGAGATCCATTTGGCCGAATGACGGCGCAAGCCCAGCCGGCAGAAAACGTCAGAAGAATGGTCAGCAAACATTCCAATTTTACGCTTCGAATTGCACATTTCCTATTGCAAACTTGGGAGCAGCGCCTCCAGAACGCGTGGCAGCAGGCGCAGCTCCTCCCTGGAAATAGCACTCCAGTACTTCCACGTCTCCCGTCGTCTTCATTTACCGGGGATGGTCATCCCTTACGTAACCACCTTTCCAGCCCTACAGTCGGAGTGATCAAACTGAAGTCATACCGCTGGATTGACACGGCCAAGAAAAACAACAGGGCGTGCGGACGTGCGCACGTTAGATAGAGCCCGTCCTGTCGTCTTTGTTGTCCGTGTCCATCCAGCGCTACGACTTCAATTGTTGCAAGTGCGCAACTAGTAGCGCAGGTCCTGTCGTCTTTCTTGTCCGTGTTCATCCAGCGCTACGACTTCAATTGATGCAATGGACCAACTAGTATGGCACGTCCTGCCGTCGTTCTTGTCCGTGTCCATCCAGCGCTATGACTTCAATTGATGCAACGAACCAACTAGCCCAAGAATCTGCACTCCCGGAGTGATCCCTTCTGCAAGCCGGCCTTCGCTGGTGTGCCACATTCAGTTAAACTTACTTTTTTCTGGTAACCAGTAGCGTAGCCAGAAATGATTCTTTTTTTCTTTCGGAAGCGCATTGAGCTGCTTAGGTTCGTCTAGGTCAACAAAAGTTATGGAAGTACGTGCCCGGTGTAATACCCCCCGCTCCCCCGCCCATTCGCTACGCCCCTGCTAACTGATACCTCAAAACGCTCCTTGAATTACAAGCCTTGCAGAATATACATGGCAAGTCTTCATTGGAAAGAAAAGTAAATGAGCGGTCCACGCATTTATTTTAACTCTGTGTTGATTACACCGTAAGCAATTGGAATGGCGGGAAACGAACACCTTGTACGTATACAACGACCGGTCATGGTTGGATAGTTTCGTCGTCGCACTCGATCTATCCAGTAGGGGTTGCAATGGCCTGTGCTTGCGTCTTTGAGTACTCGTAATAACATCACTGAAGTGGTCGGATAGATGACTTAGCTCTTCAGGGCTTTCATAAAGTGGGGTGCTGTGCTGTCCGCAACCAGACAGCGTAAAGCGCGGACGGAGCAGATGCGAGAACGCTTCTTTACTCATTAATGTTCAGACGGCGCCTTAGGGTTAATGACTTCAAGATGGTGGTCGCCGGCAGCGCTTTGCAGTAGCGCGAGGGGGGGAGGGTGCACGTACTTGTTTTGTTGCTGAATCGCAGTGCACCTCGTCGTGTTCCATCGAAGTACGCCTAAACGATATTTTTCTCGTAAATTAGTGCAGTAAACGGATATAGAAAAAAAAAACAGGCACTGCCTCATGTTGCGATGGCATACTTGATATAACGGCAGACATTCAAGCTCTCGCTGCGTTTGTGCATACATGATAGAGGAAGTGCATCAGTGATGAAAAAGCGGTTGTCATGAGTTGGCTGCTTATTTCAGGGTCCCTCGGCAAGAAGGATAGAATGATATTCATGCAATACGTGCGTACACGTGCAGCAAATGAATGTTTACTTTTACCACCAATTTCATCTTTATATTATCGAGCGACTCCAAATTGAGGGACATAAAGCAGGACCTTCTTGAGCAAACAGCGGAATACTCTTTGATTAAACTGTTTGCTCCCCAGATTCGTCCCCAAGGGACATACCACTCGGTTCCTTTCTTCCTTTCTTTGCTGCTGTGCCGGGCATTTATCTCAAAGCGGGTTTCATAGAGCAGCAGTAATGTTAGTTCGGAGAATGAGAATGTGCTTCTCATTGATGAGGTTTCATTTTGAGTGGCATATCAAGCGATGTCTTGAGATGTTTTTTGTGCTCTCCCGGGTAATAATAGACGGATGGAAATTCAACCTAAATGAAAACGTGTGCGTGTGTATTGCGAACATAGCGATCTCTGTAACGCTAGAATATCAGGACTTGTGCGCCGAGTACATGAACATTTCCCTACTTGTTGTTCTTTTGTTGTTAGTTCTGCACCAATTGATAAACATGCTGCGTTCTGAATGCCGATTTCGGTTTACGTGACTCCAAAACTTCAAACCAGAACTTACTTGAAGCTCTTCGATAGAGGCGCATGATATTTATCCCTCAGCATTGTTACATCCAACGCCGCAATTTTTTTTTTGTTTTTTTCCGGCGCTAACCACATTTTGGGAGATTTTCATAAACAGAACACCCTCCGGAAAGTGTTAAGCGAAACCTGAACAGGGACAAATCCAACCGTGGCCACTCGTTCCCCTTTAGATACCTCAGTAACACTGCATGCAGATCGTTGAAGCTATTCAAAACCTTCTCATGTGCTATACTTTAAATCGTAGCTTAGTGTATGTCGTCAAATTTTTAGAAACAAGGGTCACGCACGCAACCGTGCTGAACAACAGCTGCACAAAGAACTTCTGCCTACGCGATTAAAGAGAACAGTTACACTGATCAGAAACTGAACGCAGTGATTGCGGGACTGTGGTACTAGAAAGATGGAGGCGGCACTCTCAGCGTTTTGGTTCCCTGCGGTAGTTTCTGCATGCGTGCTTGGAGAGAAAGAGAGAGTCAGATAGCATACATTTTATTGCGACAAATCCCCTAGTCCGGAGCTCTTTCTGAGGCTTTCACGGCCTACCAAGTCTCGCCAAGCACACGGTGGACATTCTGAAAGGATCCTGGAGGAGTGTTGTAGGTCTGGGGAGGGAGCCCATCATTCGATGTGGCGGGGTGTAGTGCAGGCTGCATTGTGCTAAAGGGACGGGTGTGGCACCCTCGAGCTGGTGAGGCCGTCCCACTTGTGGCAGTCCCAAAGTCAGTAAGTCCCCGCAGTATAAGGGTAGGACTGGTGGCTTAGTAAAGTTGTATATTGTGAGCGGCCTTAGCAGGGAGTGGATCTGTGCGCGCCTGATTGTAGAGGACTGTTCGCTCGTCATGGCACGCGGGGCTGAGGGTAGTGTTCACGTTGTTTAGGTGAGTTTAGCTATGAATTTATGTAGATTGTCAAATTTCTATATCTATTTCTCTACACACTCACTCACTCACTCACTCACTCACTCACTCACTCACTCACTCACTCACTCACTCACTCACTCACTCACTCACTCACTCACTCACTCACTCACTCACTCACTCACTCACTCACTCACTCACTCACTCACTCACTCACTCACTCACTCACTCACTCACTCACTCACTCACTCACTCACTCACTCACTCACTCACTCGATCGATCGCTTGTTTCATACACTCATACACTTTCATTCAAGCGCCGTGTCTTGCGTTAGCACTTGCTTTTGTCGTCGCCTTCGTCCCCCTCCCCTTTTTTCTTCTCTTTCTGTTTGGCTTACATCGAGCATTAAGAGAGGTTGGCGCCTTTATGGGGCACCGATACGTCACTTGGCAAAAGAAAGTACTTTCACAAAATTTGTATCAATGTCTGCCACAAAAGTATCCCGAACACACTCTTGTTGTTTCTTCATGCACTGTTCTGTGTTCATTGTATGGTGTCCAACCAACTAAGCCTGATTCCTACCTGGTTCAAGCGTTGATCACAAAGTAGCATCACCTGTGAACAAACAAAGAACCTCATGCTCAGAGGACGAAATTGGTCCCATGAAAAAAAAAAAACCTGCATCCCAACGAAGCAAAGCTACACCTGCCGTTCTGAGCTGCATGTTCGATGGGTCTGAAATTGGCGAAACCGATCCAAAGTTCAGGATGTGGAAAAAGAAAGAAAAAGTCAGCATCCGCTTGAAAGTACCCATGAAGGTATAAGCCTTATATAAAAGGTATAAGCTTATACCTTTTGTATAAGCTTATACGAAAGGTATAAGCCTGCACGCCCAACCCCTTATCAACCCAGAAACGTGGATGAGCATTTCTGCAGTACCTTAAAGCAACAACAGTTTCGAGTACCCGACTGCATGCCACGCTGTGCCTTGTCTAGTGCACTGTATTGATACGAACTCCTATCTTCTCTGTGCCTCTTGCATCCTCCCATCTACTTCCATACGTGTAGAATGACCAACTGAACTGAGGCTAGTAGCCTCCCTGCCTTTTCATCTTGCTCTCTATTTCTGTTTCTCTCTTTACTACGTGTACGGCACAAAAATCCACGCATTCATGGAGGCCTTGTCGGTTTCCTTTGTAGCATCGTGCTACATTTACATGCTGTTCAACATTCATTTGCGCTGAAAGAAGCGGAAACACAGTCGGGAATTGTGGATACAGCGTAAGCGAATAAGGAAAACATGGTGGGCGTCATCTGGCCTCAAGACAGGAACGAAGACGAGAAAGCACGATTCTTGCGCGTACCCCGCGGCCACGCCAATGTTGCGACTGGGTTTACAAGGCTCGGATAAACGAGCTCGGCTGCAGCTAGGAGAAAGACACAGATCCCAATTTGCCAAACTCAATAAACAGACTGAGGCCCGGCCGGTTTCCCTCGGGTACTGAAAGAAAAAAAGAAGAAGAAAACGTAATAAAGAAAGAGAGAAAGAAAGCCTCACGCTTTGGTTGAGGTTGGTTAG